>NC_141689.1:98572579-99172579 GCF_964263255.1 Lissotriton vulgaris | reverse complement strand
GCTTAGAATTAAAATGAGCCAGAGCTGGAGGAAAAGTACACCTAACACAATCCACAATTCAATCCACGGTGAAATCAGATATGTTTCCCCAAGTTGATGAAAGAGTTCTGTCATTTTGTCTTTGAAAGTTTTGTTTGCTGGCTTGTCTTCATGTTCACTTGGATCATCATCAAAATTGATGAAGTAGCCAGATGCAGGTCTGTCAATTGTTTGAATGGCATCAGGATTGTTATTAATAAGGGTGGGCGTAAAATCCGTTTCGCGGGCGAATTTGCGGATTTTCAGCGATTTCGCGATCCGCGAATCTTGCGAAATCGCGGTAAAATCCGCGAATCAGCGGGGACGAATTTTCAGCCAAGCAAGGGTTACAGCAGCAGGTGCAAAAGTTGAACCTAATTTCTTTGTAACCTTTTACAAAAGGGTTACAAACAAATTAACTTCAACTTGGACACCTGCTGCTAATTGCTTCCTGGCGCCTCGTTGCCTACTTGCAACTATTCTCTGACCCTGCTCTGACCCTTAAAGCAGGGTCAGAGAATAGTTACAAGTAGGCAACGAGGCACCTGTCCAAGGAATTAAACCTCATCAGGAAGCACTTACAGATATAAAAAACAGGAAGAAGGGAGAGGATGGCAAATACACCCATTTTGAGTTGTCAGGAGGGGTTAAACTAAAAGAGACCTTTACAGTACAATTTTCATATGCATTTTGCTAAAAATAAAAAGCTGTATGTTCTGTAGGTGCAACTCAGGAATCTGGCCCTTCGGAGATCCAGCCTCTCTTTCTTTCTCTCGTTCTCTCTCTCCCTCTCTCTTTCCCTCTCTTTCTCTCTCTATCTATCTATCTATCTATCTATCTATCTATCTATCTATCTATCTATCTCTCTCTCCCTCTCCCATAAACGACTGCATGGGTAACTTTCGCTATGCAAGCCGTTCGCGAAGACGCAAAAAGCCCCACGAACACGCAAAAAACCCCGCGAACACGCAAAAAACCCCGCGAACACGCAAAAAAAAAAATCCGCAAATTCGCACAAATTCGCGAATTTTGCGGATCGCGAATTCGCAAATACGCAAATTCGCGGATCGCGAATTCGCAAAATACGCCCATGCTTAGTTATTAATCTTCGTAGTTGCTTCTTCCTTTTTCATACTGGTATAGTCCGAGGCTACGTCATTGTAGACAGGTGTTTCTTGATGAACTGTTGCAATTTGGGTTTCAAGAGGCACAAGTTCCATGGCTTTGTTGCATAGTCCTTTTTTATTCACTGCAGGTTTATCAAATGTGATTAGTCTCTCAGTTTGAACCTCTTGGATTGTAGCAAGGTTTGGTCTTCTGCTACTTCTTGGGAGTCCACAGGGCCTACTACTTATTATTGGCCACATGGTTGTGGTTTTACCAAGTCGATTGATACAACTCTGTTCTCCTTTTTACCAGCAAGGGGCGGTAGTACGACTGATCTTGTTCCGCTGATAGCTAAGACAGATACTGCTTTTCTGTACGAAGGCCCAAATTCCTTCTTTACCGCGATTTTTTCTCTGAACAGATCCCCAATCTTTGGAATCCAGACAGGTCTTGCTGGGACAGGTGGTTTTTCTTCAGTGGCCGTTGGCTTTAGCTTTGTGTTACTTAGACTTCTTCTCTTTTCATTCAAGTCCTGTAAAACAGCCAAACGACCTTTGATAGCAAAAGCTTTTTGTTCCACCACTGAAGTCTGACAATCGAGATCTTCGATTATCATTCTTGTACCAAACAAAAGTTCATACGGAGTGATTCCACCCAGAGAATTTTTTGGCAGATTATTAAGATTACGTTGGACACTTATTAGATGTTTGACCTACCCATCACCCGAACCTAATACCCTCGCTGTTATAGATTGCTTTATGTCACGTTTTTTTTCTTTCCACTACCGCATTTCCTTCAGGATGGAATGGACTAGAGTACCGCAATGCAATGCACAAGCTGGTCATGGCCTCCTTGTAAGCTCGAGAGCTAAACGCAGGACCCTGATCAGAATGTAGCATGCCAATTGCGTATGTGCCGATAAAGACTCGCAAATCTTTTACAACACTTCTGGCGTCAGCCGAGCGCTGGGGCCACATCCAAATGAATCTCGTCTTAATATTTATGGGATCACATTTGTCCGGTCAGACGCCTGCGTGTAGATAGTCTAATGCTGTCTAATAGTGGTGACTGGGCTGGTCTTACTGTGCTAGAATCAGATATCTGGTCCGGTTCATAACTGCGATCTCTATTGCAATCCTGGCAATCCATTGCAAAGTTATAAACTTGCACGCTCATTCCCGGCCACCAGTATCTTGATTGTAATTCTATTAGAGATTTCAGGATCTCTTGGTGCCTCAGACTCATTCCCATGTGTGCTTCTTGAATCAAGAAGACCCTCCGGTTCAAGTTTGGAATTACTCTATCCCCCACTCCAGGGATTTAAGCAAAAGGAACGGAGTTCGCATCAATTATGTATGCATTTCCGAGTGGATAATTCAGAGGTAACGCCGCATAATTGCCTTCCATAGAGGCTTTTACTGCAAGTAGCGTTTCTCCATCTATTTGTTTTTTAGAACGCTTTTTTGTAGCTACGGAAGCCGGTTGACCAGCTGCCGCTGTGGCTTTATTAGCCAATGAATTCCCTGCAACGTGAACGCCATCTCTGCAAGACTCTGCGTATGTATCACGTGAGTTTTTCGTAGTTCTTTCTGTAAAAGAACTACTTGTTCCCATAGTTTTTTTATGTTTTATTGTGCCACCTATCTCATCCTTGTAACCGTTTTCAATCCAGGTCTGCATGGAATTATTTTAAGATTCGACGCAGTAATGCGAATCGCACACTAATAGTGTGGGGAATTTGCGATCTGCATTTTCAAGCGCCATCTTCAAAGCATGTAGTTCAGCTCGCTGAGCTGTACAGTTTCTGAGCGATTCAGTTTTAGTGATTAACTGTCTAAATTTACCTATGCACCAGCGACCTTTTACAATCGTGCACGTAGCACTATATGCTTTTTTATTCACAACGTAGTTTTGTGCAAATCTGTCTGTGTAGATTACACAGGTGTACTGTTCCAGTGGTAGAATTTCAGTTGGCAGAGGACATTCGTATTCGTATTGGAGAAATTCTTGTGTTTTTAAGTTAGGATCAAATTCGTACACTACGTCTGATGCAGCAAGAGAATTAACCCATTGTATCCATCTCGGATGTAAGGCTTTAGCATTTGGAATGCTTGCTCTTGTTACTGCTTCTAGGGCAGGTATCGGTGTAACGATTATTATGCGTTTACCTTGTGCCAGGGCTCTTTCTATTGCTACATCAGTTTGCACCGCAGTTAGAATCTTTTCAGTGGAACTGAATTTCATTTCAGCTTCTGTGTACAAGTGTGATTTGTAAGCTATTGGTACCGTTTCTCCCTCATTAGTGGTTACGTATGTAAATCTGCATCTTCCTGGGATGACTCGGATTACAAGGTTGCGTTCGTTCACGCGTGTTTGCAGTTTTGTTTTAGTTAACATGTCTGTTTGTAATGATCGTAAAATGTGTGTTTCTGAGTCCAATTAATTGCTTTAAAATCAGGTTTTATTAGTTCGTAGAGCGGTTTAACCCTCTCTGCATAATTTAGAATGTAAGTTCTTCCGAAATTCAGGAAACCTAGAATTGATTGTAAGTTTTTCAGCGTTTTTGGAGCTTGGAGTACTGCACACTTCTCTAAGAAGTTGTCTGCTAGGCTTTTGCCTTCACTTGATAACTCATATCCTAAAAATAGAACAGTGAGGTGGGCAATTTGTGACTTTTTAAAGTTAAATTTGTACCCTTCAGATGCGAACCCAAGTATTATGGTGTTCACTCTTTTCAAGTGTGTCTCCAGGTCATCGTCTGTTAGATAGATATTGTCGACATAGGATAATGCCTCATCATCATACATTTGTAGTAACTCTGTAACTCTGGCTGAGAATAATCCTGGGCTATTCTTAAATCCCTGTGGGAGACGACAAAATTGCTTTTTTACCCCTATACTGGAGAAAGCGGTCAAATACCTGCTTTCTTGTGCAATGTTTTGACAGAAGAAACCGTTTGAAATATCTAATGTCGTTTTATATTTTTTGCGCACGATGTTATTCATCAGTACTGCACTGTGTGAATTTTGTACTGCAAATGTTTTGCAACAGGAGTTTAAGTGTCTGTAGTCCAATACTAGACGATATGAATTGTCTGGTTTGGATACAGGAAACAAAGGATTGGTCATTTGTGAGGTGCATGTTTCAATCACCCCCTGGTACTCAAGTTGATCTAAGATCTCCCTGACTTGTTTTTTTGCTTCTTGCTTAACAGGATACTGCCTTTGTGCAGTAGGTTGATTTTTTAACTGGATTTTATGGTGAGGAGAATCCTCATTCTATCCTACATGATTTTATATAATGCAGGAGCTTGGGCCACTGCCCATTTTCTAGCATATGTATATTTTTTATGAATTGGAATGTGATTTGAGAAGGCAGGCATAATCATTTCTTTGCCATGTGGGCACTCCCTGACAAACTCTGGGGGCCAGTCCTTTTCTGCTAGAAAGATATCATATTTTCCTAGTTTTGCCCACCTCTATGCGTAATGTTATTTCATATAATTTATGGGGCACACTGACTCTGGTGTCTGCAGTTTATACTTGAACGTATTCATTCGTGTGAAATCTGACAAATTCGATGTACATAGACAGCATTCATTTCACCTCTTCTCCCACTCCTCTCCTTGTGAGCACCATGGATACTGTAAATTATTGACCGTATCACCCTGCCAGTAAGAACCCGTACCCCTGTGCATATGTACGGCCATTCTAGGCACCATGGCCCTTTTTACCCATTAGACTCCCCAGCTTCCCTCCTGCGCGTATCTTGCACCCCCTCTCTCATGTATAGGCCATGAAACCCGCTCCCTTTGCGCGACCCTGATGTGAAAGGTAACCCTCCTGCTTGACCCAGGCCTTCTCCATTCCCCTCTCGAAGAAGCATCCTTCGCCTCAGCGGACATAGCCCCCCCCCCCAGTTGTATCTGGCTGCCCCTGTTCTCTCATGTACAGGTCATAAGATCTCTCTCTCTCTCTCTCACTGCGCGACTCTGGCCCTGCACGCACCCTGATCCCCCCCCCCCCCTTCTCCTCACATGAACAAGTCATAAACCCTCTTCTTCCGCAAAGCCCTGTCCTTGAGAGTCACGGCCGCGCCTGACCAGCACCTCCTTCCCTTCCATGAATGCCCCTCTGTTGACGAGCCTTCCCTCCACGCTCGATTGTCCACGCAGACATGAATACCACTCCTTTGATGACCCCTTCCCCCGAGTCCGGCTGACCACACGTGTCCGAGGCCATCGCCTAAGCCAGGAGATACCATTTACTGCCCTTATTGTATGCCTAGCCACCCCACCCCCTGGGCCATGATCAGGCGTACACATCCTACGACACACTCCGCTGCATGATTGCCCTCCCCTCTTATCAGCAGGTCAAGGGTCCCCATTGTGAATGTATGTGGAATAGGATCATCACGAGGATTATAGGAATGTTTCCCTTTTGCGACACATTGACCTGATTGTATCATCAAATGTTCTGCAAATGTATAAAAACCGGAGTCTCACGCTCACTTGTTAGAGCACCTCCCGAAAGACACTGTGTTTCGTGTCCGAAATGACATGCTCTCCTCATGAGTAATAAACTCTGTTCTTGATTCCTGCTCCCAGCGCCCGTCTCTTTATTTTGGTAATTATTCAGAATGGGAACTGAGAGGCGGTTTGCGCCAGCAGCCTGGGCATCGTTAGAATTATGGGCTCACTTTCCACAATTGGCGTCCCAACGCGGGGTCCATCAGTGACATAGGGTTCGGTAAGAGAGATCCAGACGAAAAAGTGAACGTCTAAAATGATCGGGGTATGCCTGCCTTGAGAGGGCCCTAGCCCGGCTGCCGATCGACAGAACTTCACCAATTCTGAACGGACCTCTCTTGAGTAACCTATTGTCCTGACTGGAATCCCACAGGAATGCTACATGGAGTAAGAGAACGATCGGGCGCTGGAGGAAGGAGTCGAAGAACTGTCCGTATGGTCCGGTCCGGGTAAGATTAAGTAGGGTGTTTTTACGCCTGATTGGTAGGGTGTTTTTACGCCTGATTGGTAGGGTGGCTCTGTCCACCTGATTGATTGATTGTTTGTATTGAAAACCAGTATTTGTATACTGGCATTATTGGTATTGGTTCATTTAGCTTTGAGGGCTACTTGACATATTGGTTCTCTTGTGAGAACGAGACATTCTCTGTTTGCAAACAGCGGCGAATAGGAACGTCGTCCCTCTTTGCAGATAGAGAAGGGTAGGTAATGCAGACTTTTGTCCCCGTTGTAATCCGTCATGCCTACTTTTCTCCCCACTGAATTGTTTGAAGTCGATTAATAATCGATTGTTGCTCTTTGAGATCTTCCCTGTCCACAAACAGAGATGAATAGGAATATTCTGTTCCCTTTATGGATAGCGAAGGGCAGGTAATGCAGACATTTGTCCCCGTTGTAATCCGTCATGCCTGTTTTTCTCCCCACTGATTGGTTGGTTGCCTGGACATTGTTGTTCCAGGAATTGTTTCGTTTGAGGTATTTTCTATTTGCAAACAACGTAAAATAGAAACACTCTGTCTAGTCTTTGCAAGTAGAAAAGGGTAGGTTATGCCCCTTTGTGAATTCGTCAGTCCTACCCACTCCCCACTGGTTGGTTATTGTGGGGTAGCTCGCATGGTCCGCCCAGGAGACTACTCTTATGGAGGACATATGCTCTCTACTCATGGGCCATTTAATAGAAATAGACCGACTGGTCCGTCCAGGAGGCTACCCTAGTAAGTGGAAGTACATCGCTCGGTCTGTCCAGGATGATACCCTAATGAAGGAATATATGTTCCCCTTTTGATCGATAATCTCGTTCCACCCCGGACCATTTATTGGAGGGGACTCGTCTGGTCCGTCCAGATGTACCCCCCTAGTGAAAAGGACACATAAAAATATGAAGTGATCACCGTTCCCTACTAACAGAAAGCTTTAGCTCGAAACACGCTAAGGAAGAGAAAGAAAAATAAAACGAAATCAGGCTAAGTCAGTAACCCCCTGATGAGCTTTTGACTTCACCAAAAATAAGAAACATTAGAAGTAGTTCGTGAATAGAAATGTAAAAAGGCGAAAAGATTCGATAATAGAACATAGCCACGAGGTAGCTAGGCTTCACTGCCTGTTCCTGTTCCCAACATGTCTGCCTCATTGCCCGCCCCGCCCAAATAACGGTCACATGAAATAGAAACAACTCAATAAGTACCTACCCCCATTCCGGAAGCTCCCGAAGTGCAACAGGCCCGCGGTTACGCCCATCCGGAGGGCGAGGCCTGGAGGCACGAGGGACTCGCCTGCCCACGGTCAGAAGGAGACGATGTTGGGCAGGCGGTCCAAAAAGGATGACAAGGACCTCTCCGTCTTCTCCCTTCTGCCGCCCTGCAGGCCGCGGGGAGAGAGGGGGCTGTCTTGCCTCGGCCGCCGACCACCCCTCTCTCTCACCCGGTCCGGCTCCTGTTGAGGGCCAGAGCCAAGGCGAAACGACAGCGAATCAAGTAGTCCCGCCACATTTCAAATTCGCCGCATGCCATCATCTGCTGGTCCAGAACCGAAGCCAAGGCAAGAACGGCGGCAAATCAGATAGTCCTGCCAGATGCCAAATTCACCGCCCGCCGCCGCTTGCATAGGGATAGGCAGTCCCGCCACATTTCAAGCTCCCTGGAGAATCAGGTAGTCCCGCCACATGTCAAAAAGGGAGGGGGGGGGGCTGTCTTGCCTCGGCCGCCGACCACCCCCCCCCCCATCATCAATGGCTGGCATGGCCGGTGTCGAAAACTATGGAGCCGGGGAACGGCGCAGGGTCGCTGGAAGGGGGAGATGCCGCGAACGGCCCTCCCCCACCTCCCTCCAGGTGGAGGCTTCCAGCGACACCCCAACGCTCTTTGCTTAAGGGTCAACATCAAAAAGAGGTCCTCTGCCCAGGACGGGCACACGCTCCATATCGCCTCTCCTCGACCTTGAAGATTCTATAAGAGCCGGGGGGCCCCCGACCCCCTGCATGGGTGCCCCCGTCCCCTTCGCCGGGAACCACGACAGCGGTGCTGCTCCTGCCGGCACCAGACTCGGATCGGAAATGGCTAAGATACCGCCACGGCACAAGCTTGTTCAGTTCCGGAGGAACACCAGAATGACCCGGTAGGAAAATTGTTGCCGCCCTTCCCACTCTTTGACTCATGGTCCATATTGTTAGACTGTTAACCACACTGCACGAGACTTTCTGAACTGCCAATGGAAAGTTCTGGGCCAACCTTGCGAGACTAGAGACACTCTGACTATGCTAGAACTCGCCTGACCCCACCCAAAATGGCGCCGACGCAAAATGTGACGTTTTTAATGAACTTTGTTGCACCCTGATCGCGCAAGCTTTTTGCACCGAGATATATATAACGTTTGGATAATGAAAGTAAATATGAAGGATATTGAGTATGTGCTTGAACAATGAATTGACTTAAGGGTGGGTACTGTTTATGAGTTGGGAAATGAATCGGTATAAATGAGTGATCATCGGACAATGTATTTATGAACGTATTTAAGATGAATTACTGACATGCATCATGCCTGCTCTGTAGGAGAGTTTAATATGATTTTATTGCACTGCCGCACTTTATACAATGAACTGCCACTAGCTTCGTTCTTCCCATGCACAGTTCCAATCTGCTCCGTGGCTAGCCCACCGGGTTGTAGGCCTGTATTTATGTGTCAACCCTCTTTTATTAAAGGTATTTTGGAAACGAAAACATCATTGTAGCGGATTGCATTAATGAGTTTTGAATGAATTACTACTATGAGCAACGAGAAAGTATGATGAAGGTTAAAAAGGACCCGATATTTAGCAGCCACACTATGTGTGACAGGCAGCCGGAAAGGTGCTTTAGAAGCCCTGAAACGACACCACAGAAATGCCACCTGGCCGCCACCCTTGTACCCGATCAAAAGAGGTTACGACCAAGTAGCTCACGTCGCACAGATCATCAACGATTATCTGTCTGACCTCCCTGGTCCATCTGGGCTTAAACGCCGAGATGGTAGAGAAAGGCGGTACGTGAAGATGAGTCGAGTATGTGGTAAGTAAAAACATTTTCGGGCTACTACATGCTGATGTACTTTGAATGCTGCCACCCCCACCCCTTCTTTTCCCTCCCTTCTGCAGGTCACGTCGGAACGTCGGCTGAAGTGTGGAAGAGCGACGGTCGGACCACCTACGAAAAAGGAAAAGAAGGAATATGTGTGAAGTCGTTATAACGATAGGTTCTTAAAAAAAAAAGACGTAGACTTAACATGACTGTTCTTCCTTAGGACATAGCGACTGAGAGGATGGACTGACATAGAGACTGGACAGGTACTGAGTGACAAAAATAAAATTGACTAGAAAAGACGCGTTAGATGAAATGACTGGACGTTTTTGACTAGGTAGGGAAAGGACAAAAAGAAAAATTGTACGTATAAGGGTTGCCACGGCGCCACCCGTCTAGGAAGTTAGAAATGTCGCCGATGTTCAAAATGCACTACTCCCTTTCTCACACTCTTGCAGATATAGCCAAGCTGTCCGGCTGTTTTCCCGATCAATACTTGCCGTTGCCTCAGCCTGGAGAACTTCCCACCACAGGAGGGAACAGAAAAATGGTTTAAGATCCAACCATGGGTAACTAGCATGACCAGGTTAATTTCCGATCAGCCAACGGAGGTGTGAGTATTGGTAATTGGGAACGCTCACAGGCGTGACAAACGAGAAGAAAAAGGGAGGAAAGGCAGAAAGAGCTAAGCACGTAGATAAATAGGATAGTAAAGATATGTAGGATATATATATAAGAAGCAGATGTTGTGGACTAACAATTATTTCCCGTCTTGTTGTAAATGTCTTGTCTATGTGTAATACATGTGCCGTCTTCCCTGTCTGAGTTTGTGTGTGTAACGTACGAATATATGTCTCCCCTCTGTCTATATCTGCATGTTACCTGACCTTTGCTGTTCCGTGTTGTGAACGCACTAAATGACCTATTTTCGTACACGTCTCTCTCTCCACCCTTCTTTCTCTCTCTCTCCTTACATGTCATACGTGTACCGAATGGCTCGTTTAGACTGCGGACGACTCTCACTCTCTATGAGAGCCTCCCTATCTTCTGTCCATCTTTTTGGTAAAATTGTGCCCCACCGGCACCACTCCGATTTGATACGTATTTGAACACGAAGGTGTTCCGCGAAATTGACCAAAACTAAAATGACTGTATCTTGCCATGTTACTGCCTCTCCTTTCTGCAAAATGAATGAACTTGAATTGGCTAAGAAGGAAAGGACAGGTAAGACGACTAAAGTCCCCCAAATCAGGCCATTTCTAGGGGAACTGTATGTCAATGGCATCCTATGTCTGTTCTTCAGGGACGAACGCCAACATCTAGATTGACACCCAATACCCAGATTGCCCCACCCCTTTGCACCCAAGCGCAAGCGCCTGAAGCATCCCCGCCCCACTTTTTGATAGAACCGCTTCCGTTGTCCCCGGTATAAACATAATGACCATGGGTAGCTGCTGACCCTTGAGGATATCTTGTTTTGCCCGACACTCGACGATAGCATCCCCGCCCTGTCTGAAAATGTTAGCCAAGTCCTGAAGGGAAATGCTCTGTAATATTGAATGCAATGTAACGCACAGTTGATGGAAAAGTCATTTATCCTCGCATAAGTTATAAATAGGACAATGAATATACCTGCCATAAACTCAGTAAGAATGCTGACACATGCACTGCTTGGTAATAGACCTCTGACTGTGACCAATGACCCTAAGGACTCAAATACGAAAAATTGAGGGAGGAATTCACATGCGTAGATATCTTCTTCTGCCATTTCTCTAAAACACTGTCTTGTACTCATTCAAAGATGCACGATCACCGAAGGAGATGGGTCGGATGTGACGTACAGCCTGGCTACAGATCTTGGGACACGTGTGACCTCGACCGAAGGTGGAGCTGCAGAGCAACAAGATACGGACGAGACAGCACTTTCGACGTGGAAAATGAAACATGACGGGCTGCCCTGAAGCCCTCCGTCTGCTAACCCACGTGTGCCTGGAGTCTCCGTCCCCCTTCTTTGGGCCCGATTGATGGGCCTGCCTGCTTGTTATCCTTTGCTCCCTTGGTCCCTTTTGTGTGTCCCAGGAACTCTGACCCAACTCCGCTCACTCTTTCTCCCGTTGACTGTTTGAACAACATTCACCCACCTTCCCACGTGACTTTTTGCCAAAGGAAAAGAACTGCATTCATATGGGAATAGGGTGTTGCCATAGAACTATAGGTGCCGAGCATAAGGCGCCACCAAACGGACTGTTTAGGGAACAGGACTGTGGTCTAACAGCAGAGGACTGACCGCACCCTGCAACGCGTGAGGATGGAACCGAGCTGGACCCGTAGCTCCATCGCCGGTGCTCAACAGCGCCACCGAAAGTACCCGGATTAGAGCCTACCAGTGATGGCTCGCTGATAAAAAGACACTGTGACGAAGAAATACTGTGCATTGAACTGAATTCCGCTCTCAACTGCCTGGTCAAAACTGTTCATTGGTCACATTTTTTTAGTCAGAAAGCCTTGTGCTATGTAATGCGTTTAACTGTTAGGAACACACCGAAAATGTAATTTCGTATGTACTGCATTCTTCCCTTCACCTTAACTGTCTATGATTGTACGCCACATGTTAGTATCGACAAAGTGCTAATTCGTCATCGATGCTTGCCTGCCCGTAATGTCATCAGCTGCAAAAATGATTGCTGCTATGTAAAAAGGGGCGACTGTGAAATCTGACAAATTCGATGTACATAGACAGCATTCATTTCACCTCTTCTCCCACTCCTCTCCTTGTGAGCACCATGGATACTGTAAATTATTGACCGTATCACCCTGCCAGTAAGAACCCGTACCCCTGTGCATATGTACGGCCATTCTAGGCACCATGGCCCTTTTTACCCATTAGACTCCCCAGCTTCCCTCCTGCGCGTATCTTGCACCCCCTCTCTCATGTATAGGCCATGAAACCCGCTCCCTTTGCGCGACCCTGATGTGAAAGGTAACCCTCCTGCTTGACCCAGGCCTTCTCCATTCCCCTCTCGAAGAAGCATCCTTCGCCTCAGCGGACATAGCCCCCCCCCCCAGTTGTATCTGGCTGCCCCTGTTCTCTCATGTACAGGTCATAAGATCTCTCTCTCTCTCTCTCACTGCGCGACTCTGGCCCTGCACGCACCCTGATCCCCCCTCCCCCCCTTCTCCTCACATGAACAAGTCATAAACCCTCTTCTTCCGCAAAGCCCTGTCCTTGAGAGTCACGGCCGCGCCTGACCAGCACCTCCTTCCCTTCCATGAATGCCCCTCTGTTGACGAGCCTTCCCTCCACGCTCGATTGTCCACGCAGACATGAATACCACTCCTTTGATGACCCCTTCCCCCGAGTCCGGCTGACCACACGTGTCCGAGGCCATCGCCTAAGCCAGGAGATACCATTTACTGCCCTTATTGTATGCCTAGCCACCCCACCCCCTGGGCCATGATCAGGCGTACACATCCTACGACACACTCCGCTGCATGATTGCCCTCCCCTCTTATCAGCAGGTCAAGGGTCCCCATTGTGAATGTATGTGGAATAGGATCATCACGAGGATTATAGGAATGTTTCCCTTTTGCGACACATTGACCTGATTGTATCATCAAATGTTCTGCAAATGTATAAAAACCGGAGTCTCACGCTCACTTGTTAGAGCACCTCCCGAAAGACACTGTGTTTCGTGTCCGAAATGACATGCTCTCCTCATGAGTAATAAACTCTGTTCTTGATTCCTGCTCCCAGCGCCCGTCTCTTTATTTTGGTAATTATTCAGAATGGGAACTGAGAGGCGGTTTGCGCCAGCAGCCTGGGCATCGTTAGAATTATGGGCTCACTTTCCACATTCGTGTCCACTGTCTCCAGAAGATTCTTCAGGATCTTGCGAGCTATGGTTACTTCTGCTGCGCTGTCTAGCATTGTCTGGGCCCATTCTCCATTCTTGAGTTGTGTCCTCAGAATCCTCGGCATGTTTTACTTTAATACTGGCTACCTTCTTTTTGGGAAACTGTAATTTTTTACTTTTAGCAGTAGGTCGTTTGTCTTTGGACTTGACACATTCTTCTTTATGTGCTGACCGTCCTCTTCTTTCCGATTTCTGTGAGGAAGTCTGAAAAGATCGAGAGGGACGTGTATTAATATCTTGATATCTGTCAGGTTTTCTCAAATTTTCCCTATTTCTAAGGTTATATCTTTTTTCAGAGGGCTCCCGTTGGGGAGACCTACCCCCGGTTCTGGAGATCTATCTCTCCGTTGGGGAGACCTTCCTCTGGTCTGAAACTGTTTTTCTCTGGGAGTGGTTTGCTTATTACCCTCCCACTTCTTCTTTTGAGTTATTAAATTATTTTTAATGAAAGTTTTTATAGGATTTTCTGTTAGCTGTGGTTTTAGTGGTTTCCCACCCAAACTGTCTCTACCTAATTCTTCATAGGATTTTTCAATTATTCTGGCAAGTTCAAAAGGTTGTTATGCTATATCTGTTTCTTTTAATTCTTGGCGGCAGGTTGTACCGTCAATTATCAATTGAACTAATTGCCCATATGCTTTTGTTAATTGTTTTAGTTGAACTAAAAGTTCTCTGTCTGACATTGTTTCAACGTCAGGATGTGGTGTATAGCTGGCTGGAACCGGCCATGTGGCTCCTGGTCTACCTAGTGGACCGAGCCTGGTAATGGGATTTTAATGTTTTAGGGCGCCATTGAACCAGAGCTCATGTTCTTGGTAAGTTAGTGGAATTTCAACATCCTCGAAAGGGGTGTATTCCTCTGGAGGTTCCCCTGCTTTGTAGTAGTGGAACTCGTGTGTTACAGCATTTGCTGCTGGAAAATTTATCCAAGAATAGAATACCTCTGTCTGCCGACATTCATGTGCCTCTACCACAAATATGACTGTACCACCTCTCGATGATACACCATTTTCTATATGTTTTATAGTTACACTTTTCCTTACATTTGCCGGGATGAGTATTGCATCCGGTTAATTTTGTTGGAGACTTATGTCTTCCGCCAAAAGTTGAGTGGCTATTCTAGCTCTCTCCCTTTCGTCGTCACTTTCCGTCATTTTGCTGACAGAAAGTTTGCAGATCAAGTTTCAAGGAAACAAAGATTAGGTGCACAATATTTTGGAACACTGTTGTAGTGTAGTTCCTAGTTTCCCACTAGGCCCTGCGCATTGGAATAACATAAACAGTAGTATCGACGTGGAACTGCTTATATTCCAGGCCTCCACTGACTATGCTAAACTTAATTGGGTTGTGTTACCAACTAGCTCAGAGGTCACTGGAAACTTTCTTCTCTGCATAGGAAGAGATCAGCTTCCCTGGCACAGACAAGAAGGGATTCAGTTTTCCAACAACCGTGCAACATGACAACTTTGCTCCTCAGATCAAGAGTCGATCTCTAGGGTCGTGTGAAACAATAGACATAGATTTCACTCAGTCAGTCTAGTGCAGTTTACTTTCACGATATGTAGAGAATAGAGAGACGGGCGTGTATCAATAAAGGTTAACATTTATTGAACAGTCTTTCTTCTCGTACAAGAGAAATGTATTGCCACAATTGCAATAATTGTTATTATAAAAAGTACGTACAGTAAGATAAGTATTGCGAAATAGAACTGTAAAAGCATTGATATGGTTTCTTAGCCATACAATGGTTTAAAAGTAATAAAACATATATACAGTCATATATACATTAGGCTAACATACTCAACTGGTGCTTCTAACTAAGCCTACCCCAGTGTGCCTGACCTAAGCCTAACACGTGAAAGGGGAGTAAGTAAGTAGCTTTAAGTTAAGTTGGTTTTGCCAAGGTTTGTTTCAAGAATTCTCGTCTAAGGGTTTAGTCAACACCATACCTCTGAATAGAATGATGGAGGATTGGTATCTCCTTCAGGGGTCTCTCTCGATATCCCAGTCACCCGCGAGGGTAAACCGGAAGCGCCGGGACTGGATTTCTCTGCACGAGAAAGGCAGCGGCTCTCTTCAGCGCGTCGAGGAAGGAGGGGGGACAGCGTCCGCGGGCAGCTGGAATCTGCTGGATGTCTTCGCAGAGGACGGCTGTTCAGCTCCTTAAGCGTACTGCACCATAGTTCGCGCTGTAGCGGCGATAATGGTAATCAGCAGCTTCACCACCACAGGATAGCAGGCTGCAGCGACAGAGTGCTAGATTTACCAACACAGGGTCATGCAGGCAGCCAGCATCAGCAACAGTAGCTTGCAGCTCACATTGCTTAAGGCAACGTTGGTAATATTTATACCTGACAGGTGCCGGGTTTGACGCAAGTTTGCTGGACATAAGACGTCAAGATGTCACTAGGAAGTGACAGTTATCAGTTGCTCATTAGAGTTCCATTACTAATCAAAACATAGCAAGCGGGGATTTCCAAGTTTGCTGAGTTTTTATCTTGTTGAAGAACTCGGAGTGTTATCTAGGAATATCAGATAGTGACTGCTGCTCTGTCATTGCACTAATTGGTCGCAAAGGAAGTAGCAGAGAGTCATGCTGGAATGTGGCTCTGTTCGTGTGAGGCCATAGATAACTTTTCAGAAAATCGCACTTGAAAGGTTATGCCAATATAGGGAATAAATGGATTTATAGCCGAATAGGGGCATAAGGTCACAGTATCGATCAGGAACCTAGATAAGCACGCAACACCCACTCCACGTTTTCATGTCCATCAAAATTACTAAAACTAAGCAATAAGATGCATGTGTAACATTGCCCACCCCAAAATACATAAATGCATTCGAAATAGGCGTACTTGTAATACATGGAATTTAGGTACTGTACGTTTTTTAAAGCATAGTAATCATTCAAAAAATTATTGCATATGAAATCAATGAACGATTATGCAAAAAGAATTACACATGAAGTATCTCTGACAGAAGAAATGCGAGATAAATCATCACATAAAAATGCATTGTAATAACATGTGTGCTAGAGGCTGGTGTTATGTTGTTATGTCTCTAGATGTGTTTTAGAAATAGAAGTGTGAAGCTTCTGGTCTTTAAGAATAGTTTTTACGTTAAGCAAAGCATTGTTTGTGCCAAAAAAGGTCAATATTAGAAGAATTGTCCAATTCAAAGAAAATAGAATTCCAAAGCTCCTGGCAGTTTTTGTTGATCAAAACTGAAGGCCGAATTCAGAGTTCATGGGAACACTGTGTGTCGGAAAGCTTCTAAAAAGTTATTGTTTCTCTGTGGGTGAGAACATCGTATCAGACAGGCTCTCAAAGAATTGGTCTACAAATTCAGGTGATAGTTCAACCAAATTAGATAGCGCTGTAACTTGGCAGGTGTGAGAATGATTGCTGTCATCGAAGGCAGGACCAGCAATGCTCACAGAACGTTGTACCTGGATGATGTTGCTTTGGTCACTCGCTCCACTGTTACCACTTGGCTGTAGTACAGGATTTTCCACGAATGCCGTCATCAGGATTGGTAGCCGCTGGGGACAACACAATGCGTGAGCCGTTATTGGACTGAGCAAAGTATCAACGTCCATTGGTACTGCTGATGGAAGTGAAAGACAGATGTCCAACACGCATTCATCGCCGCAAAGCATACACCGTAGCACAGGTAAAATGCAATTTTGCCATATCGGTCTGAATGAAAGGAACCAGGTCATGTTTAGATCTCTCAGCCTGGCCAATCCAAGGACGTTAGTTATCCTGTCCCTGTAGCGCATTGCTAGGATTGTCTCTTCCATTCCCATGGGAGCTATGTCTGAGCCGAGGCTTGCCATACCGCAGCAGGAGGGTCAAAAATAGAATCCCTGCAACGAGTCCCAAAAATAATGGTATGCCGCCAAAAATGGAGTGCACAAAATTAGGAAAGATTCCCAAAATTGCCTGGAAGGGTGTTAGCAGTCCCGTAAAGACTGTCTTAAATATGCCTGGGATGCTTGCTGCACTAGACATGTTAAGGAGTTGGCTGAACATTTCTACGAAATGCACGGGGCAATTTGTTGATAAAAGGTCATGGACTTCAGTAGCCGTCCTTGCGACTAGAAGATCAAACGTCTCTTTAGATGACGTTATAGGCACTGTTGTCTGTAAAAGTACAGATTTCATTTTGCTTAATGTATCAATTCGTATAGAATAGAGATTCAGATGAGGCCAGATGGGAGTCACTATGTCTGGAGGCCCGCTCGGGAACAATGCTTGCATACAACATTTGACCATGGACGTTACTTGTACTAGATAACTTTTCCCAGGCGCGAGGCCACAACACCTGTGATCCGTTCTAAGAATGTAACTCCCGTTCGAAAGTTGCATAAAGAAGGGCTCTATCTGAGTTGCAGGTGTGACTAGCTGGTGGCATGAAAGGTTGTTTGAATTTCCATCACATGCTCCGTGTAAATTAATACCCTGACACAAAAGTATACCGCTTAGTGAATGTTTACAGTTGTCACCACTAAGAAATACATTTTTGTCGCTGTCAGTATAGCAAGAATGAGTGTATGGTAATTTCCATTCAGATTTTAAATATCCTTTACCCAATTGTTCATATTGGCCAGCAGGTATGTACTCAAGGCACTTTTTAAATCGGAAAGTTGTTATCGGAATTGTGATAATTCCGTGTATTATCCATTCAATGACAGGACTCTCTGACATTGTCAATGGTAATCTCTCGAGTTTTTCGATGCTCAGGATTGTATAGTCTGCTCCTTTCTGTGCCAAACTGATCTGTTTATCAGTAAGGTTAAAACTGGAAAATAATGACGTTGTGTTGATTAAACGCCAAGGCACATAGCCTGAACGAAGATTTTGCAGCGTCCAGCCTAATTCTATAATAGAGCGTAATTGAGACTGGCCATGTTGTAACATGAGCAAATCTCTGTCTATCACATCAAAGGCAGAGGATACAATATTGTCCAACGAATATATTCTGGAAGACAGAGTCATTAACCCATTGTCTACCACAGAAAGTGATTTCTCCAAATTAATACGATCAATTTCTCGTATTTTTTCAGCAGTTTCAATTTGCTTTACTTTCCAAGCCTCGTTGTAAGCAGCATAGATGCTGGTCGCCATGAAACGCTTTTGACGCTGTTTGCGTGGTCCAAGAATGAAATCGCGCAAATCAGCACCATCTTTTAATAAAGACAAGTGTTGCTTAATTTCAGCCAGTGTGGATGATTTTAGCCATTCTAGGCAGAGTTTCCCTACACTGTATGTTGTTATAATTCCTGGATGTTGTCTCTGGGAATATCTCGAGTCTAATCTGGTCATTTTTAAACCCTGTGTTTTGTTCAGGAATCTATCTTGACAGCTATTTGTGTCTGTAGGCCAGATTAACCACTTTTTCCAATCAGGATGTGTTCTGTTGAAACATAAAATTTGTGACACGTCTAACTCAATATCCGTGGTTACGTTCTCAGCTATCGGCTTTGGTATAGACGGTGTTCTAAGGTCTTTGTTCTTAGCTAGGCCAAGACAAGATGTTTGGTGTACTGTGTCATTTAAAAATAACATTTGTTCTGGTATCATGCAGGTTCTAAATAGTGCTTCTATGCCTTGCACCTGCCAATCTTTTGTACCCCAAATTGTTTTCGTTTCAATATTATTTTTCCAATAATCAAAACCAAATGTCATCATTTTGTCATAAAATGCTTCTGAATATATCAATTTAGAATTTGTCAGCATTGTTTTCATTCCTGTTTTATCTAACAGTTTGTAGTAAAACGTTTCTGCATCACTGGTGTTAAACCCTGAGAAGTATTTGAATTTCTCAAAAAATGCTTTAGAACTGCTTTTAGGTGGTGTAGAACAATGTTCCCATTGATTATACATAAAAACATTTCTAGGCTGTGCAGATTTATGCAAGTAATGATCCCCATAGTGGGTGTAACAGAATAACTGCTCATAACTAGATGAACCTTGTAAATAATCATGATCTGTGAATCTAGCTGACATTACTAAATCAGACATCATGTCATCAATACTGTTAAAGTCCCAATCATCAGAGAATGTACTTGGTGTCACAAAGTCACTTAAGGAAACCTTCAGTTGATGAGGATACTTCAGGATTTCGACCGGACCATAGATCTCATAGTCTGTTTTCTCCCATACTACCCCACCAGGTATTGGAATTGCTGTGACGTTTACTGTTGACAGTTCTCTTTTCTTCACGTGTGATGATCTGTGTGGTTTCAGGACTAGGTTGATGTTCTGACTTGCTGTGTCCATTCAATTGTAATGAACTTTCCTAAAATTAAAACTAAAATTAGGCATAGTAGGAGTATGAATACCCCTGAGATAATCCAATGCTCAATCAACGGTGAATTCAGATATAGTTCTTTGATTTGTTGAAGGAGTCCTGTTGTATTTTCTTTAGAATACTTTTTTGTTTCTGGCATCACTTCGGGCTCATTTTGATCTTCAGAGAAGTTGTCGAAGTTGATGAAATAACCAGAGGCAGTTCTGTCAATTGATGGGATTGTTCTTTCAATCTGTCTCTCAGTAGCACTTTCTGATGCCACATCATTGTAGACTGGTGATGTTTCTTGACGAACTGTTTCAATCTGTGTTTCAAGAGGCACGAGTTCCATGGCATTATTGCATAGTCCTTCATTGTGCACTGCAGGCTGATCGAATGTGATGAGTCTTTCAGTTTGAACCTCTTGGATTGTTGCAAGTTTGGGTATTCTGTTGTTTCTTGGGAGTCCACTGGGCCTACTGTTGATTATAGGCCACATGCTTGTGGTTTTACCAGATCGATGGACACGATTCTGTTCTCCTTTTTACCAGCAAGGGGCGGTAGCACAACTGATCTTGTTCCGGTGACTGCCAAGACAGGTACTGCTTTTCTGTAAGAAGGCCCAAATTCCTTCTTAACCGCTATCTTTTTTCTGACTAGATCCCCAATCTTTGGAATCCAGACAGGCCTTGCTGGGGCTGTTGCGGGTGGTGCCTCGTCAGTGGTACTTGGCTGTTGCTTTAACTTTATGTTGCTTAATGATTTTCTTGTTTCATTCAGTTCCTGTAAAACAGCCAAACGATCCTTTACATCAAACTGCGTTGTTTCTTCTTGTACCACTGACATCTGACTATCGAGGTCCTGAACGCGCATTCTAATTCCGAACAATAGTTCGTATGGGCTGAAACCTTTTAGAGAATTTCTTGGCATATTATTAAGACTAGTCTGGACACTTATTAAATGTTTGACCCACCCAGCGCCTGAACCTAATACCTTCGCTGTTATAGATTGCTTTATGCCCCGGTTTTTTCTTTCTATCACACTATTTCCTTCCAGGGTATGACGGACAAGAATACCACAACCCAATTCCCATGCTAGCCATGGCCTCCTTATAAGCTCGAGAGCTAAAAGCAGGACCCTGGTCAGAATGGAACGTGGTAATTGCGTATATGCCGAAATGGACTCGCGAATCTTTTATAACCGTTCTAGCGTCAGCCGAGCGCTGGAGGCCTTATTCTTTAAGTGCTTTTCGTCTTAATGGTGTACACTGGGACGCGCTTCTCTTCTTTGATTGCGCAGATAGACCGCCTTATGCTGTCTAGAAGGGATCCTGAAACTACACTGGCCTGTTCATTACTGCGATCTCTGTTGCAGTCTTCACAATTTTGAGCAAAACATTGAATATCTATACTCATTCCTGGCCACCAGTACTCTGATTGCAATTCTTTCAGAGAGGCTTTGATTGTTTGGTGTTTCAGACCCAACCCCATGTGTGCTTCCAGTAAGAGGAAGCCCCTCCTGCTCCTGTTTGGAATTACTCTGTCCCCCACTCCAGGGATTCGAGCAAAAGGAACGGAGTTTGCATCTATTATGTATGCATAATTGAGTGGATAGTTTACGGGTAGTGCTGCACAGTCGCCTTTTACAGTCGTTTTTACTGCCAGCATGGTTTCCCCGTCTATATACTTATCTGTACGCTTTTTTGTGGCTACGGAAGCCGGTTTAGTTGCTTCCGCGGTGGCTGCATTAGCCAATGAATTCTCTGCAACGTGAACGCCATCACGTCGAAGACTCTGTGCGTGAATCACGTGAGTCTTTTGTAGTTCTTTGTGTAAAAGAGCTACCTCGTTCCAGAGCTTTTTATGCTTTATTGTGGCACCTGTGTCATCTTTGTAGTCGTTTTCGATCCAACTCTGCAGTTTGTTATTGTAAGAATTGACGCAAAAATGAGAATCGCACACGATGAGTGTGGGGAATTCGCGTTCTGCATTTTCGAGCGCCATCTTTAAAGATCTGATTTCAGTTCTCTGAACCGAACAGTTTCTTACAGATTCAGTTTTTGTTACTTTCGGTCTGAATTTACCGCACAGCCAACGACCTTTAATGATCACACATGCTGCATCGTAGGATTTTCTCTCTACGTTGAAATGCTGTACAAAGCTATCTGTATAGATTATACATGCGTATTGTGGGAGAGGCAGAATTTCGATTGGCAGAGGATATTCTTCTTCATATTCTAAGTCATTCAGTTCTTCGAATTGCGGGGCGAAATAGTATTTCACATCTTCCGCTCCTAGAGAATCTATACACTGTATCCATTTCGGATCCAGTGACACTGTAGGCAGGTTTACTGGGCTGAATAGCGCTTCGAGGGCGGATTCCGCTGTAAGGATATTAATCCGTTTGCCGTGTGCTAGTTCTCTTTCATTTGCTAATGCGATTTGCACTGCGTTCACAGTTCTCTCTGTGTGACTCAATGTTTTTTCTACTTGTGTGTACAAGTGAGATTTAATTGAAATAGGTACCTTTTCTCCCTCATTAGAGGTTAGGTACGTGAATCCGCATCTTCCTGGGATGACTCGGATTACAAGATCACGTGTGTTGTCACGTGTATCTAATTTTGTTTTTGCTAACATGTCTGTTTGCAGTGATCTCAAAATTTCTGTGTGTTTTTGAGTCCAATTGATTTGTTTTAAATCAGGTTTTATTAGTTCGTAGAGAGGTTTAACCCTCTCTGCGTAATTTAGGATGTAACTTCTTCCGAAATTCAGAAAACCTAGAATGGATTGTAAATTCTTCAGCGTTTTTGGAGCTTGGAGTACAGCGCACTTCTCTAAGAAGTTGTCCGCTAGGCTTTTCCCTTCACTTGATAATTCGTACCCTAAAAACAGTACTGTCAGATGGGCAATTCGAGACTTTTTAAAGTTGAATTTGTAACCCTCTGCTGCGAACCCAAGTATAATGGTGTTCACTCTTTTCAAGTGAGTATCCAAGTCGTCGTCTGTGAGATAAATATCATCTACGTAAGACAATGCTTCATCATCATAGATTTGTAGTAACTCTGTTACCCTAGCTGAGAATAGTCCTGGGCTGTTCTTGAACCCCTGTGGGAGTCGACAGAATTTTTTCTGCGACCCAAATGCGGAGAAAGCGGTCAAATATCTGCTTTCTGGTGCAATGTTTTGACAAAAGAAACCATTAGAAATGTCTAATGTCGTTTTATATTTTTTCCTAACTATATTATTCATTAGGGCTGCACTATGCGAGTTTTGTACTGCAAAAGTTTTGCAACATGTATTAAGATGTCTGTAGTCCAAAACTAGACGATATGAATTGTCTGGCTTGGAGACAGGAAACAAAGGATTGTTCATTTGAGAGGTGCATGTTTCAATCACCCCCTGGTACTCAAGTTGATCTAAGATCTCCCTGACCTGTTTTTTAGCTTCTTGCTTTATGGGATACTGCCGTTGGGCAGTTGGTTCACTTTTTAATTGGATTTTGTGAGAAGGTGACTCCTCATCCCATCCTACATGATTTTTATATAATGCAGGTGCCTGGGCTACTGCCCATTTCCTTGCATATGTGTATTTTTTGTGAATCGGTATGTGATTCGAGAAGGCAGGCATAATCACTTCTTCGCCACAAGGGCACTCCCTGACAAACTCTGGGGGCCAATCTTTTTCAGCTAACAGAATATCATAGCCTTTTGAGAGCTTATCCCAAAATAGACCCTTAATTTTCCTAGTCTTATCACCCTCCATACGCAATGTTATTTCGTATATTTTATGGGGCTCGCTAAGTCTGGTGTCGGCAGTTTCAACCTGAATGTATTCATTCGTGTCCACTGTCTCCAGATGACTCATCAAGTTCTTGCGCGCTATACTGATTTCTGCTGCACTGTCCAACATTGTCAATGCCCATTCCCCGTTTTTCAACTGTGTCCTCAGTATTCTCGGCATGGTTGATTACTCTAATACTGGCTACCTTCTTTTTCTGAAATTGAGATTTTTTACTCTGAGCAGGTTCCTTGTCTTTGGACTTGGTGTGCTCTCCTGGGTCTGACCGTCCTCTTCTTTCCGAATTCTGTGGAAGAGATCGAGAGGGACGTGTATCAATACTTTGATATCTATCAGGTTTTTTTATATTATCCCTATTTCTAAGGTTATATCTTTTCTCAGAGGGTTCCCTCTGGGGAGACTGGCGTTCTCGAGTCGGAGTTCTTTCCCTCCGTCGAGGAGACCTTCCTCTGGACTGGAAAACTTTTTCCTTGGGAGTGGATTGTTTATTTCCATCCCAGCTCTTTTTAGGAGTGTTTAAATTATTTTTAATAAATAATTTTACTAACTCTCTATAAGCTTTTGTTAATTCTCCTATGTTAAATAAGAGATCTTCTTTTGACATTTTTTCAATGTCAGGATGTGGTGTGTAGCTGGCTAGAACCGGCCACGTGGCTCCTGGTCTACCTAGTGGACCGAGCCTGGTTATGTGATCATTGTGTTTTAGGGCGCCATTAAACCAGAGCAGGTGCTCTTGAAATTTAAGTGGAATTTCAATCTCCTCGAAAGGAGCGTACTCTTCCGGAGGTTCCTCTATTTTGTAATAGTGAAACTCTTTTGTTATAGCGTTTACCGCTGGAAAGTTTATCCATGAATAGAATACCTCTGTCTGCCGATACTCGTGAGCCTCTACCACGAAAATTACTGTACCACCTTGAGGTGTCAGTCCGTTTTCTATAAGTTTTAAAGTTATAGATCTTCTTAAGTGGACCGGGATGATAATTGGATCCGGGTCTGCCTGTAGGAGACTCGAGTCCTCCTCTATTAGTATGGAAGCCAGCCTAGCTGCTTCCCTTTCTTCTTCACTGTCTGACATTTTAAAAATGCAGGCTTTGCAGAGTACGTCTCCAAGGAGACAAAGATTAGGTGCACAATATTTTGGAACACTGTATCCTTCAACGTTGAATAAACCAGAGCTTCACATAGGAATCTCTTCCTACTAAGGTCGGGCAGATTTTAACCTTTCACCCACTCCAGACGTCTATTGGAGTATTTACGGGAGAAAGGGGTGTGAAATATGCACGACTGAGTTACTCTACAAGTCTTGCGTTAGTTTATCGCCTTACCAAACGTTGGGCGCCATGTAGTGTAGTTCCTAGTTTCCCACTAGGCCCTGCGCATTGGAATAACATAAACAGTAGTATCGACGTGGAACTGCTTATATTCCAGGCCTCCACTGACTATGCTAAACTTAATTGGGTTGTGTTACCAACTAGCTCAGAGGTCACTGGAAACTTTCTTCTCTGCATAGGAAGTGATCAGCTTCCCTGGCACAGACAAGAAGGGATTCAGTTTTCCAACAACCGTGCAACATGACAACTTTGCTCCTCAGATCAAGAGTCGATCTCTAGGGTCGTGTGAAACAATAGACATAGATTTCACTCAGTCAGTCTAGTGCAGTTTACTTTCACGATATGTAGAGAAAAGAGAGACGGGCGTGTATCAATAAAGGTTAACATTTATTGAACAGTCTTTCTTCTCGTACAAGAGAAATGTCTTGCCACAATTGCAATGATTGTTATTATAAAAAGTACGTACAGTAAGATAAGTATTGCGAAATAGAACTGTAAAAGCATTGATATGGTTTCTTAGCCATACAATGGTTTAAAAGTAATAAAACATATATACAGTCATATATACATTAGGCTAACATACTCAACTGGTGCTTCTAACTAAGCCTACCCCAGTGTGCCTGACCTAAGCCTAACATGTGAAAGGGGAGTAAGTAAGTAGCTTTAAGTTAAGTTGGTTTTGCCAAGGTTTGTTTCAAGAATTCTCGTCTACGGGTTTAGTCAACACCATACCTCTGAATAGAATGATGGAGGATTGGTATCTCCTTCAGGGGTCTCTCTCGATATCCCAGTCACCCGCGAGGGTAAACCGGAAGCGCCGGGACTGGATTTCTCTGCACGAGAAAGGCAGCGGCTCTCTTCAGCGCGTCGAGGAAGGAGGGGGGACAGCGTCCGCGGGCAGCTGGAATCTGCTGGATGTCTTCGCAGAGGACGGCTGTTCAGCTCCTTAAGCGTACTGCACCATAGTTCGCGCTGTAGCGGCGATAATGGTAATCAGCAGCTTCACCACCACAGGATAGCAGGCTGCAGCGACAGAGTGCTAGATTTACCAACACAGGGTCATGCAGGCAGCCAGCATCAGCAACAGTAGCTTGCAGCTCAAATTGCTTAAGGCAACGTTGGTAATATTTATACCTGACAGGTGCCGGGTTTGACGCAAGTTTGCTGGACATAAGACGTCAATTAAAGATGTCACTAGGAAGTGACAGTTATCAGTTGCTCATTAGAGTTCCATTACTAATCAAAACATAGCAAGCGGGGATTTCCAAGTTTGCTGAGTTTTTATCTTGTTGAAGAACTCGGAGTGTTATCTAGGAATATCAGATAGTGACTGCTGCTCTGTCATTGCACTAATTGGTCGCAAAGGAAGTAGCAGAGAGTCATGCTGAAATGTGGCTCTGTTCGTGTGAGGCCAGAGATAACTTTTCAGAAAATCGCACTTGAACGGTTATGCCAATATAGGGAATAAATGGATTTATAGCCGAATAGGGGCATAAGGTCACAGTATCGATCAGGAACCTAGATAAGCACGCAACACTGTGGGGCATATTATCAAGGGGGTTTATCTCCACTTTTTTGGCTTTAAAAGCCAAGAAAGCGGAGATAAAATTATCTCCCTATTACAATCTTGGGCCCCACTTTGCATGTCAGTGATATTTATCACTAATGACATGCAAAGTGGGCGTGCCAAGATGTTAGCGACTGGAAACAGTTGCTAACATCGCTATCTCCTATTACCAACTTTTGGAGATATTCGCGCTAAGCGCGAATATCCCCAAAAGCTAACACCTGCCCTGAGCCGTTCTTAGCCATGTTATCCAATGGGAGGTGGATAACATGGCTAAGAGCATTAGCTCGGTAATGCATGAATATCGCTGACTTTTCAGCGATATTCATGCATTGCGGACGATTTTTATCGCATTTGCGATAAACCTTGGTAATACCAAGGTTTATTTGCGATAAAAATCGCCGCAGCTCAGCGGTAAATTTTTGTCTCTAACCAAGCAATAGCGATAATTATCGCTATTGCTTGGTAATATGCCCCTGTATCCTTCAACGTTGAATAAACCAAAAACTATTATATAAGAATCTCTTCCTACTAAGTTTTGGTGGATATTAACCTTTTACCCACTCCAGACGTCTGTTGGAGTTTTTACGGAAAAAGGGGTCTGTGTGAAAAGCCCGACTGAGTTACTCTAGTATCTAGCGTTAAATTATCACCTTACCCCACGTTTGGCGCCATGTAGTGTAGCTCCTATATTCCCAATAGGCTCTGCGCATTGGAATAACATAAACGACAGTATAGAAGTAGGACTGAGGTCGACTATGTCTCTATTGAATATGTTAGACCTAATTATGAAATGCCAGCTAGCTCAGAGGTCACTAGAAACTTTCTCGAGTAAACAAGAAGGTGTTAACTTTCCTGAATAGACAAGAAGGGATTAGTTTCTGACAACCGCATAAACATGACAACTTTGCTCCCCCAGAATAAGGAGTATATCTCCAGAGTCGCGGAAACAATAGATAGCTATTTCACTCAGTCAATCGTGCATGCTTAGTTTCACCAGGAGTGCAGAGAAATAGAGAGACGGGCGTTTTCAATAAAAAGGGTATTTATTAAGCAGTCTACTTTCTCATGCAAGAGAAGTGAATTGCTACAATTGCAATACTTGTCATAAAGTAAAGTGGGTACAGTAAAATTAGTATTATGAAATAATACTGTAAAAGCATTTATATGGTTTCTAAGCCATATGATACTTAAAATAGATAAAATACATACAACGATAAAATAATGACTAAACGTACTCAACTGGTGTTTCTAAGATACGCCTACCCCAGTGTACCTAACCTAATCCTAGTACAGGGAAGGAGTAGATGAGTTACAGTTTTTGACAAGAATCTGAATCAAGAATTCTCTGTGGGTCTAATCAGCTCTGTACCTTGGTTATAGAATGAAGGAGGTCTTGTATCTCTTTCTCAGGACTCGATCTCCCAGCAACCCGCAAGGGTGACAGGGAAACACTGGAGCTGGATTTCTCGGCAGGAGAAAAGACAGCGTCTCTCTCAGTGGGTCAGCAGGGAGGGTCGGCTTCCTTCGGCATTCGCATCAGCAGGGCGTCGGGCAAGTAGATAGCCGATCTGCTCCAAACCACTGTGTGTTGCTTAAGGCAGATGCTGGTATATTTATACCTGGAAGGTGCCGAGTTTGACGTAAGGTTGGACATATGACGTCACTAAGAACTCGCAGTTCTTTCAGGACTCCAGGAGTTCTAGGACAAATCAATACAGAAGCAGGGGGAATTCCCGGGCTGCTGGAGGCTTGGTTTGTTTAAGAACATGTTGTGCTTTCTAGGAGTCTATGGGAGTAGCCTTGCCGTATTTGGACTGCATTGGCTATGTCTTAATATGGGTATGATTCTTATGCCTATATAAGGGTATGATATGTGGACTGAAAGATCTCTTATCCTTCAGAAAAGCCATAAAAACCCACCTCTTCTGTTAGTTATGTTATGTCACCTGCAGTTTCCATCAGCAGCAGCCCCTCCCGGGCACGAACAGCAAGCGCCGGGACGCCCCTTGGCTGGGGCAGCCGTACGCTATATAAGCCTATATAAGATAACATAACATAACATATGATATAACCGCATAAGGGCATGAAATCGGGAATATTTACTAGAGTCCTAGAATCATCTACAACACATGTACATCTCAGAAGTCTTAAAGCTGATTTCTTCCTTGATGAAGGATTCATGATACTTTAATATTAGTTGCCTGTAGAATTGTTAGCGATAGTAAAATGATGGAAGAATGGCATAAAAGGAGCATGTACCAATATGGCGGCTCTGTTACTCCGTAGGCAAACAGACCCGTACACCGACATTAGCCTGACTATGAGGAAGAAGACAAAGTCACTGCAGTGAGAGGGGAGGAGCAAGGGATTTGCAGCAGTGGTGCTGGGGGTCTTTTTTGTGCAGTAGATGCTGTAGAGGCACGTGGGCCCTTGTCCTTCTGGCCATCTCCGCTTAGGGCAACAATAGGTGCACTGCAGACAAGGAGGCACACAGGTCCTCCAACTTCTGACCACTCAGGTAACAACAGGTCCTCCCACATCTGACCACTTAGGTAACAACAGGTCCTCCCACGTCTGAACACTCAGGTAACAACAGGTCCTCCCACTTCTGACCTCTGCCACTCGGGTAACAACAGGTCCTCCCACTTCTGACCACTCAGGTAACAACAGGTCCTCCCACTTCTGATTTCTACCACTCAGGTAACAACAGGCCCTACCAATTCTGATCTCTAGCACTCAGGTAACAACAGGTCTCCCACTTCTGACAACTCAGGTAACAACAGGTCCTCCCACTTCTGACCACTCAGGTAACAACAGGTCCTCCCACTTCTGACCACTCAGGTAACAACAGGTCCTCCCACATCTGAGCACTCAAATAACAACAGGTCCTCCCACTTCTGACCTCTACCACTCAGGTAACAGCAGGTCCACCCACTTCGGACTTCTACCACTCATGTAGCAACAGGTCCTCCCACTTCTGACCTCTACCACTCAGGTAACAACAGGTCCTCCCACTTCTCACCTCTACCACTCATGTAGCAACAGGTCCTCCAACTTCTGACCTCTACCACTCAGGTAACAACAGGTTCTCCCACCTCTGACCACTGAGGTAACAATAGGTCCTCCCACTTCTCACCTCTACCACTCAGGTAACAACAGGTCCTCCCACTTCTGACCACTCAGGTAACAACAGGTCCTCCCACATCTGAGCACTCAAGTAACAACAGGTCCTCCCACTTCTGACCTCTACCACTCAGGTAACAGCAGGTCCACCCACTTCGGACTTCTACCACTCATGTAGCAACAGGTCCTCCCACTTCTGACCTCTACCACTCAGGTAACAACAGGTTCTCCCACTTCTGACCACTGAGGTAACAATAGGTCCTCCCACTTCTCACCTCTACCACTCAGGTAACAACAGGTCCTCCCACTTCTGACCACTCAGGTAGCAACATTTCCTCCCACTTCTGACCACTCAGGTAACAACAGGTCCTCCCACTTCTGACCACTCAGGTAACTACAGGTTCTCCCACTTCTGACCACTCAGGTAACAACTGGTCCTCCCACTTCTGACCTCTACCACTCAGGTAACAACAGGTCCTCCCGCTTCTGACTTTTACCACTCAGGTAACAACAGGTTCTCACACTTCTGACCACTCATGTAACAATAGGTCCTCCCGCTTCTCACCTCTACCACTCAGATAACAACAGGTCCTCCCACTTATGACTTCTACACTCAGGTAACAACAGGTCCTCTCACTTCTGACTACTCAGGTAACAACAGCTCCTCCCACTTCTGACCACTCATGTAACAACAGGTCCTCCCGCTTCTCACCTCTATCCCTCAGGTAACAACAGGTCCTCCCACTTATGACTTCTACACTCAGGTAACAACTGGTCCTCTCACTTCTGACCTCTACCACTCAGCTAACAACTGGTCCTCCCACTTCTGACCACTCAGGTAACAACAGCTCCTCCCACTTCTGACCACTCTCGTAACAACAGGTCCTCCCGCTTCTCACCTCTACCACTCAGGTAACAACAGGTCCTCCCACTTATGACTTCTACACTCAGGTAACAACAGGTCCTCTCACTTCTGAGCTCTACCACTCAGCTAACAACTGGTCCTCCCACTTCTGACCACTCATGTAACAACAGGTCCTCCCGCTTCTCACCTCTACCACTCAGGTAACAACAGGTCTTCCCATTTCTGACCTCTACCACTCAGGAAACAACAGGTCCTTCCACTCCTGACCACTCAGGTAGCAACAGACTGTGAATGTGTTAAAGATCACCAGCTGCCACTGGAAGGGACCCCTTGATGTTTGGGAGGCAGTTGCCTCCCAAGATCAGCAAAGAGGTGCTGTGTCTCAATGCCATCAGCACGTGCCCTCATGTGGTCTAAAATGTGGGAACTTCCCCAATCAGCACCGCCCTCTCCCACATCATCAAAATCTTCATTGCACCCGCCACATTCCTGAATGACTGGAAACAAGCCTCTGTTGACTCAACCAACTATGCAGCTTCCATCCAATATCCCATCTAATATCCCTGCTTCTGTACCCAGCCAAAGTAATAAAGAATTCCAACAACAAACAACTCTCAACCCATCTTGAGACCCACCACCTACTGGACAACACTCAATCTGGTTTCTGAAAGAACCACAGCACCAAAACAACACTCAGGATAGTCACTTGGACTATCCTGAGCCATGGAGAAACAGTAGTCTCTATCCTATTCAACCTATCTGTAGCCTTCAACACCTTCTGCCACTGCACTCTGATCAGATGAATCCATGACCTAGGCATCCAAGGACCCACTAAATCTGCTCCTTCATCACGGCAAGAACCCAAAGACTTAGTATGCCACCATTCACATCAGAAACCAAGAAACAGATCTGCGGAGTATCCCAGGGATCTTCCCCATTTCAATAACTACATGACCCCGCTGGCCAACATCATCTGATCTTGAGACATCTCCGTCATATCATATACCGACAACATCCAACTCATTATCTCTCTGACTGACAAGTCTACCACCCCCAAAATCAACTTCACCAACTGTAAGACCATGGTAGCAGACTGGATAGAAATAAACTGCCTGTAGCTTAATTTCGATAGGACGAAAGTTCCGATCTTTGGTGACAAGAGCTCCCCCTTGGACTCTACCTCTTGGTCATCAGAGCAAAGACCAACACCCACCTAGAAACCTGGGAATCATCCTAGTTGACAAACTCTCCATGATGGCACAAGTCAATGCAGTGAGCAGCTCCTGCTTCCACATTTTACACGAGCTACGTAAGATCTTCAAGCGGCTACCACAGAACCACGGAGCAACCGTCACCCAAGCAACAATCAACTGACTACCACAATGCACTCAATGGCAGAATCTCCAAGCAACTCCAACAAAGACTCCAGACCATCCAGGATGCTACCGCAAAACTCACACTCGACCTGCTACGCCGCACCCACATCACACCGCACCTCTAGGAACTTAACTAGCTTCCCATTCACAAATGCAGCCAATTCAAACTTCTCACTCACACTTGTGAAGCCCTACACAGCATCAGATCAACATACCTTAACAACTTCATACACTCACCAGTCGATCAGATATCTATGCGCTACCTCACTCTCAAGCGCTTACACCTCCCGCAGTCACAAAGACAAAGCAGGAGGCTGCTCGTTCTTCTACATCGCGCCCCAAACATGGAATGACTTTCCTAGGCAGATAGGGCCCCCCTTACTTCTTGAGTTCAGCGAGAAGCTGAAGCCCTGGCTCTTCGAATAACTTTGAGGAAGCACGCGCCCACTGACCTGGTCAAGCGCCTGGATACCCTCATGGGTGATTAGAGCGCTCTAAAAGTCTACCTAGCATACCAAAACATAACAATATTTATTTCTACAGCACCAATTTTGCTGCAAATAATGCAAGAAGCTGACATTTTGTATATTGCACGTTGAAGACACTTTTGGAAGCACCATAAGTGGTCAAACTGCACATGGCGTGTGGTGACCCTCAGCCAGCCCTGACAAGGCATGCTCAGAGCCTTTCTTTGATTCCTTCAACAGTGGTTTGGAAGCAGCCTCTTGACAGGCAGGGGTCCAAATGACATCATAAAAACAAAACTACCTGGCACACTAACAAGTGTGAAGAATGAGAAATGTATTTACTTTCTCCATAATCATTTTTTTTCTTAGCTTGCTAAGACCAGGGGTCGAGAGACTTAAATCCTTTCGATTACACAAGACGGAGAAAATGCACTTTCATTCATTAAAAAGCCCGCGTGCCAGGTACTTTTGTTTCCTGCTCATAGTTTCCTTGGGAATCAAGTTTCCTGTACGCGAAGCGAATCCTTTGCAAATAAAACTTTTGCCTGGGAATGGGTCCCCCCTGCTGCGCTCCATTTGGTGCGCGCCTGCGCGCTAGGCACAGACGTGTGCGCGTGCACACGGGCAGGCACTGAATGACGCACGCGCCCACCATGCACTCACCTCCGCACTACAATGCCATTTGATTCTCGTCCCCCGAAAGAACAGTGAGAGAAAATAAGTTCCATGTTTCAGAAGAAAAGAAGAAATACAACAAGTTTATGTCCCCAATTCAAATGTGTTATTCGATGTCGTCAGGTTCCAGGGTTCTGTGTCAGTAACTAGCCTGACTTAGGACCCACGGAGCCTCACCGCACGTACTTTTTATTAACAAACCCGAGTGGTTGTTTCTCTTGGGAGTGTGTGTGCCGCTGCCTGCTTTCCCTGTCCCTAAACTCAAAGTCCCGAAATGTCCTCAGTAGGAAATCGGAAATAAAAAATTAATTACATTTATGGCTTCCTACAATAATACTCCTTTAATTCAATATTTTGAAAGTTTGCACAAGGTCAGCGAACCAAGCGTCGAGAAAGCCAATAGGACTGACTTTATCTTTACTCAGGAAGACTGCAAACAATAATAGATACCCAGACAGGAAGCAGAAAGGTAACAGAGATGTATCCAGACAGATAACAGATAGATACCCAGACAGATAATGGACAGATAACGAATAGATACCAAGATAGTTAACAGATAGATGCCCAGACAGATGAAAGATACTCAGACAGAAAGCAGATAGGTAACAGAGATGTATCCAGACAGATAACAGATAGATACCCAGACAGATAATGGACAGATAACGAATAGATACCAAGATAGTTAACAGGTAGATGCCCAGACAGATGAAAGATACTCAGACAGAAAGCAGATAGGTAACAGAGATGTATCCAGACAGATAACAGATAGATACCCAGACAGATAATGGACAGATAACGAATAGATACCAAGATAGTTAACAGGTAGATGCCCAGACAGGTAACAGATTCCCAGATAGATAATGGACAGATAACTAATAGATACTCAGATAGTTAACAGGTAGATGCCCACACAGATAATAGATAGATACCCAGACAGATAATGGACAGATAGCGAATAGATACCCAGATAGTTGACAGGTAGATGCCCAGACAGGTAACAGATTCCCAGATAGATAATGGACAGATAACTAATAGATACTCAGATAGTTAACAGGTAGATGCCCACACAGATAATAGATAGATACCCAGACAGATAATGGACAGATAACGAATAGATACTTAGATAGTTAACAGATAGAAGACCAGGCAGATTACAGATAGATGCCCAGACAGATAATGGACAGATACCCAGACAGATGAAGGGTAGATACCCAGACAGATAACAGATAGATACCCAGACAGATGAAGGGTAGATACCCAGACAGATAACAGATAGATACCCATACAGATAACGGATACATAACCAGACAGATAACAGATAGATACCCAGACAGAAAGCAGATAGGTAACAAATAGGTACCCAGATGAATAACGGCTAGACACCCAGACAGAAAATGGACAGATAACGAATAGATACTCAGGTAGCTAACAGATACATGCCCACACAGATAATGGACAGACACCCAGACAATTAACAGATAGATACCCAGACAGATAATAGATACATACCCAGACAGAAAACAGATACATGCCTAGACAGATAACGGATTGATGCCTAGACAGATAATGGATAGATACCCATACAGATAACAGATAAATGCCTAGACAGATAAAGGACAGATACCCAGTTAGATAACGGATAGATACCAAGACAAATAGCAGATAGCAGATAGATGCCCAAACAGATTACAGATAGATACCCAGTCAGATAACGGATAGATACCCAGACACATAATGGATAGATACCCAAACAGATAACAGATAGATACCCAAACAGATAACAGATAGATACCCAGACAGATAACGGATAGATACCCAGACACATAATGGATAGATACTCAGACAGATAACAGATAGATACCCAGACAGATAATGGATAGACATGTAATGAATGGATACGCAGAAAGATACCCAGACAGATATTGGATAGATACCCAGACAGATATTGGATAGATACCCAGACAGATAAAAGCGAGATACCCTGACAGACTGTGATCACTGTCCTTATTAAGATTGTGTGACTGGATTCGGCAGACTGCACATAGTGCACTACTTCTCCCAAATCGTTTTCTAAATCCGAATTTTCTTCTGCTGTATCCAGTCTGGAAGACACTTCGATGGTGTTTAAATCCAGACTTGGAATTCAGCAAAACATTCTTTCATCTTGAAACTCTTCCCCTTCCCTTGATCCAACCCTCTTTCTTTGCGACATTCATGCCAGGACTCCTCGCCTGATCTCATGTCATCAACACAATGACAACATACATGTACCTTGGTAGAGCAGGTGTGTGTGTGTGTGTATACTGGTAAAGCGCACTATCACCTGACAGGCATCCTGGCGCTGTAGACCGCTGTGGAACCCTTCCTGGCTTTCCCTGTGAGATGCCCCCTACTGGGCACCCCCAGGGTGAAGCCAGGCATCCCAGCGCTTTCGAGCCGTTGTGGAGATTAAGCAAGCTGTTGCCCAGAGTCACAGAGTGGGACCCATGATTAGAGTAGGCACCGAGGCGAGAATTATCGAGTCCGTGGACATTGAGCCCAAGACCCTGCCGCGTCGGGAATTGAAACCTGGTCCCAGGTCAGACCTCTGCTTCAGGGTCTGCCGCTTCTAACCAGTGAGCCACACTTCTCCACTTGCACTCCAGGTGCGTGAGCATGTCTAAGTAGCCCTCCTGCGGCCAACATCATGCACCTCTTTGGAATCTGTAAACTGGCCGCCTCCACTCTGGGCAGGTCTCTGGCATCTTTGGACAATGGACCTTGAGGCACGTGGCCGGACATACACACGGCCACCAGTCATAAAGGATATGGGGAGGAGTGCCGGTGATGACCATCGGCACCATAGGTCAACTAACCTATATCAATTTAACAAGTCCATCTGTGGCCATCACGCACCTCTTTCGATTCTATAAACTGGCTCCCTCCACTTGGGCCAGGTCGTCAGCACCTTTAGTTAATGGACCTTGAGGCACGTGGATGGACAGACACATGGCCACCAGTCATAGAGGATATAGGGAGCGCCGGTGATGCCCATCTGCACCGTAGGTCAACCAACCTATACACATTTAATAGAAAGCAAAAGCAGAGCTTCGAGGACTTAAAGCACCGAAGTCTATAAAGTCATGGAAATTCTGCAAATCCAGTCAACACAGCAAGGCATTGACGGTGTTCAGGGCACAGAGTGGGACAGCCCAGATCTGTTGCAGCAGGGCAACCCTTGCACACGGCAGGAAACATTGTACTGGGACTGTCTGAGCATGAACCAGGGTAGCCTGGACAGCTTGATTCTGCACCCGGACACCAGTGAAAGGAGGCATGACAGCCCACAGTCACAACAGTGTGGAGGGGATCTGTTGTGGGAATCACAGAACACACTGAAGTTGGGTGCACTACAAAAAGGTTAAACCTAGGACTGGTTAGCTTGGGGATGAGACCGAAACCCAAGGAAGATGAACAGGACAACTCCTGGACTACCAAGAGCACAGCCAGAAGCTGCACTTACCTAAGCTGCCCTCAGACCGTCAAAGATGGTGCCAGAGCAGTGCTTAATTTGTAAAAAAAAATAATAAGAACCAGGGCCCTCATGAGGAGGCCACTGTAGCTTGCACCACCTGTTGCCCCTGCCAGCGCTGGCAATGACAGTACCTACACCAGTACCTGCCGAAACACACTCTTACAAGAGTGACAATTCAGATTATTCCAGGCCCCAAATATATAAGAATAGGCTGGGTATCAAGTATTAGTCTTTTTTTTAATAAACAACTGCTGTGCTCATCTGTAAATAAGATAAACAGCACCACCATGGGGAAGACCGTAATATGTTATGTAAAAAGCCGGTGTTGACAATCAAGTGGCAGTTCGGAGCACCGATAACTACCGGCTCAAATTATGCACAGTCCAGAGGAATCCTTGGATGAGATGGAAGCAGCACATTGGGGCATTCCTGAGCCCTCTGTAACCTAACCTCCAAACAGATAATTCAGGCACCAGCATAACCCAGAGCAATCACACTATCTACTACTACCTCAGCTACTGCAATTACGTGTTGTCCTCTCTGGATATCAGAAACCACCACATCCTCTCCATGAGAAAGTAGGGCCCCTGCACAGAAAGGATAACGGAAACAGGCCCAGTGGCACTCTACAGAGTTGTATGTGGCTGAGATCATATGTAAGCTGTACCTCACATCAATCCATGCACTGTGTGGGCCACTGTTACTTCTTCTTAGGCACATTGATGCATGCACTGTCTGGGGCCACTGATGCTTCTTCTGAGGCGCATTGATGCATGCACTGTCTGGGGACACTGATGCTTCTTCTGAGGTGCATTGATGCATGCACTGTGTGGGCCACTGATGCTTCTTCTGAGGCACAGTGATGCATGCCCTTTGTGGGCCACTGATGCTTCTTCTCAGGCACATTGATGCATGCAATGTGTGGACCACTGATGCTTCTTCTCAGGCACATTGATGCATGCACTGTCTGGGGCCACTGATGCTTCTTCTGAGGCGCATTGATGCATGCACTGTCTGGGGACACTGATGCTTCTTCTGAGGTGCATTGATGCATGCACTGTGTGGGCCACTGATGCTTCCTCTGAGGCGCATTGATGCATGCACTGTCTGGGGACACTGATGCTTCTTCTGAGGTGCATTGATGCATGCACTGTGTGGGCCACTGATGCTTCCTCTGAGGCGCATTGATGCATGCACTATGTGGGGCCACTGATGCTTCTTCTGAGGCGCATTGATACATGCACTGTGTGGGGCCACTGATGCTTCTTCTGAGGCGCATTGATGCATGCACTGTGTGGGGCCACTGATGCTTCTTCTGAGGCGCATTGATGCATGCACTGTGTGAGGCCACTGATGCTTCCTTTGAGGCGCATTGATGAATGCACTGTGTGGGCCACTGAGGCTTCTTCTGAGGCGCATTGATGCATGCACTGTGTGGAGCCACTGATGCTTCTTCTGAGGTGCATTGATGCATGCACTGTGTGGAGCCACTGATGCTTCTTCTGAGGCGCAGTGATGCATGCACTGTGTGGGCCACTGATGCTTCCTCTGAGGCGCATTGATGCATGCACTATGTGGGGCCACTGATGCTTCTTCTGAGGCGCATTGATACATGCACTGTGTGGGCCACTGATGCTTCCTCTGAGGCACATTGATGCATGCACTGTGTGGGGCCACTGATGCTTCTTCTGAGGCGCATTGATGCATGCACTGTGTGGGGCCACTGATGCTTCTTCTGAGGCGCATTGATGCATGCACTGTGTGGGGCCACTGATGCTTCTTCTGAGGCGCATTGATGCATGCACTCTGTGGAGCCACTGATGCTTCTTCTGAGGCGCATTGATGCATGCACTCTGTGGAGCCACTGATGCTTCTTCTGAGGCGCATTGATGCATGCACTGTGTGGGCCACTGATGCTTCTTCCGAGGCGCATTGATGCATGCACTGTGTGAGGCCACTGATGCTTCTTCTGAGGCGCATTGATGCATGCACTGTGTGGGGCCACTGATGCTTCTTCTGAGGCGCATTGATGCATGCACTGTGTGGGCCACTGATGCTTCCTCTGAGGCGCATTGATGCATGCACTGTCTGGGGACACTGATGCTTCTTCTGAGGTGCATTGATGCATGCACTGTGTGGGCCACTGATGCTTCTTCTGAGGCGCATTGATGCATGCACTATGTGGGGCCACTAATGCTTCTTCTGAGGCGCATTGATGCATGCACTATGTGGGCCACTGTTACTTCTTCTTAGGCACATTGATGCATGCACTATGTGGGGCCACTGATGCTTCTTCTGAGGCGCATTGATGCATGCACTGTGTCGGGCCACTGATGCTTCTTCTGAGGCGCATTGATGCATGCACTCTGTGGGCCACTGATGCTTCTTCTGAGGCGCATTGATGCATGCACTGTGTGAGGCCACTGATGCTTCTTCTGAGGCGCATTTATGCATGCACTGTGTGGGGCCACTGATGCTTCTTCTGAGGCGCATTGATGCATGCACTGTGTGGGCCACTGATGCTTCCTCTGAGGCGCATTGATGCATGCACTATGTTGGCCACTGTTACTTCTTCTTAGGCACATTGATGCATGCACTGTGTGGGGCCACTGATGCTTCTTCTGAGGCGCATTGATGCATGCACTGTGTGGGCCACTGATGCTTCCTCTGGGGCGCATTGATGCATGCACTGTGTGGAGCCACTGATGCTTCTTCTGAGGCGCATTGATGCATGCGCTGTGTGGGCCACTGATGCTTCCTCTGAGGCGCATTGATGCATGCACTGTGTGGGCCACTGATGCTTCCTCTGAGGCGCATTGATGAATGCACTGTGTGGGCCACTGATGCTTCTTCTGAGGCGCATTGATGCATGCACTGTGTGAGGCCACTGATGCTTCCTCTGAGGCGCATTGATGCATGCACTGTGTGGGCCACTGATGCTTCCTCTGAGGCGCATTGATGAATGCACTGTGTGGGCCACTGATGCTTCCTCTGAGGTGCATTGATGAATGCACTGTGTGGGCCACTGATGCTTCTTCTGAGGCGTATTGATGCATGCACTCTGTGAGGCCACTGATGCTTCCTCTGAGGCGCATTGATGAATGCACTGTGTGGGCCACTGATGCTTCCTCTGAGGTGCATTGATGCATGCACTGTGTGGGCCACTGATGCTTCTTCTGAGGCGCATTGATGCATGCACTGTGTGGAGCCACTGATGCTTCCTCTGAGGCGCATTGATGCATGCACTGTGTGGGGCAACTCATGCTTCTTCTGAGGCGCATTGATGCATGCACTGTGTGGGCCACTGATGCTTCCTCTGAGGCGCATTGATGCATGCACTATGTGGGGCCACTGATGCTAGTTCTGAGGTGCATTGATGCATGCACTGTGTGGGCCACTGATGCTTCCTCTGAGGCGCATTGATGCATGCACTATGTGGGGCCACTGATGCTTCTTCTGAGGCGCATTGATGCATGCACTGTGTGGGCCACTGATGCTTCCTCTGAGGCGCATTAATGAATGCACTGTGTGGGCCACTGATGCTTCTTCTGAGGCGCATTCATGCATGATGCATGCACTGTGTGGGCCACTGATGCTTCTTCTGAGGCGCATTGATGAATGCACTGTGTGGGCCACTGATGCTTCCTCTGAGGTGCATTGATGAATGCACTGTGTGGGCCACTGATGCTTCTTCTGAGGCGTATTGATGCATGCACTCTGTGAGGCCACTGATGCTCCCTCTGAGGCGCATTGATGAATGCACTGTGTGGGCCACTGATGCTTCCTCTGAGGCGCATTGATGCATGCACTGTGTGGGCCACTGATGCTTCTTCTGAGGTGCATTGATGCATGCACTGTGTGGGCCACTGATGCTTCCTCTGAGGCGCATTAATGCATGCACTGTGTGGGGCCACTGATGCTTCCTCTGAGGCGCATTGATGCATGCACTGTGTGGAGCCACTGATGCTTCCTCTGAGGCGCATTGATGCATGCACTGTGTGGGGCCACTGATGCTTCTTCTGAGGCGCATTGATGCATGCACTGTGTGGGCCACTGATGCTTCCTCTGAGGCGCATTGATGCATGCACTATGTGGGGCCACTGATGCTAGTTCTGAGGCGCATTGATGCATGCACTGTGTGGGCCACTGATGCTTCCTCTGAGGCGCATTAATGCATGCACTATGTGGGGCCACTGATGCTTCTTCTGAGGCGCATTGATGCATGCACTGTGTGGGCCACTGATGCTTCTTCTGAGGCGCATTGATGCATGCACTGTGTGGGGCCACTGATGCTTCTTCTGAGGCGCATTGGTGCATGCACTGTGTGAGGCCACTGATGCTTCCTTTGAGGCGCATTCATGCATGATGCATGCACTGTGTGAGGCCACTGATGCTTTTTCTGAGGCGCATTGATGCATGCACTGTGTGGGCCACTGATGCTTCTTCTGAGGCGCATTCATGCATGATGCATGCACTGTGTGAGGCCACTGATGCTTTTTCTGAGGCGCATTGATGCATGCACTGTGTGAGGCCACTGATGCTTCTTCTTAGGCACATAGATGCAGGCACTGTGTTGGGCCACTGATTCTTCTTATAAGGCACATAGATGCATGCACAGTTTGCTAGGCCCATTGACGGATGTACTCTCTATGGCTGCTGATACTTGTTCCTGTTCCTGTGGATGCCCATATTCTGTAAATCTAATCTAACGCATTTTGAAGCAGACGCTAGGACAATCTCATCTGGTTACCATGCCATTTCCTTGGTGACAACACTGTTATTATGTCGTATGGAATTTGTTCCAAGAGCATTACTGCTGACATAAAGTTTCTTAAAGGAACAATCACCTTGAACCAAATTTGGAGCTTGAAGAAGTGCCTATGGGGACAAAAGGCGTCGGATGATGGATTATGAACTTTGCTTGTTATCAGCTTGATGTATTTCACCATTCTCAATAAAGAATACATTTTGTAAGAAAAAAAACAACACAACGACTTGGATATTTCTTCAGAACATCACCATTAATTTGTGTTAAACTGATTTTGTATGGACATATACATTTTTGTGTGCAGAATCCATTTCTTTTGTCAATTTAGTTTTGGGTTTCCCAAGTAGAGAGTGAAGAGGAGTGCACTTCCAGCTTTTCCTGCACCAACCAAAATGTTCCTGATCTTTTTGACAGGTGCGGTTTTTCTGCCTGTTTTTCTGTCTGTTTTCTTTACATATTCTGTGAATCTATGAATCTATGATGTTTGTTATTAGACTTCATCATGGTTGTACTACGTGAGGCTACTGACGCTTATTACTAGGGCCCATTATGAATGCACCATGTTTAGTTACTGATACTTGTTACTAGGCCAAATGATCTGATGTGAGGCCAGACATGGTAAAATAACGACATTAAAAAAAATTACATTTGTAATTCAGGGTAGTTTTCCCATTGCAGAGTTGTACCCTGTTTACAACTCCAGACTAGGAAAATGAAAGGTGTCAAACTACATTCTTAGTAGTACACCTGGGCTTGTATTACTGAAAGGCACACTTTCCCTGTTTGCGACATTATAAAGAACTAGCAGCCCGTCCCGACGTTGTCCGGGTATGAATTGCTGCCGGCTAGTAGTATATTGTTTTGTAGGATTTCGTTTTGATAGCATTTCTTATCTGTGACAGGCCTGTGAAACGCTCCGATTCACAGTGCACTGCTGATGCACTTAAGAGTGCGCGTTCAGTAGTGTGTGAACTCGAGCTTCCCTACTTTATTTTTCCTTGCAATATTATATAGCGCGAACTCGACAACATGGCATGAGCACAATTTACATTACAGAAGAACACATTCATTTGTGGTAGGCACGGGGAGACAAAGCGATTTGCCTGGAATCACAGGATGTTGAGCTGATGCCGAGATTCGAACGTAGCTCCCCAGCTCTAAAGTTCGCAATTCCAAAACTTGTGGCGGCAGGTGTGTCTAAAAGTGTATGTCGGTGCTGGCCATCAATGAGAGAGACCTGTGCATTTTTCAAATGGGTGGTGAAAAAATATGAGTATGTTGCTGGAGATGTGGGCCGCCGTGCACCAATGTACTTACCGGGGGAGGGTAAACACCCATTATTCCGCAACTTTCTTTCCGCATACCATCACTCTGCATACTTTCATCACGAAAGTACCATGACTCCACAATGCCATTATAACGCATGGCATTACATTTTATATGCTTTTACCACGCATACATTTATAACGAAATTCGTTGTAAATGCATGAATGGTAAAAGCATGTTTTTTTAATGTTTGGATAAGGTAAGTATGGGTATAGGGGTATATGTTTTGGGGTACTGAGGTATATGTTTTGGGGTGTTTGGGTACTTTAAGGGTTCAGATATAGTTTTGAGTTATGGGGTACAGGGGTAGTTTTAGGGTTTAGGGATAGGTATGGGTTTTGGGGTACAGGGGTATTTTTAGGGTTCAGGGCTAGGTTTTGGTTTTGGGGTATAGGGTATTTTTAGGGTTCCAGGGTAGGTTTGGGTTTTGGGGTACAGGGATATTTTAAGGGTTCAGGGCTAGGTTTGGGTTTTGGGGTGCATGGGTATTTTTAGGGTTCAGGGCTAGGTTTGGGTTTTGGGGTACAGGCGTATTTTAGGGTTCAGGGGTAGGTTTGGGCTTTGAGGTACAGGGTAATTTTTAGGGTTCAGGGCTAAGTTTGTGTTTTGGGGTACAGGGGTATATCTAGGGTTTAGGGGTAGGTTCGGGTTTTGGGGTACAGGGGTATTTTTATAGTTCAGGGCTAGGTTTGGGTTTTGGGGTACAGGGGTATTTTTAGGGTTCAGGGCTAGGTTTGGGTTTTGGGTACAGGGGTATTTTAGGGTTCAGGGGTAGGTTTGGATTTTGGGGTACAAGATTCTTTTTAGGGTTCAGGGCTAGGTTTGGGTTTTGGGGTACAGGGGTATTTTTAGGGTTCAGGGGTAGGTTTGGGTTTTGGGGTACAGGGGTAGTTTAAGGGTTCAGGGCTAGATTTGAGGTACAGGGGTATTTTAGGGTTCCGGGGTATGTTTGGGGTACAGTAGTATTTTTAGGGTTCAGGGCTAGGTTTGGGTTTGGGGTACAGGGGTATTTTTAGGGTTCAGGGGTAGGATTGGATTTTGAGGTACAGGGGTATTTATAGGGTTCAGGGCTAGGTTTGGGTTTTGGGGTACAGGGTATATTTATAGGGTTAAGATGGGTTAGTGTTTAAGGGTGTTGGGGTATTTTAAGGAGTAAGGGTGGGTTATGATTATGGGGTGCTGGGGTATTTAAAGGGAGCAGGTGGGATTAGCACAAGATATGAGACATGGCATGAAGGGCGGAACGTACCACACGCCCCCAGCATTTGTCACGCCCCCAGCACACGCCCACAGCACGATGCAGACACGCCCACAAGGGACTACTTTGCTGGCACGGTTCTTTTACCTTTTAAATGTATATGGTGGGTGTCTACAAAGCCTATGTCCTTCTGCTGCAACTGCCCTTTCCAACGCTGTATTGGGTGTTGTGATTGGTGCTGTGGTTCCTGAGATTACCCGCCTCAAAGGTTTGGGCTCTCTCTTTATTATATTAGTATGGATGAGATGCTGCCTATAATAAACAAAATTCTTTAATACCAAGATGGAATCCCCTTTTTCATTCTTGGTGTGGTCGTCTTGATTCCATAAAGATAATGATGACCAGTCATTGTATATACACTTAGTATGATACCCGTATCTTTTACCATTACTTTTATAAAATAAAAATGTGACTCTCTTCTTTCTTACTTTCGCATATCTTGCTCTTTGAATTGAAATGACCTAACGACGAGGACAGAGTTAATTTCCCAATCGATATCCTCTATCATAAAGCATTTCTATACAGACAATCATCTTACTGGATTTCTGACTGGTACAATTCTTTCTCCCCTTTATGGTTAGACATGGGAAAATCTCTCATACATCCTGTTTCTTTCGAATAATTTTCGCACCTCACAAAAAACCTCCATATTTCTCTAACCCTATCTTTAAACAAGCAAATACCATATTTCAACCACTTGTTTTCTCTGATCAGATGGATGTGCTAGATGGGTAGATGGAATGGTGGATCACCTGACTGGCTGCTCAGAACGCTGCGATAAGTGGTGAGGATGGTTGTAGTAATTTGGTGCTGATCAGTGACGGTGGGCAGATGGTTGTGGCCAGTTATATTTGCACACATCAATTGTGTGGCTTCTGAAGGCACAGAGACACTTGCACAAGTTGCACAGCCTAACGCTTCTATCAACAGAGAAGTTGGATACTTATTCTGCCACTTTCAATTCCAAAAATGCAATGGAGGCCTCAGCGGCCTTGGCAGCCTCAACCGCGCCATCTTCCCCACCACCTCAATCTGCTCAAGGTCCTCGCTCGGAGGCAATGGCAAAATGCCAGGAGCGGAGGGAGCGGGAGGCACCTGCGAGGCCCCCTTGCGAGTGAGGAACTGAAGCCAGCTTGCTTCTGTCCACGTGGCCGAGTAGGCTAGCAGGATTCGCCCGGGCCGTACCATCTTGTGGCAGCATAGCATCAAACACGCACGCGAAGCTCCGCAAACCGTTGGGCGTGGCCAACACGCGTTTCTGTCCTCTGCTCGGATGTAGAGTTTGGTGCATGCTCCAGTAAGTACTGGGCCTTTTTATCCCAACAAGTCTCATCAGAGTTGGTCTGCTGAAATGAACCGGTTGGAAATGTGCATAGGAGCAGCATTAGCTGTTTGTGCTAAAGAGTTGTTTAGTAGAAAATCTCGTCCCTCGGGCTGAGTGGTCGCTCCCCAGTGTCCCTCTGTGACACTCGGTATCGTTTTGCTGCATTTCTTTGTTAAACTGCCTAATTATTGTTGCCTGCTGTGTGCCTGGTTGCCGCTCTGATTTATTTGCACTTTTAGGATTTTAAGTTGCTGCTTTCACTGTGTTTGCGCGCTTGCCCTAGCGCTCCGCTGTGCTCCCCCCTCCGCCTCCATTTTGTTGTTGTTGTGGTCATCTGTAGCCCGCCCGCCTCCCAGCTGAGCCGCCCTCGCCCCTCCCCCTCCACCATCCATATATGACAGTAGTTCCCGCGCGCAGCGTTCACGCACAGCGACCGCGCCCCATTCGCGCCGAAGGTGCGCCAAAGGTAAGCCCGTCTACGCCCGTCCGCGCCTGGACCGCGCCCAGCGCCAGACCCCCTGGCCCTCGCACTGCCCAGCCCTCCCGCATTACCTACGATGCCACCACCCTCCTAGCCCTTAACCCCGGCCATCCCCCCAACTGTGTCCAAGCCGCTCCTGGACACACCCATGGACCTTTTTCATGCTACTCCTGCAGATTCATTGGCACCGTCAACATCTCCACTACGATCAAACCTCAGATTCCCGACCCCAACCACCTACAATGCATCTTGCTCAACACCCGATCGGTCCACAGGCACGCCATTGACCTATGGAATCTACTAGACACCATCTCTCCGGACGTCGCCTTCCTTACAGTAACATGGATGAACGCCTCCTCTGCCCCAGACATCACCATTGCCATTCCAGATGATTATAAGATCATACGCAAGGACCGTACCGGCCACACAGGAGGAGGAATCGCTATCGTCCATAAGAAATCCATCCACATCTCAACCATCTCTGACGTCAATCTCGCCAACTCTGAACACCTTCACTTCCAGATCCACATCGACCCCAAGACCACACTCAGAGGCACCCTCCTCTACAGACCACCTGGACCCCGCGCACAATTTAGTGAGGACATCACGGACTTCATCACCCCACACGCCCTCCCCTCCAAAGATTACATCCTTCTGGGAGACCTCAACTTTCACCTTGAAAAGAACAACGACCACAACTCCACCACCCTTCTGGACAACCTCGCCAACCTTGGACTTAATCAACTGGTCACTTCCCCCACCCACATCGCAGGTCACACTCTCGACCCTATCTTTACCTCCAGCAATCATGTCTCCTTCAGCCACACTACGGCTCTCATCTGGACTGACCACAGCTGCGTTCACTTTACCTACAACAAGCCCAAACCCAACAACCAACACCAACCCACTCTGCAAAGAAACTGGAACAAAATCACCATCGACCAGATCTCCTCATCGCTTCTTCTAAACCCCCCAGCCCACTCCTCTAACCCCGACCAAGCCGCCACCAACCTCACCCTATGGCTTTCCAACAGCGCCGACATCCTAGCACCACTGAAAAAACGACAAAGCAAACTCGGCAGCAAGAAGGCATCATGGTTCAACGATGATCTTAAGAAATCCAAGAAACTCTGCCGCTCCCTTGAGAAGGCCTGGAAAAAAGACCCAACCACCAGCACCAAGGACGCCTTCAAAAACGCCACCCGCATACACCACCAACTGATCCGAAAAGCCAAGAAAACCGCCTTCAAGGAACGACTAGATAACAACGCCCATAACAGCAAGGAACTTTTCAACATCGTCAAGGAATTTACCAATCCCTCGGCCAACTCTAACGACATCACCCCCTCTCAAGCACTCTGCGACTCCCTAGCCTCATTCTTCCACAACAAAATCGCAGACATCCACAACAGCTTCGACAACCAACCCGAAGACCAACCCACCCAACCATCTGCTGAACCTCCACCCCCCTCGAACATCCTTAATGACTGGAACCCAATCTCCACTGAGGACACCATCCGCCTGATGAACTCCATCCACTCAGGATCCCCCACAGACCCATGCCCTCACCACATCTTCAACAAAGCAGACTCCATCATAGCACCGCACCTCCGAGACGTCATCAACTGCTCCTTCAAATCCGCCACCTTCCCGGAAAGCTGGAAACACGCTGAACTCAGCGCACTTCTGAAGAAACCCACAGCGGACCCCACCGAACTCAAAAATTACCGCCCCATCTCGCTCCTTCCATTCCCGGCCAAAGTCATCGAGAAAGCTGTCAACAACCAGCTCGCCGCCTTCCTCGAAGCCAACAAATCCCTCGACTCCTCACAGTCCGGTTTCCGAGCAAAACACAGCACTGAGACCGCCCTCATCGCAGCAACAGACTACATTCGTACTCTACTGGACAATGGAGACACAGTCGCCCTCATCCTCCTTGACCTCTCCGCAGCCTTCGACACAGTCTGCCATAACACCCTTCTACAGCGCCTCAGAAACATCGGAATCCAAGGAAAAGCACTGGAATGGATCACCTCGTTCCTCACCGGAAGAACCCAGAGAGTCCACCTTCCACCATTCAAGTCAGTGGCCACTGAAGTCATCTGCGGCGTACCACAAGGATCCTCACTCAGTCCCACCCTTTTCAACGTATACATGAGCCCCCTCGCGGCCATCGCCCACCAACACAACCTCAACATCATCTCCTACGCGGACGACACTCAACTGATCCTATCACTCACCAATAACCCTAGCACCGCCAAAACGAACCTACACGAAGGAATGAAAGAAGTAGCCGAATGGATGAAACACAGCCGTCTGAAACTGAACTCAGATAAAACAGAAGTCTTCATCTTAGGTACCTCCCCCTCCGCATGGGACGACTCTTGGTGGCCAGATGCCCTTGGAAAAGCACCCATCCCGACAGACCATGCACGGAACCTGGGCGTCATCCTGGATTCCTCACTTTCAATGAACAGACAAGTCAACGCCGTCTCCTCATCCTGCTTCAACATTCTTCGCATGCTCAAAAAAACATTTCGTTGGATCCCTACCGAAACTAGGAAAACGGTCACCCACGCTCTGGTCACGAGCCGACTGGACTATGGAAACACCCTCTAAGCCGGGACTACCGCTAAACTCCAGAAAAAACTTCAACGAATCCAAAACGCCTCAGCCAGGCTCATATTAGACATCCCGCGTAAAGAACATATCTCTGATCACCTGAAAAACCTCCACTGGCTTCCCGTCAATAAGAGGATCACTTTCTGGCTCCTTACCCACGCACACAAAGCACTCTACGAAATCGGACCAGAATACCTCAACACACGACTGTCCTTCTACGCCCCCTCCCGCCAGCTTCGATCTTCCAACCAAGCCCTTGCCACTGTACCTCGCATCAACAAAACCACCATGGGAGGTAGATCCTTCTCCTACCTGGCAGCTAAAACCTGGAATTCACTTCCCACCTACCTTCGCCTTACCCAGAACCACCTAGCATTCAGAAAGCAACTTAAAACGTGGATATTTGACAAGTGATTCCCCACCCCTCCTTAAGCGCCTTGAGACCCTCTGGGTATGTAGCGCGCTATATAAATTCTCTGACTTGACTTGACTTGACAATTTGTAATCAGGGCAAAAAAAATACAGCACAGCATTTAAACAAATCAGAAACTCCATGGGATCAGGTGTCAACACAGAAAAGGTGCAAATCCAACCTCAAGTGGGGGGAGGGTATTAGCTGTGTGCACTGTGGCCGCCTCATCACTCCAGAAATCAGAGGGAGCTTGGCACCTCCCTCACTCTCCTGTCAGCTCACACCAAAGACTGTGTGAGTTCTGCTGCTCCTGTACATCGCATGTCTACAGCATAAATTGACGCAAAATCCCAAATTTTCAAGGGAATGTGAGTAAAGTGTAAAACTTCACAACTTTATGAAGTTGTAAAGCTTTCCATACAACTTCAGGAAGGTTGCAAGAATAAAAACACCACAAGTTGGTACACCCCTAATCAACATGCACATTTCTATAAGCACTTTGGTGCGATACCCCTGTCCTCAAACTTCAAACTGTCCACTTCATGTGGATAGAAAGGATGTATGTTGTTACAACGCATACTTTTACAATGCATACCTTTACAACGCATTTTTTACACCGCATCATCCATTACAACGAATTCCATTACAACGCATGCCATTACAACAAATTCTTTGAAACTACCTTTACAACGCATTCCACTACAACACATACTACATTTACAACGCATACCATTGCAACGCATACCATTACATTGCATGTATGGTAAGTGTTGGATAGTGTAGGGGTAAAAATTATTATTCTAACTCCAGGGGGTGCAACAGTAGGGTAAGTATTGGATAGTGTAGGGGTAAAAATTACTATTCTAACTCCAGGGGGTGCAACAGTAGGGTAAGTATTGGATAGTGTAGGGGTAAAAATTACTATTCTAACTCCAGGGGGTGCAACAGTAGGGGTAAGTGTTGGGTAGTGTAGGTATGCGTTGTAATGGTATGCGTTGTAATGACTGCGTTGTAATGACATGCGTTGTAGTGGTATGCGTTGTAGTGACATGCGTTGTAATGGTTGCGTTGTATTGGCATGCGTTGTAATGGATGATGCGTTGTAAAAGTTTCGTTGTAAAGGTAGTGTGTTGTAAAAGCTGCGTTGTAAGTGTTGTTTCCCGGATAGAAACATCTACACACTCTGGAATCTCCTTAAACAAGTCATGCTGTGGGAACATAAAGCTCTCTATAGGTCCTAATGGGAGAGAAAAGGGCCAGCTGGGACTGTGTTTAACTGTACTTGGCATGTCTTGCTCATTAAGGGGCACATATATGAACTGCTTTTGCTGTCTGAGCATCACTTTTTGTGACGCTCCGGTGGCGCAAATCCCAAAATCATGTCGATGAGGCCAAGCAAAGCCACTATGTAAAACAAGGCACAGCAAATAATTGCGTTGTAGTCCTGTGCACTAGGGAGGTGTTCCATGAGCATCGAGGTGTGTTTTGCCACGCAACACCCATGGATTTTGACAGTTCTCCAGGTTTACAAGAGCATGTAAAACTGGGGAAGCACCAGAACCGTAAGCCTCTTGAGGTGAGGTGAAACCCGAGAAATATCTTTAGTTCTCCTCGTTTTTTCTTCTATCTGTGCTGCATTCTGCCACACACATAGTGAGAGGAAAACACTTCTTATAATTCTTTCTGAGCAGGACGGTGCCCCTTCCTGCACAAAGACAATCCTGCCAACAACACAGGCACATGATGCAAGGGTGCCTGCATTGGCGCTAGTCTGCTGAAACTGCACCAGCGCAGGGGGAAAGGGCAAGAATGCACTGTATTGCATAAACACGGTGCATTCCTGCCCTTTTATTTGGCGTATGGCATCGCAGCAAGCTGACATGCTGTGCTCCCCTATGCCAAATCCCCATAAATTAGGGCGTAAGTGTATATGGCAGATAGTGTGCCGTCATGAACTCGAAAGGCACATTCCATTCACATTATTTTTGGATTAAATGTACTCAGTTGTGTCCAACTAGTTTGAGGTCATAGGCTCAGCTAGCAGGGTTATATTGGAAATGAGGTGACTGTGAGCTAAAATACAGCCTGTGAGATGATCTCTACATCAGTAGGGTCAACAAAGACCTTCACAAGTGGAAAGCAGTGATGAACTGCAAGGAAGGGAAGGGACAGAAACTGGGGTTTGTTTTGGCAGAGCAGCATGCTTGTGTTTGGCCTGGAGCAGGTGTTGGTGCTAAATTATAATCCATGTTGCTGTTTTCACTAGAAAAAAATGTAACATTTGTAATGCTATACATTCAAACTAGAGTGACTCTGGACCGCTGACAGGCCTGTCCCCAGATGACACATTGAAGTGATTTGCCCTTTAAAAGTGGAAGTAAAGAAGCAGATTTAGAGTGCAAATCCTAGAGGGGGCCACATTTCAAAGGAAGGGCTAAAAACATAATTTTATATACGGATGAAGAGTACTCCATCAGTAAAATTGTATTTTGCCTACTGCGCTAAACATCCTTGCACCACCCACCCCTGGCTCTATGGAACTACTAACTCTTAGCCTTGCTCCTAGGTAGACATCAGGAACCTAGCTGAACATGAGCTGTTTGGATTGTGATAGGGGCAGGATGAGCAGTAGAGGGCTGATGCACTTAGGGTGTACTGTTAAATATAGAATGCATTCTGAGGTACTGCTCATGCAGACCTTGGGTTATAATTTGAGTTCTGCACATAAATCTTTACATATGGCTGCTAATAGGCTGGCTATTCTAGATTTGGGGAGCTGTGCTCTCAGACAGGGTTCAAGGATCTTTGTTACACATCTACAAAGCCCCCACACATGATTGTCACCCCACGTGCTCAGACCCACATCCTCAATGTGCATATGTTTCTCTCCCCTACCTTTAGACTCAGCGGACATGGCGGTCATTCCTCTTGGATTCCAAGAGCACCCTTCAGCTTCATCTTTACAGTATCATCCAGAGGTTGTTTTGTCTCCTGGTAGCCTCTCTTTGGTTTGAATGCCTTGAGATGCCAAATCTCTGAATTTGAAAATGGATGTCTTCTGGGCGTCTTCAAGGTTTCCCCACTTTCATTTCCTATGGGGTATGGTCCAAGGTCACGCAATCTATAAATATAGCATTTGTGTAACATGTGAAACATTTCCAATCTTGAGGGACACCTTCAGGTACAACATTGCTTTGGAGGTCAGTGACTTTGTCTTGAGGAGGCAACTGGTAAATAAGCTTCATTTATACGTGACCAAAACAAATTTCAATCTTCTTTCTGGATGGCCTTTACCTTGGAATCTTCTTAGGCCTGAAATTCTTTTCCCTTCATCAGTACATCTTTTGTAGACCCTGCTTAAAGGATGTTAAGTTTTAAATCAGGAGAACTCAATAGTAGCCACATCGACCAACACTAGAGGCTGGACTCACAAAGAGTTTACTCAGAATCAGTGGGACATACTCCTGACCTTGAGCTGAATTTCCAGGGAGATGTCTCAGTAACTCATGGAAAATGAATACTTTCACTCAGGTCTCAAGTCAATAGCAGGTACTTTCACAGCTAACTGTTGGACTGTTCCCAAGTTGCCCATGCGACCTAATTCTGACCTCTCTCTATTTCTGATACTTTTGCATGCAGAGATCTTACAAAGAAGTCCCTAAGCATAAGCTATGCTTATGTCATATATGCACTGTTTGATGAATCTTCACAAAACTTTGCAACAAAAGGGCCTCACCCACCTCAGCTTCCTGGAATGTTCTGGGGTGATCTCCCAATCTAGGGCTGAGAAAAGGAGAGGGGTGTCCCAAGCCACATGTTCCCTATGCAATTTCCCACGGAAGTGGGATAATAAATGGCTGTCTTTCCAAAGATGGTGGACACCTAAACTAGTTCTGAACAATGGCTGGGTGGCTGAAGTTAACTACCACACAATCTCCTGCTAAGCTCTTTTTCATGGGGCCCACGTAGCTCACCCTGCGACCATCAACATGTCGGACGCAACAGCAAAAGGAAAATTTGCATTAATATGGAGCAATTGGAGAACCTTGTTTTTCAGCTGAACAAACAACACTATTTGGTGTCAAACACTGAACGTTTGATAATAGGATCTGTGATTTTAAAGGATCCGGGTATGAACCCAACTTAATATCCAGCTATCAGTGAGATTTTGGAGGGGAAACAAGATTGGCTGTTTGATCCAGAGTTCCTGAACCAAACAAGGAGCATTTAGAATCGAATAAGGTAACAGTGGACAGACGGGGAGAGGAGGAGCAGGCAGAAAACAACTCATAATTCCACCTATCATCATCAACTCATCTTCTTATCGGTAAAAATCACAGCTATGTGCATTTGGGTACTCAAAGCTGTAAATGTCCTATATTTCAACTACTTCTCATGAATTTAGAACATACATGTCCCCTCCAACAACCTTTGCTCATGCAAACAAGCCTCCTCGTAGTCCCTTAAATCTTCTTCTGTTGCCTCCTGATATCACTCATATTCACGTAATAGGGTACCAGGGGTGCAAAGCCCTTTTGTGGTATCAAACACTGTAATTCTTATACTGACAGTGTTTGCAACTGCAAAGAGGCTTTTCACAATGTACAATACACGTTTTGTGAGCTGGAAAATTCTGACATAAAAGGTTTTTTTTAATTTTCCAAATTTCAAAAACCGGAGGGGCATAAATGGACATCACCCTCCTATTTCCATTTCAGAAAGAGGTGTTTCAAAGGTTTGTAACTGACATTATGGGGCCGATTCTGATTCGGTAAAATCCCGTCTGAATCGTTTTACGGAGCCTTTTTCCTGTACGAATTGTACGGAGAACCGTACCCGTACGTACGATGTAGTACGATGTGAACCTAATGCAGTTCTCCATACGATGCATACCAAAGACCGTACGAAAACCAGATTTCGGCTTGAAATGCGTACGGAATGGACCCCCCGTGTACGGTGCGTACACCCCATCATTGCAGGGGTACGGTGCATCGTGGTATGGTGCGTACACCCCTGGATTACAGGTGTACGGTGCGTATGTCCCCGTGCGTACCCCCCATGAATGTAGGTGTACGGTGCGTAGGGGTACGGTCCGTACCCCCCAAGGTCCTACGTGTACGGTGCCTACACCCCCTGCATACTCCCCTTGAATTTAGGGGTACGGTGCTTATGCAATAGTGTAGATCTCCGTACGAATTGCTCATACCCGACGTATCTGTACGAATCGTGTCCCCATTCCCCGGTCCGGATTGTACTTGGCGGGTCGTACGCCATAATTACTATTCGTACAGTTTACTGTGCGGGTCTATGTCGTACAGACTCACTCTTGACTTTCGTACGGTTCGCGACGATTCGTACATATTTCGAGCCAACGGAGTGCACTACGCGATTCAGATGGATTACTACGGTTCTTATGGAAACGGCTACGAATACGAATCGTCGTACAGATTTGTTTCCTGATTCGGAATCGACCCCTATGTTTGGCAATTATTGACAAGTTACCTACTGCTGTGGTAAGTGATTCACAAAGGGGAAGCTGCAATCTTAGGGTAGTGGTTCAGCGGTCTACTGTCTGTTGTAGGCTTCCATCCCTACATTGGCAGCCAATCTTAGGAGGTGACGAACTACAACCTGTCTAAATAATATTCTTTAGGCAGGTCATTTTTGCTCTCCTTGTGAGTGTACAATAATGATGCGAGCGATTACTACCTTTAGACCTCATTTGCAAACCAGTTGGTGTGCTAATTGCACATGCAAATTGTAGTAGTACATCTGGGCCCTAGCGGCCTCCTCTGGAACAACCCCCAGCCAAACTACACCCCATTTCTTCTCACACCATTTTCAAATCTGCCTTAAAGTCTCACCCACTAAAACTGGTAATTGGCCTTGACTAACCACTGTCTACTGAATTCCAGCCAAATTGTTTATATCCTTATGTTCTTTGGTTATGTTGCTCTGTCCAGCATTTCCTGTCAAAGTGCTCAGTTCTTGTCCAAGATATAACTAAGCAACAGAATGCATAAGCCTTTACAGTACAATAATCCTGAAGTTCTTCCATTCACTTCTGGGAGCAGAAAGTAAGTTCTTCAGAAACCTCTAGTGAAGAAGGTTCCTTCTCAATGTTGAAGACTTGCTGTTGTTTGGTTGAAGCCATGAGAACTCAGGGAGGCTGTTGGCTCAGAGATGCTGTGTTTCTTCACTCTCGTCATCTAAACCACAGTCAGCACTTAATTTCCTGTGCAAATAATTACTTCGGGGTGTGGCGTTAATCGAGGGAGCTGGCTACACCTCAAAGCTTTACTCCTAGCCAAAGCAAGAGCAGCTGTGTAACTTTTTATGTTACCGGGTTTGTGACACTCTTCCTTCAGTCTTTGAAACATGTGCATGTGACGTGGATTTAGATTTTGGGACCCTTATATGTGATATGCAATCTTTAGAATGTGTTTATTTAATGAGGGGGTGGGGGTGGTCTGACGATCTGGGGTCCTGAGTAAATCAGAGCTGTGCTGGTTGCCTGCTACCTTCAGTGGTTTGTGTTTACTCTTCTTAATAAACTTCTGTTAGTGTTACTTCTGAGTAGTGTCAGATATCTACAGTTACGTGCAAACAGTAGGAAGGTACCCCTATATTGATTTACAGGGACAGGGAGGCCGCATATACACTATCAGGATACGTGGAAACGTGAAATATCCATAATCAAGCTCCAAATAAGAATTGAATTGAAAGCAACAAATAAGGGTTGCCTCCATTGAAACAAGAGCGCCCTATATTCCTAGAAACCGATTTGCATTTAAACTGTGGTTTCAACGTACAGGATTATATTATAAATCTTCAGCACTATCCTAATAGGCGCCGCACGAAAGGGTTACGAAAATGAGGACCGTATGTTGGAATTATGAAATTGATGAATCATATTCCCACAAGATCTCTATAAGATCTTGCACCAATAATGATTTTGTCCTGAAGAAGGTGGAAAAGATTATTGTACACCGAAACGCCGCGTCGACTGTTTTAAACAAATTTTAATGTTTTTTAACTGTGATGATGATGTGATTTTTAAATAACTAGAAATACTGTGTTTGCTATGTAGAGTGTAACCCAATGGGAGGAAATTTATTCAAATAAAAATGTTTCTTTTTTACATTAAGTTACATCAAGATGCTTACTATTTTGTGACACTTGACAATACCGAGAAATGAGTTGTTATTGTGATATTTTCAAAGTATTCATAGTGCTTTTTTGCTATTGGTAGTTCTCTCCACTATAACCGAGAGATCTTTCTACTGAAACTCATAAGGTGAACTACAGGGTCTAGATTACTACAGTTAAACACAAATGCTCTGCAGTGCTTAATTTGAGCCGGCTGTTGCCAGTGGGTGCCACCAGAACGTATGTTAGGAGACTGGCAGTTATTTCTCTGCACGAGTCGGAAGAACAAACAAAGCAGAAAGATTAAGAGAAAGATCGAAAAACTGTCAAGAAGGGAGGACACAGGCACCTGCAGGAGTGAGACAGAGGGACAAGGAAAGCCTGCTGTGGACTTAAGATGCATGAGGTGCATTAAAGACTACGCTGCCTTGGTATTCGATGCGGCGACATTTAGTTGCACCGGCTACGTGCTTCGGGGCAGAGCTTTGGGCACTATCACTTATTCCATTATAGCCTTATAGCCCTTCGTAGCAGGCTATACCAGCCATTAAAGACATGCTTCGTTGTTAAAGGCAAGACCTTTAACAAGGGAGCAGGACTTAAATGCTGGTATAGCCCAGCTATGGAGGGCCAAAAGGCTATTAGAACATTTTGCCACTAGGTGGCAGAATGTTATACAAATAAAACAAAGGCCTCACTGAGCCAAAGGGGATTGAAATCAACAGCAACAACAAACATTTGACTGTTGTCGCTTCAGGCTTCTACCTGCCATTAGACTCCATTGTCTCCAAAGGGGCGCTCAACATTCCAGTGTTCTAATACAAATTAACCACTGATGCTTAGGGTAGCATTCCAAGCCATGCTTCTTTTCTCCACCATCCCACTCTGATTTGACCCCTCCATATGTAAATCCAGTCTTGACCCTGCTCCAATAGAAATAGTCCTGCCCGAACTGCCAGGCCAGGTCCTCCCTGAACAGAAATAAAAGCACGGGGTCCACATCTGGGCAAACCATCAGCCATTTAGTGCCTTACATCAAACACACAAAATGTGATGGTAAGAAAGCTTGTAATTTGTCTAACCAATGGCAGTCGCTCAGTGTAGCAGACTGATTTGCATATGGCTGGGTCCAAACTAACGTGGCAAAAGATTGATAGGTTGAAATGCTATCTCGTTCAATCACCATTGGTTAGACTGATTGCAAGCATTCCTCTCATCCCCTTCTGTGTGTTGGATTACTCCAGATTCCACATCAGACACTATACTCAGTAGTATTATAACAGTAAAAAAGGTGCACAATCTGAAAATGTAACTAACAGAGCCAACGTCGTGGCTTCCCGGCTCGTCTTAGAGAAGGCTGTGGGCATGGTTGTAGTAGATGGCTCTGTTGTTATATGAGTTTTTACCAAATGTGTTTCTTTAATTTACACTGCTCTGATTCTGCATTTCCCAAAATTCATTTAAGCATATTTATGTAACTGTACTTAGACTACAGAGTGTAACTCAGTCTTTTGGCATTCACATTAATAACCATCAGACCTGGGGCAGGAGTCAGACCTAGGCCCGCATAACGAGTGGTAGAATTTCACCCATAGTGATCACTGTGAGTGGAATTCCACCACCCACAATTCAGAGTCTTATCGGGCCTAGAATTATCATGTTCACACACCTAGGGCCTCATTTGCGGGTTGTTGGTGCAGCACGTCATCAAAGGAAAGGGCAGGACTACGCCGTATTTATGATATACAGCGCATTCCTGTCCTTTCCCACTGCGCTGGTGCCATTTTGGTTGTTGACAGGATTGCTTTTGTGCAGTAAGGTGGACCCCCCTGCACAAAAAGTATCCAACGTGGTGTTTCCCTCTTTCTATGTTTGCTGCAGGATGCAGCACGTATAGAAAGAGAAGTGCGCCTGGAGAGGTACGCCTGTCTTGGAGAGGCGTACAGGTTTGACATATTCTCGGGTTTACATGTCCTTCTAAATCTGGGAATGTGTCAAAAAACACCGCAATGCCCATGGAACACCACTATGTCACAGCGAGAGGGAACGCAACGACTTGCGCTGCATTGCTTTATACTATATCTACGAGCCCATGATATCGATTTACACCACCAGAGCATCAAAAAAAAGAATGCACCAGCATTGCAAGAGGCTTGCAAATAAGTCCCTTGGATTCCAGGATCAGACACTAGACCCTGCTACATGATGAAGGCGCTGTGGCCAGGAGCAGAGCCAGGTGCCTGCCAGACCCCTTCAGTTACACTGGACAAGCAGACAGTATTCCCCCGGACGGACAGAAGCCTGCCCTGACTCTTTTTACCTCCTCCACTACACCCCCACCACCACTGGCCCATCTGTTGGCATGTTCCATCTGCTCAGAGCAGGTGGAACATATGACCAGTTTTGTCTGTGAAATTAGGAATAAGTTCTCATAAAAGGTCATAGTATTACCAGGCCTGTGAGTTATTCCTCATTCTGAGGAGAAAGGTTGTGTTTCCCAGTGTCCCTGCACCAAATTCCATACACAGGTAAACATGACCCATCAAACCCATTTGATGGCAGTCATAGATTGGGTGGGGAAAGTTGGTTAAACAGAACCCTGGAAAGACAGATATGATGGTGTTGGGTGCTTAGTTTGACCTAAGAGTCAACTCTTTTTTAGACTGTTAAAATGTGTGTATGTTTAACGCTCGTGGACGAGGTAAACATTCCTGAGGCTTAATACAGGACTGTAACCCATCACTGAGGCTTCAGGTTAGTTCAGTTGTTTCTTCATATTTTTTCACTTGACACTCTTGAGTGTTATTGTTCTATGTCTCCACCCCCCGACCCCTACTCCCTGAGATGTGAAAGATGAAATTAGGGATGCATGAACATTTGTCCATGTTACACCTTTAACCACATGGCTGCTGCCCCGATTCCCCTCCCGTGCTGCCCCTCATTGAAATGGGTGTGGTCGTGACGGAACCATTCCGTGATCAGCACAGCTCAACCATGACTGATGACGGAATGGTTCCGTCACCAGCATCGAAGGGGTTAATTAAATCCGTGCTGTCGTTGATGACAGTCCACCAGACTGTGAGTGGCATCTACACCTTTTTTGAGAAGAAGTTGACTACCACCTGTAGTGGGTTCAGCATTCTGAGGCCAAAGTCTGCTGAGGGCACTATCACCTGTGGTGGGTTCAGCATTCTGGGGCCGGAGTCTGCTGACCATACTGGCTACCATGTGCAGTGGGTTCAGCATTCTGAGGCCAAAGTCTTCTAAGGGTACTATCACCTGTGTTGGGTTCAGCATTCTGGGGCCGGAGTCTACTGAGAGTGCCATCACTTGTGGTGGGTTCAGCATTCTGAGGCCAGAGTCTGCTGAGGGTACTATCACCTGTGTTGGGTTCAGCATTCTGAGGCCAAAGTCTGCTGAGGGTACTATCACCTGTGTTGGGTTCAGCATTCTGGGGCCGGAGTCTACTGAGAGTGCCATCACTTGTGGTGGGTTCAGCATTCTGAGGCCAGAGTCTGCTGAGGGTACTATCACCTGTGTTGGGTTCAGCATTCTGAGGCCAAAGTCTGCTGAGGGTACTATCACCTGTGTTGGGTTCAGCATTCTGGGGCCGGAGTCTACTGAGAGTGCCATCACTTGTGGTGGGTTCAGCATTCTGAGGCCAGAGTCTGCTGAGGGTACTATCACCTGTGGTGGGTTCAGCATTTTGAGGCCAAAGTCTCCTGAGGGTAGTATCACCTGTGGTGGGTTCAGCATTTTGGGGCCGGAGTCTACTGAGAGTACCATCACTTGTGGTGGGTTCAGCATTCTGAGGCCAGAGTCTGCTGAGCATACTAGCTAGCATGTTCAGTGGGTTCAGTATTCTGATGCCAAAGTCTGCTGAGGGTACTATCACCTGTGGTGGAATCAGCATTCTGAGGCCAGAGTCTGCTGAGCATACTGGCTACCATGTGCAGTGGGTTCAGCATTCTGAGGCCAAAGTCTCCTGAGGGTACTATCACCTGTGGTGGGTTCAGCATTTTGGGGCCGGAGTCTACTGAGAGTAACATCGTTTGTGGTGGGTTCAGCATTCTGAGGCCAGAGTCTGCTGAGCATACTGGCTACCATGTGCAGTGGGTTCAGCATTCTGAGGCCAAAGTCAGCTGAGGGTACTATCACCTGTGGTGGGTTCAGCATTTTGAGGCCAAAGTCTCCTGAGGGTACTATCACCTGTGGTGGGTTCAGCATTTTGGGGCCGGAGTCTACTGAGAGTACCATCACTTGTGGTGGGTTCAGCATTCTGAGGCCAGAGTCTGCTGAGCATACCAGCTACCATGTTCAGTGGGTTCAGTATTCTGAGGCCAAAGTCTGCTGAGGGTACTATCACCTGTGGTGGAATCAGCATTCTGAGGCCAGAGTCTGCTGAGCATACTGGCTACCATGTGCAGTGGGTTCAGCATTCTGAGGCCAAAGTCTTCTGAGGGTACTATCACCTGGTGTGGGTTCAGCATTCTGGGGCCGGAGTCTACTGAGAGTAACATCGTTTGTGGTGGGTTCAGCATTCTGAGGCCAGAGTCTGCTGAGCATACTGGCTACCATGTGCAGTGGGTTCAGCATTCTGAGGCCAAAGTCAGCTGAGGGTACTATCACCTGTGGTGGGTTCAGCATTTTGAGGCCAAAGTCTCCTGAGGGTACTATCACCTGTGGTGGGTTCAGCATTTTGGGGCCGGAGTCTACTGAGAGTACCATCACTTGTGGTGGGTTCAGCATTCTGAGGCCAGAGTCTGCTGAGCATACCAGCTACCATGTTCAGTGGGTTCAGTATTCTGAGGCCAAAGTCTGCTGAGGGTACTATCACCTGTGGTGGAATCAGCATTCTGAGGATAGAGTCTGCTGAGCATACTGGCTACCATGTGCAGTGGGTTCAGCATTCTGAGGCCAAAGTCTCCTGAGGGTACTATCACCTGTGGTGGGTTCAGCATTTTGGGGCCGGAGTCTACTGAGAGTAACATCGCTTGTGGTGGGTTCAGCATTCTGAGGCCAGAGTCTGCTGAGCATACTGGCCACCGTGTGCAGTGGGTTCAGTATTCTGAGGTCAAAGTCTGCTGAGGGTATGATGCAGCGCTACTCCAGAAACTTCTTTCAAAACCCCTCACTTATTCCCTGAAGAATTCAATCATACATTTACTCATCAGTGGGGCCCATAACACTGCGAGTCACTTTCACACACACTTGCCTTTCTTCAAGGATTCAGTGAAGATCAAATAGGAGAGCAACTGGATCATAGCCAAGTGTCTAAATTAAATGCTAATATTTATAATAAATACATCTCCATGGTTTATTTACGAGAAAACTATTCAGACACACCACCATTATTTTGACAATGGATCTGCTAGTAAAAATTAACTAAAGGATAAACAAGACCAGCTTATTTTCCATTTATTTAATTTTTATTCTAAAGCGAAAATCTTGTAGCATGACCTTTTTTTATTCAGTTTTATTTTATTCATCTAGTAAAACAACCTAGAAAAAGAAGAAATAAATTAAAACATTTATATTTATTTTAGATCAGTAGTTCAGGAAATAAGTACATTATAATCATAGTCTCAGGACACAGACATTAGCATAGGACAGAATAGTTCCCTAAAATCACCTTTCTATTCTCTCTAAATGTTCACCTCTAATAATGACTCCGTACCCATTCAAGAAAGTTAAAGTTCAGAACATTTTCAAAGTTCTTACGTCTCAGGAAAGATTCAGCAATCCGGCAGCATGTTGGGATGCAAAGATGAAACTCAGGAAGGAAGAGTTTTTTTCGTAAGTCTGAATGTACTCTTTTATACCCTTTTTCACTAACTATTCTATCTAAATTTTGAAACATTTGGGGTCTTCAACAGTTCTGATAGGTCAAAACAAGGGGTGGATGAGCATAACCTCATCATTTTATTGTTCCAATTTTGCACGATCATCAAATATGAAAGTGGTCTTTGTTTTAGCTTATGTCTATTTCACTTGTGTCCTTAAGTCATTATTTTCACATTTCTTCCCATGCACACGATGCAGAAGTTTATTTTTGTTGGCACTCAGTCAGGTCCCCAGGGAACATTGTCCTTGACCCATTCTGCACAGGCACAGGCAGATTGCGTTCGTTCGGGTCTTAGTCGCGCATGCGTACTGCACTTCAATCTCGGAGTCACAGAAAACGTAACGTAGGCCGCATGGGCCAGAACGGGAACATTTACAGAAACAAACACAATTAATCGTTAATTGTTGAAATTTAACCCTTCTGTTTAATTCCCACCATACTAAGGTATCCCTGTTAGTAGTTACCTAGCAGATAAAGCAACATATATGCGTGGTTTACTCACCATTCTTCATCTTTTATGCCACAATTAAACAGACAAAAGCACATTTATGCCGTTTTTGATTAGGTTATGGCTGTTGCGTTAATTACCGACATAACATTATCACTTAATTAGTCAATTATGGTTTGCAACATAAGCAAATTAGTTTCCCACATATACTTGTGTGTGTTCATTCTATTCTATGTTGGTTAATTTTCAAAACCACACAATTAGTTCTGACTCTGTTATGAGGTAGTAATTTTACGAGGGGTACACAAAATGTTGTTTTTCCACCACGCTCCATCAACTCCCTCGTTTGGTGATTTATCACCAACCAAATCCCCAAATTTAGCAAATTGATCTTAACATGTTTCAAGTACTTTTAGTTAGTATAAGCTACACGCTAATATCTTCTTTTTTCTTTCTGTTTTGATAAAGTTTTTCTTTGATTTCTTCCATTTCAATATCTCCCTTTTCACGTTCTCTTTCTTGTTTTTCCTCAATCACTTTCTTTATAGACCTTTTGACATTTCTCCTTTTTCTGAGTTTACAACCTAATCTTAATATTAAAATAACTACCATTATCATTGTTTCTGGAATTAGTACCTTACCTATAATTGATCTTCCTATTTCATAAAACCAATTTTTAACTGCTGAATAACTTCTACTACGTTTCTCAAGAACACCATCAACCTCCAGTGGTTCATCTTCCTTTTGTAACTCTGTAAGATCTGTAATATATCTTTCAATGTTTTGACTTTTGTCTGGAATGTAGGTACAGCAATGTTGTACCATCAAAATTTAACAAACTCCACCTTCTGTTGCCAAAATGATATCAAGAGCAAGACGATTTTGCAACACCATATCCCTCATAGCAACCATTTCAGTGTTCACCATGAAAAATCCACCTGCGGTGTCTGTTGACAAACAATCTAGTATCTTTGAGAATTTTCGAATTTTGTTTAAATTAAAGGATATACCCATTGCTGGTATCAGTGCTCCAAAAACATCACCTATATTTTCTAATACACTTTCTCTTTTTCTACTACTTAAAGGTTTACCTATCTCATGTATTCCATGAGTACCTCTATCTATATGGAAAATTATTTTAGGAAAGACCAGGCCTACAAAACAGGACCCATTCCAATGATCAGGCAATCTATAATAGGCTTTGTTCCCATACAGGAAATACATCCCAGGAATGACTGGGTCATTACCACCTTTAAATCCCCAACCTTCCTTTATGATATATGTATCTTCACATTGACTCGCTCCAACAAAATAATTGTCATACACAGTGTTATCTCTTCGAATACATAATTTCCCTAATATTGGTGTATCTATACTTATAGCCAGATTTACATTATGCCCTTCAATATTTTCATCATCAAATGTCCACATATTAGATTTAATTGGTTTTACTTTTTCCCTCATTTTGTATTGATTTCTTCTCCCCTCAACCATATCTAAAAATGCTTTGTTTAATTTCTCATTTTACAAATCAAATTATGTTTAAACGCATAATCATGAGTCAACTCTTGTGTTTCCAAAAAGTATTCACAAAAACCTTTGCAGGCTTAATTTTGTTTAGTTCAGCTACAATTTTCAGTTTCGAAAAAACATCATCAGAATTTGAATAATAATACTCCAATTTACCTGTTCTGTAAAACAAACTTGTTAACACACTGCTTGTAACTCCATATGTAAGTGGAAGATGGTGATAAGTCACCCCCTCCGAAACTGATGCTGGCAATTTTACACATACATGACAGTCACTAGCGTCCATGGTCTTTATATTTTCAGATAATAATCTTGAAAAAGCATTTCTTGAGAAGTCACTAATCGAGTTATCTTTATGTATCTCTGGCTTATACATATGTAATTTTTCACCTTTTAATTCATTATTTCTTTCATTCATGCTTGCATTTGCTTTCATTTTCTCAAAGTCTGGTCTAAACGGAATAATAGTAGCTAAAATCAACCATATGAACAATATTATTCCACTGCATATTAACCACATTCTACATCATTTTCTAAAGATAGCACAATTTGATCTAGTTACATCATTAGTAGCCATACATATTTTTTTAAAATTCTATATTGTCTCTCATTAAATCCTTACTTTACACTTACAGTGTTTCCTCCACCAAGATTTGAAATCTTACTTTTCTTGTGCTTTTCTCTTTCCCAGTTTTAATTTATATATCTCTTTTCTTCCTCTGAGTCACAGTTTTACTCACTTTCATTCTCTTTGTCTTGACAATTCAAGTTCTCTTGGCTGCTGTTTACTTCACCAATAGGAGGTAAGATCATATAGGTCCATTCAGATGACTTATATTTTTGATTTGGTCTCCTTACTCTTTATGGCCTTTGAACAACATCTATTTCCTTTTCCAACAGCTCCTTTTGACTGGTTATTTCATTTACTTGATCTTCTGGTTCTCTTTCTTTATTGACAAGTTTAAATTTCAGTCCATCAGCTCCTTTAGGCCAATTATCTCCTTTGCAAGCTCTTTTTGTCTTTGGTTCAATAGTGTTACGTTCCACTCTCCAAGCTCTTTTTCTTGAACTCCTTCTCAATTGAGTTTCATCTTCCCTGTCATCAGTTTCAGTTTCAGAATTCTCGACAGTTTCATTTATGATGAACTTTATAATGTCTTGTCCTTTTTCAGAATCTGCTTTTTCTTTGGTCAGTACTTTCACTCTGTTAGGAACATCTCCATAACTGGTACTTGGAAGCTCATCCTTATCGTGAGTTCTTTCCTCTTTTCCAGCTTCTGGATTTTGGTTCCTGCTTCCAGAGCTTTCTGACTGTTCTTCAGTACTTTCCTTATTACCAGTTTTATCTCTGTTTTGTTCGGTGTCCTTACTGGTATCAGTTTCTACCAAATCTTGAATTTCAGGTCGATCTTCAAAATGTGGTACTTCAATAGTTTCACCTTCTCCTCAGATGCAGAGCTAGCATCTAATATCTCCAGATGCCGACGACCAGGTCGAGCTTCAGTATCTGGATCTCTTTCTTGTTCACCTTCAGAATCAGAATCAGTTGTGCTTTCACCTTTCTCCTGTGCATTCTCAGGCTCAAGCACATGGATAGTGTGGCTGGCATGCACCCATCTTTTAACTCCAGCCCATTTAATTGCAGTTGTGCTGACCAGAATAACCTGTTTTGGTCTTTGCCAGCGAGGCACTAAGCAGTGTCTTCTTTGGTGTACTCCTATTCGAACCCAATCACCAGGTACTAGATTATGAGCTGGATGTTTTTCTTTCGTGTTTGACTCAGTTCCCACCTGATGGAACCCAGAAGTTACCACGTCAGACAGGTTTTTGCAGTAATCCAGTATGATGTCATCATTAATAGTTAACAGGTTATCAACTGGCACAAATGCTTGTCTCATTACTCTTCCCATCAGAATCTCATGTGGACTTCGTCCAGTCTTTTTATCAGGTATGCTTCTGAAGGTCATCAAAACAAGTGGCAATGCACCCGGCCACTTCAGTCCAGTAGCCAAGCACATTTTCGTAATTCTGTTTTTTATTGTTCTATTCCCTTATTCAACTACCCCAGAAGCCTCTGGTGTGTAAGCACAGTGCAATTTCTGATGAATGTCCAGTGCTTCACAAATCATTTGCAATAACTCATTTTGAAAATGAGTTCCACGATCTGTTTCAGTAGTTACTGGGAAACCGTAGCGTGATATAATTTCACTCAACAACAATTTTGCAACAGTTACTCCATAATTCCTCCTTGTGGGGAAAGCTTCCACCCACAGTGAAAACAGACAAATAATTACAAGTACATATCTAAGTCTGTTACAAGATGGTACTTCAATAAAATCTAACTGTATTTGTGTAAATGGACCTCCCTCCCGCCCTATGGTTCCCAAGCTAACAGCTGTCTTTCCTCTTGGATTAAATTGCTGGCACACTAGACATCTCTGGCACAGACTTTCAGCAATCATCCTAAACTTAGGGTTGTACCATGTTTGTCTAAATATCCTGATCATTGCATCTCTTCCAAAATGAGCTTGACCATGATACATTCAGTAAATCAATGAGGAGGGACTAGGGATTTTGAAGGTCTGTTTCGTTCCCCAGGGAAAGTACGAGGTTTATCAAAAAGGAAACAGACACTTGTAACACTAGGCCATTGGTCTTGTAAAATTAAAATTAGAGTAACCTCAAAAACCCTATGCACATGTGAGTATTGCGGTATATATGGTTCATCCGCCCCGCATATGGGTTGATGGCAGTTATCATCGGTTACTCTAAATTGGTGATGTTGCCAGCCTCAACCTGAGGCACCTCTGGCATATAGTGCCATATCCAGAGAAGCAGGAAAAAGGTGTGTCAAAGGAAAAGGAGTATAGAAATAACCAAAATAGTGGGTTTAAAAAACTGAAAAATCACCCTAAGTGATTTTATTTAATGGTGTGATTATTCAGATTGTTAAAAAGGGTCTATTACTACTAGGTTGATCGAGTAACTAGATCATAGTAGTTGAAAAACATTTATCACACAAAACGTCGACATGTTTCTGCTCTGTCGGCCCGCAGGGGTCTATAGAGCATTCGTCAGGACTCACTACAAAAGTAGACAAACAATGTTCAAAATACTCACACCTTTTAGTGTAGTATTGCAATTATACCCTGTACACTTTGCAGGGTTGTAAATTCCTCCGTTTTCTGAAAAGAGAAGGGAGAAAACATCGAGAAAGACACACTCTTTTATACTCAATCCTAATTTAGGCTAGTACATTATTATTCATAGCTACAATCAGAAATATTCGTCTCTAAAGTAAGGAGGGTTTAGGATATGGTTCGAGCTTATCGCGCTGTGAAAAGGGAAATGTGCATACATTGCCAGCACCTTCAGCAAGAGGGAATTAAAAGTGCGCGATGGCCACTTCTAAAACAAGCAGAGCGGGTCAGATATGTTATAGAAAGAGCAGAGCGGGTCAGATATGTTATAGAAAACGCAGCCTCTACGAGCGCGTGTGGGAGCAACCTCTAGAAGGGAACCTATTAGGTAAAATGGGCGAGTTAAGTTAGACGCTGCGCATTCGCGTACCTTATTAACAGGGAATACTTGCTTGCGTCGGGGGGCCCTCGGGACTCAGAGCTGTATTCAAAAAAATTGAGGTTAATCAGTATTCCGTTGGTCACCTTACCGCAATTCAGTCGGAGATGCTGCACGACTCCGCCATTACCCGCGTGCACTGGTGCTCACGTCTTGTGCTGACTCTGCCCCCGGAAGTTAGTAAATCCGGCAGGGCAGGCGTTTTTAAAGGGCAGGCACTCTCTGCTCACGTGTTAGTGAGCGTGTATATGTGGATGGTTTTTTGTAAACAAAACTTTATTGCTCGCAACAAGAGAAAATTAGCGAGTGTGGTTAAAAACGGCAGTCTCTTGTATTATAGATTGTGCAGATTCACTGGGCTCACATTATAGCTAGCGTTGGTAGGCAGATTGGTTTTCATAAACAAAGAGTTTTTGCATCAATGAATTTTGGCGAGTGTTGTTAATAAACTCGGCAGTCTCTTGTAGTGTAGATGGTACATCATTTAGTGATACGGTACACAGGGATTGAAAATTCATCATTTGGAAAATTGATGCCACGGAATAGAATCATTCAGGCCATTTTCATAAGTCCTGAGGCGTTCCACCCACCTCTGTTCTTTTTCGAATAAAATTCGTTCACATCTCTGCGATTTGTCGGTTAACATTTCAATTACTGACCAGTGGATGTCATCGCAGGAATGGCCTGCTTGCACAAAATGGGTACACAGTTTTGTGGTATTCTTCTTTAATCTTATATTACTGCGATGTTCGCCAATCCTTGTTTTTATTTTTCGGCATGTCATTCCGATATAACGTTTTCCGCAGGGGCAAGTCACTGTGTAGATGACATGGGTCGAATTACAATTCGTGTGTTGACGTTGTTGCCACACTAAGGTGTCAGAAAGCTGTAGTGTTTTTGTAGCAGTTGTAGTTTTGCATGCTACGCATGAACCGCACGGGTAGTGTCCAGTTACTGGTGACATAGTTATATCCCTGGGCAGACTCACTTGTAGTTTTTTTGGTGGCGGTCGAGTATGGACCAAGACATCCTTAATGTTTTTAGATCTCCTATTGGCAAACCTTGGTCTGGGCCAATTGAATTGTCCGGTGTGAAGGATATGCCAGTTCTTGGTAACTAGTTTCTTTACTGCGTACGATGCCTGGCTGAATGTTGTCACACAGGTGGTTAGATCAGGTATTGTTTCTTTCTCAAATGTTTGAAGGAGGCATTCTCTTGGTTGGTTTGTAGCTCTTTTTTTGCAGAGTTTGATTGTTTTCTCTGTATAGTTTCTTTGTCTCAGTCTGTCACATAATTCATTTGCTTGTAGTCTGTAATCTGAGTTATTACTGCAGTTCCTCTTCAAACGAAGGAACTGACTGTAGGGAAGGTTGTCCCTCAATGGTTTGGGATGGAAGCTTTCATAGGACAGAATGCTGTTCTTGGCCGTGGGTTTCCTGTATGTTTTTGTGTGTAACTCATTATCCTTTACGAATATGGTTATATCGAGGAAATCAAGGTTGCTGTTGGTGGCTGTATGTGTGAATTTAAGCCATGGGTCAAGGCTATTGAGCCAGTTCATGAAAGTCTGTAGGTCCAATTTAGTGTCCCAAATCATAATGATATCATCAATGTATCTCTTCCAGTATAAAATACTGGAAGAGAAGGTGTTGTTTACATTGATTATGTTGAGTTCTTCAAAGTGACTCACATAGAGCCCAGCCACCGAGGGAGCGAAGGCACTCCCCATGGAAGTTCCATGGATTTGAAGATACATATCGTCTCCAAAAGCGAAGAAGTTTTCTTTCAGTGCTAACTTACAGCACTCTAGAATGAAATGCCTTGGTGTTTTGAATTCCCAGTTTTTCGAGAATAAGACGTCTTCTAGAACTTGCATGGTATCGTTTTGAGGCAGACTAGTGAAGAGGGCTTCAACATCTAGGCCCACAAGAAGCATGGTTTGTGGATTGAAAGGTTTTTTATCTATTTGTACCAAAAGGTCTCTGGTGTCCTTCAGGTATGCCGCTGTTTGTTGGACAATAGGCTTCAAGAATTCATCGGCAAATTTGGAGAGTGGTTCCAATATTGAACCGATGCCCGAAACTATCGGACGTCCTGGCGGTGGACTTCTATTTTTATGAGTTTTTGGCAAAGAATAAAAATAGGGGGTAATGGGTTCCTTCGCCATCAAAAAGTCAGCCTCCTTCGGGGTGATCCAGCCTCTCGTCTCAGCTTCATTGACCATAATCGCAATGGTGTTCCTGAGTTTTTCAGTGGGGTCTGAGTCTATCTTCAGATAAAATCTTGTGTCAGATAACAGAGCTAAGCACTGTGAGTCATATCCTTCTTTGCTTAGGATAACAGTTCCACCCCCCTTGTCTGCTGGCTTGATCACTATTTTTTCATTAGCTTTTAAAGCTTCTAGGGCCAAGCGTTCGTTTTTACTGAGGTTTTGGTAGGGTTTTTTATATTGTAATTTGTCTACCCCATTTAGGAGTGCCTGCTCGAACGTCTGTAGTTCTGGATGTACAGTTGAGGCTGGTGGATTAAAAGTGGATTTATTCCGCAAATTAGTATCTCCCTGTTCTGTCGTCCCCATGTTGGAATTGTGATTGGAGAAGAAAGCCTTCAATTTCAGTGTCCTACAAAATTCAGCTAATTCACTCTTTAATTTAAAAGTATCAAGCCTGGGGGTAGGAACAAAGCCCAGTCCCTTGTTGAGGATTTCGAGCTGTTCCTGTGGTAGATCCAAACCCGAGAGGTTAATTACGAGGGATTGGTCTTGCTGGTAGAGGGGTGCGATGCTGCCATGCTGCGTGTTTGCACATTCCTCTGTTGGTCTTGCCATCTGAGGGATTTTTTCTTGCCTCTTGGCTGGTTTTGGCCTCTCGATAAAAAATGAGGTTCTTGTTGAGTGGTATGCTGATTATGCCCCATTTGCTGTTCTCCCAAGTTTGGCATTTGTTGCATGCCTTGATTGTACGGATCCATCCAGCCACCATAAGGTGTAACAAAAGGCTGGTAATAAGGCATGTTGTACCCGTGAAAAAATGGTCTCTGCCATCTATTTCCTCTCCTTGGGCGGTTTTGTCTATAATTATTCCTGCCTCTCTTGGGGAAATAACCATCTGAACTGTTGATGGAATTATTGGAGGAATTGTTAGATTCGTTGTCAGATCCTGTATCTTGGGGGGAATACTCCTCCACGGTATAGGGGTGCATCTTTTCTTGGTTAAATTTCTTTAAATCTTTGCCAAGTTTGTTTAATTTACTTTGTGTGAGGAATTCTCGGGTTTCTTCCAATTCCTTGTTGATTTCATCTAGCCTTTGTTTATATACTGCAGGGTTGATGCCTTTCTTAAGCTCTTTTTCACAATCCTCAATCTCTTTCAAGAGCTTATCTGATAGTCTTTTCGCAGTTTTTACAATTAGTACCAGGTAATCGAGAGTACACTTCCACGAAATCGAGGACCAATCTCGTCGGAAGGCCAGGTCGCTCAAGAAAATACGTGGGGCATTGGTGACCCAGAGGCCTCTTGGGGCTGCTTTTACTCTAAGGTATTCTGTCATTATAATTCCGTGTATAGATGTTCTCATCTCTTCTCTTTTTTTATCCGTCAATTTGTCCCAGTCATCTGCCTGTGCTAATGCTTCCGTAAGTTCAGTGTTCTGTAAGAGTGATTGGCCTGCCAGAATTTCATCTATATCACTCGCATCAAAGCTCAAACCAAGATTTCCCTCCATTTAGAGTTTCGGGGTAATATCTATATATTCAAGAATGTATATATAGGATATATTGTCCCGCTGCTGTGCGCAGCTTAAATATCAATAAATCAATGAGGAGGGACTAGGGATTTTGAAGGTCTGTTTCGTTCCCCAGGGAAAGTACGAGGTTTATCAAAAAGGAAACAGACACTTGTAACACTAGGCCATTGGTCTTGTAAAATTAAAATTAGAGTAACCTCAAAAACCCTATGCACATGTGAGTATTGCGGTATATATGGTTCATCCGCCCCGCATATGGGTTGATGGCAGTTATCATCGGTTACTCTAAATTGGTGATGTTGCCAGCCTCAACCTGAGGCACCTCTGGCATATAGTGCAGTGTCCAGAGAAGCAGGAAAAAGGTGTGTCAAAGGAAAAGGAGTATAGAAATAACCAAAATAGTGGGTTTAAAAAACTGAAAAATCACCCTAAGTGATTTTATTTAATGGTGTGATTATTCAGATTGTTAAAAAGGGTCTATTACTACTAGGTTGATCGAGTAACTAGATCATAGTAGTTGAAAAACATTTATCACACAAAACGTCGACATGTTTCTGCTCTGTCGGCCCGCAGGGGTCTATAGAGCATTCGTCAGGACTCACTACAAAAGTAGACAAACAATGTTCAAAATACTCACACCTTTTAGTGTAGTATTGCAATTATACCCTGTACACTTTGCAGGGTTGTAAATTCCTCCGTTTTCTGAAAAGAGAAGGGAGAAAACATCTATTTTTATTCTTTGCCAAAAACTCATAAAAATAGAAGTCCACCGCCAGGACGTCCGATAGTTTCGGGCATCGGTTCAATATTGGAACCACTCTCCAAATTTGCCGATGAATTCTTGAAGCCTATTGTCCAACAAACACCGGCATACCTGAAGGACACCAGAGACCTTTTGGTACAAATAGATAAAAAACCTTTCAATCCACAAACCATGCTTCTTGTGGGCCTAGATGTTGAAGCCCTCTTCACTAGTCTGCCTCAAAACGATACCATGCAAGTTCTAGAAGACGTCTTATTCTCGAAAAACTGGGAATTCAAAACACCAAGGCATTTCATTCTAGAGTGCTGTAAGTTAGCACTGAAAGAAAACTTCTTCGCTTTTGGAGACGATATGTATCTTCAAATCCATGGAACTTCCATGGGGAGTGCCTTCGCTCCCTCGGTGGCTGGGCTCTATGTGAGTCACTTTGAAGAACTCAACATAATCAATGTAAACAACACCTTCTCTTCCAGTATTTTATACTGGAAGAGATACATTGATGATATCATTATGATTTGGGACACTAAATTGGACCTACAGACTTTCATGAACTGGCTCAATAGCCTTGACCCATGGCTTAAATTCACACATACAGCCACCAACAGCAACCTTGATTTCCTCGATATAACCATATTCGTAAAGGATAATGAGTTACACACAAAAACATACAGGAAACCCACGGCCAAGAACAGCATTCTGTCCTATGAAAGCTTCCATCCCAAACCATTGAGGGACAACCTTCCCTACAGTCAGTTCCTTCGTTTGAAGAGGAACTGCAGTAATAACTCAGATTACAGACTACAAGCAAATGAATTATGTGACAGACTGAGACAAAGAAACTATACAGAGAAAACAATCAAACTCTGCAAAAAAAGAGCTACAAACCAACCAAGAGAATGCCTCCTTCAAACATTTGAGAAAGAAACAATACCTGATCTAACCACCTGTGTGACAACATTCAGCCAGGCATCGTACGCAGTAAAGAAACTAGTTACCAAGAACTGGCATATCCTTCACACCGGACAATTCAATTGGCCCAGACCAAGGTTTGCCAATAGGAGATCTAAAAACATTAAGGATGTCTTGGTCCATACTCGACCGCCACCAAAAAAACTACAAGTGAGTCTGCCCAGGGATATAACTATGTCACCAGTAACTGGACACTACCCGTGCGGTTCATGCGTAGCATGCAAAACTACAACTGCTACAAAAACACTACAGCTTTCTGACACCTTAGTGTGGCAACAACGTCAACACACGAATTGTAATTCGACCCATGTCATCTACACAGTGACTTGCCCCTGCGGAAAACGTTATATCGGAATGACATGCCGAAAAATAAAAACAAGGATTGGCGAACATCGCAGTAATATAAGATTAAAGAAGAATACCACAAAACTGTGTACCCATTTTGTGCAAGCAGGCCATTCCTGCGATGACATCCACTGGTCAGTAATTGAAATGTTAACCGACAAATCGCAGAGATGTGAACGAATTTTATTCGAAAAAGAACAGAGGTGGGTGGAACGCCTCAGGACTTATGAAAATGGCCTGAATGATTCTATTCCGTGGCATCAATTTTCCAAATGATGAATTTTCAATCCCTGTGTACCGTATCACTAAATGATGTACCATCTACACTACAAGAGACTGCCGAGTTTATTAACAACACTCGCCAAAATTCATTGATGCAAAAACTCTTTGTTTATGAAAACCAATCTGCCTACCAACGCTAGCTATAATGTGAGCCCAGTGAATCTGCACAATCTATAATACAAGAGACTGCCGTTTTTAACCACACTCGCTAATTTTCTCTTGTTGCGAGCAATAAAGTTTTGTTTACAAAAAACCATCCACATATACACGCTCACTAACACGTGAGCAGAGAGTGCCTGCCCTTTAAAAACGCCTGCCCTGCCGGATTTACTAACTTCCGGGGGCAGAGTCAGCACAAGACGTGAGCACCAGTGCACGCGGGTAATGGCGGAGTCGTGCAGCATCTCCGACTGAATTGCGGTAAGGTGACCAACGGAATACTGATTAACCTCAATTTTTTTGAATACAGCTCTGAGTCCCGAGGGCCCCCCGACGCAAGCAAGTATTCCCTGTTAATAAGGTACGCGAATGCGCAGCGTCTAACTTAACTCGCCCATTTTACCTAATAGGTTCCCTTCTAGAGGTTGCTCCCACACGCGCTCGTAGAGGCTGCGTTTTCTATAACATATCTGACCCGCTCTGCTCTTTCTATAACATATCTGACCCGCTCTGCTTGTTTTAGAAGTGGCCATCGCGCACTTTTAATTCCCTCTTGCTGAAGGTGCTGGCAATGTATGCACATTTCCCTTTTCACAGCGCGATAAGCTCGAACCATATCCTAAGCCCTCCTTACTTTAGAGACGAATATTTCTGATTGTAGCTATGAATAATAATGTACTAGCCTAAATTAGGATTGAGTATAAAAGAGTGTGTCTTTCTCGATGTTTTCTCCCTTCTCTTTTCAGAAAACGGAGGAATTTACAACCCTGCAAAGTGTACAGGGTATAATTGCAATACTACACTAAAAGGTGTGAGTATTTTGAACATTGTTTGTCTACTTTTGTAGTGAGTCCTGACGAATGCTCTATAGACCCCTGCGGGCCGACAGAGCAGAAACATGTCGACGTTTTGTGTGATAAATGTTTTTCAACTACTATGATCTAGTTACTCGATCAACCTAGTAGTAATAGACCCTTTTTAACAATCTGAATAATCACACCATTAAATAAAATCACTTAGGGTGATTTTTCAGTTTTTTAAACCCACTGTTTTGGTTATTTCTATACTCCTTTTCCTTTGACACACCTTTTTCCTGCTTCTCTGGGCACTGCACTATATGCCAGAGGTGCCTCAGGTTGAGGCTGGCAACATCACCAATTTAGAGTAACCGATGATAACTGCCATCAACCCATATGCGGGGCGGATGAACCATATATACCGCAATACTCACATGTGCATAGGGTTTTTGAGGTTACTCTAATTTTAATTTTACAAGACCAATGGCCTAGTGTTACAAGTGTCTGTTTCCTTTTTGATAAACCATGATACATTCAGACCATATTTGAAAGCATGTTATCAGGCATTACTGGTCTTTCATCTTTGTAAACCCATATTTCATCTTCTTCTCTTTGTCTACATCCTGCCTTTAGCCAGATGTTTTTCTCTTCTTCACTAGCTTCTTCCTGCATCCGTCTCACTTCCTGCCAATGCTCAACTATTTTGGTTAGCATTAAAGGACTTGAAACATGTTCTTCTTTTCTGTCCCGATTTATGGATGCTAGAATTTTAGCACAGTATTTTGCAATGGAGTCAACATATCGGTTACCTCTTGAAATGTAGTCATCTCCTTTTTTATGTGCTGCATACTTTACGACAGCTATTTTATCATGCAATTTAATTGCATCAATCAACATTTTCACAAATTCAGCATTTCGAATGGGGGATCCTGCAGAAGTTAAATAACCTCTTTTGGACCACAATTGCCCATAGTCATGGACAACCCCAAATCCATACTGACTGTCAGTCACTATGGTAACTCTTATCTCCTTTCCTAGTTCACATGCTTAAATCAAAGCAATCAATTCTACTATTTGGGCAGAATGAATTCCTTTCAGACAAGATGCTTCTAGGACTTCTGCAACTGTACACACAGCATATGCAGCACTCAGAGCACCTTTATCCGTTCTTAGGCATGAGCCATCAACAAACATTACATAGTCAGATTCAGGCAATGGTTCGTCTTTGATATCAGGTCTTGGTTTGGTACAATATTCAAGAACATCCAAACATTTGTGATCAACCCCATTTCTTACTTCAGCTTCCATGACATCAGGTAGCAATGTAGATGGATTTACATTCACACATCGTGAAATTGTCACATTATCTGCACCTAACATTGTTTTCTCATATTTTGTCATCCTGTTATTAGTAAGAAACTGTGATTTTGTCCTAGTGAGGAGAATCTCCACAGAATGAGGTACATATACCGTCACAGGAAATCCCATCACTATCCTTTCACTTTGTTCCAGACTTATACTTGTAGCTGCTACTGCTTTCAAACAACCTGGTAACTGGATCCAAAACAGCTGAGAAATATGCAATTGGTTTTCCCAGTATTCCATGTCTTTGAATTAGGACTGACAATGCACATCCTTCTCGTTCACTGCAATACAGCTCAAACTCTTTTTCATAGTCAGGCATTCCTAATGCTGGTGCTTCACATAGACTTGTTTTTAGCTATTCAAATGCTTCCATTTCAGCCTTGTTCACTACTATCGGGTCTTTTACATCTGCTCTTGTTAATATTGTAAAGGTTTAGCTATCAGTGAAACTCCATGAATCCATTGTCGACAGTAACCTACCATTCCTAAAAACATTCTTACTTGTCTTTGTGTTTTTGGGGGCTGCATTCCTTGTATCATTGTGATTCTTTCTACAGTGACTTGCCTAATTCCTTTAGCGGTTTTATGACCTAAGTATTGTACTTCTTTCTGACAGAATTGTAATTTTGATGGAGACACTTTATGTCCCTCTTCTGCCAAATGACTCAATATTGCAACAGTGTCTGATACACATGCCTCCTTTGTTTTTGATGCCACCAATAGGGCATCAATATATTGAATCAATACTCCAGGCATGTTCAAACTTTCTAATGACTTCTTTAACACTTGATTTAAGATGGATGGACTCTCAGTATACCCCTGAGGGATTTGACACCATGCTAAAACACGGTCTCCGAACAGGAACGCAAATATTGGCTGGATTTCAGGATGTAATGGAACAGTAAAGAACGCATTACATAAATCAATGACGGTATACCATTCTGCATCATGTGGAATTTGATATAGAATCACTGCTGGATTTGGTACAATCGGACAACATGGGACAACAATCTTATTAATTTTTCTAAGATCCTGTACTATCCTAAACGTTCCATTAGGCTTTTTCAATCCCATTACCGGCGAATTACAAGGACTGCTTTCTATCTCCCTTAAAATACTTTGTTCGATCATTCTATTTATCACTGAGTATATTACTTCAATTGTTTCTGCTGTCATATTATATTGTGGAATATTTGGGTAACTCCCTCCTTCTTTTACAGCAACTTTTACCGGGTCTATACCTTTCATTAATCCAATATCCTCTGCTGTAAAATCCCACACTTGTTCTTTGACTACCTCTTTCAATTCACCATGTATCTTTTCTCGATCAAACACAGGAAACATTTCATTCTTTTCTGATTCTATCAGTGACATAGTCATTTTGTACAGGCTATCTTTGTCTGGGGTTTGTAGTTCAATACCATCTGGTAAACAGAATATGGCACAGTTCATTTTACATACGATATCTCTGCCTAACAGGTTAACAGGACTACTGTCACACACCACAAATCGGTGCATGTCTTTGAAATGTCCGATTTCTACTTCAACTGGTTTTGTTAGGGATGTTTTAATTTGTCTATTAGCTACACCTACAATTTGGATATGTTCTCCAGAGAGAGGAAGATTTTGAACTTCTACTGATCTGACAGTAGACCGGGTAGCACCTGTGTCCACTAGAAAAGTCCCATCTTGATCTACCTCAAGAGTGTTGCCAAGTACGCACTCTTCTCCCTCTCTCAGGCACCGTCAGAAACTGTCATCCGACTCACTCCCATCTTCCTTTAGCCAATATTGCGGATTCACATTCACTCTAGGTGATCTGATTACCTGCTCGCCTCCGCAGAATCCTGTCTCTGTACAGTATCTCTGTAGATTTACACTGTGTGGAAGTGCCGGTTGTGGCACCTGACTTTGTTGAGTAATTACCTGCTGCTGTGGTGATGGCTGCTGAATTACCTCATTCTGCACCTGCGGATTCAATGATGTATTTTCTGTATTAACCTTTGGTGGATACTTACACTCTTTTCTCCAATGCCCTATCCTGCCGCAATTATGACAAGGGTACTTTTTCTTAAGTTCATCCAATTTATCTACTAATTTAGGTTTAATAACATTTTCCTTAGTTTTTCCTTGACTTCCTTTTGTAATGTTATTTTCCCATTGAGCCACTTTATGTTTGGCTACCTTCACTTGTGCCCACATGGCTTTTTCTTTAAGCTTTCTCTGTTTTTCTTCAATTTCACCATTACAGTACTTTGCATGTCTCAATACCACTTCTACAGAAAATTATTGCCAACCCATCAAGTTATGTTTAATCATGTCTCCTATTTCTGGTCTTAATCCAAACACAAAACGATACACAAAATGACTCATATCCTTTTCATTCAACTCCTCATATCCACTATACTGTTTAAACACTAACAAAAGTCTCTCATAAAATGTATGTACTGATTCTTTTGGTTCTTGTAATGTCCTATAAATCTTTACCCAATCTTTTTCTTTCGCTGGAATCTTATTTTTCAGAAACACCATTACTTGTTCATACTTTCGCATCACTTCAGGTCCAGGAGCACCTGTCAATTTGACTCTTGGATATTCAGTTTTTGGCCAATCCACTGTTATTTTGCACTCAGACCATAAATCTGCTGGTACCACTATGTCAAACAATCCATCTAAATCTTCCCATAGTACTTTTGAGACTTTTACAAATAGATCCACCTGTCGATACCATTCCACTGGTTTTTCTCTCAATCTGGGGAAATCATCAGTAAATGATAATATGTCCTGTCTAGTCCAAGGGACATGTACATATCCTCCTCCTGGTATTTCTCTCATTGGTAATTCATTTGCTACTTGCTCTTTTTCTCTAACTGGTAATGCTAATGTGGATTTATCACTGCCTTCTTCCTTTTTCTTTGTCCATTTTACTTTCCACTTTTCCACATCCCCCATCTTCTCAACAATACAATTAGCTCTTTTATTTGAGTTAATCTTCCTGGAGTATTCATTTTCTCAGTGTCCTTTTCAGTAAAATCTACTCTGTAAGGTTTCTGTACTGTTTTATTCTTTACAAAGTCTACATTTAATTGTCTAGCCAATCCTTCCACTCGGTCATGCATAGATTTTGCTTTCCAAGTAATGCTTAAACACATAAACATCAGTTCATCGTCTTGGTATGTTTTAGCCTATCTGTTCCAATTTTTCAATTAATAATTCTTCCATGTTAATTTTCAATGTAGCCACATCTAATACTTTAGGTTCATTTTTTTTTTTTAACATCATTTTTATTGCATCACCAATAGAATTGTACAGACAGTAAAATCAAGATGCATTTCGACATAGAGCAAGAAATGACAGTGTTCGCCGTCTCCCGTGCTGGGTGGCCCGCTCCCATAATAAGGACATTTCGGCCTCCATCCACTAACAGTCCTTGCGGTATCTTACAGTGTCTGACGCCAGTACTGTAAAAGAAAAGATGGGTTGCTTTTGTGGTTTTCACCCCTCCCCCACCCCAATAACATCGATCCCCAACAACCCAACAATTCCAACAACCCCCCCCCCCCCCCCCCGTGGTCACGCTGTGCAAAATCACTGTTGGAAAGAAAGTCTGGTGTGGTGTAGGAAGTTCATACATTCACTAAGGTGTGTCCCCCGGTAAGGCGACGGGGTTAGCAGTACCCAGCTCCTCCACTTCCTCATGCTCCTCGTCGGCGGCCTCTCGGAGCTCCTGTACCATCAATTCCCATGCAGTCGCCCTCTCCATAGCCATCTCATCATTCGTTCTCCAGGCCACCTGGTATCTCAAGGTGCTTTCACATGCCGCCCACCGCAAGCATTCGCCATACCATTTTTTATACGTGGGACCCGTCCTCGATTTCCAATTTCTCGTTATCTCCCGCTTAGCCAGAATGAGCCCTAAGTCTATGAACTTGTTAGTATTCTTATTTTTAGGCGTGTGCGGAAACCAATGGAGGATCCCCACTGCTTTTGTGTACTGAATGTCTCTATCTGTTGCATTGTTGAGGGCCCTCCCAATCTCCTGCCAGTAATCTCCCAAGGCAGGGCAATCCCATAACATGTGACCTAAGTCTGCACCAACTGTGTTGCATCTGGGGCAGGCAGCCTGTTCCACCCCAAAGTATTGTCGTATTTTCCCCGGTGTGAGGTATGCCCTATGAATGACGTAAAAATGGATTAACTGAAACCTGGCGTTTCTCGAACTTTTCCGCGCCCGTCGCAGCAGCTGGCCCCAGGTCGTATCAGGGATCTCCAGTTGGCGGTCTAACTCCCACTTGGCCTTCAGAGCCGCTAGAGGCTGTAGAGCCTCCCGCATTATTCTGGAGTATAAGCAGGTGACGGCCTTAAAGGTCCCGGCTGCCATCATCGAATACTGACACGCCATAGAGATGCCCGGTTCCTGCAAGCCTTCCCCCCAATGAGCCTGCATGGCGCCCGTGACCGCCGCATGCAGCAAGTAGTCGCCCCGCGGTAGGTCGAACCGCTCCTGCAGCTCCTGGAACGGTAGCAGCACCCCATCCTCGTATAAGTCGCCCAGCATTTGGATCCCCGCCTCTTCCCATCCCAGCAAGCGCGACCAGTCCCCTCCGTGAGGGAGGGCCGTAACCATCCCCAACGGGATTTCAGGAGCGTACATAAGGCGGACCCCCGCTCGTTTATGTGCCCGATTCCAGCAGAGTCGGAACGTCTGTTCCTCCACCGTCAGGTCCCTAACTAAGAGCTTCTGGTGCAATGTAATGTACGCCAGCACATGTCGCTGGGTACCTTCTTCCCTCGCATTCTCAGGGCCTCTATATACCCTCGCGACCTCCTGAGTGAAAACCTGCAACTGCGCCGCCAGGTAATACCCTTCAAAATCAGGCACCGCTAAGCCTCCCTCATCCTTGGGGCGCATTAGGGTGTCCAGCGCTATACGCCTCCTTCCTGTGCCCCATAAGAACGCTATGATCAGAGACCTTAGACGCCGGAAAACAGAGCTTGGGATCCACACTGGGAGCGTCCTGAAGTAATACAACAGCCTGGGCAGTGCCATCATCTTAAGTAGGGAGATCCGACCAGCCAGGGATAGCGGTAGTGTGGACCAGAAATCCATACTCCCTCTCAGGGCATTGATACAACGGGTGATGTTGCCATCCAGCATATCCGCCGGGGTGTGGTAGACATAGACTCCCAGATAATGCAAACAGTGCGGTTCCCACCGGAGTTCCTGCGCCGTGAGTGGGCACGGTTCTCCCAATCTCAGGGGGAATAGACAGGATTTAGGCCAGTTGACCCTCAGGCCCGACATTCGCCCAAACTGCTCCAGCAGCCGTCTCGCCCCTAGAAGCTCTGCGCCCGCGTTTGCTAAGAACATCAGCAGGTCATCCGCGTAAAATGAGATGAGATGCGGCCTGTCCCTATATAACAATCCGGTGTAGTGGCGGCTCGACCTGGCCTCTACTGCAAAGGGTTCCATCGCCAGGGCAAACAGGAGAGGGGAGAGGGAGCACCCCTGCCTAGTGCCTCTCCGGACGGGGTACTGCCTCGAGATCAAAGTGCCAACCCGGACTCTAGCTACCGCGTCGGTGTACAGGACCCTGGTCCAGTTAATGTATCCATCTCCCAGCCCGAAACGCCGCATCACCTCATATAAGTATCCCCATTCAAGACTGTCAAAGGCATTCTCAATGTCAATAGAGAGAACAAATGGAGAGATGGCGTCCGGCCAGTCGGCCCCCATCAATCTTGTAAGCCTGCGGATATTGTGAGTGGTGTTACGCGTAGGGATAAAGCCGCATTGGTCCTTATGAACAAGGCCAGTCATGTGTATTAGTAGCCTGTTCGCTAGGATTTTACTTAGGATCTTATAGTCCGTCGTTAGCATGGACAACGGACGATAGGAGGATAAAGTCGCTCCCTCCCTGCCCGGTTTCAACAGTGGGATCATGAGGGCTTCACACATGGAGCCCGGGAGCCGACCTCTCGATTGTGCCTCGTTGTAGACTGCTTGCAGCTGAGGGGCAAGGTACTCCAGATATTTACTATAGAACTCGATCGGGAGACCGTCGAGACCCGGAGTTTTATTCCTTGCCATCTGCTTTACTGCACACCCTATCTCCCCGATCGTGATGGGCCGACCCAGCTCCTCTGCCTCCGAGTCTTCCACCCTCGGCAGTTGTAACCCGTCCAAGAAAGCGCCCAGCTCGTCCATCCCCCCCGTCTCCCCACTCTCATAAAGACCTTCATAGTACGCCCGGAACTTGTACAGTATCCCGGCTTGGGTATGGCAAGGCTCCTCCCCCGTCTCCTGGATCATCATGATCGGCATGCCCCGCCTGACTGGGTTGGCAAGCCACGCCAGCATTGACCCCGCCTTATCGCCTTCCGCATGCGCCTTCGTCATGTACGCCTTATGATCAAAGCTGCGCAGCCGTTCCAGTTCCACTGCCAGCGCCTCCCTGGCACCACTAAGCCCCTCCTGTAGCTCAGGGTGATTCGGGCGGCCCCTCTCCAATTCCCTCAACCGCGTTTCTGCCTTATCCAGATCATCCATCAAAGTCTTGCGTGCCCCGGCCGCGTGCCCAATACAGTGGCCCCGAACCACCACCTTAAACGCATCCCACTCCACCGCCCTCGTGGAGGCGGAGCCACAGTTCTCCTCAAAATAACGCTCTATACGTTCTCCAAGGGCCTCCCTAAATAGCAAGTCATCCAAGGTGTCAGGTTGCAGGCGCCATGTTGGTACGCAGTTAACTTCCACCATCCAGTTCAGGGACAATAACAAAGGATTGTGGTCCGACATCGTTCGAGCCAAATATTCGTCCCCCCCCACCGTGGAAAGCACATGCGATGAACACAGAAACGCGTCCAGCCTAACATGTAGATCATGCAAATGCGAGTGAAAGGAGTAATCCCTAGTGGTGGGGTGCAACGCCCTCCAAGCATCCGTAAGAGCCCAACTCTCCTGCCACTCCAGCCTGCGCTTGGCCACCCTATGTGCTGGGGACGCGCGCAGCGGGGGATGGGACTTATCTAAAACCACATCTGCCACCGAGTTAAAATCCCCCCCTAGGAGCACCGGCCCCGCCAAGTAACTCGCCAGTTTACCCGAGAGTGTGGACAAAAATGCGGGTAAATCCACATTGGGAGCATACACACTGCAGAGGGACACTACCCTGCCTCTCAACCTCCCCTCCACCGCTACATATCTACCCTCAGGGTCCACCAGTGTTTTAGTGACTTGGAAGGGGACCCCCGCACGTATCCAAATCAGCGTCCCTCTTGCAAAGGCTGAGAACGTCGTGTTGAACAGCTGCCCCCTCCACCGCCTCTGCAGCGCAATCCCTTCTTGCCTGTTAAGATGCGTTTCTTGCAAGAATGCTATGTGTACCCCCCTACGCTTGAGGTATGCCTGATCTTTGTGCCTACGTGTCATGGTCTGCATACCCCGCACATTCCTGGTCACACATTTCAAAGCCCCAGTACTAGCCATTCCCCTTCGCCCACACAGACCGAACAATAGAAATCATTGACCATGCACATTCACCGACCACGGACTGTCCCCCCCACCCTCTCCAAACAGAAAAACATCCCCCCCATCCAACAACAACAGCCAGAGCAACCCCAACTACTCTCGAATCCCACTCCCCCAGGACAGGCCCCCCCGCAATTGGAAGTACCCCCATCCAAACTAGCACGCCCAACTGCCCCTCAAAGAAAGGCAATAGTGTTCGCAATCTCCATTGCGATGACCATAAGGGCCAGTAGGGCGCGGATCGATGCGAAAGGTTCGTAAAAGCAAATCAATCCCGCATATTCCGCCCCACAATCCCCACATCATAGCGTCTCGAAACCCCAAATAACAGTGTTCCGCACCCACGGGCTCAACGCCCCAGTGTCTAACCAGCAAGTCCGCTCCTCCTATCACGCCTCAAGGATCTCCTCCGAAGTTTGAGGCGTCACTATAGGGCCTCTAGCTCCACCAAATTCCGAGAGACCCGTCTCCGACCCCGTGCCTGGGTCCTCCGATTCCGTACCCTTCCCGGACTGGCTCCTGGTTGCGCTAGATAAGTTCACCACAGCCTGCAGGGCCACCTGCCTCTCCGTATCCGTTTGTGACACAGAAGGCCTGCCAGTCCTCCGGCGATTCTTCCGGATCCGTTGAGATTTCCTGATCGGTTGTGCCACTTTAGCCTCCTCCTCCCTGGCCTTGGCACCATCTGTCCCCGCTTTGTAGGTGTCCCACCAGGCCCAGGCGTCCACCGAGGATGTAAAGAAGAGTGCCTGTTCATCCACCACCACTCTCAACTTCGCTGGGAAGAGCAGGGAATATTTAATGCCCTCATCACGGAGCTCCCGCTTAAGGGACAGGAAATTGGCCCTGAGCTTCTGAGTTTCAAACGTGTAATCTGGGAACATAGTGACCCTGTTGTTATCCACCTGAAAAGGTCCTGCTTGCCTCGCCCTCTGCAACAACCAGTCTCTGTCCCTGTAGTGGAGCAACTTGAACACCACCGGGCGGGGCGGGAGGCCCGGGGCCGGCGGACGCGCTGGTACCCTGTGTGCCCGTTCGAGGGAGAAGAAGGGGGACAATCCCTCCGGTGCCACCTCAGTCCGTAGCCAGTTGTCGAGATAGCCCACCATATCATCTCCTTCGATTTTTTCCGGCAGGCCCACGAGGCGCACGTTATTGCGTCTATTTCGGTTTTCCGCATCCTCAGCCATCCGCTCCAGCACCTTCAACCGATCCATCACATCCGCCATCTGTGCCTTTACTGCCGCGTGGCCCGGGGCCAATTCCTGAACCGTGATTTCCACAGACTTCACCCTGTCCTTAAGCTTATCATGATCAGCCTTCAGGAGGCCCAGGCCCGTCGCCACTTGAGCTATGTCCTGCTGCAAGGCGTCCTTTGTGGTGGCGATGGCCTCCAGGATACGGTCTTGCATACGTTGAAGAGCCGACTGGTCCCGATCCGCTCCTTCTGCAGCCTCGGTGTCGGTCGCACCATCCCCCTTCCCTTTCGGCTTCCCCATCTGGGCTGTAAAGAGTGATGGCCTCCAAAGTCGCCTTTTCACCTTCTCTCCGCTCTACAGGGCGTCACCCTCAGGAAAGTCCCCGTGCAGCAGTAGTAGGAAGGCCCTCTGCGTTCCTCACTTTGAGCACCACTCCAAACTCTTAGGCCAAAGCTGCCTCCTGGGGCTGGGGTCTCCGATGAGCCGTTGAGCCGTCCGGCGCCAGTCGTGCTCAGAGGGCCGGGGCCATCGTCACTGGGTCGTCACCACGTTGTTGCCTCCACTGCTCACACTTCCAATGGCTCGGCTCCCATCCACTCACGGTAGTGCGAGAAAGGTCCGCTCGAGACCCCCGAAGGAGACCATGAGTGTCCGCCTACCCCCTCAGTGGTAATAGCAGCAGCCCATTAAGGGATCCGGACTCGTGTCCCCGTCGTTCCCGTGCTTCAGGCCACAGCCGCCATCTTAGCTCGATGACTCCACGCCTGATACGAACTTTCAGATTCAAATTCCCGGACTGAGAACGGCCTTGGGTCGACTGCTGCAGGCGCCGGACCCTCCGTGATGCCTTCAAATACCGGATTATATCAGTTTCGTTGGGGTCCAATCAGGTATTCAGGATGATTTTCAGGATCGGGCGCGGAGCTCCGGGCTCACGCTGCCTACCTCCTCGGCATCCAAGCCACGCCCCCTCCTAATACTTTAGGTTCATAATCTTTTACTTTTAAAGTTTTGATCCAATCACCTAATTCCTGTTCTGTTGGTCCTAGTGGGGTCTGTGATAAATCTATTTTTTCTATACTCTTTTCAGGAGTCACAGAATCAGATTCTGCACCCATTGGAAACTTATACGGTAAGCTTTGATTGAAAGTTAAGTCAGGTGGTGTTGTACGACTTGTATGCCTAACATCAGACAATTCTGATACACTTTTTCTCTTACTTTTTGCAAGCTTTGATTCAAAGGAATCATTAAAGACGGTTCTTTTATTTTCTGATTTTTAAACACCGGAATTACAGGACCTATTGTTCCTGGGACGGTTACAGCTTCTATGTTTTTATTAAGTTCATTATCTTTTCGGTTAATTCATTTGTAGAACGTATGTATTCAGAAGTACTCGGTTGTTCTTCAATTTGTCTTTCTACTCTAGTCATACTTCTTCTGGTTTCATCATTTTGTTTAAGGGTACCGGTAAATCTAGTTTCGTTGTTGTTGTATAAGCTTTATTCGAGACAATTCTCATAAAAGCACATAAAATCAAGACAATTTACTCAAAATACATAATCACAGGATAAAAGCTTCATTAAACACAGTGCAGCACATACAACATCACAGATAAAACAATTTATACCAATTACACAAAAATTATTAAAGGGAATCCCTGCTTACCTACTACCCCCCAGATACCGTCGTCTTATCGCCCAAGCCCAACCCATGAATTTGGCTACCCCCGTCACTAGCGAATCCTGGTTTGTTGTGCGTAGGATTCTTAAGGCCACTGCACTATCGCGTGTCCCCAAATTTTTACATATCGGCGAGAGCCATTTTCTCCTCGGGTTTGCATAGGCTGGACATGCGAAGAGAAAATGGCCTAGGCTCTCCTCGGCATTTTCGCAAGCAGGGCATAGATTGTTAGTGGGTCTGTGCCAGCCAGATGTTAATTTCTTAAGAGGGATAGATCCTGACCTTAACTGGAAGACAAGTTTCCTGTCCATCGGTACCGTAATGTTGGACCAGTAGTTTTCTAGGACGGGAAAGATTTTGGTCTCCAGAAAACGACCAGACATAGAATCTGTCCTGGTGTTATTTAGCATCTTGCCTCCCACCCATTCCCAATATTGCTCTTTGAGGGCTTCTTTGCTTGGGAAGATTTCTCCCTCGGGGTTATTCCAGAGATTCAAAAACCCCAGATTTACCAACATGGTTTTCAGGTGTTTTAACCATTTTATCTTATGGAAGATATCTTCCTTGATTATCCACAGAAAGCCCTCCGCGTACTGTCTTATTTCTGGAGTCGTCCAAAGACGTCTCCAGTAAAGAACTGGTCGCAGTCGAGCTCTGTCGACAATCGTTCGTCTGCCTAACTCCAGGAACAATGGGATTAGGGGGGTGCTCTGTGGAAGTCCAGTAATCCCTCGCATGAACTTGTTCTCGGAATTCTGGAGAGCCACCAGACTATTCCAAGCCCATAGTTCCGCGCCATATAGGGTGGCACCCAAAACCTTCGCATCATACACTGTCATTGCGGGTTTTATAGGTTTTGTTTTTGATTTACGGTGTTCCCCCCTTAGGGCACCTGAAAGCTGCTGGTGCTTCAGGACTACTTTGTTCACATGATGCGTCCAGCCAGTCCCCCCCGCGATCTGCACTCCCAGATACGTGAATTCATTAACTATGTCGAGCCTGCTGTTGTTTAAAGTTATTTTAGGATAGCTTCTACGTCCTGCAGAAAAGACCATTAGTTTGGTTTTTCCAACGTTTACCTCTAGCCCGTGCTCCAGGCAAAAAGCATCAAAAATGCTCAATGCATGTTGCAGCCCCATGGGGGTCTTAGACAAAATAAGAGTGTCGTCAGCGAACATCAGGATCGGAACCCTGGTGTCCGCTAACGATGGGGCATCTACACTAGCCCTCAACATTCTCTCGACTATCCCGTTAATGAATAACGAGAAAAGTAGAGGGGCCATGGAACAGCCTTGCCTAACACCCCTTTCCACAGGGAAGTCCGATGTTATCTCCCTACTACCTCCCCACTGGACTCTGGCAAAGTTGGATTCATGCAGTCGCATGATTAATGTTAGCAGTTCTGCAGGAATCCCCAACTTTTGGAGAACCGACCATAGCTTGTACCGGGGGACTAAATCGAACGCCGCCCGCAGGTCGACAAAGGCGACATACAGACTGCCCCTACCCAATTCGACGGTCTTCCACCGCAATATGGTGAAGCGGAAGACCTGGTCGATGGTACTAGTTGCTCGCCTGAATCCCGCTTGGTATGGGGAAAGGGCGCTATTATCTTCTACCCAGTCCATTAGCTGGTTTGTTACCATTCTCCCGACTATTTTCTGCATGGTGGCTATTAGACTTATAGGCCTGTAATTAGCAGGCAATGAGCGATCGCCCTTCTTGTGGATGGGGATAATGGTTGCACCCTTCCAAATATCTGGAACCACTGCCCCCTTTGCTAAGGCATTTGCCACAAGGAGGGTATATCTCGCCCATCTAGTCACGTCATGTTTGAAGATGTCAGGGGGGATGCCATCTGGGCCTGGCGCCCTCCCACATTTCGTGGAACAAATGGCGATTTCTGCTTCACTAAGGGAGAATAAATCTTCGGTTGCATAAACCAGTATTATATTATCAGCAACCACGGATTTATTACTTTCTGCGTACTGTGGCCCAAAGTAATCGACCCAGGATTCAACTGGTACATTGTTGTCGGGTTTAGCTGGGCCCGCACCACTACCCCACTTGATAATTTTCCAGAATAACATTGAGTCTTTATTTTCAGAGGCTTCTTTTAATTGGGCCCAATGATCTTCGTCCCATTTCTTTTTAGCGCGATAGATGGCTGATTTATAGAGTTTTCTATTTTTTGCCACTGTGGCACGGTCCCTGTTCCTTATTGCATGCCCCAAATCTAGACGTGCTACTCTACAGTGGTTATCAAACCACCTGCCCACTACCTTGGTTTTCTTCCCTTTACTTTTCCTAATGAAAAAGCATGATCTTAGGAGGGAGAATAACCTATTGTGGATTTCAGTGATACCGTTGTCCCCTGGCACCACTGGGACTACTGCTTCAATTTCTGAAATTGCACGATCGACCTCATTAGTAATATATGTCAGAATGGCCTCATTTGCTAGTACCTTGGGCCATTTTAACCTTCGCTCGTCGTTGCTTAAAAGAGGGGTTTCGTCGTGTGTCTCAGTAGGGTTTCCTAGGCCTGTATTCCACCACTTATGTGATACACATAGGGGGTTGTGGTCACTTTCAACCCGGGGCCTAACTGCCATATCGACAACCCCATTCCACAGTTGGAGACTACACAATATATAATCTATTCGGCTCCTATTAATGCCATTATCAAAAGTGTAGCTGCCCTCCTTGTCACCGGGTGTCCTGCCGTTAAGAGCTCTTAGGCCATGTTCCAAGCAAATTCCATTTAACAATACAATCTCCTTTGTCCATCGCTTCACGGGTTTTAAGTTTAGAGATGGTACTCCCCAGAGATTATCCTCTTCGCTCTCCATAAAGTCATTTGTACAGTCCAAGGGTTCAAAGGTCCTGTTTAAATCCCCAACAATTATCTTTACGTTTTCCCGGGAATTGACCTCCATAACATCAGACAACAACTCGATAGTGGATAGACTTGTTACTTTGTCTCCTCTCACATAAACATTGTATAAGTCTATTGGTTGGCCTTTTACGAAGGAGAGTCTGAGAGCTTGTAGATCAATATTTCCCACGTCTACGATTTTTATATCAATGCCCAAACTTTGTCTGACCCAAACAGTTAGGCCACCCTTGGGCCGCCCTCTTCCCCCTTTTGAGGCCGGTATACAGTAATTCAAGTACCCTAGGCAAAAGAGTGGATCACAAGCCCAGGTTTCTTGAAAGCAACAGATGTCAAAACCACTTCTGAACTCCACCCAAAGTTGGGAATCCAACTTACTAGCCAACCCGGCGATATTCCAAGATAAAAGAGTACCGCTGGTCACATCTGTCCCGGCCCGAGCTTTAACAAGTGGAAATACATGAGCTGACATTGGGCTTTCCATTGGACTAGTCAGCCTATCTAAATCATCTGTTGGGTCCACAATTGAATCATCTGTTGCAGGATATAGGACATTTGTACTTAGTGTTCCCAGTCTTGAACCTCCTTCTCCAACCACACTCCCAGCCACGATGTTGTTCTCCATTAGATTTATAGAAATGGTATTACCACTAGCATCACGTGTCCCTTCCACTTCTTTTATGATTCCACCCATGCTATCAATACCAGTATGTCAATACCCCCAGCCCGACTCCTGCCATCCCACATAGGAATTACAATATGTATGTGGTATATGATTATAACCAACAGGGGGAGGTGGTAAAGAAGTAACTGGCCATGGTACAATGGGGGGAATTAAAGGCTCGTTGAGTAGACTTGTAGTTACACTTAAGGGTCGGGGGTAAAAGAAGGTAAGGTCCACAATACCAATACCACCCTTATTTGTTCCCCATCCCTGTCTTGTTATCCATCCCACCACCCTAGGGTCTTGAAAGTTAACCACTATACAGTCACCCCCCAGGGTTTTTGGTGTATAACCCATCCAGTCAATTCTCCTAGCCCCTATTATTAGCCCATCAATATCACCCGGCAGAGGACGATTTTCCTTTAACCAGTGCATGGTCTTGTTTTTGAGCATCTGGAAATTTTCTCTCTGCCCTGGGGGTAAAGGTGGTACATTGATAAGCACTGCCACATAGGGGAAGGAGTCTGGGGTAAGATTTATTGGGGGTTTTCTATGAGGTGGCTTTGGCAAGGGCGGTGGGATAGATTTGGGAACTTGGGGAGCAAGTTGGAGGGCAGGTTTCTGCACCTGTAATTTGTTATTTGCTTGGGACGATGTTAAAGATTTACCAGCCGACTGGTATACAATAGCCCCATTACCACCCCCCGGGATGTTTGGAGGTATACATGTATTGTTGGTTACATTTACTGATGTTGGTACTTTACCCACTTGCTGACACAAAGTGACCACAGCGTCTGCAACTGCCGGTTGGTTTTGTGTCTGGGCTAATATGGGCTGTGAAGGATGTGTTGTAATCGACTGCGATGGTTCAGAACCCGCAATCACTCTCTCAGCCCTATCTACAGTTTTTGCAGTGGCTTTGGCTGGAGGTTTGTTTTGTTTGGGAGGTAAGGGAGAGCCATTACGGGGATTCCTACCCTTGTCCTGCACATGAGGGTTATTTACGACCAGGGAGTTTGGGTTTGTTTCCACCCTACTTACTTTAATCAGGGATTTTATAGAATAGAAATTGTCTAAAGTTGTCTGCTCAAAGTGGTTCAACCTATCTGTGAGCTTAGCAATTCTATCCTCAATGGGAGTAAGTAGCAGTTTAAACATTTTTTCCAATTCTGGAAGCACATTTATAAAAGATGCAACATTTTCATTACTCGGTACATTAGCAGCAGAACAAGAAATGTCCTCTTTGTCTTGATTATCCTGGGATACAGGGATAGTTGGTGTTACACTTCCTGTACTTTGGACTTGTTCATTAACTGCCCTCCCGATGTTGACAGGTTTATGTAGCTTCCTGAATTTTTGTGGAGGTCTGACCATCTTTTTACATTTTTTTACGGAAGCTGGACGTTTCCTTTTGGATCCAGTTTTGGAGTTGGTCAATGTAGGCTGAAGACCCAAATCAGAGTGCGGTGATGAGTGGGATATGCTACCACAAGAATTATTTGTGTCTGCCACAACACTCTTATTTACTTTGTCACCCTGAGCCTCACGGTGTTCGTATGTAACTGGGAGGTTCACTGATGATAAAGGGGTTACCAAAGTGGGGTAGGCTACATTTGGCAACTTGTCTGTAGAGTTCTTAAGTATTTCGATGGATAACCTGCGCTCGGCACGCTTCTCAGCCAAAGTTAGTTCTTTGTCTATTGTCAATGAGCGATAAAAGAAGAATTTGTCAAGGGGACCAATGGCCAGCGGACCAGGCTCCGTAGAAAGAGGCATCACATTGCTGATTGCAGGGCTTGTATTAGCAGTCATTGCCATATTGATTACAAAATAATGCAAAAAAGTGTATGTCACTTACTGGGATAGATGTTAAGTGGTGCCAGTAAGAGGGGTGGCCCAGCCCGGCCTCCTTTGGCCCCGGACGGCCACAGACGGTCCCGCCCTTGTCCCGGGCTTCTCCCGGCGCCCTCCCGCGCGCTCCCGCGCAGCGGGGTTGTAGTAGACTAATAAAGAGGAAAGGGTGGGGCAGGGGGCGTGGCGAACAGGGAGAGCGACCCAGGTGTTGAGGGTTGACCAGCACGCAGGGGCTCCTGGTAGTTGGAGTCCCTGCCGGTCCGCTCGCAGCCCTGTGCCTGCCTGACTTCACTTGCCCACTCCGGTGTCAGTTCCTGAAGTACAGCGCCCCTGAAGCACACAGCTCCTCGCACCACGTGGCGAAGCGGGACCCGCGGAGCGGGTCCGGCGAGGTGCTGCTTCTGCTGGAAAGGGTCCAGGTAAAAGGAAGGCAACCACAGCAACGGTCAGAGTAGCAGAAAATCCCACGACGATCTTCCCAAAGGCTGCTTTTACCACTGCTAGGGCAGGGGGCGTGGCGAACAGGGAGAGCGACCCAGGTGTTGAGGGTTGACCAGCACGCAGGGGCTCCTGGTAGTTGGAGTCCCTGCCGGTCCGCTCGTAGCCCTGTGCCTGCCTGACTTCACTTGCCCACTCCGGTGTCAGTTCCTGAAGTACAGCGCCCCTGAAGCACACAGCTCCTCGCACCACGTGGCGAAGCGGGACCCGCGGAGCGGGTCCGGCGAGGTGCTGCTTCTGCTGGAAAGGGTCCAGGTAAAAGGAAGGCAACCACACCAACGGTCAGAGTAGCAGAAAATCCCACGACGATCTTCCCAAAGGCTGCTTTTACCACTGCTAGGGCAGGGGGCGTGGCGAACAGGGAGAGCGACCCAGGTGTTGAGGGTTGACCAGCACGCAGGGGCTCCTGGTAGTTGGAGTCCCTGCCGGTCCGCTCGCAGCCCTGTGCCTGCCTGACTTCACTTGCCCACTCCGGTGTCAGTTCCTGAAGTACAGCGCCCCTGAAGCACACAGCTCCTCGCACCAGGCGGCGAAGCGGGACCCGCGGAGCGGGTCCGGCGAGGTGCTGCTTCTGCTGGAAAGGGTCCAGGTAAAAGGAAGGCAACCACAGCAACGGTCAGAGTAGCAGAGAATCCCACGACGATCTTCCCAAAGGCTGCTTTTACCACTGCTAGGGCAGGGGGCGTGGCGAACAGGGAGAGCGACCCAGGTGTTGAGGGTTGACCAGCACGCAGGGGCTCCTGGTAGTTGGAGTCCCTGCCGGTCCGCTCGCAGCCCTGTGCCTGCCTGACTTCACTTGCCCACTCCGGTGTCAGTTCCTGAAGTACAGCGCCCCTGAAGCACACAGCTCCTCGCACCACGCGGCGAAGCGGGACCGGCGGAGCGGGTCCGGCGAGGTGCTGCTTCTGCTGGAAAGGGTCCAGGTAAAAGGAAGGCAACCACAGCAACGGTCAGAGTAGCAGAGAATCCCACGACGATCTTCCCAAAGGCTGCTTTTACCACTGCTAGGGCAGGGGGCGTGGCGAACAGGGAGAGCGACCCAGGTGTTGAGGGTTGACCAGCACGCAGGGGCTCCTGGTAGTTGGAGTCCCTGCCGGTCCGCTCGCAGCCCTGTGCCTGCCTGACTTCACTTGCCCACTCCGGTGTCAGTTCCTGAAGTACAGCGCCCCTGAAGCACACAGCTCCTCGCACCACGCGGCGAAGCGGGACCCGCGGAGCGGGTCCGGCGAGGTGCTGCTTCTGCTGGAAAGGGTCCAGGTAAAAGGAAGGCAACCACAGCAACGGTCAGAGTAGCAGAGAATCCCACGACGATCTTCCCAAAGGCTGCTTTTACCACTGCTAGGGCAGGGGGCGTGGCGAACAGGGAGAGCGACCCAGGTGTTGAGGGTTGACCAGCACGCAGGGGCTCCTGGTAGTTGGAGTCCCTGCCGGTCCGCTCGCAGCCCTGTGCCTGCCTGACTTCACTTGCCCACTCCGGTGTCAGTTCCTGAAGTACAGCGCCCCTGAAGCACACAGCTCCTCGCACCACGCGGCGAAGCGGGACCCGCGGAGCGGGTCCGGCGAGGTGCTGCTTCTGCTGGAAAGGGTCCAGGTAAAAGGAAGGCAACCACAGCAACGGTCAGAGTAGCAGAGAATCCCACGACGATCTTCCCAAAGGCTGCTTTTACCACTGCTAGGGCAAGGGGCGTGGCGAACAGGGAGAGCGACCCAGGTGTTGAGGGTTGACCAGCACGCAGGGGCTCCTGGTAGTTGGAGTCCCTGCCGGTCCGCTCGCAGCCCTGTGCCTGCCTGACTTCACTTGCCCACTCCGGTGTCAGTTCCTGAAGTACAGTGCCCCTGAAGCACACAGCTCCTCGCACCACGCGGCGAGGTGCTGCTTCTGCTGCTGCTGCTGCTGCTGCTGCTGGAAAGGGTCCAGGTAAAAGGAAGGCAACCACAGCAACGGTCAGAGTAGCAGAGAATCCCTAGTTTCTATTAACGGGGTATTTGATTCATATCTCATTTCTACTCTTTCTGGAAGGTCTCTAAAATTTGAGAATCATTTTGTAGTTTCAGCAAACCTATCCTCCATTGGTGGAGCATTTGGGGTTGTATTTATAGAACTCGGTTAATAAGGTGGTGGTCTTCTATTTAATATCTCATCCAGCACTGTATCCTCTCATCCAGCACTGTATCCACCATCTCCCCGGACGTCGCCTTCCTAACAGAAACATGGATGAACGCCTCCTCAGCCCCAGACATCACCATTGCCTTCCCGGAAGGCTACAAGATCATCCGAAAAGACCGCACCTTCCAAACAGGAGGACGCATCGCTATCGTCCATAAGAACTCCATCCGCATCTCAACCAGCTCAGACGTCAACCTCGCTAGCGCCGAACACCTTCACTTCCAGATCCACACCGACCCCAAGACCACACTCAGAGGTACCCTCCTCTACAGGCCACCAGGACCCCATGCACAATTCAGTGAAGACATCACTGACTTTATCACCCCACACGCCCTCCCCTGCGAAGACTACATTCTATTGGGAGACCTCAATTTTCACCTGGAAAAGAGCAACGACAGCAACGCCACCACCCTTCTGGACAATCTCGCCAACCTCGGACTCAAACAACTTGTCAATACCCCCACTCACTACGCAGGTCACACACTCGACCCTATCTTCACCTCCAGCAGACATATCTCCTTCTGTCACACCACAGTTCTCCATTGGACGGACCACAGCTGCGTTCACTTTATCTACAAAAAGACCACAACCCACAACCATCCTCAACCCACTTTGCGAAGAAACTGGAACAAAATCACCATCGACCAGATCTCCTCATCGCTCCTTCAAAACCCCCCTGCCCACTCCTCGAACCCCAACCAGGCAGCCATTAACCTTACTCAATGGCTAACTAACAGCGCCGACAACCTAGCACCTTTGAAAAAACGTCAAATCAAACTAGGCAGCAAAAACGCCCCCTGGTTCAACGATGATCTTAAGAAATCCAAGAAACTCTGTCGCTCCCTTGAGAAAGCCTGGAAAAAAGACCCAAACACCAGCACCAGAGACGCCTTCAAAAACCGCCACCCGCATACATCACCAACTGATCCGGACTGCCAAGAAAGCCGCATTCAAAGACCGACTAGACAACAACACCCACAACAGCAAGGAATTATTCAACATCGTCAAAGAGTTTACCAACCCCACTGCCAACTCCAACGACATCACTCCCTCTCAAACCCTTTGCGACTCCCTAGCCTCGTTCTTCCACGACAAAATCGCTGACATCCACAACAGCTTCGACAACCAACACGGAGACCAACCCACCCAACCTTCTGCCGTACCTTCACCCCCCCTTGAACATCCTTAATGACTGGAACCCAATCTCCACTGAGGACACCATCCGCCTGATGAACTCCATCCACTCAGGATCCCCCACAGACCCATGCCCTCACCACATCTTCAACAAAGCAGACTCCATCATAGCACCACACCTCTGAGACGTCATCAACTGCTCCCTCAACTCCGCCACCTTCCCGGAAAGCTGGAAACACGCCGAACTCAGCGCCCTTCTGAAAAAACCCACAGCTGACTCCACGGAACTCAAAAACTACCGCCCCATCTCGCTCCTTCCATTCCCGGCCAAAGTCATCGAGAAAGCTGTCAACAACCAGCTCGCCGCCTTCCTCGAAACCAACAAATCCCTCGACTCCTCACAGTCCGGCTTCCGAGCAAAACACAGCACTGAGACCGCACTCATCGCAGCAACAGACGACATTCGAACTCTACTGGACAATGGAGACACAGTCGCCCTCATCCTCCTCAACCTCTCCGCAGCCTTCGACACAGTCTGTCATAGCACCCTGTTACAACGCCTCAGAAACATCGGAATCCAAGGAAAAGCACTGAAATGGATCACCTCGTTCCTTGCCGGAAGAACTCAGAGAGTCCGCCTCCCACCATTCAAGTCAGAGGCCACTGAAGTCATTTGCGGCGTGCCACAAGGATCTTTACTCAGCCCCACCCTCTTCAACGTATACATGAGCCCCCTCGCGGCCATCGCACGCCAACACAACCTCAACATCATCTCCTACGCTGATGACACTCAACTGATCCTCTCACTCACCAAAGACCCTAACACCGCCAAAACCAACCTACATGAAGGAATGAAAGAAGTTGCCGAGTGGATGAAGCACAGCCGTCTGAAACTGAATTCAGACAAAACAGAAGTCCTTATCTTAGGTACCTCCCCCTCCGCCTGGGACGACTCTTGGTGGCCAGAGGCCCTTGGAAAAGCACCCATCCCGACGGACCACGCATGGAACCTGGGCGTTATCCTGGACTCCTCACTCTCGATGACCAGACAAGTCAACGCCGTTTCATCATCTTGCTTCAACATTCTTCGCATGCTCAAAAAAACATTCCGCTGGATCCCCACTGAAACTAGAAAAACGGTCACCCACGCACTGGTTACAAGCCGCCTGGACTACGGAAACACCCTATACGCCGGTACCACCGCAAAACTTCAGAAAAAACTCCAACGCATCCAGAACGCATCAGCCAGACTCATACTAGACATCCCGCGTAAAGACCACATTTCTGGTCACCTGAAAAACCTTCACTGACTCCCCGTCAATAAGAGGATAACATTCCGCCTCCTAACCCATGCACACAAAGCACTCTACGAACTTGGACCCGCATGCCTCAACACACGACTTTCCTTCTACACCCCCCCCCGCCAGCTTCGCTCTTCCAATCAAGCCCTTGCTGCTGTACCTCGCATCAACAAAACCACCATGGGAGGAAGATCCTTCTCCTACCTGGCGGCTAAAACCTGGAACTCACTTCCCATTCACCTTCGCCTCACTCAGAACCATCTAGCATTCAGAAAGCAACTTAAAACCTGGATATTCGACAAGTAATTCCCCACCCCTCTTCAAGCGCCTTGAGACCCTCTGGGTATGTAGCGCGCTATATAAATTATTTGACTTGACTTGACTTGACTCCTGTCTCCACATTGTTCCATTTCTCCATGCAATTTCGTCCTTCCATCTCATCAACCATTCTAACCGGATACATCCCATCACACATATCAGCATTTCTCCACCTTCACATTCTACTTTAATGAGTCTCTTTCCAAAATCCACAAAATCTACCCCTTGGTCCTCTGTAATCTTCCCACCTTTCTAGCTCTAATTCATGCATCTCATCTTCTTACTCAACTAGTGTTTCAAATTGAGTCGGTCTAGGTCTCGGCTCAAGCTTCATCTTTTTTTCTCTCAAATTTCGCAATACTGCAAGGCTGAAGGATCCTACTTCTGGAAATGCTAATGCACCATCATTCTTGGTGTATCTAGCCCAGTTTTCTAACCATATGCATGTATGATAGTCATATTTTGTCATCATTTACGAAGCAGGCGTTTTAGGCAGATGGAGTAATTTTCCCTCTCTTGTTAGTATCGCCTTGTCCTTTTTGAATATATTTTTCAGTTTCTTAAACCATGAAGGTTTTTCTTTCTCTTCTCCATAATAAAACTCAATTTTCTGAAGATTTCCGGACTTTCAAAACAATCGTGCACCCTTCTGTAAACTGCTTCGTAACACCAACCTATCACAGCGCGGTTCACACTATTGTAACAATTAGAACAAGATATGTTTCCTTAGTGCTCAACCAATAATCTCGCTGTGTCGTCTGATGCACCAATCAGCTCTAACTATGTCTTGGTCACACGGACCAATCCCAGCGTGATACCTTTTACGTCAACCCTGCTCTGGTTTCTGCAGCTTCTGCTGACCCCGCCTTTACAAAAAATGTCAGCGATTCGTATTTACACTTCTATATAACTAAATCTGTTAGTAACCACACAAAACAACTCCATTTGTCTGTTTCTCTAAAACCAAAGTGATAGTTTCCTCATTCCTACAAGTATTCTGTATTTCCAGTAGACAGCGCTTACCTCTTCTCTACCACAGAATTTTAGACTTGTCGATAAAGTAGAACATCCATCTACTTTACCCTTCTCTCAAGCTCAGGTTAAGCTCTACTACTCTCCCAGCAATACGTTTTAAATCAGGATACACAATGATCCCTTTACTTTAAGGCCAAGATTTTATAGACTGCCCTCGCTATACATTTATCCTTTCACACATAAAGTTCCCTAAACTTGTGATATACAACGATACCACTACTTTGAAACAGACTATGTGATGTGCAACTTCACTTGCCACACTTCGTCTGCCTACAGACAGAGTGACCAGCTTCCCACACTTTCCGGAAGCCTTTTCCAGAATACATATAACGTAATACAAACTCAACAGGTGTTAGTCATAAATTCTGTACATCAAAATTTTGTATACATTACCTTATACAACTTATCCTAGTAAACCTATAGCAACCTATGCTCTGCTATCAAGTTATTAACTGATGCAGCGCTACTCCGGAAATTCCTTTCAAAACCCCTCACTTATTACCTTATCACACATTTACTCATCAGTGGGGCCCATAACACTGCGAGTCACTTTCACACACACTTGCCCTTCTTCAAGGATTCAGTGAAGATCAAATAGGAGAGCGACTGGATCATAGCGGAGTGTCTAAATTAAATGCTAATATTTATAATATATACATCTGCAGTTTAATCTTTTACCATGGTTTATTTGCGAGAAAACTATTCAGACACACCACCATTATTTTGTCAATGGCTCTGCCAGTAAAAATTAACTAAAGGATAAACAAGACCAGCTTAATTCTCCATTAATTTAATTTTTATTCTAACGCGAAAATCTTCTAGCATGACCTTTATTTATTCAGTTTTATTTTATTCATCTAGTAAAACAACCTAGAGAAAGAAGAATTACATTTAAACATTTTTTTTTTTAGATTAATAGTTCAGGAAATAAGTAAATTATTATCATAGTCTCAGGACCCAGACATTAGCATAGGGCAGAATAGTTCTCTAAAATACCCTTTCTATTCTCTCTAAATGTTCACCTCTCATAATGGCTCCGTACCCATTCAAGAAAGTTAAAGTTCAGAAAATGTTCAAAGATCTTACGCCTCAGGAAAGATTCAGCAATCCGGCAGCATGTTGGGATGCAAAGATGAAAATCAGGAAGGAAGAGTGTTTTCTAAATTTTGAAACATTTGGGGTCTTCAACATTTCTGATTGGTCAAAACAAGGGGTGGATGAGCATAACCTCATCATTTTATTGTTCCAATTTTGCACGATCATTAAATATGAAAGTGGTCTTTGTTTTACCTTATGTCCATTTCACTTGTGTCCTTAAGTCATTATTTTCACATTTCTTTCCATGCACACGATGCGGAAGTTTATTTTTGTTGGCACTCAGTCAGGTTTCCCAGGGCACATTGTCCTTGACCTATTCTGCACAGGCACAGGCAGCTCGCGTTCGTTCTGAGCTTAGTCGCGCATGCGTACTGCACTTCAATCTCTGAGTCACAGAAAACGTCCATTTTAACTTAGGCCGCATGGGCCAGAACTGGAACTATCATAGAAACAAACACAATTAAACGTTAATTTTTTTAATTTAACCCTTCTGTTTACCTCCCACCATACTAAGGTATCCCTGTTAGTTGTTACCTATCAGATAAAGCAACATATATGCGTGGTTTACTCACCATTCTTCATCTTTTATGCCACAATTAAATAGACAAAAGCACATTTATGCCATTTTTGATTAGTTTATGGCAGTTGCGTTAATTACAGACATAACAGTATCACTTAATTAGTCAATTATGGTTTGCAACATAAGGAAATTAGTTTCCCACATATACGTGTGTGTGTGTTCATTCTTTTCTATGTTGGTTAATTTTCAAAACCACACAATTAGTTCATGGTACTGTTACGAGGGGTATACAAAACTTTGTTTTTCCACATTGCTCCATCAGGTACTATCACCTGTTGTGGGTTCTGCATTCTGAGGCCAGAGTCTGCTGAGAGTACCATCACTTGTGCTGGGTTCAGCATTCTGAGGCCAGAGTCTGCTGAGAGTACTATCACTGCCGGTGGGTTCAGCTTTCTGAGGCCAGAGTCTGCTGAGAGTACTATCACTGCCGGTGGGTTCAGCTTTCTGAGGCCAGAGTCTGCTGAGAGTACTATCACTGCCGGTGGGTTTAGCATTCTGAGGCCAGAGTCTGCTGAGTGTACCGACTACCATCCATGGTGGGTTTAGCATTCTAAGGCCAGAGTCTGTTGAGAGTATTTATCACCTCTGTCGGTTCCGCATTCTGAGACCAGAGTCTGCTGAGTGTATTAACAAACATCTGTGGGGGTTCAGCATTCTTAGGCCAGAGTACGCTGAATGCACGTACTACCATCAGTGGGGGGGGCAGGGGGGAGTTCAGCATTCTGAGGCCAGTTTCTGCTGAGTGTACTGGCTACCATCTGTGGTGGGATCAGCATTCAGAGGCCAGAGTCTGCTGAGAGCAGTAACACCTCCGGTTGGTTCAGAACTCTGAGGCCAGAGTCTGCTGAGTGTACTGACTACCATCTGTAGTGGGTCGAGCATTCCGAGGCTAGAATCTACTTTGTCCTGAGGTTCTGTGATTCTGAACCCGTTTCGTAAAGGTCATGGTATCGTTACGATTTTGGTAATCGCGAACCGTAAATGACGAGTGTGGCAAGTACGAGCGTTTTCGTCATGTTCGATTGATGGATTCACTATGAATTTAGGGATTTCATTCTGAACCTTAGGGTTCCATTTTGTGTACGGCAGCCATTTTGTGGTTGCCCTCACATAGGCCGATGACTACGGCCGAACGAGTCTTTGGGACACGTACACCTTTAGCTGACTTTTAGATGACCTGAACGAACTGACTCTGTTGCCTGAAGCTAACCTTGCTGAGCCAGTTCCTTGTCCGACAGCTGGTCAAGATAGAGATCAAAGAGCAGGACATTGCTGGGTTTATGGTACACGCACACACCCTTCTATCTTGCTTCACATCTGTTTCTGTTCCTTCCTTTATGGCTTATTTATGATTTGGGTTGTGGTCCTTTTATTATGGGTTCGTCCGGCCTGTCCAAACAAGAATGTTGGGCTTTCCCGTGTAATTGATGGTGGGCTCGACAACTGAAAAGTGGGTTTGTCGTTATGTGATACCTTTTGCAATATCACCTATGATTGGATAGTTTGTAAATAATGGGTGTTTGTCAGGAATGTGATTTTTAGCATAAAAGACGATGTCTCGCTCTACGAAAATTGAGCAGTCTCTAGCGAACTACCCGTGTCGTACTTCGTAGACTTCTGTTCCTGGTTGCAGCCAATAAATATGATCCTTGACGTCACCGAGAAGTATCCCGTGTCTCTGTGTATTCTAAGACAGGTGAACTCGAAGACTTTGGGCGTGCCCCTGGCGCCGCTGGGTTCTAAAATCCCGGTTCTTCAGTCCTGACTACCACTTGTGGTGGGTTCAGCATTCTGAGGCCAGTGCTGATTGTACTGTACCACATGTGGAGGATTCAGCATTCTGAGGCCAAAGTTTGCTGAGTGTACTGACTACCACCTGTGGTGGGTTCAGCATTCTGAGGCCAGTGCTGATTGTACTGTACTGCTAGTGGCAGGTTCAGCATTCTGAGGCCAAAGTTCGCTGAGTGTACTGACTACCATTTGTGGTGGGTTCAGCATTTCGAGGCCAGTTTCTGCTGAGTGTACTATCACCTGTGATAGAATATCACAGCACATGTGCAAGATTTCAAAGCGCATTTAGATAGTTTATTTTTTTTAAATGATTTAACAGAAAAACATGTCAAGCAGGTAAGTCTGTCAGTCTTTGTTAACCAGATTAAGTTATAAGTCAAAATATTCAAAATAAAGTACATTTGACTGAAAAGACCATCCTGAAAATGAATTTTTAAGGGACCAAAGAAAGCGAAGACTGGTGCTCCCTAGGAAAGATGGATATGAGTGAAGAGTAAGACACAGCTGCATTTCTGGTCATTCACAACAGAGAATCATCCAGACAGTTCCTTTTTTGTAGAACAGACCTTGATCCAAAAAGCACAATATCCTGATCCATGGGAAGGACGGGGCAATATTTGAATTCTGAGATAATTCCTATTAAGATGAGCTGGGATTAATGGTATGTAACTCTTCCCTTCGCCATTATGAAATTTTGCTTGGAATTCTTAAACAGTAGACTAGAGAAACAAGCTTGACCCCATCTATTGCAAATGGGTTCCACCCATTTAGTCCACCAGGATTAGGGGCCAGATGTAGCAAGCTATTTTTTAGTCGCAAATGCTGCGAATCGCTAAAAAACAGCGTTTGCGACTAAAAAATAGGTAAATGGTATGTATCATGCAAAAAGCCTCGCAATATTAAGAAATCGCAAATTTTGCGATTCCTTAATATTGCGTAAGCATTTAAATAAATCGCAAATTGCGATTTCTTAAATGCTATGTATGAAGCATTTCATTTTTGCGAATTTTGGTTAAGAAATCGCAAATTACCACCAACTTGTAGTTGGTGGTAATTTGCTAATTATTTTACAAATGCACTTTTTGCAATTTGTAAAGGTACCATGTGACGCTCATACATGCCCTCAGGGCATGTATGTGCGCCATATGCGCACACATGTCATTTTCAGGGGTACAGCAGGGTGTCCTTGAGACACCCCTGCACCCTTGAAATTAATCTCAATTTGCGATTAGCAAATTGGGAATCGCAAATTGAGAATAATTTCACATTCATTCCTATGGGCCTCCTGGCCCATAGAAATGAATGGGAAATTATTCCTTAATTGCGATTAGCAATTTGCTAATCGCAATTAAGGAATTTTAAGAATTTGCTAAAAAATAGCGAATTTCTACATACATACCATTTTGCAATTCTCAAATAGCGATTCCTTAAAAATCGCTTTTTTGAGAATCGCAAAAGTGTATATTGATACATCTGGCCCTTACTACTTTTGATCCCCCTATTTCTGGACATTTACTGTGGATGAGTCTCACTACCTGAATCTCACTCGCTGTAATTACATGCTAATTGGATTAAGCATATATATCGCCAGTGTCAGCCTTTTAAGATAAGGATACTGCAGCGCAGCTTGGGTGAGGGGCACTGGGATTATTAAATGTTAACCCATGTTCAAATGAACCCGTGTTCACACACGCATGTGCGCATGAGTGCGGGCTGAATATAAGAGACTACCGTTGTGCGCAGCTTGGTGGCTGCAAACAGGTAACATGCCTGTGGCAGTTTTAACTGCAATTTCGACCTGCCAAATTAACCCTTTTGACAGGGCTAAACCTTCCTTTTAAATATTTATGTCACCCCAAACTGGGTCTCATTGCTCATAAAGGCAGGGTGAATAGTATTTAAAAGTAGCATGTGTAAGAGTTAATGTTCCACATATCCTTACAGTGAAAACCTATTTTCACCGAAGAAAGATTGGATGCTTCTATAGGGAAACACTAGGCTACATTGTTCCATTTAAAAAATGCTAAACTCTGATTGGTACCAGCCCGAGAAATAATTCAAGAACTCATTTTTATAGTGATATAAAATCCAATTTAATAGTGAAATCAAATTTTATCTGACTATTAAGCCTCAGCTACTTTTAAAAAGTTACCATGTTCTTGTCTAAAACGTGCAAGTATTTAACTGTCATCTGGATGGTTCTGTAGAAATATAGGATCTGTTTCATGGTTACCCCACTTTTTGCGGGTGTCAGTATTTTTTTTTTTACTAATCAGGAACCCAGCCACTGTGCTTCCTCCTAAATTTGTCATGGGAAGTACCTTGGTACCTCCACAATTGTATACTGGTGTACACATGTAAGTCCCTAGGATAGGCTACTAAGGTACCCAGGGCATAGGTACCCCTGGGGTTTCCCATGGGCTGCATCATGTATTATGCCACCCATGAGAGACCACTCAGACTGTGACTCCAAGCCTGCCATTTTAGCATGTGTAAGCTGGTGCTAGCACCGCTTACGATAGATATACGTGTTCCTATATCTTAGGTCACTACACTTAAAACCTATAAGTCACTTTAAATCCTGAAGGCAGGGTGCTGGGCTGTCAGTGAGAGGGTGCCATGCTTGCGCAGGACATCCCCTACAAACCCCAGAGTCGATTCTCCAGGCTTTGCAAGTGAAACCAGCCATTTGAATACATTTAGTGGCCGGGCGTCATTACACAATGGCTAACTATATATTGGCTGTGCCACACCTGGGCATATTTGGTATCAAACAATTGGAATCATTACCCAAACAGCGTTACAGGTGTTAGACATATGAGCCATGCACTGGGGGGCTCCTCTGGGAAGCCCCCAGTTCTCCTGGTAACAGCCTTCCAGGGTCTGCCAGCAAACTAGTGCTGCTGCCGACCCCAGACACGATTCTACCCTCCTGATGCTGCACTGAGGTCAAGCAGGGGAAGGTAGAACAATAGGTCTCCTGTCATAAGGAGGTGTGACCACCTCCCTGACAGGACTTCGTTATTTGGGCTGGAGTGGTGGGGCTTGCCAGCACCACCAGACTGCTTTGAAGAGGATATTTGATGCCCCCCTTGCATACTTCAGTAAGAAGCAGTTCTGGGAGCCCTTGGCTCCCGCTCTGGCATGAATCTGGACAAAGGACATGGGAGTGTCCTCCCCTCTCTCCAGCCCCTCCTCTTTGAGGGACCCCTGAGTCATCCTAACCCCTTTCTTAGAGCATAATAGGGATTACCTGTGGGTGGGGACGCAGATTTATCGTGGGACAAGACTTAAGTGTGAAACCATGTCACTGTTCGACCGTCTGGTCACTTGGAGTTTGCTGGACTTCGCCTGGAACTGAGACTGCATCAAGGAAATACTCCTGCTGCTCCTGGTCTCGTTGTTGTGCAAGTGTGTTGGTGCTTCTTCCAGGCTCTTCAACAGACCTGTGGGCATCAAGGACACCTGAAGTAATATCCCTTGTTGGAAAGGAGTCACTCCCCTGCATCTGCAGGAACTGCAATGAAACTGACCAGTCTGCTGTTCCTGATGTCCCACAGACTTGGAAAGGCTCAGCAAAACAGGTGGTGGTTCTGCAACTCCCTCAAGGCCTCACCTACTCTCTCTGCAATTTTGAGGCAAGTATCGCTTTCCAGAACTGCTGGGATTGAGCACCGTGTCAACTTGTTGTTGCCAAGGCTTAATGGGTCCTCTCAAGGTTCTTCTCTTGCTTCAGTAGGCTGCCCTGCTTGCTCAGGGCCTACTCTGACTCTCCTACATGTTGGGAGTCCCTTGGACCTTGCTGGTCGCAACGTCGCTGCTTTTAATCGTTTTCCACTTCTGTTGCTGCTGCCATGTCTTGTTGGTACTTTTCAGACACCGACCCCCTGATTCTCGACTTCCAACATGGGACAGCTCATGAATGGCTCTTGCATCTTCTGTCATCAGTGGGCATTGCTCTTCTGTGCCTCCTGTTTACCTTCGAGCGTCATAGACAATGTCCATTCAGCCTGCAGATTCTTCTCTTCAAGAATCCGCTCCTGGATTCCACTGAACTCTGGCACAGTCTTTGCCAGCGGCATTGTGGTCTATGGCGGTTTCCAATGTCACTTCGCACCTATGAACCTGGTTTCCCTGGTGTAGGTATCCTGGTTCCTGGGGTATCTAGGGGTGGGGTGACTCTCAAACCTTCTGTCTTGCACAGGGTTTCTTCAGGGTCCACTGGGAAGGGTACTTTTTCTTTGAAACAGCAATCGTGACTTACCCGTTGACTTCTATTGAGTTTACAGCTGTGTTTCCACTGTGCACACAGCCTGCATGGGGTTCCTGGCTTCTTACCTTAGGTGGTTACTTGTCTGCCCAGGTCTCCTGAGTCTCCTGGTCCAAGTCCCAACTTTGGTCGCAGTTTGCTTTCCAAGTTCTTAGTAAATAGTTTGGTCTACCACTGGAGACCACTGTGTATTGTGCTTACTTACCTGTTCCCAATTTAAGTATTGTGTGTATTTGTGTTGATTTCTCCGGGTAGGAGATATACCAATGTGTTAGTGAGTGTTGTATTATAAATAGACATATTTTTATAAATACACTCTGTGTTTTCTTTTTTTCATTTAATCTACACAATATGATTAGATCTGGTAAAACAAGCTGCTTAACTCTCCTTCTGGATTAAGCCTGAAGGCTGCTCTCTTCAGCTATCGCTTAGAGAGCTTTCTATAGTTTCTAAAACCACTAAAATCACAATAAGGGTTGTCTGGATTAGTGCAAGGTGCTTCACTTAAATAAGTGTGCACCATCTACTAAGCCAATCTCCTACAGGCTCCTTTGTGGATTTTGTGCAGACATGGCAAAGGGTTTGAGTCATGGGGATTTGCTAGCCTTCCTTGTGACTGGGGGAGCAGGGTGGCCAGAATGTGCTCCTGTGCCAGCTTTGAAAAGTGTCTACCGTGTGGGGAGCTGGCCTGGCAGCATTGGAGTGGGCTTCCTGTGCTGTTCCAATGCTGCCAGTGGCTGCGGGCGTGCCAGATGGAACCGAAACACCCCATAATAAACAGAAAAAGGAACTGATGTGTCACGAGACAACAGGGACCTCTAGTTGTTGGTTCTATGGCTGCATGTTATGTGGCTTGATGAGTGTGAAGAAAGACTGATACATTTCATTGTGAATTTCAATGCTTTTTTCAAAATACTTTACTGACTATGATTAATGAATGATACAATGTATTGAGTGCATTGAGTTGATGTTTATTCTCAGAATTGTATTATTGTTTTTATTAATGCGGACCGACCTGACAAAGCCGATAGGACAGCCTTAGATTTTAATGTGAACACCTGGTGATAGCCAGTGACTTGCCTAATGTATTGACGTGGTGACTGCATAACAAAGCCAATAGGCCTGCTTTATTTAAAATGACAGCCCCTTATATTGTGATGCTGCATCTGGTGTAGTTGGGATGTATTGTGATTATGAGAGTCACAACCCACTAGGGGTCAAATGTAATTCAAGAATGTCACCAAAGTTGTTTCAACCTACCTGCTGTGTATATTTGTAAATTAATGTGCTGTAGTTAGTAGTGTTTGTACTTTTCCTTTTTAATAGAAAACTAACTAACTGTCGCTACCGTGACAGTCAAATGCTACAATGGGGTATGAGTAAAGAGACAATGGTGTACTTATTACTTGTGCAGGCCTCACATCCTGCACAACTAATAACCTAATTTCTTACACCATAATCATAGCAAGGAAAAACGTGATTCCTGCCCCAAAACAGCATTTGCTCTGAAGTCTGAAGTCCCAGAATTGACATGGTAATGTTTATTAAATATATAGACTGGTCTCCATGTAGTGGGCCCTCAATTGTCTGGTTCTAATGATCCAGCGAGGCTATCAAAAACCCTCCCAATTCATCTCAGTTTACTCAGGAGCTAACTCACTTTACTCGTCGGTGGGGCCCATAGCACCGCGAGTCACTCATTCACACAATCACAACACTCCAAGATCAGTGAGACTAGAAGGCGAGCTGCTGTACAGCGGCACAACCTATTAATCTAAATTTTAAACCTTTATACATTACTAGCAGCCCGTCCCGACGTTGCCCGGGAGCAAAAGGCTGCTTCAGTGCCCCCTGCCCGCCCCGCAGAAGAGTTGTCTGTGCAAGTCCGGGCCCTGTTCAACTGATTTGGCCCACTTGTGTTATTTTTTTAATTCGTATGTATTGTTTTCCGCGTTTTATGTTGTCCGCAAGATGTAAGGAAAGTGTCGTGTCCACTGTTTAATGTTTTTTTTTTCTTTCGAAGGCTCTTTCCGTGTGTTCGTTTTTGTATCCCTTCAAGGAAGTTTCCCTTTTGTTTTGTCAATTGTGTGGTGATGGTGAAGTCCTGGCAGTGCTCGAGTGATTACAGGCAGTTGTGTTATTTTCGTTATTCGTATGTATTATTGTAAGCGTTTTATCTTGTCTGCAAGATGTGAGGAAAGTCTCGTGAATGTGCAGTCGATTGCGTTTCTCCGTTAAGAAATGTCGGCTTTTTTTGTTCGTGTTTACCCCCCTGTGACGTGTTGGTCAATGGCCAATGGTTAAAGACTTTTTTTGGGGTAAGCCGAAGTCGTGTGTGTTTCTTTAGTGCGTTGTGATTGGTGAAGTATGCGATTAATCCTGCCCCCTGTGTGGCGTCATTTGACACTCCTCATCGATGGAAGGCCCGCCCGGTTTTTAATGCGAAGGCGTCAATGTTGTCTGGGTAACTGCAACGAATGTGTGTATATTTCTTATAGCGCACACCTCTGCTGTTTTTGTATATTGGTGTTACCGCGCTGAATGTGTAAATTTAAATTTATTGAAAGCGCATTTCCGCTGTATGTGTTGGGATTTGCAAATGTTTGTTAGAAATTCATTGAAAGCGCATTTCCGCTCTGTCTGCATATTGTGCGTTCTAAATTCAGTGAAAGCGCATTTCCGCTCGGTGTGCATATGTGTGTTGTGAAGTCGCTTGGCCTATGTTTGTTATTTGCACTTGGCACGGCCCTGTAAACGCCCACATTTGTATGTTTGAGACACCCACGACCACGCCCCCAAGGGACTACTTTACCACTTTTGGCGTTTTTGCTTTTTTAATGTTTATGGTGTACATATCTATAGCCTATGTCCTTCTGCCAGATCTCCTCTTTCTAATGGTGTATTGGGTGTAGTGATTGGTGCATTACTTTTGTAGTTTACCTGGCTCAAAGGTTTGTGTTCTCTCTTTATAATAGTAGTATAGATGTACATATGCATATATGACCTATTTCTCTTTCCCTAAAATAATCAAAAATAACATCGAGGCACTCCACTGTTTCGATGAACCAGCTAGTAGAAGTAGAAGTTAGTTGATGGAAATTAAGACCAGCTTAATTACAATTTCCAATTAATCTTTATTTTCTATTCTGTCATGACTTTTATTTAAATGAAACATCTAACTCATATAATTCTTATTAAAACATTTATCTAAATTTTATTCAAGAAGGAAAAATAACTTTGCATTAAATTTTGACATTTATTAGCACATTTAAGAGATAGAAATCTAGAAATTATATTACCAGGCTTCATTAGTCGATGTTACAGGATTAGAATGACACCAGTTCCCAACTGCTGACTGTCTTTCTATCCTCTTCGATGCCTACCTCCCGTCAGGACTCCGCATTCAATTCTATGCCCCATCAAAAGTTAAAGAAAATTAATTCAAAGTCTTTTGCACCAAAAATCATTCAGTTCAACAGCATGTCGTGGTGCGAAAATAAATTCAGGAACCAGCTTTTTTTCTCTTTCGTACCTACTCTTTATACTCTTTTTCCCTAACTATCGAACTAAAATCTGAAACTTTGAGGGTCCACATTCGTTTCTCATTGGTCCATTTGAGAGGTGGTGAAGATCACCCCATGTCCTCATTGTCCAAACTTTGCAATGTCATCTTCACGTTTCTCACATGGTCAAAATTGCCCATTTTGCAACTCAACCTGTTCTTGTATTTTTATACGTCATGTAGTTACAGCATGCAACTTTCCCAGGCTCACAAACTCGATCGTCCTAGGCCAAGCTGACCTTGACATCAACAGTCCGAGCACAGGCCGTTCAAGCATCTCTTGCGTACAGTCGAGCATGCGTAGAGCCATACTTCCCAAAGTCTTGCATAATCGGCCATTTTCAGGCTAGGCCGCACGGGCCTCAATAGGAACTAATATGAAAACAAACACAACAGACGTTAGATTTAAGAAATAAAGTCCTTCTGTTTACCTCCCGCCATTCTAGTTTCCCCATGTTAGACGTTGCCTAGAGGAAAAGCTTTGTTTACTTACTTTATTCATTTTGCCACAAAAGACTCAAATAAACATAAATGCATAACTATGTTTTAAATTTAAAGCGTTACTGCACTATATTAGTATGACTTCTTCACATTATTTTTTTTTAACATAATATTTCATTCAATAGACAGCAAAATCAAAAATCAGTCACATATAGAAAGCATATATCTGAATCTAGTAGCATCGTAGTCACATTATTAACATGAGCAGCATTTCAGGAATTGGGTCCAGTCCGGGACATTGCCAGTTCAAGTGATGGAGAGTCACACAATTCACCTCGGACCTAATTCCAGTGTCCCCATTTTCTATCCCATTTTGTGGGGCAACCTCTAATTTTGTACACAGTTTTTTCAGCTAGCATGCAACGATCCATCTCAGCCACCCAACCCACCACCAGAGGCCTCTCCGGGGAACCCCACTTCATAGCAATGGAGCGTTTGGCCAACAGGAGGGCTAGCGCCGCCCACTGCAATTCCAATTCGTTGAGGTTTGTAGTCCCCGATATATTGAGGACACACCCTTTTGGGGATAGTGGAATCAGCTTACCAAGAGAAGCCCTCATTTTTCTTAAGACCCCCTCCCAAAATTGTTGCACCTTCGGGCAGTCCCACAGGAAGGTGCGCGGCTGGCCACACCCTCTGAGGCATAGTGTGTCAGGGCGTCTGCCAATTTTAGCTAGTGTGAGAGCAGACATGTATGCTCGATGTAAGACTTTCAGTTGGATTAGTCGGAATCTATGGTTAATGGCCGACTCCTTTGGAGACATTAAAGCCGCCCGCCATTCCTCTTCTTCTAGAAGCCCCAGGTCTTCTTCCCATTTATTTCGTAGGGGTCGGAAGGTGTCGGGGAGGTTGTTACAAAGCTTACAATAGGTGAGGGATATGGCCTTTTCGGGGAGAGGTTCTGACAGTAGTCTATCCTCCAAAGGGGAGCTTTAAGGTACGGAGGTAAGGTCGGGGATGGCATGGAGAAGGGCATGTTTGATTTGGAGATATCGGAAGTATTCCGTTGGTGCTAGGGAGTATTTGGATTGTAGGTCTGCAAAGGTCAGTAGCTTGCCCCTGTGTACTAAGTCTCCCACTGTGGAAATCCCAATTGTGTCCCATATATCGAAACCCTGAAAAAAGCAGAGGGAACCCAACCACTGCGTCAACCATAGAGGGGTCGCTTCAGTGATTTTATGCGACCAACCTAGACACTTGTTGGTCTTATGCCATATCGCAATCGTATGTGCCATGGGCCCAACATACCTTCTCCTGGTTGGTTTACTATATAGGGCCCCCAGATATCCCTCTTGCACGGTTTTGAGCTTGTCAAGGAGGTAGGCCGGATTTAGGGAGGAGCCGTGAATCCAGTGGTTTATGGCCACTAGTTGCGACGGCCAATAACTTCTTCACATTATTAATACATTAATGTTTGCACATCAGCCAATTAGTAGTCCCACATGTTCTTTTTCTGTGTATGATTCTTTTGTTCAATAATTATCATGCTTCACAAGGTTAATATATATTATGATTTTGAGAACTTGATTTCACAAGGGGTACACAAACATCTTTGTCAATCCCCTACTCCATCACTGATACGTGTCTGCCCCTTTACCCTTGGTAAAGTGCCATTTTACTCTCCAAAGACATGTTTAATGGAAGCCAAACCAGCTCCATAGTTACAGAAGAGCTCGTTTAATTTACCTAAACCTTATTTTTTGTGTAAATAATTTTAAAATGTTCTCTTAATGTTCTGCTGAGGTGGAAGGGATTTGCAAAATAAACTAGATAGCACATTGTCTCATTGATGTGAAAATCCAATATAACTTTTAGAAGAGAGGAAGGGTGACTTCAGAGGAAAATCTTCTAGTAGGGGGAGATGGAGCCAGATTCTGTGGAAAGAACCTCACATAAGCTCATCTTCCTGACTGCAGTAATTCTCCCTAAGAAGGAAGCAATCCAGGACAAATTCTGGACATCCATTTTATGAATGGAAAACCAGAAGCAAAACTTAGCGAAGATTGTGTAGGAAATATTTAATTAGGAGAATTGCTAAAATGAATTCCTAAAAAAGATGAAGTAGATGAAAAAGAAAACCCTTCGGCGGCAGAGCTGCTCCAAATGCTTCTCCAGACACCAAATGTAAAACCTCTTCCACTTAAATAAATCATTTTATTATGTGCCAGGGAATTTAATTTCTTTCAGGCTGTTCTTGAACTCATTTTGAAGATGTAAGTCTCCAGGTTGTTTGATATCAGGAGTGATGGAAAACTGGCGTGCTAGTTCTTGCCTGACATTCAAGAGAGAATACAAAATGTATTTATGGGTTTAATGGAATACATAGTCCATTGATTAATGGTGTCCTAAGTAAATACCGTAATACACCCACAATGTCACAATTAACATTACAAACAAAGAGACCGGAAGCACAATATAACATATTCAATTGCATTAAATCTACTGTCTCTCTTTTTCTCTAACCCGTTTTCACAATAAATGCATTCTACTCTACTCTTGTTTTTAGTTTTACAGTTCTGTTCATGACTTCCTGGAAGCGGAGGATGCCATCTTCTGGGGTTGCCGGGAACAAGGTGGAATGGTGAGTCTGCAGATTGAGACCTCCCAAATGAGACGTGTTATCCAGTGCTTAATTTGAGCCGGTGGTTTCCAGTCCTCTGCACCATCACTTAACTGTCAATATCGGGACTTATGACAGCCAGGAACATGGTGGCGCTGCTTGTCCAATTTTGTGATTAATTCAACAACAGTTGTTTAATAACTCTATACACATTACACATTACTAATTACTGCCACCCAAAGCCATTCAGAATATCTTAGGTGGCAGGTATTAGTAATTTTTAATGTAAGAAAAGTCAGAATTGTCTTAAGGAGTGCAATGTGTGGTGCAAGCTGATGTGGTAATCTGACAAGGGCCCTGGTAGTTATTTCTTTACAAATGAAGTTCTGGTGTAATCTGTGCCTCACTGAGGAGGTTCTGTAGATTGATCCCTTGGAAACCCTTCCCTTGAATTGCATTTTCAAGTGTCTACATTTTTAGCACATTCTTCTGCAAGGTGTTTCCTCTGGGAATATCTCTCTAGGCTATTCTTCGAGCAATGGTTACAGCTCTGCCAATTCCATGGCAGTGGGAGAAGAACACTCCTTGCACTTTCATAGGAAATGGGCCCAGGAGGAGTCTTTTCCTGGATTTTTCCAAGCTCTCCTGGCCTGGGTCTGAGGTGTGATCCTCTTTGTCTGTCCACCTCCTTTGAGATACATCCTGACAATTCTGAATGGTGTGCATGTATGGATAGGAGGCGATGCAGAGATGGTGGCCATCCTCATTTGACCTCTTTCTACTACCAGATCAAGAGCATGCCTGGTGATTCGAGAGACACAAATGTGAAGGGAAAGACCACTAAGGAAGAGGTAAAAAATAAATTCAGTTTCTAGGTCTCAAGTAAAAGAAACCTGTTAAAAATATGACAATGTTATGACATCAGGAAAAAGGAAAGTGGAAAAACAAAACAGACCAGGCATTTCTTGCTGAACCTGATGAGGTAGTCAATGATTTGATGCAAACATATACCAAAGCTGTCTATAAGGCCATACCTTGTAGAACCACTGCAAGGAGGGAGCAAATGAGGGACAGAGCTTTCTAACAGCATTTTTGTTTCATTTCTGTTTGTAAAATTCTTTTTGTCATTGAACTCAAACTGATCTTGAATAAAATGCCCCTCTACCCTAGTTATAGGTCCTCCTACAACTTCCCTCCTAAGACACCGAAATACATGACACTACAAATAGATTAATAAATACTGTTAGGGAAAGAAAGATGAGGCTGTGGTCTTGAGGAACACCCCAGATGTTTTTAGGCTAACATTGACTTAGAAATATGTCAAATTTAGTCTTGTGATGGAGGGGTAATGAATAAAGACTGATTTTACCCACCACCAGACAACTTTCAGCTGCATTTCCCTGTTTGTGAGGAAAAGGCGTGTAATACTATAGAGGTGGAAAAAGCAGGATTATTTTGAGCAAGACTCACATGAGGATACCCATCATAGACAATTCCCTATGACAAGGAGCAGAATCAATGATGAAAAATCGCACCTACTATGGTTGAGGGCCCCTTGTTCTTTTAATAGTTTTAATCTGCTTTTTAGAATAACATCCAAGGGCATGTTCACAAAGGGAACTTATACTTTTGTAATTTACTCTTACATTTTTTAGGTACTTTTTTGAAACTGCATTCAAGGACCGGCTGGACAATAACGCACACAACAGCAAGGAACTCTTCAACATCGTGAAAGAGCTATCCAACCCCAGCGCAGGAAACAACGACATCACCCCATCGCAAGACCTCTGCAACTCCCTCGCTTCATACTTCCACAACAAGATCGCGGACATACACAACAGCTTCAACAACCAACCAACGCACACCATGACCGAACAACCACCCCCCACCACCACCCTCCACGCCTGGACCCCGATCAGCACCGAAGACACCATCCGCACGATGAACTCCATCCACTCCGGATCACCGACCGACCCCTGCCCTCACCACGTCTTCAACAAGGCCGACGCTGTCATCGCACCCCACCTGCGAGACATCATCAACACATCCTTCGACACCGCCACCTTCCCTGAGAGCTGGAAGCACGCCGAACTCAGCGCTCTACTCAAGAAACCAACAGCGGACCCCACCGAACTCAAGAACTACCGCCCCATCTCGCTCCTCCCGTTTCCAGCCAAAGTCATCGAGAAGACCGTCAACAAGCAGATGGCCGCCTTCCTCGAGACGAATGGATCCCTCGACCCCTCACAGTCCGGCTTCCGAGCCAATCACAGCACCGAGACCGCCCTCATCGCCGCCACCGATGACATCCGAGCCCTGATGGACAACGGAGAAACAGCGGCCCTCATCCTCCTAGACCTCTCCGCGGCATTCGACACTGTCTGCCACCGCACCCTAGTACAGCGCCTCAGCAACGTCGGAATCCAGGACAAGGCGCTGGAATGGATCATCTCCTTCCTCGACGGAAGAACACAGAGAGTCCGCCTACCACCGTACAAGTCAGAGGCCTCTGAAGTCATCTGCGGCGTCCCTCAAGGATCCTCTCTGAGCCCCACCCTCTTCAACGTCTACATGAGCCCCCTCGCGGCCATCGCACGCCAACACAACCTCAGCATAATCTCCTACGCCGACGACACCCAGCTGATCCTCTCCCTGACCAACGACCCCGCCACCGCCAGAGCCAACCTGCACGAAGGGATGAAAGAGGTAGCCGAGTGGATGACGACCAGCCGCCTGAAACTGAACTCTGACAAGACGGAGGTCCTCATCCTGGGCTCTTCACCCTCCGCCTGGGACGACTCCCGGTGGCCTCCCGCCCTGGGCACCGCACCCAAACCGACAGACCATGCACGCAACCTGGGCTTCATCCTGGACTCCTCCCTCTCCATGACCAGGCAAGTCAACAACGTCTCCTCGGCATGCTTCAACATCCTACGCATGCTACGGAAGATCTTCTGGTGGATCCCCACCGAGACCAGGAAGACCGTCACCCAGGCCCTCGTCACTAGCCGACTGGACTACGGCAACGCCCTCTACGCCGGTACCACCGCCAAGCTCCAGAAGAGACTCCAGCGGATCCAGAACGCCTCAGCCAGACTCATCCTCGACATCCCACGAACCAGCCACATCTCCGGACATCTGAGAGACCTTCACTGGCTCCCCGTCAACAAAAGAATCACCTTCCGCCTCCTCACCCATGCACACAAAGCCCTACACGACCAAGGCCCGAGCTACCTCAACAGCCGGATCAACTTCTACGCTCCCAAACGCCACCTCCGATCAGCCAACCACACCCTCTCCGCCGTCCCCCGCATCCGAAGAGCGACTACAGGAGGAAGGTCCTTCTCCTACCTGGCTGCCAAGACCTGGAACTCCCTCCCGACCGACCTGCGCCTGACCCAAGACCACCTCTCCTTCAGGAAGAAGCTGAAGACCTGGCTGTTCGAGCAGTAGCGGCACCCCCCCTCCCCCAGCGCCTTGAGACCCTACGGGTATGTAGCGCGCTCTATAAGTGTCACTGATTGATTGATTGATTTAATACTTTTGGCTATTCACAAAATCCAAGTATAAAGTTACTCAAAAGTGTAGACTTATACATCTGCGACCCCTGAAATAGGGGTAGTTATAATTCCGAGTTTAAACTACTGTTGCCAAAAAGAAACACATGGCCAACCACTGGTACTGCAACACCGTTCCATAGAATATAATGGAGACAGAGACTTGAAATAGAACCCCATAGGGAATAATGTCAATGAAGTTGCTGCTTCCCTGTGCTCAATGAGCATAAAGTATGGCGGGTGCCAGTTGAAGTACCATCAAGTGTCATGTGTGCCACCACAAATTGCTTTAGGAGATGTTTACCATTGTGTCTGAATGGCTTGCCTACAGCAAGTCTGAATGCAAACCAAATGAACAAATGAACTGTGTTGTACCCAAGTGAGGTGCATGTGCTTCCAGTTAAAGAGAGCATGTTCTTTGTTCTTTTGGCGCTTGGCGGGCACCGTAGGCTGTGTCATCAGTTAGAAACCATGATGTTAGAGGATAATATTGAGCAGAAGAGGAAGCAGCTCATCTGTGGAAAAATCCAGCTTTGTTTACAGTCTTGTGCCTACTTAGGGGCCCATTATCATGGCGGGCGGATTGCCCCCGCCATCAACTCTCGTTTTCCCCTCGCCCTATTAGCATGGCGGGGGGACCTCAGCGGACGGAAAGGAAAAGGAATAATATTGTGGCGGTGTCTATCATACACCGCCAGCCATATCATGATGGGCATTTGGCAATGCCTTTCCGTGGCAGCATACCCCCCTTCATTTGCATTTACAAAGCGGCAGGCACCGCGCTGTGCCTGCTGCTTTATAAATGCAAATGCTGAAATGCATTTTTAGCATTGTGGCGGGCGATGCAGAGAGCACCGCCCACCACAATGCTAAAAATACAGGCTGTGCCTGCCACTGTGGCGGGTACATCCTAATACCCTTGTGTTCTCCATAATACCCTCACACAGGTTCTATGAGACGTCCGTGGTGTGGGGGTTTAGCCTCGTATATTTGTAGGGTATACCTATTTTTATAGGTTTTCCAAGCTTGAATTTTAAAAGGTATTTTGGACCTCTTTTGCACTGCTGTTTTACTTGTTCCTTTCTTCATAAACACAGCACAACTAGTCGCTAGTGTGGCGGTTACAGCATACTTAACTCAACAGGGAGTCTCCAATGCAGGGGCAAACATTATTTTCTTGGTTGAGGCTGATCCAGCAGACCGTTTTGAGGTATTATATTCTGTGGTCACATTTCAAGCAGTAGATGCGAATGATAATTTGTTTCATGAATATACGGTCGCTGCTCCTCCATCAACGTATCGTCGGTATGCATTTGGTGACGCTAAACCTTTGCTCCTTACCTTCCCTACTAATATCAAGGCAGATGGTCTTTTATTCCCTGCTAAAAAGTGAGGAGGGAAATAAAACAATTCAAGATTATACTTTCGATTTAGTAATGCTTTAAAGGACCACAGACTCCAAATTTTAGTTTTGTGGATTTATTATAAGGCCAAAAATAATTGAATATAAACACACCTTAATATCAAAGTATATAGATACATAAATATCAATACAGAGCCGAATCTATCTATATAATTCATTCAGCTTAAGAGGCATAATAGGATTAATTCCAAAATCAAAATGCAACAAAGGATAGAAGCTAAATCCAATTCTCTTTTCATTTGAGAGAAAACCAAATATATCTTTCTCTACTCTGCTCTGGATGAAAGTCCTACCTATCTCTCAATATCCTATCCGAAAGATGTCAGCACGTGTTGACTTCCTAAGAAGTACTCACGTCAATTGGGTCTGATAGCTTAAATCTATGGAACTCGCTCTAAGATGCTCCTCCTCCTCTGACTTAAACAGAAGTCTCTTGAATCTGTCCCTGCGCATTATACAAAAAGCCAATGTTCAACCCACAATACCTCACATGGTAAACTTTTTAATTTGCACTATAGTGAAGACAGGGCCCTGCTTGCACACATTGCTATGTTAGCATAAGCTTATTGGAAGTTTAAACGCTATTTTGCCACTTTACAACTTTTGCACACAACACTACATATAACTATTACTGTAAGTTAAACTGCTTGATTGTCTTCATATGACAACGGCTTGTTTTTAACATCCCTAGACTTACATTGCGACCTTAGTCTGTACAGTGTCTGCAGAAGCCTTCATGGTCACCATAACAATGTATGCTGTTATTCAGGTTGATCGGCCCACGCTCTAGACACAAAATGAACACAGCTGCAGCTAACTGCAATTCTAGTGCCTTTAATATTGCACTGCATGCATGATTTGGTTACTTGGAAGAAAATCTTTTCCAGTGAGAGAGAGCGTTGCTGATCCTGTGATGTGATTCACTTCTGCTGATCTTGGAGTTAAGGGGTTCTCCATTAAAGCCTAAGAGACCTTCTATTATTATTATAAAACCTTGTTCCTAGCAGGGGAGGGTGGTTCACAAGGCGCTATATGACCTTTTTCCACTATCATTATAACATGATTTCTCCCTTTGTGTTTTATGGACTTGTAACAATGCTGATCGTATTATTTCTAATTATATGCCTACTTATGTTAGCCAAAATACTGCATCTTAGAGCACGTTGTTAAAATAAATAAATATTTAAAATTTTTCTGTGTCTCTGATTACTCACATTGTGGACTGGTATGAGAATAAAAACAAAAGAGTGTTCTTGATTCCCACCATTCCTGAGAGTACTCTAAGTCGCATGTTCTGGATTGTCTAATCATTGGTAGCTTCGCTGTAGGACAGAGAGCTACTGAGACACTGATGCTAGTCGGATAGGGGTTTCTGGTACACCACAATTCACTGAGGTCCTGGTTTCCTGCGCACAGTTCTGTGCCTACACAGAATCCCTGCAACAGCACCATCTTTCAGTAAGTTTCCACAGAAGCTTTAATTACTTTGACTCTTCTTCCGATGGCCTTGGTTTTCAGATATGCCAGGCACGAAAGGCGTCCTCCCTTTTCTCCTTCCAGACTTCTTCAAAGACATTCTGGGTATCTCCTTAAATCTAAGAATAACGAGGTTGAATTCCTGCGCCTGCAGTAGAATGAGAACATACTGTCTTCAAGCACAAAAGGATTCATTTAATTATAATTATTGAGCAACCAAGAAGAAACGAAACTCAAAACAACCTACAGGTAGAGCCCACAATTCAGTCAACTTAAACTAAATACAAATTACATTGCATAAATATAATTTCATCCTGCACCTTACACATACAGGAAATATAACTTTCTTTAATACATACAAAGACCTACTTAAATGTGCACACTACATTTCAATGCCTATATAACCTGAAAGAATGCATCTTAATAATCATGAAACACGGTAAACGATACAAATACATGTGAGTGTGTTTGAACCATGAGTATAGTACACCCATACAATTTAGAGTGCTATAAGCGCTCTATCAGTTCTCCCTCTTATGACTAGTGTCATAACACCAATACTTTACCCTCTCACAGTTTTCTCCTTGTAGAAAAGACAGACCTAAACAGAAGTTTTAGCCTGCCATCCCTGTCTAAATCCTTCTAACTTCTTATGGTGGAGATAATGATTGTCCTGCAGCCGTTCCATCTGCTGCCTTCGCTTTTTCAAAGAATTTTCATTATGTTTTGCCTTTTGCCATTTGTAAGCCTTGAGGGCTCCCAAAAGTACAAATATACAAATGACAACTATTATGATAGGTTTTAAGATGTATCCCATTATTCCTTGTTCCAGACTTCTAAACCAGCTCCCAACCTTTCCAAGTCCCTTAACAATGTGTTCCCAAAGATCAGCTGCCAGATCACGTAAATCTTGATGTATCTCTGAAATGTTACTAATGTACTTCATTATATCCCGACTATTGTCAGGAATATGAGTGCAGCACTGTTGAACTTTCAATAATATACAGACTCCTCTGGCTTTTGCTAATAACACATCTAATGCAAGACGATTTTGAAGAACCATAGCACTTTTCGAAACCATCCCCCATCAACAAGCAATAAAATTTGGAACATATTCACAGAGAGCTTAGCCACCAGAGTTGCCAATTTTCTAATTTTCACATCAATCAAAATCACAACTACACTAGGTGTCATGGCGCCAAATACATCCCCAACAATTTCTCCCACATTCACACCACGTTTTCCTCTGTGAGGTATTTTTTCCTCCAAAGGCCATAAATCATCTACATGAAAGATTTTGGGAAATACCACTGTTGAATAGGATTTTAGGACCCTAGTGTAATTTTCCGGATTCATTCCCTTATATAGGTATAAATCCCCCTATCCTTACATAGGCATAGAACTCATAACCATATTTAGACATAGCTCATGCAGTCCAAATACGGCATGGCTACTTCCACTAGTTCCGAAAATCCACAATGATTTCATGGAAAATTCGCCTTCAGCAGTCAGGGACTTCTCCTTGCTTGAATATTGATTTATCCAAGAACTCATGGAGTTTTCAAAGAACTGAGATTCTTTGATGACGTTATTATGTCCAACCTTACGTCAAACTTGGCACCTTCAAGGTATAAATATGCCCACACTTGCCCTATCAAACACACGGTGGTTTGGAGCAGTTCGACTACCTGAGTATGTGACATTGATCCACATTCGGTCCATCACCTGTTGTGTTTGCATATTCCGCCCTAAGTTCGACTATCTACTTGCTCGACGCATTTAACTGCAGCAAGTGCCGAAGGAAGCCGACCCTCCCGCAGATGCACTGAGAGAGATGCTGTCTTTTCATTTGCCGAGAAATCCAGCTCCAGTATTTCCAAGCTCCCTTGTGGGTTGTTGAGTAATCGAGTCCGGAGACAGAGAGATACCAGACCTCCTTCATTCTAAATCAAGGTACAGAGCTGATTAGACCCTAAAAGAAATCTTGGATAGATTCTTGGCAAAAAGAATACTAAACTTATGCTACACCTCACTTACTTCTTCGTACTAGACCTAGGTTAGGTACATAGGGGTAGGCGTATTTTAGAAGCACCAGTTGAGTACTTTTAGTCTTTATTTATTTAATGTATGCATTCTATGTATGTTATGGCTTAGAAACCATACCTTGCGTTTACAGTATTATTTCATAACATTCTTCGTACTATACGCATTGTACTTTACAGCCAGTATTACGATTGTAGCAGTTCATTTCTTCTGCATGAGAAAGAAGACTGTTCAATAAATACTTTTTATTGAAAACGCCTGTCTCTCTATTTCTCTGCACCTCTGGTGAAACGAAGCATGCACGATTGACTGAGTGAAATATCTATCTATTGTTTCCACGACTCTGAATATCAGTTTTATCTTGGGTAAACAAAGTTGTCATGTTTATGCGGTTGTCAGAAACTAATCCCTTCTTGTTTATTTGAAAAAGTTTCTAGTGACCTCAGAGCTAGCTGGCACGCACAATTAAGTCTAATATATTCGATAGAGACCTAGTAGACATAAGTCCTACGTCAATTCTATAGGATATATTATTCCAATGCGCAGAGCCTATTGGGATTATAGGAACTACACTACACCACAGCCAAATAACATGTACCATACCATTTCTTAGGCAATTTCACATAAGCACTTTTTCCGCACACAAAATACACATTTGGCACTATGGTCAATTTATCCAATAGCACCTTCCTTATTGCGTCTTCAATCAAGAAAATGTGTTCACAATCACTCTCACCCACAAGTATCTTGTCTTAATATGTTGACGGGTGCCTAATGCACAGTTTCCCTTTTTGCTGAAAATCTAAAGCTATTGGACCAGAACTCCCCTTTGCCTTATGATCTAATTCTTCCTTGGTCCATGAAATAACTTTGTTTCGGATCTGGTCTAAATAAGGTCTGCCTATGCCGATCTTCTATCTGATCTACAAACTTCTTTTTGACGTCATATAACATGCATGTCAGATTGTGTCTATGGGCATAGGATGTATCTAAAGTAATAGTAGGCCAAAAATACATAGACATCCTCTCTACCTCCTTATAGTAATCATATTTATTCATGTACTTGATAACTGTAACTTCTGAGAGTACCACATCATAATTAGAAAAGTTGCACTCAACTGTATTTTACTATAGAACATGCTCAACAACACACTACATGTGATGCCATACGTCAAAGGTAAATGATGGTATTGAATGCCTTCTTCTGCTGATGCTGGCAGTTGCATGCACACATAGCAGTCTTTAGCTTCCATTGTATCAACATACTCATACAACAAACGAGCATATGCATTTAACGTGAACTCATCTTTTGGCAAATCTATGTGTAACATCCGACTAGTTCCCCTGATCATATCTCTATCTTTTGCAGATGCACCCTCTTCTAAATCTGAGGCGGGTGGGGTAAGTGTCGCCTGTTCCCCATTCTTTTCAAAATTGTGTGGTCCAACCAAAGATGTAACAATCACCACAGTTATGACAATAAGCACCACAACAATGAGGTTACCAATTATGCAATTCTGCCTGCGTCCTGAACTTCTAGACTCCATTTCAAACCACTGTTGTTTTTTAAGCAAAACAAAATCAAAAAAAACTCTCTTTTTTCTTTTCCTTGCCTTGTCCTATAATTTACAATGTCTTTTTATTCTCCTTTTTCCATTCAATTATTGCAATATTCAGTCCAATAGTACTAACCTATAGTAGAGATGTAGTCATCCTAGCCCTCATTTAAATCTTCTTCCACTTGGGCCTAAGTTACCTTCTTTCTAAAGGCTAATAAGTTCTTCTTTTCACAGTTCAAGCTTCATCGTTAATGATATTAGATCCAAGCATAGTAAGAACAGGCTGCAGAATTTCTGCACAAATCTCTCCCATTTCCTGTGCGGTGGGCTGTCGTCCAAAGGTAGGGAAAGCAACTTGGTTAAGGATCAAAAATCGCAAACCACTCAGCCTTGGTGGATGGGGAGCTGTCAGAATCAGAATTCCGAAAGCATCAACTCCAGGGACCAGAAACTGAATATCAACTGTCAGGGTGCTCTCTCTGTGATTCACTGTACTGGTTCCCAGCCTCCCGGATCTCCCCGGTCTCTGCATCTGCAACCAAGTACGTCCATTAGGAGATGCATATTTTTGAGACAGTACTCTCTCTCTTCTGGATCCTCTTAGACCATCCGGTCTCTCTTCGGTTTCACTTTCAGACGTTTCAGGAATCTGAGCGAGATTCTTCTCGGATGCAAGCCTCTCTTTTCTTACTGGCCACATCTCGGCTACAGCATCTGCTCTTCTCTCTTCCTCTCGATCTGTTACTTCTTTACTAGACTGTTCACTCTGATCTGGTTCAAAGTTCACTTCTGCAATCTCGTCTAGCTCAGAATCTGAACTCAACTCCGGAGCAACTTGATCTCTTCTTCCTTGCACTGTTGATTGTTCAGCCTTACCAAGAGTTCTTACGACTTGACCTGTTCCTTCCTCTCCTGTTGCATTTTCAGTTTCACTTCTCGGACAAGGAGAGTTGTTTCCTCCACAGGCTCTGGAGCTCGTCGGGTATGCAAAGCGTGGATCCAGTTTGGCAATCCTCCACACTTCACAGCTGTATTTGTGACCAAAATCACCTGGTATGGTCCTTGCCAGTGAGCATCAAGGCAGCTCTTCCTCACGTGCTTTTGGACAAGCACCCAATCACTGGGGTAAGGTCATGCAGCAGGTCTTTCTCGAGGTCGGTGCAGTCGCAGCCTCAACCTGGTAGGACACAGAATTAACCACGTCAGACAGTCCCCTATAATAATCCAAAACCAAATCATCTGTGATGTTTATCAATGCTGTAGCTGGCACAGTAGGCAATCGCATAGCTCTTCCCATCAATATCTTGTGGGGAGAGAGCCCTGTCCTCCTATCTGGAGTACTTAGCAGACTCATCAATACCAATGGCAGCGCATCTGGCCATTTCTAAGAAGTTGATAACCAAACCTTTGATACTCTCATCTTGATTGTATCATTTGTCTGCTCCCCACGACCAGATGCCTCAGGCCTGTAGCTACAGTGTAATCTTTGATCAATTTTCAAAGTTTTACACAACAATTTCATGATTTCGCGATTTAAGTGTGTTCCTCTATCTGTCTCCACTGAGGTCGGAAATCTGAATTGCGGTATCAGTTCCCTTAATAGCAGTTTTGCCACTGTGAGGCTGTCACATCATCTAGCTGGATTTGCTTCAACCCAACGTGAAAAGATACACACAAACACCAAAACATATTTCAGCCTATTGCACCTCGGCATCTCAATAAAATCCAGTTGTATCCTATTAAAAGGACAACCTGGTCTTCCAATATAACTCATCGCAACCACAGTTCTCTTTCCAAAATTCATTTGTTGACACGTCACACAACTGTGACACACTGTTTTAGCACACACACCGAATCATGGGTTAAACCAGGTTTTCCTAAACACTCTCACCATGGCATCTCTTCCAAGATTAACTGCTCCGTGAATCTGCCTTGCCATTGGGCTTAGTAAACAGTTAGGTAGCACTGCTCTTTCATCAGTTGACACCTAAATACCATTTTCTCTCTTTTCACAACCTGCTCTAACCTATGATGCTGCTGCCTCCTCTGAGACCTCATCTTGCAGCCGCTTCCCCTCATCCCAAGTATCGGCTACAGCTAACATCATGCTGAGCTCGGTCTCTTCTGTGCTCTTTCCTACATATTCTCCAATTGAAAACACAAATAAGAATAGCATAAAAACTAGCTAATTCATCAGCGTAGTTATTTCCTTTGGAAACAAAGTCCTCTCCTTTCCCATGGGCTGTACATTTTACTACTGAAATCTCCTTAGGTTTCTGCAAAGCGTCCAATATTTGGCGCACATATTCTCCATTTCTAATCAGTGATCCAGAGGACGTCAGGAATCCCCTCTGTGACCATAACGGCCCAAAATCATGAACCACTCCAAACCCATATTGGCTGTCCGTATAGAAAGTCACAATAGTACAAGCACGTATCAGAGCAATTATCTCGGGCATCTAAGCAGAGTATACTCTTCTTAAACAGGCAGCTTCCACCACCTCCAAGACGGTGTACACAGCAAACACTTCTCCCAAGCACCCTTTATTGTCTCTTAGGCATGAACTATCAACAAAAAGGACCAAATCAGATTCAGGCAGTGGTTCATTAACAAGGTCAGATCTGGGTTTGGTAGATAGCTCAGTAACATCTAGGCAGTCATGCTCCTCACAATATTCTCCTTCCTCTTGCGAAAGTGTCAACAATGTGGCAGGATTCAAGGTGGTACAGCATTTCAAAGTGACATTTTCAGAAGCCAGTATAACTTGCTCATACTTTGTAAGTCTTTTATTTGTTAAATGCTGCGTCTTAGGTCTTATCATTAATAGTTCTACTGAATGTGGCAAATAAACGCTAAGTGGATGACCCATCACTATTCTTCTAGATCTTTCAATGCTGCACCTGTTGCAGAAACGGATTGAAGACATCCAAGCAACGCAGAAGCTACCAGATGTAATGTAGCTGAAAAGTAAGCCACTGGTCTACGGGCACCTTCATGTGTCTGTACAAGGACCGCTAACGCACATCCCCCCTTTTCACAGCAGAAAAGCGAAAACGCTTTGTCATAGTCCGGCATTCCCTGAGCTGTAGCGTGACATAGGCTCTCTCCCAGCTCGTGGAAGGTTCTCGAGCAGTTTTCATCCCATGGTACCAAATCACTGATGTCCTTTCGAGTCAGCCACAATAGTGACTTTCCTTGCAAGGAAAAATTTGGGATCCACTGTCGACAATAGCCAACCATTCCCAAAAACATGCAGACTTCTTTCTGTGTTTTCGGATTTCCCATTTGCAGAATCGCCTCTATGCGATCTGGTGACACTCTTCGTTTTCCCTTTTCTATCCGATGACCCATATACTGAACTTCAGTCTGACAATACTGAAGTTTGTTTGGGGACACTTTGTGTCCATTCTCTGCCAAATGATTCAGTAAAGCCACGGTATTGATCCTGCAAGCATCTTCAGTCTCTGAAGCGACCAAAAGGTTGTCAATGTATTGAACCAGAACTGAACTCTGGGGCATCACCAGCCCTTCACGATTCCTTTTCAAATTCTGATTAAAGATAGAGGGGCTTTCTGCATACCCTTGGGGGATACAACGCCATGTTAACGCACAGTCTTTCATCCTAAATGCAAATAAAAATTGTCTATCTTTGTGCAACGGTAAGGAGAAAAATGCCTGACATAGATCTATAACTGTAAACTTTTCTGCCTGACATGGTATCTGAAATGGATCACTGACATAATATCGAGCCTATTAATATCGAGTTACAAAAATATCGATGACAAAATATCGAGGGACAAAATATCGAGTTTCTATCTTCATACAGGTAAGTACAAAAATATTGACTATAAAATATCGACTGTAAATATAGACTGTCAAAATATTGTTTTTTTATATGTCTTTAAATTAAGTTAAAACTAATATAATAATAAATATATTTAATATAAACTTAGTTAAAATGATTAAATAAATGTAATATTAATAAATAATTAATGTAAATTACAAAAATATATAACAAAAATAATAAATATATATATATATATATAAATACATATTATTAACTAAACATATATAATATTTTTACTGTAGCATAGCAAAATGGTTAAAATTTATTGTAACAACTATAGTGAATTCAACAGTAGAAAAACGCTGGACAGCGTAGGGGTAAAAATTACTATTCCCACTCCAGTGGGTGCAACAGTAGGGAAAACGTTGGATAGCGTAGGGGTAAAAATTACTATTCCAACTCCAGTGGGTGCAACAGTAGGGAAAGCGCTGGATAGCGTAGAGGTAAAAATTACTATTCCCACTCCTGTGGGTGCAACAGTAGGGAAAGCGTTGGATAGCGTAGGGGTTAAAATGACTATTCCCACTCCAGTGGGTGCAACAGTAGGGAAAGCGTTGGATAGCGTAGGGGTAAAAATTACTATTCCCACTCCAGTGGGTGCAACAGTAGGGAAAGCGCTGGATAGCGTAGGGGTAAAAATTACTATTCCCACTCCAGTGGGTGCAACAGTAGGGAAAGCGTTGGATAGCGTAGGGGTAAAAATTACTATTCCCACTCCAGTGGGTGCAACAGTAGGGAAAGCGCTGGATAGCGTAGGGGTAAAAATTACTATTCCCACTCCTGTGGGTGCAACAGTAGGGAAAGCGCTGGATAGCATAGAGGTAAAAATTACTATTCACACAACAAAGAGTGTAACAGTAGGGAAAGCTCTGGATAGCATAGGGGTAAAAATTACTATTCCCACTCCAAAGAGTGCAACAGTAGGGAAAACATTGGATAGTGTAAGGGTTAAAATTACTATGCCCACTCCAGTGGGTGCAACAGTAGGGAAAGCGTTGGATAGCGTAGGGGTAAAAATTACTATTCCCACTCCAGTGGGTGCAACAGTAGGGAAAGCGCTGGATATCGTAGAGGTAAAAATTACTATTCCCACTCCAAAGAGTGTAACAGTAGGGAAAGCTCTGGATAGCATAGGGGTAAAAATTACTATTCCCACTCCAAAGAGTGCAACAGTAGGCAAAACATTGGATAGCGTAAGGGTTAAAATTACTATTCCCACTCCAGTGGGTGCAACAGTAGGGAAAGCGTTGGATAGCGTAGGGGTAAAAATTACTATTCCCACTCCAGTGGGTGCAACAGTAGCGAAAGCGTTGGATAGCGTAGGGGTTAAAATTACTATTCCCACTCCAGTGGGTACAACAGTAGGGAAAGCGCTGGATAGCGTAGGGGTTAAAATGACTATTAATTAATTAACAATTAACAATTTTAATTAATTTACATAATCAATTATTTATTATTAAATTACTTCCCACCCTATCCCCCTATAAACTCACAACCCACTACAGAAAATAATTTACTAAATATTAATTATTTATCAATTAAATAGTTATAATTAATTACCAATTATATTTTAATTATTTACCAATTAATAATTAATTAACAATTATTATTAATTTACATAATTAATTAATTATTATTAAATTACTTCCCACCCTATCCCCCTATAAACCCACAACCTGCTACAGAAAATAATTTACTAAATATTAATTATTTATCAATTAAATATTTATAATTAATTACCAATTATATTTTAATTAATTACCAATTAATAAGTAATTAACAATTATTATTAATTTAATTAATTAATTAATTATAATTAAATTACTTCCCACCCTATTCCCCTATAGACCCACAACCCGCTACAGATTTATATTACACAATTATTAAAAAATATTACAAACTACCTTATTTTCGATTTTTTTTGTCTATATTCTCTCTAGTCGATATTATGTCTAGTCTATATTTTTGATTCGATATTTTGGCTATTAATATCGATATTACTCGATATTTTTGTAGTCTATATTATGTCTGGTCGATATTTTTGCTAGTCTATATTTTTTACTCGATATTTTGTCCAAACGATATTTTGGAATCGATATTATGTCTGTTTACCATCTGGAATAATATAACAGCTGGATTTGGTACCACAGGGCAACATGGAATCACAATTTCATTAACCCTGCGTAAATCATACACTATTCTGTACTTGTCACTATGCTTCTGCAGTCCCATTATAGGTGAGTTTCAGGGACTTCCTCTTATCTCCTTGAGAATGCCTTGTGCAATCATAGACTAGATTACAGGTCTTATTCCAGCCACAGTTTCTGGAGTCAATTTATACTGTGGAGTGCGTAAAAATTCAGCATTTGGTTTGACCTGTACCTTAACAGGTTCAACCCCTCGAATCAACCCTATCTCCTCCCCCGTGAAGTCCCATACTATCAGAGGAACTGTTTCCCTCAGATCATGTGGTCACTCGTCTGTCGTGAGAACCACGAACATTTCTGCACAAAATTTCATGCTGGCTATTTTAAAATCTGCATCCTCATCACAGGTTTGCAGCTCAACACCCCTCGGAGTGCAAGATATGGTACAATTTAACTTACACAAAAGGTCTCGTCCCAACAGACAGACCGGGCTCAAATTGCATGTCTGTCTCAGAACGTTCCTATTCTCACAGGTAACTTGTCTGTTTATGGATTAGTCATTCTCTGATTGGGAACTCCCACCACTTGAATCGATTGTCCTGAAAGGGATAAATTTGAGACTGCTTCTGTCTTTACTGTGGAGCGCGCAGCTCCAGTGTCTAACAAGAAGGTAAAAGGATGACCATTAACCTCTGCATCTACAAACGGTCCATTCTGATCTACTTCCAAGGCCGCACCCAAAGTGCATTCCTACTGCACCCCCCTCTGATACTCATGAGGATCTTGAGTTTGGTAAAATCGGTCTTGTATTTCAAAATAGGGCAACTGATGGTACAACTGATTATTTATCAGTATTCTTGGAGGCTGAGGTATTGGCATCTGTGGCTCATAACCTCTCCCATACATGGACCTAGGTCCAGTCATAATGTTCAAATCCTTTGACATCTGTCCCTTTCCCTCATTCTGTATTTGATTTGCTGGATTTCATTGAAACTCACACTTCCAATGCCCGATTTTGTGAAAATAATGACAAGCAGTGACCTTCTTTTAATTTGCGACCCATTCACATCCTATACCTGCCTCCATTCCTCTTCCTCTTCCCTGTCCAGGTTGGACTATCATATTTTGACCCATTCCCCTACCACTTCCTCTTCCTCGACCCATCGTTGCTCCAACCCCTTGCATCAGATCAGGCCTTTCGGCATTCCTCAACTGCACCAACATGAATGAATGAATGAATGAATGAATGAATGAAGGAAGGAAGGAAGGAAGGAAGGAATCAATATTGAACTTGTAGAGCGCAAACTTAGCCCAAGGGCGTCAAGGCGCTTTCTGCTGACCTAAGGGTGCAGACAGAAAAACATGCTCATACTGAAGTCGGTGTGAATAGCCAGGTCTTTAAAGCTTTGCAGAAAAGAGAGCGGGATACCTGACTAGAGAGCTCTTCCGGGAGGGAGTTCCTCCTTTTGGCAGCCAGAGTGGAAAAAGCTCTACGTCCCCATTTTGCCTTCCTAAACTTCGGTACTATTAACAGATTCTTATCTGAGGACCGGAGCAGCCTGTTAGGAACATGACGATGGACAATGGCCTTAATCTCCTCTGGGCCTGAGCCATATTAGGCATCATGAGCCAGGCACATTGTTTTGAAGAGGTTCCTACGGTCCAAAGATAGCGAGTGCAGCAGCTTAATGGAGGCTGTGACTGAATGAAATTTCAGTAGGTTCATCACCAACCTGGCCGCAGAATTCTGCACCATCTGCAGATGTCACACTAGGCCTTTATTAATGCCTAAATATAGGGCATTACAATAGTCCAGTCTGGATGTTACCAAGGCAATAACAGCCTGCTTACGAGCATCAAAGGAGAGGAAATGGGAGACTTTTCTGAGGATCCTGATGATCCAGAAACATGTGTACACTGTCCTGCTGACCTGCAAGTTGAGGGAGAGTGAATTATCCACAATGACCCCAAGCTTTTTCCCATGGGATACCGGGCAGGGATAGAGGCCAAGCGCGTCCGGCAACCAGTCACTAGACCAAGTCTCCTGTTTGCTGCCAAAAATCAGAAACTCAGTCTTCTCACCGTTCAATTTCGAAATAAATTCCACCATCCAGGAGGAGACTGCCTGCATACAATTCCTGAAGTTGAGGGCGGAATCCCTAAAACTGTCAGATATGAACACCATTATTTGGGTGGGGTCCACATAGGACAACACCTCTAGCCCATATTATCTCACAACCTTAGCAAGTGGAGCAACATAAATATTAAAAAGTGTTGGGCTCAAGGAGGATCCCTGAGGGACACCACATAACAGGGGTCTAGAGTACAATTGGCCAAATTTCACCATCTGTGCTCGTTCACTTATCTTTCATTTTCTTTTGTGCCGACTCCACCTGGTCACTGCAGTATTTTGCATAAGGCAGAATTTTGTCCACCAACGTATTCTGCCAACATATCACGTTAAAGACTCCTTAGCACACGTTTTATAGTTCAATTTATATACATGTGTTTCCACCATACAGCAATCATATATTCATAAATAATTCAGATCCTTTTTAGTCAAGGTTGTCGTTGGTGTTGTTTTATTTCTGGAGACGTCACAGCCAACACGTGTTTCGTCGTTAGGGGAATGTAACGCACGACTTTCTCAATACCTATTCAAGCTTGTTTACAAAGGGGGTTCTAAGTAGCGGTAGTGCGTTACATTACTACCGCTACTTAGAATCCCCTTTGTAAACACGCTACAAGGACGTATAGGGGCAAAGCAAGGTTAAAAGATATTTCCCTAATGAGTATTATAATCGGACAGTATCGGCATGAATAGGTATTGCTTGAGAGCAAATATGGATAAATACTTTTCCATAAAGATTAGCACACGATAACAACAGGCTACTTAACTTACATTACATTAACTCTCTTTTGAAAAACGAGAAATAGAAAAATATAGCGTTTCTCTGCATGGTGACACCCAAACTAAAACGCTATAGCCGCAGATTATATGCGCTTGAAAGTAAAAATATGGCAGATCTTTAATTGATATATAAATTTAATTACAGCTGCCCATTTGAAAACCTACACTCTGGTTACATTTGAAAGAGACATACCCCAGAAACAAAGTCCACAAACAGAACCCCTTGAGGGTTGGAAGTATCACCTCAACAACTGTAAGTATGTCTCATACAGACAAAGAAAAGATAACTGCAAGTGTGAAGACTCCTATAATACACACAAGGTCGGTTTCTAATTTCCTTCCGCTTTTTCCCAAACAGAAAAAACGACAATAAGGAGAATAGGTACCCCAAGCATTTCTTACGATATGCATGCTATCACTGGTAGAGGTACACCATAGTAGCACTATCAGTTCGAAAAAGATCACTCTGCACTCTGATAGCCATGCTGCACGGTGACAGAATAAAAATAAAACCCTGGTTTCTCCATATTCTTTCAATGGGTCATATACCTTCAGTATTATCAGAAGCATACCATGTATACTGCCAGTTGAACATCACTTAACTATGCATTTATATTTGCAACAATCAATGTACTTAATGTATAAACTGCATAACCCTAAACACCACCTAATCAGGTTAGCTAAATTGATACACTGAATGTATTTAAATGTCTTGAACACCATGTAATGAACAAAACAATATGTTACATCGTCCGTTTTCTTTACCTAACAGCCTTGAGACAGTCGTGGGTTACATTCCCCTACCGACGAAACACGTGTTGGCTGTGACGTCTCCAGAAATGAAACAACACCAACGACAACCTTGACTAAAAAGGATCTGAATTATTTATGAATATATGATTGCTGTATGGTGGAAACACATGTATACAAATTGAACTATAAAACGTGTGCTAAGGAGTCTTTAGCTTTGTGTGGCTCTAGCCCAATCTAGAAGAGGGAGTGTAGTTCTCTTCTCCTTGTAGCACCGTCATAAAAAACGTCAATTTAGAATTACGGAGGTGAATTTTCCCTTGTGGCGCCAAGACCTAGAAAAAATACCACCAGCCGAGCCCAAACAAAATATCAAGTGTTGCTGTATCATCAAACTAATATTATATTTGAATCCCAACACAAACTTCGAGACAAACTGTCCCATATCTTTCTGCTCAACAGTGCCCAATCCACTATGCTGTTTAAAAGCCACTAACAGTCTCTCATAAAAGTCATGTACCGACTCTTTAGAATCTTGTGTAGTACGATCGATTTTAGGCCAATCAACAGTCTGAGGAGCTACTTTGGATTGTAACCATGCTCATATTTCTTCATTACCTCAGGTGAAGGACCATGATTCACAGGATCCCTAGCTGGTTCTGCAGCTGGCCAATCAATTGCAACTTTACATGCTGCCCACAGATCACCTGGGACCACTATATCAAACAAAGTATTCAAATCAATCCATAACACCTTCAAAATCTTGACAAACCGGTCCATTTGTTTGTACCATTCGGCAGGTTTCTCCCTCAGCCGAGGAAAATCATTAGTGAATGCTGCCATATCACCCCTGCTCCATGGCACATGCACATGCCCCCCATTTTGTACTTCTCTCAGAGGGAAATTTCCTACTTGTCCCGTCCCTCCACCCGGAGGCGGAGTATCTCCTATCACTTTCTTGGAACTTTTCTTTTTGGCCCACCTCTCTTCCCTTTTGTCTAATTCTCTCTACGGTCGCACCCCTATCACCAATTCTCTAATTTGTGCCTTTAATCCAATTGTTCGCTTCTCTTCCAATTCCTTATCAGTATAATTCAATCAGCAGATTCCCTGCATCAGTTTTGTCTTAATCAAATCCACCTCATACCTTTGTACCAACTGTGACAATGCTTCATGAGCTCGCTTCGCCTTTCTAGTAACATCTTTGGCTATAAATAGAAACTTGCTTGGGTCATATGTTTCAATTCTGCCCAATGCCAGATTCCCTTCAATCACCTCATCCATTTCTGCTTTTAATCTTACCACATCTAACAATGGTGCCTTTATTGCAACTTGTAAAATTCTCTGACCTCTTTCACTTCCCAATTCCTCCTTGTCACAACTATGTGTTCTCCTTTGACCTTCACTCTCTTCCATTCTCAAAACTGGGTGACTTTCTCTCTCACAACTTCGACTTTTCCAATGATTACCCTCACACAAATGTTGTGGTTTGAACAGTACCCTAGGTGCTTCTTGTCTCATCCCCATTTCTTCTCTCCGTACCATTGACTCCCTCACCCGTGGTACCCACATTCTGATGTCTGATTTAGAATTTGCCAGAGCTCCTGTTTGTCTTGGTTCCGACCCACTATCCACTCTCGACAGATCAGCCGTAGCTCGCAGTGGAGTGCTAGATTTCACTGGTATCTGAGCCATACCCGTTCCACTCATTGTAAGACTTCCTCCAGATACAGTCTATTCCCCTTTTCCTGTTTGCTTTTGACTTCCACCTCTTCTCTCTGTAGGGTTATATATCGAAACCACAGGTCCATTAGTAACTGGTACCGAAAGAGCTTCTGGTAACCGCATGGTACATGCAGTTTCTCCGGACTCAGGATCTGCATATCTTGGCCGTCTAGACCCTCCTGCAATTCTTGATCCCACTGAAATCTTCCCTCTTACTCCGGTTGTCTGATCCTCTATACCCATTTGTCCCACTCCTAAAGTTTCCCGCTTGCTGCGTCCTCTCCATCTCCAACCTAGAGTCACAAGGTGGAGGACTTTCTGCTAGCAATCTATCAAGAAAACTGTTGTCAGTATCACTTTCCTCTTCTGTCTTATTCTTACCTCCAGACCCTCCTTCTAGCAACTGAAATGGATACAATCGTTCTCCCTCAATAGTGTTTACTCTCCATCTCTTCAGCTGTGCATCCCACCTGGCATCTTGATATGCCTTCATTGCTTTCTTCATTCTTCCCTGTGAAGCTTCTCTTTTCTTTGCTATTGCAGCTCTCATCCATGCATTTAATGCCTCAAATTGTGTTGGTCTGGGGGGAGGTTTCATAGAAGACATCACTCTCCTCAGCTGGTAAAGCACCTCCATACGAAATGACCCATAATGAGGGACAGCCAATTCTCCCTCTTTATCTGTAATTGTATGCCATTTTTGAAGCCACACTATAGTATGGAGTCCTACATTTGTTGCCATATAATGTATTGGCGTATCCTCTGGTGGAGCTTCTTCTCCTACCAAGTCACCACTCCTGTGTTGCTTCTAAACAAATCTCCGAAAACCTTAAAACACATCATTGTTAAAATCAATTATTTGCTACTCAAATGTCACTGTTCCACTTCGGACGAACTTCCACCAGTCCCAGCGCGGCGTTACACCAACCGACCTATCACAGCACGACGTCACTGCTCCCTCTTTGTAGCGGCTGACCCTCCTTTAGAATTTCGCCACGTACACTCACTCACACATTCATATTAACAAGTAACTGTATATCCAAAAGCGATTAAACCAAGTAACTGCTCCTAACGCAGTCACAATAACTTAGAGTTACATAAAACAAGTAATTGTCCATCCGCTAAAAGATCAATAGAACACTCTTATAAGAACATTCATCCGCTGTGACCCCGACCTGCGTTGGTCACTCAATCACCGTAGTCCACCCCCGGTACCTGAGGCTTTCTACCTGCGACGTACTCCTACATTCACACAAAGTTCCCTGCCACAAGTGAATCATCAATAGCCCTTCACGACACCCACAATATTGATCAGACAATAACAAATACAAAACTATCCGGGGATCTTGGACTTCTCTTGAGTCTGCTCACCAAACTTCCTGATCCGCACGTGTCCGGACCAGTAAACCGATAAACCCACACTCACTCAACTTGCATCCCAACTTCGCAAGACATCACACAATGAATTCATCACCGCAATCTAACACACCATTCAGTTTCATACTCACGCTACCACTGTTTCCGCCACACCATCAATGTCGCCGACCTCCATCAGCCTTCCCCGTCATCTGCTCCGTGTCTAAAGCCCTATTGTTCTTCAGGTCCTACTCCTATTTATATTTCTTCTCCCCACACTTCTAGAGGTAACCATCATCTGCTACCATTTGGTGATGCTAAATTTTTGCTCCTTACCTTCCCTACTAATTTCAAGGAAGATGGTCGTTTATTGCCTGTATAAAAAATTGTGGAGGGGAGTAAAACAATTCAAGATTATACTTTCAATTTAGTCATGCTTTAAAGGACCACAGACTCAGAATTTCAGTTTTGTGGATTATAAGGCCCAAAATTATTGAATATAAACACACCTTATTATATCAAAGTATATAGATACATAAAAATCAATACAGAGCTGAATCTACGTATATAATTCATTCGGTATAGGTAGCATAATCAAAATGCAACAAAGTATAGATGCTGAGTCCAATTCTCTTTTCAATTGAGAGAAAGCCAAAGATATAGTTCCCTACTATGCTCTGAATGAAAGTCCTACCTATCTCCCAATATCCTATTCCAAAAGGTGTCAGCACGTGTTGACTTCCTAAGAAGTACTCACATCAATTGGGTCTGATAGCTTAAAGCTTTGGAGCTCGCTCTAAGATGCTCCTTCTCCTCCGAACTAAGCAGAAGTCTCTCGAATCTGTCCCTGCGCTAATGCGCAGGGACCCATAATACGTCACAGGGTAAACTTTTCCATTTACACCATCTTTCAGTAAGTTTCCACAGAAGCTTTAATTACTTTGACTCTTCTTCCAGTGGCCTTGGTTTTCAGATAGGTCTGGCACGAAAGGCATCCTCCCTTTTCGCCTTCCAGACTTCTTCAAATACATTCAGGGTATCTCCTTAAATCTAAGAATAACGAGGTCGAATTCCTGCACCTGAAGTAGGATGAGAACATACTGTCTTCGAGCACAAAAATATTCATTTAATTATAATTCTTGGGCAAAGATGGAGAAACGAAACTCAAAACAACCTACAGTTAGGGCCTACAATTCAGTCAACTTAAACTAAATACGAATTACATTATACGAACATAATTTCATCCTGCACATTACACATTCAGGAATTATACGTTTATCTAATACATACAAGGGCCTACTTAAATGTGCACACTACATTTCAATGCCAATATAACCTGAATAAATGCATCTTAATAATCATAAAACACTGCAAACAATAAAAATACATGTGAGTGCGTTTAATACATGAGTATAGTACACCCATACAATTTAGAGTGCTGTAAGCGCTCTATCACATTGATTGGATTTCCGTTGACATCATGGGAGCATACCATTTAGTTTATTGGCGTCCTGCCACACCCTGTTTCTTTTGTTTGAATGGGCCCATTGTCTATCGATAGGGGCCACCTGGCCTGTTTTGGCTGGTTTTAGACTGCACCTTAATTATTTCAATGTTACTGTCGTAGAGCTACGTCTATTGTACACACAATTTGTTCATCTTTATTGATGTGTCATACAGTTTATGTCACGTGCCCTTCAGGCAGCCCCTACTGGAGCTGCTCCCCCACCACCAGGACATGGCGGTGGACTTGTGATTAGTCCCGTCATGATTAACTCGGTGATGGGTAAATGTCCTCAAAATCATGATGACTTGCCATTTTGGCTGGCACAGAAATTTGAGCAGCTTGAGGCAGTTTTTCCACACAAGACTCCTGTTGAAAAACACGGGATCCTAACAATGAGTATGCCGATGGGCTGATTCCTTCTTTAGCTGACTGCACCACCTAGGGGACGGTGCTTGCTTAGCCGTGTATACACTGTGCTTTGGCACCCCCTCAATGAGCATTCTTCTGAGCGTTCTGAAAAAGGTACAGGATCCCCTAATTCTATCTCAACCGATCCGATGCCCAGGACTCTAACTGGCGGAACACCAGGACGGCGCGCAGGATGCTCAACCCAAACCTCAGGAGCATCCGGAAGTAGGCATAGGTGAGTTACTCCAAAACCTGGAGACTACCTCTTGCCCCAGGCCCCTCTCCTAGGTGCTTTCTGGGTGAACTGGATCTCCTCTCTTCGCCAAGGCTCTCTCCTCATGTCCCTAAATGGTTACGAAACGAGCACCTTACACAGTGACTACTCCCCGTCTGCGGAGAGACCGCAGCCCCACGTCATAGCTAGCACCTGACACAGTTAACACTCCCCCACTGACGAACCGCTGTCTGGAGGGACAAGCGCACCTCGACCCCTAAATGCACTGGTCATCACCATTAATCCACTCCCTGCAGACTCTAAGTGGACCCAAGATCCCTCATTCCTTACTCCCCATGATCTCCTAGATCGTGTCTCACCTGCAGACTCTAAGCGGACCCAAGGCTCCCCCATTCCCTATCTCCATTTTTGATCTCCTAGATCGCGTCTCAGTTCCCTCCAACCCACTACAGATAGAGAGACGGTCTCCCCTAAAGCCCGCTGGGAAGCACTCCCGCCACGTCCACTAGGTTACTAGAAGAATCCACCCCTAAAGTTACCTTCCTCACTGACACCTAACAATAATGCCTTTACCCACGACAACTCCCCCAACCCCCTCTCCTCACCCTACATAAGACTACATGGCCCAAACTCCTTCTCGATGTCCCTCCCCTCCAACCTCGCACCTAAATCAAAAAAATCCCTGAAACACAAACTGATCAGGCAATTCCCAGAATCCCTCTTTGCCGACATCTATCACTCTGTCGTGAAAGGTCAAGTGAAAATGTACCTCATCTTTCACACAGCTAGACCCAGCTTTTGGATCTCTACCTTGAGAGCAAAACGGCAAATCACCAAAACCACCAACACGACCCATAGCTGTAAACTCTCATTCTCCCCCCAAATCACTTGCCACGCCACGGGACCACCTCGGTGAGCATCTACTCCAACGGCACCGTCTTGATCCAGGCTAACAACAACAATCTTGAGGCCTTTGATCTCCTCTCTCCCTCTTTACACTCCAACCCCATCCACGCATCACCCCCCTTCCCTTTGCTCCCCTTCCAACTGGGCAAGCAGCCCCCATGCCCAGTTCTCCCCCGCATCCACAGCCACCTACGCTCAACTCCAAATCCTCCCCACTCCTTGTAGCTCCAAGGACTTGGCCCCACCCCCTGTTATAGGCCATCTGTCAGAACTACCCCCTATGCTTAATATCCCCCAATCAGCTCCACACGAACGCAATACATACCTCGTGGCTCCCAACTCCCAGCCTCGACCCCTCTCCAAGACTAAACAACCACCATACCCTGATCCCCCGCACCATACAACCTACTCCAGTACCCTATCCGGTAACATAATAAACACCAGAAGACAACACTTCTCCAGCCACGCACCAACCGGTGGAAGTGACCTCATCCAGAAACAACCCCCTCCCCACTCAAGATGAGACGGACTGCTGCCTCGCCTGTATCGAAAGTCAAGTCACCTTTATAATACAGGGACTGAATCTCATCCTATCCAACCTCTTGACGCTTCACAACTCCCCCTAAACATCCACCCCACTCCCACTGTTCTTCACCCCACACGCCCTAGGCATACAAAGCCCCCGCCCCCTAGCCAGGCACCCTGTCCCTCCCGGCAGCATGCCATGAGACCAAGTAGAACCGCGGAAGCCATGTCCCCGGAGGAAGCGCTCGAGCTGACCTACTCATGCACCACCCCTCGCATCGGGCAATCTACAATCCAGGTAATCACCGACTTCAGAAGCGATCAACCCCTCCCGAAGACCCCTAGATCACCAGCCTTCCTCATCAACATCCCTATTGAACCTAAAGTAGAAAGATCCAACACGAACTGCATGCTTATAAACTGCAGATCCGCCTTGAAGCATGCCATAGAGCTGGCAGAAACCATACTCAGTCATTACATAGACATAGCCTTCATCATCAAAACCTGGCTAAACGACTGCTCTCCTCCCATTCTGGATATGCTCGTACCCCCAGGCTTCTCTATCATCAACAAAGATAGGAAGGACTAAAAAGGCGGTGGCCTGGCAATTATCCACAACAACATATCGGTTTTAGAAATAGATACCATTAACCACGACTCCTTTGAATGCCTAACCGCCAACATCAGTACTGCCAGCAACACTGTACTCCATTGTAACCTCCTGTACCATCCACCAGGCAACACCGCCATGTTCATGGAGCACCTGTCAGACCTGATTGCCCACTGCTCCCTCCAAAGCACCAACAACCTCATTTTAGGTGACCTCAACCTCACTGGAATTATGAGAATAGTTTTCCAGTACAAGTCCTGGATGATCTATTACACTCCAACACGCTTGCCCAGCACTGCTCAAAAGAAACCCACAGCAAAGGGGCAATCCTGGACGCCATCATCGCCCAACAGGACGCACTTTCTATAGACAACATCCTTCCAGTCGACAGGTTGGATCATCACCTAATCCTATTCCACCTATCTCAACCGATCATGTGTCAACCCTCCCTCAGAGACCCCCCTACGTGGTCTAGGAACCTATCGCAGATCAACAATGTTGACTTAGAAGAAAAAATGTCCTCCCTCCTGCCCAACTCCCCGGACGGCCTCTCAACTGCAGAACTCACAGCACATTACAACACAACGATGTCCTCCATCTTAGACCAACTGGCCCCTGTGAAACTGAAAAAACCCAGGAGCATCCTATCCAGAACCTGGTTCAACAAGGACATCAACGAGGAAAGAAGGCAACTCAGAGCCTCAGAATTGCTCTGAAGAAAGAACACCTCCTCTAGCCACTGCGAAAAGCTCAAATCAGCAAGAAGAAAGTACAAAAAAAAATCAACAAGGAAAAAACCAACTTCTGTACCGTGCTCAACAAGGCAAAAAACAGACCAAGAGAACTCTTTGACATCATCAAAAAACAACCGTCAAGCCATCAAATACCCTTGACCAGCCCTCTAAAGCCTTATGCGATAACTTTGCCATCTTCTTTAACAAAAAAATTGATGGATCAAACTTTCCCTTGACATCAACTCACATCCTCATGGCAACAACTTCACAGCAATCAAAACCATCTCTAGCAGGAGATCAGCATTTACCTAGTCCTCCTTCGACCCCGTCACGGAAGCTGAGATTCTCAACTTAATCGCCACATCCAAGCCCTCATCCCACAACTTTGACCCTATATCTTCCCAATTGGCCAAAGATCTGAAACTCACCCTTGCCCCACTCTGGTGCAAAATCATAAACAGCTCCCTAAAAACGGACACCATACCTGACTGCCTCAAGGTCGGACAAGTAACATCTCTCTTGAAAAAACCAGGCCTAGACACTAACGATCTGAATAACTTCAGACCAGTCTCCAATCTTCCCTTCTTGGCCAAAATTCTCGAAAAATGTGTTCTCCGCCAACTGAACAAACATTTTGACACTATCAACCTGCTAGACCAGCACCAATCAGGTTTTAGAAAAGGATATAGCACCGAAACTCCAATCCTTAACATTGTGGATGACATCCGCAACTCCCTTGACTCAGACCATTGCTGTTTGCTCATCCTCCTTGACCTGTCAGCAGCGTTCGACACGGTAGATCATAGTCTTCTCATCAAGGCTCTCAAAGAGCGGGTAGGTGCAGATGAACAAGTGCTGCAATGGTTCTTATCCTTCTTCCAGAATCGCTCCCAGAGAGTCAAAATCAAATCCTTTACATCTGACCTTCTCCCCGTGAACAGAGGCGTCCCCCAAAGATCCGTTCTCTCCCCGCAACTGTTCAACATATACATGGTACCCCTCACCTCCATTATGAATAAAGCCAACATTCCCTTCGATCTATACGCAGATGACACCCAGATATAAATGGAATCCTCCTCCCTCAATGACATTCTAAGACTCAACAATACTCTCAAAAAACTCCAAAAACGGATATCATCGAACCACCTTAAACTCAATCAAGGAAAAACCGAGATCCTCCTCATCTCCAACAAGGAAGAAAACCCACAAATGACGGAGTGGCTGAAAGCCATTGATGCACTCAACGCAAATTTCACCCTTACAAATTCGGTAAAATCACTGGGAATCACCCTGGACCACAAACTATCCATGACTAACCACATCAACTCCACTCCGCTAAGAGCGCCTCCTCAATCTGAAGCTACTCAACAAAATCAAACCCTACATTCCACCTACGGATCTAAAGCAAGCCACCCAATCTCTGGTGTTATCTAGACTGCACTATGGGAATGCAATCCTCTATGGTACGCATCTCTCCCACCTAGCACCCCTAGAAACCACCCTCAATGCAGCAGCCAGACTGGTCTCCGGAGTAAAAAAAAATTTGACCACATATCTCCTGCACTCAGAGATCTAAAATGTGTCCCAGTGGAATTGCGGGCCAGCTTCAGAACGGCCTACTTGACACACAAAGCCTTGCACACAGGGAAACCAGATTACCTAGCCTCTAAACTCAAGAAAGCCGGTCAATCTAGAAGTCTCAGAAGTTCCAACTCCCTCCTTCTCATCCCCCTGAAAACACGCAAATATAAAACGGCAACTCGCTCCTTTGCAGGGAATGCTCCAAAAATCTGGAATGCCATCTCCGAGGACATCAGAACTATTCCCTCCTTTCTAAAGTTCAAAAGCCGCCTAAAAGCCCTCTACCTCAACCGTGCCTTCCCAAACCCAATTACGTAACTCTCAAGCTCTAACATGTCAGTCATCGGACCGCACGCACCTTCAACCTACGTCATCCACTCAATCCTCCCCATTGCATGGGGTCTCCACCACTAGGAGAATCTCTCAGGATAATACTATGCCGCGTCAGCAAGAATTCATCCTGACCGCTCTACCTCAACGAGGACCTCCGATCCCCGGAGCCCTATTCCTCAGCATCACACCTCAGCCCTCATTGCTTATGAACTCTCTGAATGCTTTGTTTGTTTGTATTTTACTCTTTGACTCTGTATTTTACTTCTCCACATCCTGATGTGAAGCGCTCCAATACCCTCGGGTCTGGCCAGCACTATAGAAAACTCCTTAAAATAAAAAAATTTAAAAAATACAAATAAATACAAATAAATGAACACGGGGCTGCTCCAGCCCTGGATTTGGGGATGAAGTTACTGGGAATGTTCCCTATTATCTCCGATATGATTCTGGTTAACCTTATGGATGAGGCAATTTGCTTACAAGTACCTTATCGTCTAGTGGTGGAAGCGGACGGGGATTGGCAGCGACAGTTGCCAATTATCTTTGCAGATGTGTATACATCTTTAGGATGCAATACCTTGGGAATTTGACCATTTCACAGTCACCTAGTAAGCTTCCTCCTGATAAGGGAGGTCATCCATTATTCCCTAAAAAGTGTTGGAACAAGAACCAGTGGCAGCAACAACAGATGCCCGGTTCTCATGCAGGTTTGCCTCCACCTGACGCTTCTGAACGTAGATATAATTTGCGTGACCGCTTCAAAAATTGAAACACCTGAGCGGCTCCAGGTTCCTGATCCTCATTCTCCTCGTTCCTTTCAGGAATCGTCGGATCAACAATTCGGTGGAGGTCTGCGTCAGGATCACATACAAGGCGAGTCTTCACAAGCCAGATGTGACCCGCAGGGCCAGTTTGACGTGCAGGTCAAGCAGGAGGAACCACCTCAGTATTGTGCCCCATTTCCGAAGAAGAAAGTTGACGCTTTCACTGTAAATTATGCCTCAGATGGTGAGAACCCTCCTCCTTGACAGGAGTTGGGTGGTAACCCTCCTCGACAGCACGGCGGAGGTTACCATAGTGTGACAGACACTCCTCCAGCATCTGGAGGCAAAAACAACTGACACTTTTATTATCATAGAAACAGCTGATACTCGAGTCGCTCCTCCAGAAAGACTTTATAAAGTGAGCTTCCAAATTGAAGGTGATATTAAACGCCTGGTTAAAGCTGTCTTTTGGGAAAATCTCACATCTTCTTATGATATTATAGTAGCAAGATTGATTGGCCTCCCCCTTTTGTCCTTGCTCCCTCGAGAGTGGATGATGTTCTTCTACCCAGTTTTTCACATTGCATACCTGATGGCGATAAAATTGCTTATGCTTTGCAGTGGGCATTAACCCTAGCTTCAGCGTTATTTCGTAATCAGGCAGGTTGGGACAAGGATTCCCAAGTTCATGTGATTCCTTTGCATTTTACACCACAACCACAACTGCAATATCTGATTAAATGTGACGCAAAAACATCTTGAGTCAATTGGAATATCAGGGAGTGATTGAACACTGTGTTTCGGTGATAAATTATCCTCTTTTTCTGATATTAAAACCGGATGGTTCATATCGTATAGTTTTAGGCTACAGACAGGTTCAGAGCACACATAGCTTTACGTTAGTAAACAACATTGTTCGAAAAAAGTATAAAACTACTTTGGATATTTCTATCGCTTTTTTTCAGCCATTCTTTGGCTCCTGAGTGATTTGACCGCATTCAGTGCCCTAGGCAATCAGAGATGCTATGCAAGATTGCATATGGGATATAAGAATAGCCCAGGGATGTTTGCGGCATGCATAGTTTCAATTTTGCATGAGATTAACCCAGATGCCTTTTCGCACGTCAATGACATTAATTTGGCAGATGATGAAATGACTCAGGTTCTTATGCGCGTGGATCGCATTGTCACACATTTTGTGAAGTTAGGCTACAAATTTAATTTTTGCGGAATCACATATTGCCTTTCGCGCACTGCTTTTCCTGGGTTACGAACTCAATAATGAAGGTAGGGGGTTGGCCCCCACTTTTTGGAGAAATGTGCTCAATTGCAGCCTCCTTCTACTCTTAAAAAACTGCAGTGATTGCTGTGCCTTTTGAATTTTGGCAGGACTTACATTCCTGATTATGCTCAGCGTATCAAACTGCTTTATGCGTTGATACAACCCTCTTTATCGTCTTCCAGTTGTCTTTTGGAACATACCGCAGTACTTAGGTCCTTTCAATCTGATCTGCTTGTGACTCAATTCTTGTTAACAAGAGATAATACCACTAATTTGGTCATACGGATTGTACCAGGTGCGTTAGGATTAATTTACGTAACTTTCAATGAGGGGGACACCGTCCCGATTGCTTATAAATCGCATTTTTATACTCCAGCTGAAATATGTTTTTCTTCTACAGAAAAGATTTTGACAGCAGTTCAGATGGTGATTCTCAAAGAACGCTCTCTGGCTCAGCGTACACACATTTTCATGGTTTCGCTGCTTTAGAAGCAGTCATGAAGGCTAGTGTCCCGAATTCCATAACCTAACATCCAGGTTGGATAGAATGGGCTAGTTTTGTGACGTTGGTTGATGCCAACTTTATCTTTGACCCTTCTTTGAAAACACTTTAGTTTTTAAAATATGAACATGCTCATCAGCCTCCTTTATCATTGCTCCCTCTTGATCAGTATAAATGCAATATTTATACTGATGCGCCTGCACAGCTGGACATTGGTTGTAAACAAGCTTATTCAGCAGCCTGCATGATTTTGGCGGGCACAATAGTAGATGGTGATTTCAAATCCTCCTTGGTGCACACACAATCCCTGGGGGGATTGCATGGCACAATTGGCTGAGCTACATGCTTTGGTTTTGGCTCTTGGGTGTGCTGATCCCAATGTCCCTACACTTGTAAGTGTGATTCATTTTACTGTGTACAATCCTTCAATGACAATTTGTTCTTCTGGACACAAAATGATCTTCGTGATTCCAAAGGCAGTGCAATTAAGCATAAAACGCTTTGGGTCTGAGTGGCCACCCTTAAGGAACGGTTGCCACTCATACTTGTTGTCCATACATTGGGCCATCAACATGTGGGAGCACATGCTGATGGTAATTCGCTGGCCGATGAAGCAGCCAAGTCTGCAGTAGGCACATGCTCAGTAGCAACAGTTACTAGATCTATAACTAAAATTGATGATGATATGTTGGCGGCTGTTGCCGCTACAAAGGAGGGAATGCAGTTTCCCCAAGGTTTCCCTTCTCGTTATACCTGTCATTTAACATCTGATCATATTCCATTTGTGACTGTTCCTTCCATTGTTGATCAGCTGATTCCCAAAGAGGAACACAGACTTTCTTTGATAGTGGCTTTATTGTCTTTTCATGATGACATATCCCTTCATGATATATGGACTAGCGGCTATGCTGACTGTATGAGTACTATGCATTTTTCTGCTTGTTGTGACACGCATATTGCATGTTGGGGCACGTTAGTTAAAATAAATATTTAAAACTGTTTCGTGTCTCTGTCAGATCTTATTGTGGACAAGTGCAAGAGTGTGAGTGAAAGGGTGTGTCCTCTTACCGCAATTCCTAGGAGAGCTGGGAGTGTTGTGTTCTGGGGTGTTTAATCACTTGTTCCTCTGAAAGTGAGTAGGAGAGTAAGTGAGACACTACAGTTAGTCGTTCCTGGGCTCATGGGTACTAAGGTGGTAGGATGACTCAGTCCCTATACACCAAGGTCGTATAATCCTGCGCATAGTTCTGTTTTTAGGCAGAATCCCTGCAACAGTACAGACTTCAATATGCATTAGTGAGTCTTTCCAGTAGAGGTTCTCTCTAAAGTGACTGACCGTTTGTGTGGGTGAGTGGTTTGAAAGGAGTGAGTTATCCATCCAGGGTGTTCCAAGAATAAGGTGGACTTTCTAATGTTTCTCGACTGACCCGTGTGGATGCCCAGTGTGTGTTAGGATGTGACTTTATGGTGGTTCAAGTTGAGATATTGGGCATTGAAGACCACCACTTTACCTGTGTCAGCCATCACACACCTGATGCTGGTTGTGAACTGATGGATATGTTGTCAGACAAAACGTTGCTGTCCTTCTCTAGTGAATCTCTGTATTTGGAACATGAGTTCATATTCTGTAGTCTGGACCAGAGTGCTAGTCGTTAACATGATGTGTACTGAGATCTAAGTCCGGGTTTTTATATTCTTCAGGATCGGTTGTATATGATTCCATGTTATAAACTTTGGAACTCTGGTGGCGGCAGTTGCCGGATATGCTAGGGGTCCCATATCCTAATCTCCAATAAATGTGTTTTATTAACTTAAAAAGACTGTAAGCCCAATTATGAGTCTATAGGTCCAAGGACCCCCAGACTCTCGGGGCACAGCAGTGGCAGTCCAGCCACCACTGCCCCGGCAGTCCGACCACCCCATTATGAGTTGATAGTTAGACCACCCTTGGACCACCAATACCACCAGTGAACTGCTGTTCCCTGGCAGTTTTACAGCGGTCAGAGGCTGCAACATGCTTGCCAGGACCGCAGTAGTCCCGCCAAGCGTATTACGAGTTTCCTCTCAGTCAGCAGTGTCTTGGAGGCCCCTCTTCCATGTACACCATGGCAAAGAGGAAACAAAGGGGGTCCTACAGGGCCCCCTGTGCCTTCTCCAAATGTGGATGCACACGAGGGGCATAACATGTGCCCCCCAGTGTGCATGCACACCAGTTCCTGCATCTCATGGACTTTTGAATCCATACAGTGCACAAACCTTGATATGCCTTTTGCAGTGCCTTTTTCAAAGGCACCGCTGCCTTGAAAGAGGCACTACCATAGGACCGCCATGCCAACCACCTGCCAGACCATCTTTAAGTCATAATCTGGCGGGCGGGCGGCAGAAAGTCTCTGCGATGTGGGGGCACAGCAGTGGCATACCTCCCGTTCTCCCACTACCGAATCTCGTAATTGTGCCCTATGTGTCTTTGGAAAATTGGCAACGAGGATGTGATGGTGATGAAGAGCAAGTGCTGGAGCCATGTCTGGAGTAGACCCTTAATAGTTGCTTCGTATCTGAGTGACTGTGGTCTAACAATGGGCAGTGGAACCGGTATCAGGCCAGAGCTGTTAGGAGGCTATTATTGGTGAAGGTGAGGCAGTGAGCTGAAAGGAACTCGTGGGCATATTAGCAAGGGCAATATCGCCGCTTTAGCAGGACTTTTTCCCGCTAAAGCGGCAATATTTTTATTGCCCTATTAGCAAGCTGTCGCTAACAGCAGTTAGCGACAGCTTTTAGGCGATAGCCACAGGTTTGGGACCCTCTTTGCATGTCAGCGATATTTATTGCTAATAACATGCAAAGTGGGCGTACCCAAACTGTTAGCGACTGAAAACAGTCGCTAACACAGCTATTGCCTATCAGCAGGGCAGTCAAAGCTATAAAAATAATTGCGCTGAGCGCGATTATCGCTATAAACTAACTCCTGCTAAAAAGTTGACTTACCTGTATAGTCAATGGGGGGTTAATTATCAGATTAAGCCCCCATTGGCGTTAATGCTAGAATATCGCTGGATTTCCAGCGATATTCTTGCATTTCGCTGCTATCGCTGGATATTTTAGCACAATGGAGAAAAACGTTGCTACTAGCATGTTTTCTCCGCTAAAATATCCAGCGATAAAAAAAATTTGCTAACCACGTTTAGCGATAAATATCGCTATTTCTTGCTAATAGGCCCCCGTGTGCTTCAGAAGAGACTGCTTGTGTGCACATTTTCAATAAAAATATATAAGCGCTTCAAGGTGGCACTTGCTCTGGAATACAAAGCTGCGCATTCCCATGCTCGCTCAGACACTGCATGTCTCTTCAAAAAAGAATCGTCTGGGTTGCTTAGCAGCTTGCACTGGCCTTGCACTTGATTGATGCAGTTCACTGAGTGCTCGCTTTATGATTGTGTGCCTCTTGGTTCTGGGTGAAGAAGAGGCCAAGCTTTGCAGGATTATTTTCATTGCATTTACTGACCTCCTGTACCTTAGTGTACTATACAGGAATTTTGGGTGCAGGCAGATGAAGAGATTATGAAGTTCTTCTAACAGAGTTCAGGCTTAGATCCACCCACCAGCTATTCAAGTCATGGAAACAGAAAGCGCACTATTGCTACTGCCATGAGTGGGCAAAAAGAAAAATGAGTAGAGCTGCATAGAAAAAGAAAGTGTACTGCTCCGTGTATGAGAAAATTGTATTTAATTAAGGTTCTGATCATTTGGAGTCACTTATCTTCAATATTTGAGCAATTCCTGGCAGTTTTACCAGACTGCCAGACAACAGAGACCTCCATTATTGTTTTAACTTGACTACGGTGACTACTTTTATTGTTTTTGTTTATTTTGTTTGGTGTTTGAACTATTAATTACTGGGTGTAGGGTGACATGGCTATGTAAAATATAGTTGCTCCTCTAATGTTTTTACAAAATCTCGGTCTTCTAGTGATGGCATCGGAAGATTGGATAGAGTCATTTGATAAATTTTTTGAAGCTATTGGCAGGGGTGTTTTTCTGACTAAAGGTAAGCTGGCAATGCTAAAGTTTGGGAGTGGATGGCAGGAAGGTGGTATAGACATTGCCAACACAAGTATGGGATAGTGAGAATACAGATGCTGGTTCTGATGGTAATGGTGATACCGAGGAGTCAGGTGACGAATATGTGAATGCGATGAAAGCATTATAGGAACATTTTGGTAAGGTTGTGAGTATAGTAGTTGAACATTTTTTTTCATGTGCTCAGTTAAAAGGAGAAACATAAAGGAGCAGTTGTTGTGGTTGAAAGATCTTTCTTTGGAAAAAACTATCAACAGAGCCCGACAGAGGGAAAATAATTTTCACTGTGTGAAGGAATTATATTATGAGTAAGCCAATGGCAGCTCAAGAACTATGATGTGAATTAAGTCAATCTGTTAATGAAGTAACAGAAGCAAAGTATTAAGAATGGTAATAATAGTAATTCCAGTACTACAAGTTAGCATATTGAGGACAAAAATAGGCAGTGTTAAAGGTGTGACAGCTCCTAGCTCATGGCCAGAATCTAGTGTGTGTCATATGGCTACAGCTAGGTGCAACAGATGTAAGACGTTAGGGCATTTTTTCAGGGTTGCAAGATGGGTGGAATAAACAAATCAGAACAAGGTGTAAACTGGGTTAAGGATAAAGAGGAAGGGGAACCTGTAAGTGGTGATGATAATGAGGTGGAAGGGATGGTCTTGTGTGATGTTTAATCTCCTGAGGCGAGGGATTGGGAATCTATCACCAAAATGTAATGTAAAAATGAGCGGGAACCAAGTACAAGTGTGGGTGGATTCTTGTTTCCCTTGCACATTGATAAACCAGTTGTTGTGGGAAGAGTTGGGCCATTGTGAATTGTTACCGGCTGACGTAGAACGTGAAGGTTATTGTGGTGGCAAATTGCCAGTTATGGAGTACTTTACAATCCATTTGGAATTTTGGAACAGATGTGATGTGGGTAAAGGTTATGTGGTTAAGAAAGGAAATGTATTACTAGGATGGCTGGAGCAATGTGTGTTAGTGATGATTTCAGATCTGAATCATCCCAAGCAGGTTTTGCTCTGTGAACAAAATCAAATTACTAAGTATAACATGAAATTTCCTAAACTATTTGCAGGGAAATTAGGATGTTTGCAAAAATGTTAACATCACATTGCATTGAAAAAGGGGGCTATTCCTAAAGTCTCAAAGGTTCACAAGGAGTTGTTCGTATTGTATGACCAATTGAAGGAGGAGTTGGACAGGCTATGTGAGTGGTGGGGTCAAAGAACCAATTGAATGATCAGAGTGGCTGAGTCCCATAGTTTTGGCAAGAAAAAGTAATGGTAAAGTACTGATGTGTATAGACCTCAGAGATCTCAATGATTGTATCTGGATTGATCGCCACCCTTTAACTTACGTTAGTGGAATGTTAATGAATGTAAGGGGGTCAGATGTTTCACCACATTAGACTTGTCACATGCCTATCATCTGGTATGACTTGATCCAGAACAACTTCATCTGGAATCGATTCATTATCCACATGAAGCTTTTCAGTTGGTATGCATGCCATTTGGACTTGCTTCAGCATCTGCTGTGTTTCAGATGGCTAGGCAAGGTGGATTGAGTGGATAAAAAAAATTCTGTGCTTCCATGGTGATATTCTGGTGTGAAGTTCAGATCTTTACTAACATGATAGTGTGTTGGAGTGCATGTTAGGAAGAATGGAGCAGCCGCAGCTTGTGATTGGGCTGGAGAAGTGCAAATATGAATTGCTGAAGTTGATTATTTCGGACATACATTGTCTGTGGAAGGAGTGAAACAAAAATTGAAGCTGTTGAAAGCAATTGAAAAAGTGCCCTCTCCCAGTGATAAAGAACTATTGTGGTCTTACAGAGTATTACTTCAAATTCGTCTAACATTTTTCAGATAAAGTGCACATGGTACCTTTACTCATGAAGAAGGGAGCAAGGTTCATGTGGTCAAATGACTGTCAGCATTTGTTTCAGAATGTTAAAAGATCTATGATTAAAGTGGTGGTTTTGAACCATTTGTTCCTTAAGATAAAAGCATTATTGTGACAGATGAAAGTGCCTATGGTTTGGGAGCAGTGCTCACTGCTTATGCAAAGAAATAAAGCATGGATTTGACCATTAAAAAAGCAGCTTTGGTATGTTTGTGGGGGAGCAACATTTCAGGACATATGTATGGGGTTCCATTTTGAATTGTGCACCCACCATAAACTGTTGGTAGATCTTTTCTCTATCAAATGGGCTAGCAAGGCATATTTGGAGTGGTGAAGAGCATATATAGATTACAAGAATATATGTTCAACGTCAACTATGTGCCAGGAATAACATATTTGTTTTGCTGATTGTTTGTCACGGTTGCTGTTGTATGACAGCATGTGTAAGGATGATGATGAGTGGATGGCAGCGAGTGTGCAGGAAGTGTGTATAGGGCTTCTGATGAAGAGGAATTGAAAAAGGTGGTGAGTGTTGATCAGGTGTTAAGACTATTATAACTAAACTACCCTGTGGCAAAGTCTTACAGGGTAATGATAACAGTTGTTTAAATTATTTTTTGCCTGTTTGGGATTCACTGTAAATAGAGCATGGTATTGTTTGTAGGAGGGACAGATTGGTAGTTCTTACGAATTTTAGAAATATGTTATTAATACAGCTGCATGTAGGTCATGAGGGCATGTCAGCCATGAAGAGGAAGGCCAGTGTGTATTTTTGGTGGCTTGGCATGGATCGAGCCATTGAGAGATTTGTTTGCAATATGTGTACCTTGAACTATCTAGGTCCAGAATTGAGATTTGCTATATAGTGATGATGTGTTATTACTGGAATTGGCCTGAAATTGCCTTTGCAGGTGAGAGTAACTCTTCCAAGGTTGTTGCTTTTCATAAAGATGTGTTCAGGAGGGAAAGTTGTCCAGGTGAATTGGTATTGGATAATGGTCCCTAATTTGTTTCTGAGTAGTTTGGGGCATTTTTGAAAATCGAAGGAATGAAAAATCTCAGAACAGAAGAATATCATCAGCATAGAAATGGCTTAGTTGAGTGTTTTAATGGATTGTTGGGTGAATGTGTCCAGCTAGCAACGTGTAGGGGATTATGCTGTAAACAGGAGGCGAAGAATGTTATGAAATTAGCGTACCACACCCCATACTGTTACAGGAGAGGCACCTACATTTTTCTTGGTGAAAGGTAGAGTGGAATGAACATCGGTGGTCTCAGCATGGAAGGAAAGAACAAATCATTCAGCGCCTTGAAACCCTCATGGGTGAATAACCGCACTATACAAACCCCTGATTGATTGATTGATTTTTGAATAAACATGAGTTGCGTGATAGAGTTGAAAAGTATCAGGCTCGGTATACGAGTAGGCATAATGATCAGTTGGCAAAAGAAAGAAGAATGTATGAAGAAGGAAAACTGGTGAGAGTGTATCTAGGGATTCCTGATAGGAAAGGAAGTTCCAAATGGTGTGATCCCAAGAGAGTGAATAAGGTGGATGTAAACATGTTTCAGGTGAGTGATGGCAAATGGTGGAATGTAAGGAAAGTCACATTGTGTAGTGACTTGGAACGTCAGAGGTGGGAAGCTGATTCTGAAGGGGCGGAGGCAGCTCCTACCAAAGCAAAGGAAACAAAACGGTACTGTGCTAATGAATACACTGAGTTATCTATGGGAGAAAGAACAAGCATTTGCAATGCAATAGGTCTCACGTTTATTGGAGTTGGAGTTGCCAATGCTGTAAATGCCAATATTTTTTATTTATGTTTTTTTGGTCTGCAGTGGAATGATTATTTGAAGAAAGAAAGTGCACACTATACCATATTATAAGCTTTCATAAGAACTGTACAGTAAAGCTATGGCTATGTTAAGGTGAAAGGGGTGTGAATGGATTAATACAAATACCCCAAAAAATCTTAAAAGGCAGGATGGAATGTTTAGCAGGTGACAGGGACTACCTATTAATTAAAAAAAATACATATTAAAAAAAGCACACACACATAGAATGTGAAACCTGTGAACTTCAGGAAAGTAGCTGACACCAGAAGCAGTGTTGCACGTTTCCTGTAAGGTGCATGCAGAACTGTCTCTGTGATACACAAAGCAAAGAGTCCCGCTTTCTTGTCGTCATGCGGGACCTAGTAATGAAGCAGCTCTGGGGTGTCAGAGGGAAGAAGATCCTGTTCCTTCCACTGCAAAGTTTCAGACACTTGATGTACACAGCTATGTCTCCAGAGGACCTCATGATGTTCTGAGTCGGGGGGGACACTATTATACTATTAAAAAGTACTTTCTTTCCATTACAAAACGGGTTGTGGGGCAATTCATGGATTCCTCTGCTGGGAGGCTTTAATGCTTAGCTTCTGCCCCGTCTCGGACAGATGGAAACCTCTTTTTCAATGAATGGGTTTCACAGAAAAGCACTGGAATGGATCACTTCGTTCCTCACCGGAAGAACTCAGAGAGTCCCCCTCCCACCATTCAAATCAGAGGCCACTGAAGTCATTTGTGGCGTGCCACAAGGATCTTCTCTCAGCCCCACCCTCTTCAACGTATACATGAGCCCCCTTGCGACCATCGCTCGCCAACACAACCTCAACATCATCTCCTACGCTGACGACACTCAACTGATCCTCTCACTCACCAAAGACCCTAACACCGCCAAAACCAACTTACACGAAGGAATGAAAGAAGTGGCCGAGTGGATGAAGCACAGCCGTCTGAAACTGAACTCCGACAAAACAGAAGTCCTTATGTTAGGCACCTCCCCCTCCGCCTGGGACGACTCTTGGTGGCCAGAAGCCCTTGGAAAGGCACCTTTCCCCACAGACCACGCACGGAACCTGGGCGTCATCCTGGACTCCTCACTCTCGATGACCAGACAAGTCAACGCCGTTTCATCATCTTGTTTCAACATTCTTCGCATGCTCAAAAAAACATTTCGCTGGATCCCCACCGAAACTCGTAAAACGGTCACCCACGCACTGGTCACTAGCCGCCTGGACTACGGAAACACCCTCTACGCCGGTACCACCGCAAAACTCCAGAAAAAACTCCAACGCATCCAGAACGCTTCTGCCAGGCTCATACTAGACATCCCGCGTAAAGAACACATCTCTGATCACCTGAAAAACCTCCACTGGCTCCCCGTAAATAAGAGGATTACTTTCTGCCTCCTTACCCACGCACACAAAGCACTTTACGAACTTGGACCTGAATGCCTCAACACACGACTGTCCTTTTACACCCCCTCCCGTCAGCTACGATCCTCCAACCAAGCTCTTGCCACTGTACCTCGCATCAACAAAACCACCATGGGAGGCAGATCCTTCTCCTACCTTGCAGCTAAAACTTGGAACTCTCTTCCTACTCACCTTCGCCTTACTCAGAACCACCTATCATTCAGAAAGCAACTTAAAACTTGGATATTCGACAAATAATTCCCCACCCCTCCTCAAGCGCCTTGAGACCCTATGGGTATGTAGCGCGCTATATAAATCTTCTGACTTGACTTGACAGAACGGAAAGCCATTGCAAAGTGACATTTGTGGAAAGGCTGGATTGTCCAAGTTGGAGGGAACGATCCAGTGTTTGTGCTAAATTACACACCAAAAATGACATCCGCTCTCCATTCACCTTTGTAAAAAAAAAGGGGAATCCACTGAATCCACTGTGCACTTGCCTTTGTCGCACATATGCCTGCTGAGCTGGTCAGCTGTACTGGCAGTGAAAACACAAACACATGCAGTCTACACAAAATTAAGTTACACAAAGTGCATTTACCGTTTGCGGGAGAGGGCTAGGGGAAGTAACATGAGCAGGAAATAAAAGAAGTAGTCCCCCAAAGGAACATATAAAAACTTACAATGCAAGGAAGCTGTAGTTGGCCAGTGCACCTGAGTGAAAAATGATAGTGATGTAGTGGGAGCACCAACAAATGAGGAGCCAAAAAAGAGGAGCGACGCAGAAATCAACCTATGGTAAGCAGTAAGCGGGCTTAGACTCAGAATAGTGATTACAGCAGGTCTTGTGCTGACATGCGACCTAAAAAGGATCAGTTTAGGCATAAGAAACTGCATGATTACGTTTGTGGTTGTTTTTATCAGGCCTATTAAATGTATTGGGCATACGCATGTATACCCTTGATGTTTGTATTTGGGTATTTTATGGGTTTTGTTGTTGTCTACTTTATCCTTCAGGATTAGTTGTCCATGATTCCGTGTTATGATTCTGGGACTTTAGAACTCTGGTAGCGATAGCTGCTGGCTCTGTCTGGGGGTGCACATCGTTTATGCTAATCTCTAACAAATATGATTTAGTTTCATTTCAAAGTATTTTATTGTTATTAGGGATACAAAGGAATGGGGAAGAAAAAACGGGGCGGGTTATAATACAGTCATAATGATAACGGTGCTTGTATACAACATGTATAATCAAAATTAATGCCAAAAAAACAAAGATAATCTGCAGGTATTGATTCAAACACATGTGGAATAACACTGTTATCAATTGAAGTAAACCTGGGGGAGGGGGAGAGGGATGACTTAAGGGTACCCCAGAAAGAGAGCGATGGATAGAAGCAAAGGTGAGAGAGAGAGAAATAGAGAGAGCAAGAGAGAGAGAGAGAGAGAGAGAGAGAAAGTATAGAGATGTCCTGATTGAGGTATTAGTGGTAATGTGAATTTAAGTATTGCTGCTCTGTACCTGGAACAAGTGTGGATGGTTGCTTAGTCCCAACGTTGATGGTCAGGGATAATGTGGTTTAAGGAGGTTTGCTTTTCTGCATGTAGAGACCCAATTTATTTCATACTTTCTGAGAACTCTGATTATCAGGGGCATAACACAGGCCCCCGAAGCCCCCGCAGGTGCGGGGGGCCCAAGCTCCAGGGGCCCCCTCAGCACAGCACTCTGGCTACAGAGCTCCTGATTGAGCCCAGAGGGGGCCCCTTCACGTGCCTTGCAGGGAGGCCCCCTCGAGTTTTGTTACACCAGTGCTGATTACTATCGGAATGGTTTGTGAGAGTGTTATCCGCACTTCTTGTGACGCAGACCTATGTCCACCATGTGTGATACGAGAGGTTTTGAAAAGATTTCCATGCGCAAAGAATGCTCTCAGAGGCGGTCCATAAGGCACATGTCTGATTGATTCAATTTCAAAGATTTTTTTAGTTATTTAAAACGGATGTGCGTCTTTGGAAAACCTGTAAAGCACATTCCTAATGGTTTTACCAGTGGTTCATTCTCTTTGTCCCCAGACTACGTGTTTCCTGCCCATGCTGCCAGTTTGCTTCTCTCCAGTGTCCTCATTCTTCTGTGTTTGACGAAAAAGACAACCCTCTACATGTCAGGTTGGGGCATTTTCCTCCTGGCAGCCTCAGATCCTTTTGAATGCCTAGATTAGAACCGCAGGAGGCCGGGCCACCTCAGGAGCTCCTGAGTTGAGATGTTGCTGAGTACAACAGTGGGTAGGTTGGCCGTCCGACCTGTGATGAAGGTTGCTGGGTTCCGATCCAGTTCTTGCGTTGATGCCTAGATGCCCCTCTGTTCTTTGCTAGAGGAAGGGTAAGAAGGCAGTTCTGTGGGTGCAGTCTTAGCTGGATTCAGTTCTCTCTTTCCAGAAACTGAAGTGTTTTCCATTCGCGCCCAACTGGAAATCAGGCGCTTTGTCCAACAGTTGTTCATATTTATTTTATTTATTTATAAAGTTTTATATAGCTTGAACAAGATCACGAGGGATATCAGCGTGCTTTACAATAGGATGGGAGGAAGGACATAAATGCAATATCCATAGCAAGTAGGAGAGAGAAAAAAACAGGAATGGTGCCAGATTACAGGACAATTGCACCCAGGAGGGTAATAAGCTCTGCTCTGCCTCTCTGCTCTCAGTCAGCGGCTGCAGTGGGACCTGGAGCCGCCTGGACATTCACGCAGATCAGGTCTGAAGTTCAGTCACTTAAGGAACTTACAAGTCAGTCAAAGTACGAACCACGGTTTGCGCAACTCAGTCCTACCCATTCTGTGGCGCAGATGTCTGCAGTGGGAACCGTCAGCCCTAGGCCCCAGCCTCCCTGCAGTTTCCACTCTGCGGTCAGATCGGCAGAATTATAACCCGCACTGCTCGCTGCTCCGTTTCCTCGAGTTCTCAGTCCGTTTGATCTGCGGTCCCTGGGAGTGCCTGGCTCTATCACCCTGTGATTTAATCCGCGTGTGGTAAGTACCTTCACGAATGGAGCGCCGAGAGGGGCACTGGCCCACGTTCATCACAGCGCACACCTACGCCGCCTCGTTTATCTTAGGCACAGCCGCTGTGCTCTGCTTTCCTGTGTGTAGATTTTTTCTCTGCTTGAATCGGGTCCCCTGGTCAGCGAATCTCTGCGGAGCATCCCTTCCGCGCGCGCCTCTTGGGAGGGAGGGCGAGGGGTGAGAGAAAAGTAGACCAAAAATTGTTTGTGTGTGTGTAAAAGGCCGCTTTATTAGGAAACAGGTGCACATTACAAAATACAACCTCGGCAAACGCCTTACAAAACTAAACCTCACTAAATAAATAAATAACTAACCAAACGGGCCCCCAACCCCCACCCCTACATATTTGGGCCCTCCCCACAATACATCAATACACATTATAACATTATTATACATTACGTCATGAGAAAACATTACATCATCAATCAACATTACGTCATATATATAAAACATACGTCATCAATAGACTTTATTCATCAAACCACAACTGAATTAACATTTGTCATGTCCTCCGTAATCATCGATCCTGCCTGACCCTGCACTCCTGCAGAATACCCCTTTTCAAACTGAACGGTCCAACCATGACCAACCTGCCCCGGCCCCAGTCCAAGAAAATTCTAACGAAATTACAACCAACAATCAACCTGAAACCGAACTGATACACCACGACCCCGCACAGCACCTGCTCCTAGCGACAAATACAAATACAAGAAACAACCCCTGCACACCGGTAACCCATAAAACAGCCTTTTGAAAAAGAAAATTTTTCAAAAAGGTGAGAAAAAACGAGGGAGCGAGGAGTAAGAAAAAATACTACAGAAAACAGGGAGGGAGGGTGGGACAAAAAGTTAAAGCACCTAGCCACCAGGTCACCAAACCTAAAATGGTGGCGGATAGCGGGAACGGTGGAATTTATACTTGGGGTGGCTGGTCCTACTAGACCAGCCCAAAATTAGAACATTCTGGCAACTTCTGGAAATAACCCCTCGCAGCCCTCCCAAACCGCCCGGGGGAGGAGACCTCCCTTCGGTCGGCTCCCTCCCCCAAGCCCCCCTTGGGAGGGAGGGCGAGGGGTGAGAGAAAAGTAGACCAAAAATTGTTTGTGTGTGTGTAAAAGGCCGCTTTATTAGGAAACAGGTGCACATTACAAAATACAACCTCGGCAAACGCCTTACAAAACTAAACCTCACTAAATAAATAAATAACTAACCAAACGGGCCCCCAACCCCCACCCCTAATTATTTGGGCCCTCCCCACAATACATCAATACACATTATAACATTATTATACATTACGTCATGAGAAAACATTACATCATCAATCAACATTACGTCATATATATAAAACATACGTCATCAATAGACTTTATTCATCAAACCACAACTGAATTAACATTTGTCATGTCCTCCGTAATCATTGATCCTGCCTGACCCTGCACTCCTGCAGAATACCCCTTTTCAAACTGAACGGTCCAACCATGACCAACCTGCCCCGGCCCCAGTCCAAGAAAATTCTAACGAAATTACAACCAATAATCAACCTGAAACCGAACTGATACACCACGACCCCGCCACCCAGAAAGGCAGGCAAGTGGGGGGGGTGAACACACGGGGCCTTCCTTTCTGCCCCCCAACCGCGTAGCGAACGGAAAGATAACGGGAATCAACGCTGCATGGCCAAAGCCCGTGCCAGCACCTCACGAAGCTCTAAAAGGTAAAGGTCCATACCCACACGTGACAAATGTACTCCGTCATCCCGAAAAAACTCTACCGATTCAAATTTTATGTCCCTGTGCGATATCCTGCTGAAACCGTGGCCCCTGCAGCAACGAGACACCTCCGAATTCACCTTCTTCCTCGCCCGATCCACAGCCCTGGGGTTCACAGCCCCTCTCCATGTCCTACGCGGTATCAACTCTGTCCAAAACACATGGCACCCAGACCAGAGCTCCTTAATGAGGCCTAAATCCCGTTTCATAGCCCGCAGTAGGACAACCCCTTTCGTGGCACAAAGATCATTTTCACCCAAATGAATGACCAAAATATCCGGGCATAAACCGCCCACCATGTTACTGTTTAAACAAGGGATTAACTCTCTCCAGAGCATCCCACCTTTACCCTTCCATACAATATTAAACATACAATCATTGAAGCCGAGTTGTTCTCCAAAGTAGCTCCGTGCCGCCTGGACTCTGGCCCATTTAACGAAAGAATCCCCCACTATCCAGACCGTGACCACTGGCGATCGAGGTCCAGCAACGGATCCTGAAAGAGAAAACACAATTAGAACACATGTCTAGGCTGAGAACGCCTGCGCGTCTTCTGCCGGGCTCCGCACATAGCGCCGGAAACAATTAGAAGACCAGCGCCCCAACCTCATAATATCCATCTCCGTCCAACCTCTGTGAAAGGCCTCCGTGGCTGCACCTATACGAAAAGAATGAGTACCATATAAACTACTATCAAGCCCAATGTGTTGCAGGGCTTTACGGAGAACCATCCGGAACTGATAAGATGTGACAGGTAAACCATTAATGTGTTGGAAGACGAGGGCTTCATCCTTGCCCCCACACAATGAACGCCAGCGCCGCGCCAGCAATAAAGGGCAAGTGAGCTTTGGGTCGCGCGCTTGTAACCAAACCCCTTTACCTTTACCCGTTTGATCGGTTTTGGAACTGGATAACCATACATGAACACCTTCCTCATAACAAAAAACATCCCTCCAGAGTAAACCACCCTTATGTTTGGTCCCCAACAACTCCGAGACCCTAAAAGCTCCAAAAAACATAAACGCCATGAGCATGGAAAAGACACACGCCTCAAAATCATCTGAACATACCAAAGGTAAGACTGTAATTAACCTAGCCAGTAGTTGCCAGGATAATGGAGCCCTAGATCGAACAACATGCCCCTGTTCCCTGGCCCATCCCTCAAGCATCCTCCTGCCTATTTCCCCCGCTGACGGGGTGTAGCCCCATAATAACTGTCCCATAAAAGCAATACCCGCTAGTTTCCCCGCTATAGTCACTTTAGTGAGGCCCTTATCCATGAGGTCTAGTATAAAATTAACGACATCCTCTGACCGCTGCAACAGATCCTCCCGTCTGACAGCTCCAGAATCCAAGAATTCCCTCCAGGCCAAGGAATAAGCAGTACGTGTGGACACAGATAAAGAACCTACCACCAATTGTACGACCCTACTTCTCCTACACGCCACAGATGAGTCGGCATCCGAGTCGGGGATCTGTCTGCCTCCCTCGCCAGTCCACGGAATCTCCCCCACTGTGAACGAGACAAAGCATCCGCAATGTCATTGTCCACGCCAGGAATGTGTAAAGCACGAAAATGAATGTCGTGTTTCAAACAACCCAGAACGAAAACTCTCATCAGTTTCAACACCTGTTCGTCTCTGGCAGACTGTCGGTTCACTATCTCCACAACAGCCATGTTAGCCACACGAAACAAAACCTTCTTGTGTGCCAATTCCCCCCCCCCACAGTGTCAAGGCCACCAAAAGAGGGAACAATTCCAAGAAAGTGATGCTGCGGCCACCATTCAACCATTCATCCGGCCAACGTTCCGCGCACCATCTGCCATTCCAGAAAAGGCCAAAACCATCACTGCCAGCCGCGTCAGAAAACATCTGTACGTCCCACTGGAAATCAACGTCTCTGACCAAGGGAACACCATTGAAAGAGGTCAAAAAGAACTTCCACATTCTCAAATCCTCCTTTACACCAGCAGACAGGTGCACACGATGATGAGGCAAGTGGTGTCCTGCTAAAGCCCTACCTAGTCTCCTACAAAAAGTCCTACCTGCTCTCACCACCCTACAAGCAAAATTCAAATGACCCAATAGCACTTGAATCTCCTTTACTAACACGTTCTTTTTGGCCAACATTGTCTCTAGCAGTTGCACCATGTTGCTCCTTTTATCCTCAGGCAAGCGAGCAGACATGAGTACAGAATCAATTTCGATACCCAAGAAGGAAAGGACCGTACTGGGGCCCACTGTCTTTTCCGGAGCTAAAGGAACTCCTAGATCCTCCATGAGCCCATGGAATGTGTCCAGAGCTGTCTGGCACTCCGCGGAGCCCGGGGATCCAACAAAGAAAAAATCGTCAAGGTAATGTGTCACCAGGGAATGACCAGTCTTATTTGAAAAATACCACTGTAAAAAAGTGCTAAAACATTCAAACAGCGCACATGATATTGAGCAGCCCATAGGTAGAGCTTTATCCACATACCAGTTACCACCGAATTGTATACCGAGAAGGCACCAATCTTCAGGGTGTACCGGCAACGAGCGGAAAGCAGATTGTATGTCACACTTGGCCATTTCAGCGGCTGCACCCGCTGTCACAACTAGTGACATGGCCACATCAACAGAAGAGTAGGATACCGACACATCCTCCGGGTCAATAAAATCGTTAACTGAGGATCCTTCCGGCCATGAGAGATGTTGAATGAGTCTGAACTGACCTGCCTCTTTCTTAGGAACGACACCGACTGGAGAAACAATCAAATTTAGTAATGGCCAATCTGTGAACGGGCCAGCCATCCTACCCTCTTGAACCTCCTTGGTAAGTTTGTTTTGGACAACTGCGGCATGCTCCAAAGCCAATTTCAAATTGGCAGACCATCTCCGTTCCCGGGATCCTAGGTAACCCAGTCGGAAACCAAACTGAAAACCGTCTAATAACTTCATTTTTGCAGACTCATCGTCATAACCCTGCAAGGCAATCCGTAGCCTGTCCAATTTAACCGGAGTACGAGCCTTTGGCCCCAGAACCCTTAGCACCTCTGGATCCCCGACCCCTTGAGTTGGAAGTACCTGAACCTGACTGCTTCCCCTGATGGCTGCCCGAAGGCTCGTTGTCCCAACATTTTGATAACGGGTGTTTCCTCCCGCAACCTGAACACTCATGTCTGAATTTACAGTATTCCCTAATACAGGAACCCCTATTGAATTCCCAACAGAAACCTGACTCTGATTGAGTGTTAGAGTTGGACCCCACCCCTCCCCGGGTGGGCTTCCCCTGAAAGGGCCGGTACACTAGAGGTAAACCACTGGCCGTGAAAACAGTCTTCCCCCCAGCTGATGACCCCATTGTGTGTTGCCATAAATCATTATCGAGCTCACCCCATTTCGCCTCAGGGTCCCACGTCATCCTGGCCCTAAATTCCTCGTCGTATTGAGACCAGGCAAAACCACCCCCGGTGATCTGAGCTTTATGAATCACATCCATGTACTTAAACAGGGAAACGCTGCGCTCAGGGAACTTTTCACAGTACACACTGGCATAAATCAAAAAAGCAGCTGTCCAATTTTCAATATTTAAAGGCACTTTCGGGCGTTTAGCCAGCTCAAATTCTTCCTCTTTGGAGCCCTCCTTAGACCGGACTTCTCGATGGAGAAGCTTAAGGAGCTCCACATACTCACCATTCCAAATTCTTTCTTTAGTACTAAGCATCAAGTGAGCACCCAGAGGCTTCGTCACCCCCATGTATGGCAATTTTTTAATTTTCAACTCTTTACTAGCCACTGGCTCTTTAACAGTGCTGGAAGCACCAGCTATAACACCACTGTCCATTTTGTCTGTAACTTTGCTGGAAGCACCAGCCATGACACCACTGTCCACTGTCACTGTAACGTTGCTGGAAGCACCAGCCATAACACCACTGTCTACTTTGTCTGTAACGTTGCTGGAAGCACCAGCTATAACACCACTGTCCCCTTGTTGAGTAACTTTGCTGGAAGCACCAGCTATCACGCCACTGTCCCCTTGTTGTGTAACTTTGCTGGAAGCACCAGCTATACCACAGTCCCCTTTATTTTGTAAAAACAGATCGTCAGTACCCACTGCAGTGTCTTTGACATAACGACCTTTAACCAACCGGCCATCCGTAATGACCACATCAAGTTCACCACCGGTACCCACTGACACCATAACAGGTTTGGCCTGTGGGACCGTTTGCTCACCTTGTAACAGAGAGACAGCTCTCGATGGCTCCGCCCGTGGCGCCGAGGACAATGCATCCGGTCTCCGAGGTGCCCTACCCGATGGGCCGCGCTCTCTTCTCCCCTGCAGTTGCCTCTGGACCACTGGAGCCTGTAAAACACTATGAGAGGAATGAGAGGGCACCCCCCCCTCAAGATCCCGCAGTTCACCTTCTTCGGGACTCTCCTCGTCATAGTCCAACACCACCGAGTCCACACTAGTATGCATCATATCACCACGGGTCTTACCTAACCCGGTATCAACCACTGTACATTTCAAAGATTTCGAAACTCCAGGTGGGGGAGCAGACTGTACACGCCTGTACCTCCCTGGGCGCTGACTCTGTTGCTCCATAGCCGCCGGCAAGGCCTGCCACCTATACCTGCTACTCGTTGGGGCCAGCGGGATCACGCCAGACCCTCGTGTGCTGGCCGCGTCGGGTTCCCTCGGTGGAACAGAGAGGGCCGCGCTAGGCACTCTCCTCACTTCCCCTTGGCGAAAATGGACTGGACTGCGCCCTGCCAAGTCTGGAACGCCGCGCCTAACCTCGTCCTGAAAAGAAAAAGTTTGGACTGGTGTGCTAGGGTTCCTACCATCCACAGACCAACCATACACATTCTTCCTTCGAGTAGAATCAACAACCCTCCTCTGACCTCTCTCCAAAGAACGGCCTCACGCGTCATGCCGCAATGGAACCACCGGAATCGGAGAACCACCTACCACCTCCTCGTCGTCACTATGATCCAAATTATCAGGTACCGAAAATGATGCGCGACTAACAGCTCTAGGGGCTGAGTCCTGGCCTGCTAAATCCCTCTGAAAAGTACGGTGTGCCTGGCCCGCCGCGCCAAAATGTTCCCAGCCTGGAGAACCACACATGAAATACGGACCCCCAGAGGCCCCAGATAAGTGCGGAGCTGTACTCCTGGGTCCTTGCATAGGCCCGCCACTCACCTGACCAAAACCTCTATCGGGGCCTAACAAAGTGCCCTGGAAGCTAAACCCTGCTGCATTCAAGGCCCCAGGAGCCGTAAAACCACCCATACCCATTCCGGCAGTGCCAACAACCGCAGGACCCGCACCAAAAGCAGTCTGACGATTCTGTAATCCCGATTGAAAGGGCCCACCCCTCAGAAATGGAACACCCCCACCTTCCGATCGAAAACCTTCACCCTGTTCCAAACCAGTAATTGCACCACCAAACGAAACATTGACGCCCATTTGGGCCCATTCACCCTCACCTCGAGAGCCACCGCCCCCAGAAACCACTTCACCAGTCGCCGAACCCAGGGTAGAAAACAATAACGGGCTCCCCACATTACCTCCAAAATCAACCGCTCCCGCGTCAGCCTCTTGAGCCACAATCTGTACACCAGATGATAAAACAGACCTGGACCCCACCAATCCCCCCTCATGGCCCTCCCCAACCCGAACATTGAGCGGAATACGACCTAAAGGAGTTAACAATCGTTGACCATCGTCAGGGGCGAACTGAGTTTCACTAACAACCAAAATGTCCTCCTGGGCCCCAAGGGCAACCTGGTCCCGGTCGGAGTCCTGTAACACAAATTGCACGGAGCTCCTACGACCTCCGCGCACAGGGACACCGTCCGCAGACTGTCCCCGCCGCTCAAAAAGCGGATCCGAGGCGGAGCGTTTCTTGCTGCCTCCCCGTCCACTCTTGCCCCCTTTCTTCGACCCCTGCCCCCGTCCCGCCATTAACGGAAAGTCCCCGGTACCAGAAGCAATGTGCAGTTGAAGCGGAGGGACTTGTGAAGGTACATCCTTCCCCCCACTCAACACGCCCGGGGCCTCCGGAGCCTCCGAAGCACCGGGCTCCCCCCGAGTCGACCTATGCGGGACCGACTTCCTAGACCGGGAGCGGCCCCTCTCGCTTACCTGACTCGGCCGTCTTCTCTTCGGCGACGAACATGCCATTACTGCGGCCACTACACCGGCGGAGGCTTGGCGGTGAGGCCTAGCCTGTCCACCTCCCGCGAGCAAATCCAATCGACCGGCATCAGCCAATAAGCGCATCGCCTCAAGAACTCGTGCGTCTTCCATTACTAAGCTCAAAGTAATATCGCTACAGGCAAAGAATGCAAAAGAAACGCACACACACAAGATACTCTCACAAAAAGTTAAAGCACCTAGCCACCAGGTCACCAAACCTAAAATGGTGGCGGATAGCGGGAACGGTGGAATTTATACTTGGGCTGGCTGGTCCTACTAGACCAGCCCAAAACTAGAACATTCTGGCAACTTCTGGAAATAACCCCTCGCAGCCCTCCCAAACCGCCCGGGGGAGGAGACCTCCCTTCGGTCGGCTCCCTCCCCCAAGCCCCCCTTGGCGGCGCGCGCATTCCGTCCCGGGCCTGGTATAATTCATTCCTTGCAGCGCGCGGGTTTCGTGGTATTACATATCAGTGTGTCATTGTGTCACGGCAAATTTTAGGGGCAAATCACCGATTCGATACGGCAAGGGTGTCACACGTCATGGAACGTGCGGGGAGCGAGAAAAGGCCGGCCGGGCAAAGCCATATTTTCTTAGAAACGGAGACCACGAGGTTTGTTTTAAAAAGCTTCCATTGAAATGACGACTCTGACATAATTGCCATAATGTGGCATATAAGAACCTCTCTTAGGGAGTATTTGCATGAGCAGGAATCTATAATGCATGCGTGGGACACCTGTGTGGTGCGAGCCCAGTAGGGGCCGTTTCACACAAAGTGCCCCAGGGTGCAACAGGCAGTGCACACACTTTCTGTGGCTGGAGGGGGCTTAGGACGCGGCTCAGCCTTATCTATAATACAGATCATGCCCGCACTACATGTGCGCCATCGCCATGGGCGTAGGAGACACTAAATTTCTGGGGGGGACAGGGACAATCTTGTGGACTTTCCAGTGACCCTATACAAATCGCCCATTGTGAGAGACCGTACGCGCGTTAAATGTATACAATCGCATAGTTATGAAGAGAAATATTAAGAAAGGCAGGAAAGTAGTGGACTTGGAAGATGTACTGGCTACTCAAATGAGGTACTAAGATCATCCTGCTCAGTTGCTAAATGGTGACAAGTACAAAGAAATGAAACTGAGGGACTTGAGACAAAAACTTCACTAGCAGTATCCTGAGCCGAGATACCATCAGGTGTAAAACTCCACATAGTTTTAAGAGCAATAGAGAATTGTGAAACACAGAACTAGGAGAGAGTGTGAGTGTGTGTGAGCTGCACGAAGGCTCAAACATGGTGCAGGTAACCTCTAGCCTATAGTCCATTGGTACTCTGCCATAGCCTGCCCTTGCACCCAAAATATGTAAGGGAGTGAGTAAAAATTTAAAGTCACTTAGCTGAAAATCTAATTTGTACAGTGTTCAAAAGCATAATTTTTCCTGAAATCCCACTTGAGTGTCCCTAATTCAAGATGACCCACAGCTGTCACATACAAACACAAACAGAAAGCTCGGAGGGCATGTGGCACTTGGCACATGTTTTATCAAGGAGATGCCCTAGCAGGGCTGACACTTCTAAAGGTGGACAGGCACCGACTGGTGCAGTAAGGTCATAAGGGCTACACACATTTCAAATGCTGGTTCAAGAGTGTGAGTAAATCTCTTGCACTTTTTGTGAATCACAAACACAAGCGGCTTAAGTGGGAAAATCAATTTTTAATTTGGGAACACTGTCAGGCCATTAATGGTAAAAGATTTGATAATGGGCAGTGCTTTAAATGGGCCGGTACTCACCGGTACTGAGTACCGGCACTTCCGAATTTTCTGTCCGCCAGTACCGGCACTTTTCTTAGTTGAGGGAAGAGCACCGGTACCCTCATTGAGAGCACAGCAGGCTCAGGTTCAGTGACTCCTCCAGCTCAGGGCAGACGCCGCTTTGCTTACGAGGAGCTTGCAAGTCACAGAGCGCATGAAAGGCCGTTTGCAGAGTCGCTGCTGGAGATTCCAGCAGTTCTCAATTGAATGGCCCCACTGCAGAGGTCTGAGAGGGCTTGCCCTGTGTCATGCTGTGATCAACAGTACAGGGTCTAAACCGACCCTGCACTGTTGATCAGGTGCGCAACGGCTATCAGCTTAAAGTGTTCCTCCATCAGGCATGTGAAATGGGCTGGGGCTGCCAGTCATTAATCCTGTCCGATTTAGGGAAGTGCACGAGCAGCAGCGCCAAACAATCCTCTACCTTCCCAAAGATGTTTTTTTCACCTTTTAGTTCAGCACAAAGGCTGCTTTCCTTTGTGTGCCCCTCTGTTGAAGCAGGAAACGAAGATGTAAAGTGGATAAATTATGTTTATTCGAGTAGTAACAATATAAGGGCCCAAACGCAGGTGGAAATAGTAACATGTGAAGAACAGCTCTCAATCAATCCAATCAGCAGAACATTCTATAACGTTATTTATATAAGATAAATGAACGTCCCAACAGATGCCATAATCAACACTAGTCTACCAATGAAATAAAGATGTGTTTTTTTCAACATAAACGCATTCCTTATGCGTTTTGATATGTGCCGTAACTGATATAGAGGTCATTATGTATCATCATATCTTACCCTTAGCCCCGCCGCTAGCCCCGCCCCTTTCCCACACCTCTAACTAATTTTAATGAGTACCTGCACTTATTTTTTCCCATTTCAAGCACTGATAATGGGGCAACTCAGTTTACACTTGCCGCGCCTGCAAAAAGGGCCCTCATATTTTTCTCCGGGTTCAGAGTAGTTCTGCATGAATAAATGTAGCTTACCATTAATGTTATCAGCGTACTCTATAATATCATTAGATACACAGTGGTCAAGCCATGGGTCTTCCATTTCCCTTGTTGTGGAATGTCATTGCTGGCCAGCGCACTGGAGCTGAGTCTGCGTTGCACAAGAGGAGGGTATGGGTTTTAGGCAGAGCCACGGGAATCCTAAAACTGGGGAGCACAACATTTCACTGTCATGTCACACCTGGCTGATCACATGCCAATGTCAGGTAAAATCAAAGTTCAGCAAATAGCAAACTAAAATTGGAGTCAAAGAACAGAAGAGAGGGAGAGGCGCAACGAGAAAGCAAGAAGGAGGGAGGGGGAAAAACGAGTACAACAGACCGACAGATAAATGCAGTGTAACAGCCCTTGGCTTTACTTACAAGTTAACCGAACCAAAAGTCAGTCTATTCAATGGGATAGGTACTCACGCAGGAGGGACCTCACACTTAGTGGGAGCGTGCTGCTGCAGCCCTTTCGTCTTCAAGCCGGCAACAGACACGGGGGCGAGGAGTCCGAGGTCAGCAAATCAATCAGTGCACTGCCACTGGCTAGGTTGTATGACGATCCATTGGCCTCAACGTCATCACGGGCATTCGCATTGTGGCAATTACATCGTAAAGGCAGTTACACCAGCCAGTTTCACATCGCACGTAGTTGCGACGCAAATGTGGCCATGTAATAGGATCACGTGTCACATCGGCGACTATACTTAGCACGTCTTGACAACGTTTTTGCGTGCCCTTCTGCCTTATGTTGCCCTCGTTTTTTGTGGCCTTATGCCCTCTGTTGCCCTCGTTTTTCGAGCCCTTCTGCCGTATGGTGCCCTCGTTTTTTGTGGCCTTCTGCCCTCTGTTGCCCTTGTCATTCACCCATACACCCATCCATCCCATCCATCCGGGCACCGTACACCCATCCATCCATTTTGCATCTTCTGCCCTCTGTTTGCCTCGTTTTTCGTGCCCCTTTGCCCTCTGTTCCACTCGTTTTTCGTGCCCTTCTGGCCTATGTTTCCCTCGTTTTTTTTGTGGCCTTCTGCCCTCTGTTTGCCTCGTTTTTGCGTGCACATCTGCCTTATGTTGCCCTCGTTTTTTGTGGCCTTCTGCCCTCTGTTGCCCTCGTCATTCACCCATACACCCATCCATCCCATCCATCCCAGTAATCCGGGCACCCTACACCCATCCATCCATTATGCATCCATCCATTAATCCACCCACCCACTCCACCCACCCAGCACCCATTCATGCACCCATGCATCCATTCACCCATACACCCATTCATCCCAGCCATCCAGCCACCATCCACCCATCCACCCATCATGCATCCATCCATTAATCATTCATGCATCCATCCATGCACCCATGCATCCATTCACCCATACACCCATTCATCCCAGCCATCCAGCCACCATCCACCCATACACCCATCATGCATCCATCCATTAATCATTCATGCATCCATCCATGCACCCATGCATCCATTCACCCATACACCCATTCATCCCAGCCATCCAGCCACCATCCACCCATCATGCATCCATCCATTAATCATTCATGCATCCATCCATGCATCCATTCACCCATACACCCATCCATTCAGTATGCATTTTTAAATGGCATGTGACTGTGATGTTTTTAATATCCCGTTTTGCCATCAACATCGCATACAAATCCCGTTTTGCCAAAACCCCTTGTAAAATCCGCTGCATTTTTATATGGCAAAACGGCAAAACCCTTTTTATAATCCCGGTCTTTTATAATAAAACCCCTTTTATAAACCACTGCATTGGCCAAATATAAAACCACCACTTAATCCGCTGCATAAACCACCGCTTAATCCGCTGTATTTGCCAAAGATAACCACCGCTTTGCACTGTAATGCCATTAACATCGCATGCATTGTAATTGCATGCAATGTTAATGTTAATCGCGCAGTCTTAGCATGCGTACTAAAAGCATGCGATTTTAACGACGATGCGATGTCAAAGTCTCGGTGTTTTGACACCGATGCTCTGGGTGCTTCTCCACTGGCTACAGGCAGCTGAGGTGAGAAATAAATAAATCCCGGAGCCTCAGGGGTGCTGCGCCACACAAAGAGTTGAACAGGGCATAGGCAGGGGGGCGAGTGGCCTCTGACGTCACCTTATGCTGTGACTATCGGATCATTGGCGGCTCACAGACAGGTAACTGGAGAGGCGCCAGGTCAAGTGCAGGGCCATTAGGTCACGCAGCTCCGCTCTCACTTTTTTTCGTGAGCTACAGGCCTACTAATCTCCCTCTCAGAAGGGAGACCCACCCTTGTCCCCTCTGTCCCCCCCACTCCAAAATCTGGGGGGGATATGTCCCCCGCGTCCCCCACAGTTCCTACGCCCATGGCCATCGCAATCACCAGGGAATGCTCCCTCCTACGGACGGGGCGTGACTCTATCCAAATAAGGGAATGCTTTGCCTCTGTGCCCGCGCTGTATTATAGACTCAGAGACGCCGTCAGTGGAGTCACAAAGACGCGACACGTAGTCAGTGCGTTTCCCGAGAGCGACCCTTGAATTGGGGAATAGAGGTCTATTGGCAGGGCTCGAGTCAGGGTACCACGTGGGTGGATGGCGTCCCCCCACTTATTTTACCGGGTGGACACCGTCCCCCCCTGCCAAACAGCTGGACTTAACTCTTTGGCCTATCTAAGACAAGATCGGAGCTCACAGCACGCTGCTCACACGCTGACTTTTCAGCTGCGACCCTCTCCGCCAGCCATGCACGCAGCCCGTCTTAGAAGAATTAAATCGAACCATAAAGGATTTTGAAAATATTGCTTTTGCATCTAAGGGGTGAGTGAGGGGAGGCAATGATCCCGATGGTGAAAGCCACCTTTCATGATGTCACTTTCTGTCGTGACGTCACCATCGTTGACAGCGTCCCCCACATCTTTTTTTAGGACTTGTGCCCTTTCTATTGGACACTCTGACATCACCCTGCAGACGAGTGCAGTCGCTCACTGAACCCACCAACAGGGGATGGCTTCTTCCCTTTCAAAGGCAAGACACATTTCCACCTGCAAAGCGGAAGACGGTCCTCCTTTCACTGACGCGCTGCTCCATGGCAGGCTTGAGCTCTCACTGACCAGATCTGCTCCTCATGACCCGGTGGGAGGTGCACTGCGGCACAGACCAAGACAGGGCACCCGATATATCATACAGCTCCTGGAAAGCAATGGAAAGCTGTGCAAGGAGGGATCAGAGATATGAACACAGATCATTACAGTGAAAAAAAATATTATTGAGGGTCATACATTTTGGGGGCGCTCTGTCCTCTCAAGAGCTGGGCTTTCAGGTCCTTTCTGAACTGCAGGAGCAGTGGTCCAGTTGTGATGCTGGCAGAGTGGGAAACATCCTTTACAACGCAACTTTTACCACGCAGTACCTTTACGACGCAACTTTTACAACGCAAACCATTACAACGCATTGCGCTGGGGGGCACTCTAGGATAGGGAATAGGTTTAATTTACTATCCAACACCTTCCCTACTATCCACGGGGACTGGAGTTGGAATAGTAAATTAAACTATTCACTATCCAGCGCCCCAAAGCACTATGCGTTGTAAAAACCGCGTTGTAAAGGCATGCGTGGTAAAAGCATGCGTTGTAACGTCATACATCCTGGCAGAGTTGTTGCTACAGAGAATGGTAGCTTACATAGAGAATGTCTGCCATCCGGTTTTCTCTTTTTAAAAACTTTTTTGTTGCCAATATGATGCAGTGTCCATGCAGTGGATATTGTTTCAACCAGATTTGCAGCGTTGTTGGGTGCAGTGATCTTGGATGTAATGCAGCAGCTATTGACGATGATGCAAACAGCAGGAATTATATCTCGGTTGGATTGAGTTTTAGGTTGGCGCGGGCCATCCAATGTTATCAAATGTTTATAAACCACAAGATCACCAAAGGTTTCTTGGCAGCTGTCCATGGGAGCGGGAAGAGGCAACCCAGAGAGAAAATGGAGATTCTTTGTAAAACAGCCAAGCTTTGAGAGAATGTCTGAAGCCAAAGAGATGTTGGATGCCTTGTGGGAACAAACTCTATAACTTTTGAGAAGCCGCAGCCATCTATTTTAAAAAATGTGGGGCTTCTAAGAATTAGCCACAGATGAGAGCAGTGTTCAGACAAGTTCTAATGAAAGAGGGGCTTGTCTTTAAATATGCCCTGATTACAAACCAGTCAGAATCACATTTATGCATGGTTGCATGCATTAGTTTCACGATTCTAAGCTCAAGCTCAGTTACATCAGGGTGTAACAATAAATATTATGTATGATATGCTTCAATGACTACACGCATTGACAAAAACAATACTTTTGGGTGTAATATGACAAGGGATGCAAATGCAGGCACACAGAAATGAAAGCCTGATCTACAGGATTTGCAGGAGCTTGGTAAAGGTGGTACTGGTATTGGTATTAGTGGTATATGTGGTTTATTTGGGGAAATTGGTGGTGGTATGTTTGGTGGTATCAGTGATATTAGTGGTGCCATTAGTATTTTGGTGGTGGTCCTATTGGTAGTGGTGGTGGTGCAATATTGGAGTAGCAGTATTAGTGGTGGTGAGGGGGCAGTGGTGGTATTGGTGGTATTGAGAATGGTAGTGGTGCTGTTTGTGGTTGTTTTGTTAGTGGTGGTGTTCATGGGTATATCGGTGGTGGTGGTATTATTGCTGGTCATTACTTAGTTGGTGGTTTTGCTGGTTTCTGGTGGTTGTGGAATTGGTGGTGAATTGCTGGTGGTTGTGGTATCAGTGCTGGTTCTGGGGGTATTGGAGCATATGGTATTGGCAGTAGTGGTGGTGCTGTTGATTTTTTGTATTAATAGTGGTGGTATTGATGTTATTGTTGGTGGTACTGATGGTTATATTGATTTTATTATTGGTGGTATTGGTGGTAATGGCGGTAATGTTGGTAATGGTGGTAAAGTTGATGTTGGTATTGGTAGGGAGATGACCTTTACTATGCAACGTTTTCACCGCGCTGGAGGGTGCGGTAAGCTAAGGAATAGTACAATTTACTATCCAACACCTTCCCTACTGAATGTAGACTGGTGTTAGAATAGTAAATCGTACTGTCCCTAAGTCCATCGCCCTCCAGCGCAAGTTGTTGACACTACTTGCATTGTAAAGCCTGCGTTGTAAGATACCGCGATCAACATGATCGCATAGTATCATCATACATTCGTATTAGTGTAGGCTTTCCTGATTTTTGCATTGTTGGTGTGGTATTGACGGTGATGTAGAGATGTCATATTGGTGGCAGTGTTAGTAAGGTATTGGTGATGATGTGATCTGGGTGCTATTGGCGGGGTGCAGTATTGGTGGAATGTGCTGTTGGTGGTTGTAGTGTTGATCATGTAGTGTTGGCGGAGCGATAAACTAAAAGAAATTAGAAGTCATGTTAGAGTTAGGCTTGCACTTGAGTCATGACAAATATATTGCCTACAGCACTTAAAGTAGGATTATTTTCAGCATGCAGAGCATTTATGAGATGTAGAACGAAATGTGACAAATGGTATATTTTAGATATAAAAATGGCCATCTTTCATTTCAGAAAAAGCGCTTGATAAGAGGCTGAACAGTACCGAACACCTCATGGCAAGATGGTGGGAGAGAAATACTACCTTAGTGTGTACTATGATGTGATTGCCAATACATTAAGCCATAGGGCAAACATGGCTGAACCAGATAAGTCAATGATTGAAGGAGGCTGAGCAAAAACCCAATATAAGTATATTGTAATTATGTATGTATGTATACGGTACTTCTATAGCACAAACTAGCGGAGACATGTGCATATGGTGTGCATATTGTGTGACTAACATCTATCACAAATGTATCTATTTTGCAATGGGATTTAAAGACCACAGAAGACAAAACAAACCAGTGACCTGTAGTTTCAGTTTGTAAATTAGTTACACCATTTGCACCAGTGGTAAGTGTAATAGGCATGCGTTCTGCAGATCTGTATGTCTTGTATTGTGTATATATGAGGCATTTGTGGTCCTCAACGGACTCCTTGCAAGTATGACGTAATCTGGTGGGTGCGACTGGGTGTGGTTAGCAAAGATTGTGATGCAGTGCGTTCAGTTCACGCTTGCGCGCTGAAGAATAAAGACGTGCGAATCAGAGCTCCATGGGTGACATGGTATGTTACATGCTCCTTGCCTGGGGAAGAAGCAACACTGTACTTGGAATTTGTGAAGTCAGACCTGGAAATGTTGTGGTTCTTTACAGTGGAGAGGCTAACCCACCAGTCTCCTCCAGCTAACTCTCCTCTCCTAGTGTTACCCCTTGAAATGTTTCCTTTTTCATCAAATGTGCTGTGTTGAGCTCTTTACATGCATCAATGTGCCCCACCCTTGATTGCCAGTGCTTTAATAAAGACATTTTGTATCGTTGTAAACCCAGAAAACCTAAAATGAAACCTGCAAAAATAAAGGGGGCAAAAGTTACTCACATGGTTTGCACTTTGTTTAAATTATGATTTCATAGTTGAAACCTCTGAAATATTCTTGAATTAATAGAAGTCCAAATTCTTTCCATTTTATGTCTCTCCATGCCCCCCCCCCCCGCCCCCCAGATATGGACATTTACAATGACATTGGCTGGCTGTCTTCCATTTTTTTTCACAACTGAAAAAAACTTCAATTAAGAAGATTTCACATTAAACCTCAGCAGAATTTAGTTGATTTCAGTGTTTGTCATGTAGATGTCATACAGTCCCAAGATTTTCAAGAAGTTCATAACTTTCTCACAAAGGAAGCTAAATGAAGCTTTGTTGCTTCTGTACAAAATACTAAATTTACTTAAATAAGATTTATAAATTTTAAAAAAGCCCTCCCCCAAAAAAATGTATGATTAATTAAAATATGCATTTGACCTAAAGCTTGCCGTTATTTACTTTTAGTTCCCTGTGGGCCACTTATCAATGGTGAAAAGATGGGTGTTTCTGTGTATGCCTTATACTGTCCGATCATCAGGGATCTGAGATTTCTGATTGGTGGTAAATTCTGTGGCATTTCCTGACTTTTAGGATACTAGTGTAATTCTTACCCCGTTGAACAAACTTCTGGCTACATTTCAGATTTTAATTCATTGGCTTTGCAAAAATGTGGAAAAAGGTCAATGTTTTGTACAAAGAAATCTCAAAAGAGAGCGTGGAAGGTTTGATGTTTGGTAACAGTGATAATTCTTAACATACTCAATTCCAGCAGGCGTTCATGCTCAGCCAGAAACAACAGAAACAACACTGAGGGAGGGGCTTGAAGACACCATGATGAAGTGCACACATAGCACCATATTTACCAAACCACCTTGCTGTGCTGCGCTGCATGAAAGGGAAGAAATTCACAGTATTTAATAGTATATGGAGCACTCCTGTCATTTCCTAGCGCTGGTGCACTTTTGCCTGCCTTCCTTGACCTAACGTAGGCACCCTTGCACCATCAGGTTCTTCCAATCAAAAGCACTATGCATTATTCAACATTGCTTTGTTTTATAATGTCAGCTGTGACATCTTTCACTAGATGGGCCCTTTAAGCAAGAAAGCGGGGAGATACTATTCAATGTTATTCACTAAAGAAAGCACAGAACATAATTTTAGTAACACTGCTTGTGCTTTCTCCCACAGTAAACCAGTTTGTGCAAAATGTTTTCAGTGTTGCGGTCAGCTGACACGAGCATACATGTACACACAAAGTGTCCAACCCTTTCTGAGTGTGCTCAGGCAAAGGCTTTGGGATGTGCAAGTGTGGTAGAAGACAGGTCCTCCCCCTGTCAAGTCAGAGATGGCCCATCCTGCCAACACCTATTCCCCCTTTGTCTCAATGTCTGGGAGCAATGCAAAAAAGACCAACTGCCAGCTACACCTGGTCATGTGACCTAAGACACAGCGTGCAGGCACCAAATGGTTAAGACTTTCTAAAAGTAGCATTTTTAGAATTATGACTTAAAGTCAGACTTTACCATTAAAGGGGGCTTTAAATTTCACATGGATGCTTTTTTAAGGGGTGCCTCCTTTATTCAAACCATCTGTCATATCATGTGAGCCTTGAATTCCGTTTCTTATGTATTTTATGTTCACTCTATGGGGCCATAGAAAGCACCTTTCTACATTAAAAAACAGCGCTACAGAACAGAAGTGTGCACTTATGTTTGCTATGTCCTTATCTCATTAGGGGCACTGTAGAAGTCAGAGAAGTGAATCTTAAAGATTTGGACCATCCTAACTTTATTTTGGGTTTTGTATAGCTTTGATTGGCACCCCAAGGTATAAGTGCTGGAAGTAGGGGTTCACAGGTTGCTGCAGCACTCCCCAAAAAACATGTTAGCTTTCAGAATGTGAATGAGCAATAAAGATGCTTCTCAATTTTATTTTCATCTGATCACATTTGCTGCCTCTTCAAAGACAGAGGTCAAATGTCAGGCTATGTCTTATGACAAATTGCGTATAAGAAACAATTCCCAACAGGTATCAATCTAAGGCAGTTCAATGATGTATGCAGTCAGCATTACATAAGAGTCAGCATTACATAAGAAAGAAACAAGGAGACTCTTGCGGTTTAAGAGCTTATAATTCACCAATTCATAAGGGGCGTTCCACATGGAAATACAGTTAAGCAGCACTGTACAGAGGGAATCATGTGACAACCCGAAGGCACTTGGTGAATAGTGATATATACAGTTGGTGAAAGGTGATAACGCAAGTGTTGAACGTGAACAGCGTGAACGGCGCAAAGTGACAAAGATATATACAGTGTTGGCTCCACAGGAATTGGTTTCAGTCACTTTAGTCATAATTTCAACATTTTTCAGGAGGCAAAAAACGTTAGATGCACCATAGAGTTGCGCTGTAATGTCAACGGCGTTTCGATCCCCGTGAGTAGGGATCGTCTTCAGGACAGGGTTGTCGGGTAGAGGTGGTGCTTGTATGCACAATGGCGGGCTGCTGGGTGGTCGCGGTTGGTAGCCGGAATGGCTGCGTGTCCCGTCTGAGTTAAAAGCAAGACAATGGCCGCGGTGTTCCTGGGTCCAAGGGCGAGGACAATTAATGGGTGTTCTGGATTGAGGTTTGTGAAGGCGGGGGCGGTTTAGGAATGACAGCGTCTAAGTGCGATGATTCCAAGGAGAAGTGTGGCTCAGGGGTTAGAGGCGGCAGACCCGGAAGCTGAGATCGGTCCTGGACCAGGGTTCAATTCCCCACCTCGGTGGGACTTGGGCTCAAAAATTCCACGGACTCGAAAATTCTCGTTCCGGTGCCTACTTGACTCACGGGTTCACACTCTGCGACTCTGGGCAATAGCTTGCTTAATCTCCACAACGGCCCCTCGCGGCGGGATGCCTGGCTTTCACCTTGTGGATACCCTGCTGGGGTTATCTCACAGGGGAATACCAGGACGGGTTCCCAAGGCAAGCGCCTTGATGCCTTTGGGTGATACGTGCGCTATATAAATCCCAATACATACATTTACATTGAGCTGCGATGCGAGGTCTGGCATCAGGGATGTGTCACGCTGCAGCAGTTATGAATAGGGGCTATGAGGAGATGCATTGCACAATGTCGCTTCTCGCCACAGGACCACAGCTGTTATGTTAAGTTATAGAAGTTTTATATCGCGCACAATTACTTGAGAATATCCTGGCGCGCAGAGTTACCATGACCTGGCGAGGCAAAGGGTTAGAGGTTAATGAAGAAGGTTTTGAGTTGTTTTTTAAATAACCTAAAGTCATGGATGTCGCGTAATTCCAATGGAAGAGAATTCCAAGCTTTAGCTGTTTTCACAGAGAGGGACTAACCACCGACCCGCATCTTATGGAATCTGGGAGTCACCAACCGGCGTTGGGAGGCTGAGCGCAGCGCCCTGCTTGGAGCATAGAAAGAAAAATGCATCATGAGGTACATTGAGCCAAGGCCGTGCAGGGCTCTGTGGGCCACAGTGGGAGCTTTGAATTGCACTCTGTGTGCCACAGGGAGCCAGTGTAGATCGCGCAGGTGCTGTCTTACGCTTGATCTTCTGGAGATGTTAACCAGAAGTGTAGCCGTGGCATGCTGTATGGTCTGCAGTTTTTTAACCAGATAGCCTGGAATACTGATGTACAGAGCATTGGAGTAGTCAATACGAGAAAGGATAAGAGCTCGGGCGACCGTTTCCTTAGCTGGCCTGGGAAGCAGAGGGAAGAATCGTCTTAGAGATTTAAGAGTGCCAAAGCACACTCCAGTGAGTTTCTTAATTTGCGTCGAGAAACTAAGGTCTTCTCCAAACCATACCCCCAAATTCTGCCCACAGAATTTGGTTGGGGACAGGCAGGAGGCCACAAAGATTCTCTAAAGGCAGGGGGTAACTGACCATACAAAAGGACCTTGACTTGTCCTCATTGCACTTCAGTTGAGCAAGTGCAAGCCACTGAAACACTGACGCAAGACATTTCTGGGCCCCCTCGGTCGACAGGTCAGAGTTTTTCCAGGTAAAAAGCAGCTGGGTATCATCGGCATAGGCTATTATTCTTTCTCCTAGCTCCTCCTCCAGAAAGATCAACGGAGTCAGATAAATATTAAAGAGCAAAGGGCGAAGAGTGGAACCCTGTGGGACTCCTGTAGATACTTTCCTGGCAACCAATGAAAAAAGTGGCATCCAGACCTGCTGGGTGCGTTCTTCCAGAAAATATTTCATCCAGTCCCAGGCCGCCCCACGATGCCAATGTCTGAGATCCGAGTGAGGAGTAGTTGGTGGGGCACCGTATCAAAGGCAGCAGAGAAATTGAGTAGCACCAAAGCTGCTCTGCCTCCCTCGTCCAGACATTCCCTTATCGTCTCAGCCATTTCCACCAGTGCAGTCTCCATGCTATATGATGCCCTAAAGCCAGACTGCGCCGGGTGTAGAACACCAGATGCTTCCACATATGCCTCAAGCTGTCGAAAGACCACCTTTTTCGCAGACCTTGGACAGTGCCGAGAGGAGCGAGCTGGGCTGGCTGAGCACCTTCACTTCCACTTTCTAGTGTCCAGGTATGGGGTGGCACTACTTGACGGGTAGGACTCACAGCAGACAGACAGAGTCCATGTGCTGAGATCAAGGTGGTTTGAGCCTTTCCTGTCCCAGAGGCTCTGATCAGAAGACCAGCGAACTCGTCATGAAGTCACTCTGGTGGTCTTGCATTCAAGATGCAAGCCCAGTTCTTCACTCAGGCAGCAAGGCAGCAGAGTAGCCTTCCTTCTTGCAAATAAGCACAGCAGTCCTTCTGAGTCTTTCACAGGTCCAGAGGTGTACTGAAGAGTTTGATCTAAAGGTCCATTATTTATACCTGCTACACACTTTGGAGAAGATTCTGGAGGTTTCCACCACCAGAGGTGCTTGGAATGTCCTGCCTCTCTGCCCAGGCCCCAGCTTATTTGGGGTCACAAAATACTATTGTCAAGCCCTTTGTGAATGTTTTTAGGCAGAGGCTTTGTGATGTGCAAGTGTGATAGATGACAGCTCCTGCCCCTAATCAAGTCGGAGATGGGCCATCCTGCCAACGCCTGTTTCCCCTATATCCCACTGTCTGGGAGCAATACAAAAAAGACCAACGGTCAGCCACACCGAGTCATGTGACCTAAGATATAGGTTGCAGGTGCCAAATGGTTAGGCTTTTCTTAAAGGGGCATTTTCATTTTGTGTCTTAAAATCTGACTTTACCATTCCTGGGATCAAGTTTGCGCTATATAAAACTTTATAAATAAAAATAAAATAAATATAATTACAGACGGTGTCAAAAAATACAATTCTTTAGACACCAAACTCGATTTTCGTACTCCCTTCCAATATAAAATCAGTGCAATACAATAAGGGAACCCAATGTTGTCCTATGAAAGAGATAGGCCTTAAATCAGAAAAAAACAAATTGAAGACTTTTCACTACCAGGACATGCAAAATAAGCACATATTCAACTATTTAAATACACTGCACCCTGTCCTATGGACTATTTAGGTGTTAATGTAGGGGTGACTTATATGTTTTAAGAAGGAAGGTTTAGACCTCGCAAAAGGTTTATTTTGCCAGCTCGAATTGGCAGTTTAAACTGCACACACAAGCTACAATGGCAGACATGAGACATGTTTAAATGGCCTACCTAGGTGGGTGGCACAATCAGCATTGCAGGCCCACTAGTAGCATTTAATTTACAGACCCTGGGTACATGTAGTACCACTTTACTAGGGAGTGACAAGTAAATTAAACATGGCAATTGGGTGTAAGCCAATTCTTCCATATTCGAAGGAGAGAGCGCAAGCACTTTAGCACTGATTAGCAGTGATAAAGTGTACATAGTCCATAGTGTTCAGAAACAGGAGAGGAACTACAGAGGGGGCAGATTTACAAGAACTGGCGCATCCCTGCATATTACTGGCTGCATCCCACTCTCACTCCCCACTACACCACCCCACCAGCCAGACTCACGGAACACTCCACCTCCCTCAACCCAACACCCTACCCTCTAGCCCCCCCCACTCTTAGCCCCCACCATCCTAATGTCACCCCTTCCTTCTCCAGCCTACACTCATCCCTCAACTCACCTGTGCCACCTTCCTCCAGCGCCATCACCTATGCTACTAACCTCCCCCTGTCCTCATCCACGCCATCCCCGCCCCTTGCTCACAAACTCTCTCATCCATCTACTATGGCCGCATAGCCCTGTACCCCACCTTCTACGGCCGCAGAGCCATGTACCATCGCGTGCACATCCCGCCCCACACGTCCCACTGCCCACCCTTTTGCCCCACTCAATGACGCACCCACTGCTCTCACTCCCAATACCATCCCCAATCCTACTCTGGACATGATCATATCCACCCTCCTACAAGTCAAAGAAGATCTTCACTCCATCAAAGAACTTCTTTTCACTTACCCCAGACACCCCCTACCCTTCACTTCTGCGCCCAACAAGTACACCACTCGCCCCTCAAACCTCTTCACTCATCACTCCCCGCGCTGGCCCTCGACCCCCGACCGCAAGGCCACCGGCCGCCCCCGTCGCACCCTACACCCCCTCTCTGACCGAGACTTGCATACTCTACTCCGCTCATATGGCCCAGGTCCCACAAAACTCCCACCCACTACACACCTTCCCATACCCACGATTATCACAAATCCCCTCAGGCCCCCCACACGGAGCAATAGAAGTTCCGTCACCTGTAATCTCAGAAAAGTACCCCTCGCCCTAGAACACTCACCCACTCTCTTCAACCCCAAACTAAAGTGTATCCTGCTCAATTGCAGATCGGCCCCGAGACACTCCGCCAGCATCGCGGATCTCATCTCATCAATGGACCTCGATCTAGCCATTCTGACTGAAACGTGGCTAACTGAAGCCTCCACACCTATAATGGACATACTAGTCCCCCCCAACTATCACATTATTAGACTCGACAGAGATGGCAAGACGGGCGGGGGAATCGCTTGCATCTACAGGAGCAACCTCGTCATCACTGAAGGTCCCTCCCCCCCCCTCCTCCTGCGAACTCATCTGCCTCGATATTACTAGCGAGTGCAAACCTGTGTGTTCCCTTCATGTTATCTACCACCCACCCAGGGACAACCTCACCTTCTCCCAACAAATCATGGACACGATATCCACCAATGCCGGTCGACAGATCAATCAAATATACTTGGGAGACTTCAACCTCCACTGGAACGACCAGAAAGACGCTGTGGTGAATAGTCTGAAGACTTTCCTCAACGCGCTTGACCTCACCCAAATCTGCAACCGTCCAACACATGAAAAAGGCTCTATCCTTGACCTTATCATCGCCAAAGAAGACTCTACCCAGCTGGAGGCAATCGAACCCTGTGATTGGTCAGACCACCACATCATCACCTTCTTCATCAACGAAAAGGTCAAACTTAACCCGGCTCAACCTGCCAAAACCAAGATCTGGAAGAGGGACATGAAGAATCTTAACCCAAACTCCTTGCCTGCCCACACAGGCAATCTCCTTCTTCCCCCGACGGGCGTCTCTGATGTGCATTCACTGACCGACCACTATCTAAACACTATGTCTACAATAATCAATGAAGCCGCACCCCTGCAAATGAAGAGAGTCGCCACCAAGAACTCGAACCCATGGTATGATGGTAGACTCAATGAGGACAGACGTGCTATGCGCATGGCAGAGCGCACGTGGAGATCTGACCCCTCAGCACTGCACCTTAGAGCGCTTAAGAGTAAGAGAAACGCTTACTTAAGAAAAATCAAACGATCGAAATCAGCCTTCTTTAGCCAACAGCTGGACCAAGCAAAAAACCGACCAAGAAAACTGTTCGAGCTAGTCAAAACCCAAACCAAGACGCAGCCTCCACAACCTAACAGCTCAGCAAAGGATATTCCAAGTTGCGAAGACTTATCTGCGTTCTTCAAGCAAAAGACCGACAACATAAGAAGTGATCTCCTCAACGACGTAAGTCGATACTCCTGCTCCATAGGCATAACTAACACTCAACCTAAAAACAACGCTTCATGGACGTCCTTCGACACCTACACTGAAGAATCAATTCACAAGCTGCTCGGCAACTTGAAACCCGCCAATCACCTCACAGACCCCCTACCTGCCAACGCTGTTAAAGCCCTCACCCCCATGCTCCTCCCACTCTGGACGAAAATCATCAACTGTTCCTTGCAACAAGGAGTCATCCCAGACTCCCTCAAAATAGGGCAGGTCACGCCTATACTCAAGAAACCCACAGCTGACCCGGCCGACCTAAACAATTACCGACCTATCACCAATATCCCCACTTTGGCCAAATTGCTAGAAAAATGCGTACAACTCCAACTGACAAAACACATTGAGCAGTTTGACCTCCTCAACCCTCACCAATCAGGATTCAGAGCAAAACATAGCACGGAAACGGCTATGACACACATAATTGATGACGCCCTCCAAATCCTTGATCACAACGAGTCCTGCCTCCTCATCCTCCTTGACCTCTCCTCCGCATTTGATACGGTCAAACACGAGAATCTACTGGAGCTGTTAAACAACAGAATGGGCATATCTGGGACGGTTCTCAAATGGTTCACTTCCTTTCTGCACAACCGGTCTCAGAAGTTCAAGATCAACAACGCATTGTCCTCGCCTGTGCCCGTAACACTAGGCGTCCCACAAGGCTCCTCCCTATCCCCCACACTGTTCAACCTCGTCATGGAACCACTCACCACCTTGCTTCAAGCATCAAATGTACACTTCCATATGTACGCAGATGACACTCAGCTCTACCTCAAACTTCAATCCCCTGAAGACATCAAACTTTTGAATGCCACACTAAGAAACACTCAAGCATGGCTGGCCGACAATCACCTTAAACTAAATGCTCTGAAAACTGAGTTCCTTCTGATCTCACCTCCTGCGAAAAAGGCCATCACCCAAACCTGGCTCAATCATCTAACCGCACTAAATGTCGTGGACTCGGCGAAATCCCTTGGCATCACACTTGACTCCAATCTCGACATGCAGCAGCATAGTAGCAAAGCACCAAGGGTTCCAACTTCCAAATCAACACGCTGAGAAAGCTCAAACCCTTCCTACCACCCAAGGACTTCCGAACTGTTGTACAAGCCCTAGTCATTCCTCGCATAGACTACGGAATTGTGGCTCTCAGCGGGCTCCCCCTAACAACAACGGCGCCCCTACGAGCCTCCTTGAACGCGGCCGCAAGGCTAATCACTGGTTCAAGAAAACACTCGCACATATCCCCTGACCTAAAAGCCCTGAACTGGCTGCCGTTTGAAGCCAGAGTACAGCTGAAAATTGCCTGTATGACACATTCGGCCGTACACCACAAGGCACCCAACTACCTCACTCACAAACTGACTATATCAGGAGGCTCAAGATCCAACAGAAGCACAAAGAATCTCCTCCTGAAACCTCGCAGATTCCGGAAGGAAAAAACATACAAACGCTCCTTCTCAGGAATGGCACCCAGGATCTGGAATGCACTCCCGCCAGAAACTAGGCTTATCCCCTCCTCTGTACTTTTCAAGAAAGAGGTAAAAGTCATCCTTATGGCTAAGTTCACCTGAACCCTATTGCTACTGGATCAATGACAGTACAGGGCTCCTAGTCTACCGGCTACCTGATTGCTTATCTATATTAGACTCTTATACGACTGCTACTGGACCAAAATCATAGCACGGATGCCTTAATATTTGTTTCCAGATTGTTTACTAGGGCTGTACACTGTGACCTGAGTGCCTTACTAACTTGCAATCCATTCACTACTGCCTATTATTCTGTTCTCAACAGTGTGTTTACTCACCCTCTGGGGTGCTATAATCTTACTCGAATCGTCATTGCACGGCTTCAATATTATTGCTTCTTGATTGTTATTAGTGTGCATACTCTTGTGCGAGTACTACCCTACTTTGCAACTCACTCCCTACCGTATATTACACTGTTTTCAAAAGTTTGTTTTCCTACCTACTGTTTCTGTAAAGCGCTCTGATATCTGCAAAGATCTTGTTCGCGCTATATAAAACTCTAAAAATAAATAAATAAATAAATTAGCAAAGATGCGTCAGTTCAAGGGCGTCATGGGAAAAAAAACGTGCGCCACCATGTATGCGTCGCATTTACAATGCGGCGCAAGGATTGATAGAGGCATCACGCATATGTTGTTGAAAAGGTGCTGCGTCACTCCTTATGCCTGCTTCAAGCAGGTGTAAGGTTGTGACGCAGAGGTGTCATAAAAGTGACTCAGTGAAATCTTGTAGATTTCACTGCGTCACTTTTACGAGGATTTTTTTAGTCAGAACGCCCACCCTGCATACATTATACCTGACGCAGGTATAATGTGACGCAGGTCTTTACAAAGTGACGCATCTCCCTACATAGGTCACGTTGTAAATGTGTTGCATTGTTTATGGCGCCGCTGCATCCCAAAAGTGATGCAGCAGAGGCATAAAAGTGTTGTAAGGGCTTTAAATCTGCCCCAAAATGTTTAGGGATTACCCTGCATAAGGAGCCAATTTCAACAAATTCCTCCTCTGGCCAAAAGCCAGAGTAAACTGGGCTTTCTTGCTTGGACAATAGAACATAAACAAAGGCCCTTTTATGCTGGGGCACTTGTCAGTTCTACGCTGCTCTGTACCCAATTGGATCCCTCTGTCTATGCTCTCCTGAGCCAATGGACTGCCCCATGAGGACCCCTACTCCCCTCTTGTGGATCCCACCCCTTAAGCATATAACCTTAACTTGCTACAAAATGCATATGTTAGGCAGGCAGTAACACCATGGCCAACAAAGTGCTGTGGCCCATTCCGCTCCTTGGATCAGACTTCCATTCACAACCCAAGGATAACTCTGCGCATAAGGCCAACAACCAACAGAGGCCACTGACTGCTGTCAGTGTCTAGAGCCAAGTCTCAGGTCATCCAGTGTTCTCTGACCTGAGGCTTCTCAGAGTGGAAGGCAGCATCCTCAGTAGTAAAGTATCCTTCTTCCACTCTACTACCCAGTAGTCTAGGGTTTCCTGAGGCTGGCCCTTCAGCCCAGGGTCTGTAAACTGAGAGGGGAGAGGGGTCACCCTGCCCATCCACCTAAGCTACTGTATCCTCTGCTTGGGAGTGGTACCCCCAGAGATCTGAACTGTAAGGGCTCTCTGGGCGGTCACTCCTCCCAGCTCTCCTAACAATGGTAGCAACTAATTTCCCAGAATGTAGTATATGTCCATCTGGGACTAACTATGACCCTCCTCTGGATTACCTCCCCACCGCGCTGCAGGGATATCAGGGCTATGGGGTGGATAAAACTTCTGCTACTGGGCCTGGGTTACCCTGCACACCTAGCCTGTGTGTACTTCTGGAAAAACCAGCCTTTTAACTATTATGGTATGGCTGGCCCCAGTGTCCCTCAAAGCAGTGACGGGGATCCCATGTACCTTCAGCTGGTGGAGTGATGACTTCCACCAACAGGGATCGCAAGTCTACTCTCTGAGTTCACCCCTCAACTAAGGGATACTAGAGTATGCTCTATCCCCTCCCCCTGAGAGCTACTTCCCCCAAGGCCATATTAGGTACCCCAGTAGAGGTCTCACCAGTGGGTGGTTTCTTAGGACAGACAGAGTCCACCTGCTTATGTTCTAGCTGAGATCAATCATATCACCAGAATTTGAAGTGGAGCAGCCTGAGCCACTGCCTACCAGAACATCTTTCCTGTTACTCAGAAGGGGCATGGGACCCAGTTCCATCTCACGTTATTCTGGGACTTATCTGTGTGGTGGTCGAGACCACCTCCTCATTCTGCTGGGGGTAACCTGTAAACCACCCTACTTGGGGTCACTCCCAGGTCCCTTCTTATGGACTCTGGTACTGGTCCCAAGGTCTGCCTCCTTAGCAAGCTCTTTTGGGGGCAGTAAGCTTGCTATCAATCAGGTCTTGGTACAGCTCTAGAAAACAAAGCTCTCTAGCCACCAAATTGTACAGCCTCTGGTAATCTTTTACTTCACTGTCCTTCTCTCAACCATCCAGTGCCTTGCAAAAGGACTCTACACAATTGACCCAGGACTGATGGGGCAGCTTCTAGCTGTATCTAAACCTCTTCCTGTACTTTTCTTGGGTCGTGCCATACTTCCTGACAAGGGTGTCCTTCATGAGGGTACATCTCATCCTGCCCCCCTTCTCTAGGGCCAGTAGGGCATCCCTCTCTTCACTAGGTATGTGCCTCCAGAGACTGTCCCCCCAATCCTCATCAGGAACCCTATTCCTCTCCAGAGCACCCTCATAGTCTTCAAACCACTTGTCTTCTCCGACAACAAAGTTAGGCACCAGGGGGCAGATTTACAAGCCCCTTGCACCACCTTTGCATTACTTTTAACATGGGAAAAGTGGCGCAAAAGTGGCACCAAGGGCTTGTAAATAAGCCCCCAGGTCCTTTGGTATGGGAACCCTCTTCTCTCCAGAGGGTGCTGCAGGTAAGCTGCCAGCCTTATTACTTGACTTGGCCTGCCTGGCTCTGATGTCCAGCGCTCTGAGGCTGTCACTCCAAAGAGAGTTTTCCCTCCTCCATGGCTAGTTTCTTCATCTCCTCTGACTTCAACTTGAGCATGGCCTACTGCAGCTTGAACTCTCTCTCAGCTGCCCTGTTCTGCAGCTCCTCTGGGACCAGGCCATTGAAAGATCTGTCTGTTGACTGAGAGCCCCCTTACCTTGCAGAGCGTCCTGAGCTCAGCTGCAGTGTAGAGTTCCATGTTGCGTCCTTGCAGGGATGGTCATGGGTACAACAGTCAGGTGGAATGAGGGTGAATTTGGAAAAAAAAACAAAAGAGCCAATCAAAGAGAATTTAGACAAATAGTGTCTTTTTTTATTTTTCATTAAAGTCTGCGAAGGATGCAGCATATGGTGATTTGTGGAACAAGTAGGAACAATTCATATTTTCACAAAAAAATGGCTGTGGCCACTGAATCGTGGATTTCCAGTGTACCTGGCAGCATGCATAACCACACTTCTGTTGTTGTAATAAGCCTTGTCCTTTGCTGTCCTTGTCTGAGCTAAATCCTATGGAGATACTGAGATAAAACAAATACATCCATCCACACAGCATGGTAAATGTCTCAGATAATGAAGAAGATACCACAAGGAACCAGGAAGCTTATGATGCACACAGTATAGTGCCTGGAAGCCTTGAAAGACAGCTCTAGCAGCTTTAGCGGCATCTGACCCAAAACTGATCGCCATACTCCGTGCAAGACACTAAGGAGCAGATATATGTTGGACTTGCGCCACGTTTGCGTCACGCAACGGTGGCGTAAACGTGGCGCATCCCTGCGACCCATTTACAAAGTGACGCATCTAGGCAGATGCGTCACGTTGTAAAGCCCTGCGCCACATGTGGGCGTTTTGGTGCAGGGTGGGCGTTCCGGGGCAGGTGCGCCTCGCAAAAGTGGCTGAGTGAAATCTACAAGATTTCACTCAGTCACTTTTAGGCCAATGCTGCGTCAAAAAACTGTTCCTGCTTGAAGCAGGCGTAAGGCTTGACGCAGCATTGGACAGATAGGGCACCCCCAAGCCTTGCTGGAGCTGCGTTGCGCTTGCGACGCAACTCCAGCAATACGCCACCTTTACGGCACAGATGCGTCACGCATCTGTGCCGTTTTTGCCCCATGGTGCACCACATTGTAAATGTGGTGCACCATAGGTGGTGGAGTGGCGGAGCACAATAACTGGCGCATCCCTGGGGATGCGCCAGTTATTGTAAATCTGCCCCCACAAATCCTAACTGGATCAGTAGGGGTGCTTCTGAATGTAAACCTCTTATGTGTATGAGGGGTGTGTGTGGGGGAAGAATATATGATTTTTCCATGATTACAAGTTCCACGCATGGCATTACCACGCAAATTTTACATCGCAAGTGGCTTTACCACGCTGGAATTTACAACGAATGATTATACCACGCGTAGAAACGTCTTACCTGCACGTCTTTCTCCAGCAGCCCTTACTTCCATCCACCATGGAAACAAGCGTCAAAACACGTCTTCCAAAATAAAAAAAGGACTGCTTTTTTTACGTACACTGCACGTCTTTGGGGGAGGCTCTTTCCTTTTACTTCATTAATACTAAAGAGCGTTTTTTTTTATTTATGTAACTCGCTCCATAATTGTTGTTATTTTTGGGGGGAGACCCCCCCAACCCCTCCAGGCTCCCCCCCCCAACCCTCCCCCACCCCCCCCAGCACGACTGGACGGAATACCACGTCTCCCCCCAACCCACGCTCAAGTTACATGCGTGGTAAAGACGGACCTTCCCTGAGAGCTGGAAGCACGCCGAACTCAGCGCTCTACTAAAGAAACCAACGGCGGACCCCACCGAACTCAAGAACTACCGCCCCATCTCGCTCCTCCCGTTTCCAGCCAAAGTCATCGAGAAGACCGTCAACAAGCAACTGGCAGCCTTCCTCGGGACGACTGGATCCCTCGACCCATCTCAGTCAGGCTTCCGGGCCAACCACAGCACCGAGACCGCCCTCATCGCTGCCACCGACGACATCCGAACCCTGCTGGACAACGGAGAAACAGCGGCCCTCATCCTCCTGGACCTCTTCGCGGCATTCGACACTGTCTGCCACCGCACCCTAGTGCAGCGCCTCAGCAACGTCGGAATCGAGGAGAAAGCACTGGAATGGATCATCTCCTTCCTCGCCGGAAGGACACAGAGAGTCCGCCTGCCCCCATTCAGATCAGAAGCCACGGAAGTCATCTGCGGCGTCCCTCAGGGATCCTCGCTCAGCCCCACCCTCTTCAATGTCTACATGAGCCCCCTTGCAGCCATCGCACGCCAACACAACCTGAACATCATCTCCTACGCCGATGACACCCAGCTGATCCTCTCCCTGACCAACGACCCCGCCACCGCAAGAGCCAACCTACATGAAGGGATGAAAGACGTGGCCGAGTGGAAGACGACCAGCCGCCTGAAACTGAACACAGACAAGACGGAAGTCCTCATCCTGGGCTCCTCACCCTCCGCCTGGGACGACTCCTGGTGGCCCCCCGCCCTGGGCAACGCACCCAAACCGACAGACCACGCACGCAACCTGGGCTTCATCCTGGACTCCTCCCTCTCCATGACCAGACAAGTCAACGCCGTCTCCTCGTCCTGTTTCAACATCCTGCGCATGCTACGTAAGATCTTCCGGTGGATCCCCACCGAGACCAGGAAGACGGTCACCCAGGCCCTCGTCACCAGCCGACTGGACTACGGCAACACCCTCTACGCCGGAACCAACGCCAAGCTCCAGAAGAGACTCCAGCGGATCCAGAACGCCTCGGCGAGACTCATCCTCGACGTCCCCAGACGAAGCCACATCTCCAGACACCTGAGAGACCTGCACTGGCTCCCGATCAACAAAAGAATCACCTTCCGGCTCCTCACCCACGCACACAAAGCCCTACACAACCAAGGCCCGACCTACCTCAACAGCCGCCTCAACTTCTACGCTCCCAAACGCCACCTCCGCTCGACCAGTCACGCCCTCGCCGCCGTCCCCCGCATCCGCAGAGCGACAACAGGAGGAAGGTCCTTCTCCCACCTGCCCGCCAAGACTTGGAACTCCCTCCCTCCCGACCTACACCTGACCCAAGACCACCTCTCCTTCAGGAAGAAGCTCAAGACCTGGCTGTTCGAGCAGTAGCGGACCCCCCGCCCCCAAGCGCCTTGAGACCCTCCGGGTAAGTAGTGCGCGATATAAATGCCTATGATTGATAGATTGATTGATTGGAAGGCACCCACGTTGAAAAAACGTTTGCGTGGTAAGTGTACCGTGGTAAACGTTATGCGTGGGGATGCCTTCGTAGTAAATGATGTTTCCCGTGGGGGAAGGCAAAGAGTGCTGCTGAGGAAGTAGCGGACCAAAGATATCTCTAGGTGGAACTCCAGTCATGGAAGTCACTTTCACCCCAGGCTTGCCCCATGCGACCCCTGGCACCGCCTATGTGACTCCTGGCCTCAGCGGTGGCAAAATCAGTGCCAGGAACACAGTGGCATCCCGTCCTGGATGTAGGCTGGGGCACTCTCTTTGGTTTCTCTTATGTTCCATTATTCACTATTAGTGTGAAAAAATGGAATACATTTAGCTGCAAAATTACTTTTCCTGGTATGTGAGGTAAGTTAAAAAATAATTTGAAATGTATTTTGTGTGCGTGCTTGTGGGTTAGTGTGTGTTTGCTTGAGAGAGAGTGTGTATGTGTAAGCATGTGTGTGTGAGTGACACTGAAGGTCAGGGTGTGTGATGTCACTTCCGCTACTCCTGGCATTTTGGTGAATTGACGTTCTACACTCTACGATTGAATTAAAGCCAACACAGGGGGAGAGATTCAACCCCGGAGTAAAAACCTGAGCGCCCACCCCACAGCTCTAAACCTGAGAGGACACACCACAGCTCTAAACCTGAGCGCCCACCCCACAGCTCTAAACCTGAGCGCCCACCCCACAGCTCTGTCTAACTCGAAGGAACTACTTAGTACCGTTCTCCGTAGGACAGGATTCAACTTCTACGACAGAATGCTAACATACATCCCAAAGGCAATTATATTGGCTCACAGCCTATAAAACGTCACTGTCATCTATTAACATTCCAACTGCATTGCTGACTCAGGCCAGCTTTGGCGTCTTGGCCAGCTGCAGCCTAAAGGAGCCAGTGAAAAGGGCAGAGAGTACACTGGATTGCGCGCTTAGAGCTCGTTAATAGTGGCCGTTTTAAAGCATCAACACAACTGAGCGCAGCGCCTTTTCATACATAGAGCACTGGTCTATAAACACTCCTTCCCCTCTTGTGAAATCACACCTTCACACAGCCAGGTTGGGCTGGGGCGGCTGACTGGCAGAGATGCACCGGTCCCTGATGCTAGTGACCTCGGTGGGGGCTGTCTGCTCGTCTTGTGGTTGGGCTTGCATTGGTTGCATGTTTGTTTTGTCAGTGGCTTAGAGGGCGCCCTTTCACAAGCATCCACTGTACATTGTTTTGCTCTCTGGTACAAAGGCGCTCAGTCTTGTGAAATCCTGTAGCGCCGCCAGGCCGACCAACCAGAAGGCTGGATTTCCGTGCACAGATAAGACAGAAGGTGACAAGAGCCCTCTGTGAGTGCCAGGCAGACCCCCATCACTGCCTAGCTCTAACAATGCCCAGATGCCCCTTGCACGTCACAGGCCTTGTAGCAGCCGCGCGCGCCTCTCCAGGAAGCCTGGCTCCAGGAAGTGGTCCTTTCATCCCATGCGCTTGGCTCAAGATGGCAAGATGTTGGACCCACATCAGATTGCCCTGTCCTTAGACTTCCAAAACCAACAGTCCTTGGCGCCCCTGCATATTTACTCCTCCAGAATCACCACATGGGCCCTGGCACCCCTAGACAGATGCAGCTGAGCGAGCCTTTGGTAAACACACAAGAACACATCACAGCAAACACATGTAAATATTTAGAGCAGACACATTTAGTCATCTCATAATATTTGATTTCTTGCTACTGTTGTAAATAGTCACCAATTTTACACAAGTGGACAGAGGACGTGCCGTGCCCTCTGTGTAGGTTTGTGGTGGTCCTCAGCGGGGGGGCGCACGGGTGAGCTCCGCGGGTGACAGAACCGTTCCGTCACGGCTCGCGGGTGAGCTGTGCTCATGACGGAACGGTTCCGTCACGGCCCCGCCCGCTCAATTAAACGCGCCGCGCAGGCGCGAAATCAGCGCTGCTCAGGCGCGGCGGCCGGGCCTTGACGGAACCGTTCCGTCATGAGCACAGCTCACCCGCGAGCCATGACTGAACGGTTCCGTCAATAGCCTGAGGTATTATATCTTAAATTATTATTTTTAATATAATTCTGCGCATAACACAAGTCCTAAACTGCCGTGGCCGACCCCCTGCAGCTTCATCACTGCCTCGGGCGTGGCTCAGCGACCGGCCAGGAATTAGCTCGTTTGTATGCTAATTTTTGACGTATATTATTAAAAACGCATGGGGGCAAATGAGGGCATGTGACTTTAGTAGGGCAATGCCCCAGCACCCCAATGGATGATGGATGCACCGCCACTCCTAAAAAAAGAGGTGGGGATAACCAAGTTAGGCAGTATGTAAGTGACATCATGGCGCGTGACATCACAGTGTGTGCCATCACAGTGCGTGACATCACGGCACGTGATATCGCACATGGCATCATAGTAAGTGGCATCACAACCCATATCCTCACAGGAAGTGACATCAGATCTTAAGACTTCACATATGTTTAGCAGGTCTATCATGAGTACATTTGAGCGCAACGTTTAAACAAGCATTAGAAATGCAATAGGTCTCGCAGCATTAGAGTTAGTGCTTTTAGAATTGTTAATGGTTTTTTTTGTAAATCTTTAGCATGAGGTTGAGGGTGAGTGAGGGTGAGTGAGGGTGAGGGGTTGAGGGTGAGTGAGGGTGAGGGTGAGGCTGAGGGGTTGAGGGTGAGTGAGGGTGAGGCTGAGGGGTTGAGGGTGAGTGAGGGTGAGTGAGGGTGAGTGAGGGGTTGAGGGTGAGGGGTTGAGGGTGAGTGAGGGTGAGGGGTTGAGGGTGGGTGAGGGGTTGAGGGTGAGTGAGGGGTTGAGGGTGAGTGAGGGGTTGAGGGTGAGTGAGGGTGAGTGAGGGTGAGGGTGAGTGAGGGTGAGTGAGGGTGAGTGAGGGTGAGTGAGGGTGAGTGAGGGTGAGTGAGGGTGAGTGTGGGTGAGGGGTTGAGGGTGAGTGAGGGTGAGGGGTTGAGGGTGAGTGAGGGTGAGGGATTGAGGGTGAGTGAGGGTGAGGGATTGAGGGTGAGTGAGGGTGAGGGATTGAGGGTGAGTGAGGGTGAGGGGTTGAGGGTGAGTGAGGGTGAGGCGAGACCTAAAAAGGAAACAGGTGGCCTGGTCACACTCATCATGACAGTGGGTATATAATGGAAACGCAAGCGGCCGTAGGGAAAAAAGTGAGACTGAGACGGGTGGGAGAAAATCCAGTTAGAGAGAAAGCATCAATTAATCGGGAGGGGAAGACGGAGGGAGAAGAAGATAGAAAGAAGGGGAGAGAGAGTTTGTGGGAGAAGGAAAGTGTCAGGTGGGAGAGATGAGATAGAAAGGTGATAAGTGAACCACATAATCAACCAGGTCTGACTTTTACCAAGCACCACTCTGCATTCTGGGACTTGCAGTCTCACAATTACAAAGGGAGGCTTGCAACTACAAGCCAGTCAATACAAAATGTCGGGGAATTAAAAAACACAAGATTGGGTCAGCAGTAGCACATGACAAGGAGCCCTAGGCAGCCCTCCGAGAGAAATAAATAGTTGGCAGGGTGTCTTATTTGTGGCCGCTCTTTCTGTATTTACACATTGATCTCTGGCTTGGTTAATCAGACACTGTCTACAGCTGCCCTTCGCCTGGACTCTCACGCCAAGGCCACCATAAGCTCCGGCCAGCCTGTGTATGCCGAGGTGAGACTGAGGTATGAGTTACAACGGTGCCAGGCAGCCAGGGTCCACGTCAACGAGCATAATAAATACCGACTAAACATATTTAAACTTGTGACCTCCTCATACACAGAGCTCTGCTTTCAGCACATTAACCCCGTGCCCTCAAATACCTTACTAGCGCTGGTCCACGTGACTTGAAAGGTTCACACAGATTTCTGCATCTGGCACGTTAACCCCCTCAGCCACGAGTACAGGGAGGGCGCCCTGCTAAACGAAAGTTACGTAAACATGCATGCCAACATTTTACAACAGGAAAGTGGGATTTTTAACAACAACAAAAATCGGGGCCGCGTATTTTCCCACATTGATTTCTGTTGAAACAAAGGCGATTTCAGGCTGGGGAGAGCTAAAAGAAAGCCGGGTTTGATGATTAAATCGGGAGTCTCCTGCCTAAATCGGGTCCAGTGGCATATATGCATAAACATCTTCGCAGCAGGCGCAGTAACCCCCTCAGCTCCTACCTGCCCGCGGTGTGATTGGCCAGCTGCCGCATGCGGTTCAGGTGTTTCTTCATCATGGCTCGGCACGGCTCGGTCCGCTTCGGGAGCAGGTCAGCCCGTCATGTCAGCCCAGGGAGGTCCGGTGCCTGCCGCGGAGCCAGAGGGACTTGATGGGAGTGGTGGGGAGGAGGGGGAGGGTATAGAGAGAGAGAGGAGGAGAGACAGGACAGGGGGAAGCAGCAGAGACACGGCGGGTAAAATAAACAAATAACACGGCGGGCAGGGGAGGGGGCGGAAAGGGGAGAGGAGAAATGCGACACGGAGGGAAGGGGCGGAGCGGGGAGGGGGCGGAGAGGGGAGAGGTGCGACACGGCATTAGACGGAAGGAAGAGAGGGGAGGGGGAGGAGAAAGAGAAATGCGACACGGCGGGAGGGGGCGGAGCGGGGGAGAGGGTGTGTGTGTGTTGTTAGGAGACGGACGTGCACGCGCACGCGCTTTTAAGGTCAATGCGCATGCGCATAAGCTTAATGCGCATGCGCATTGACCTTAAAAGTCACGGGCACTGCAAGGAATCGCCACGATTCCTTGCAAGTTAGAAAAGAGTCGATGAGCCCCTATAGTCTCGCTTGCTCGATGCGCATGCGCATCGACAGGCGAGACCTAAAAATGCGATTGTCAAAAAATTGATGCAAAAAATTGACGCAACATCATGCAAAAAATCTGGGGCTCAATTTATACATATATTTTTTTTAATCTGTCACAAAGAAATTGGCAACAATAAGAAACATATTAGTAAATCTGTCCTACTTAATTGGTTACAAAGTCTATATTCTAAAATATCTTACACAATAAAGGCACCTGCTGCACAGATATTTGTTTGTCAGCAAAATCTCAGGGAACAATTAATGGTAAAATAATTCTGGAGGAACATTTATTTGCTGGAGAGATCTGTGTTTTTTCTAGTCCCAGTTTTGAATCAAAGTAACATAGAGGGTTAATTTGTCTCCTGCAAAGCATTATGCAAAACTACGTACATTTTGGAACACACAGATGACAGATTTGTATTTTATGTAATGGGTAAGCAGGTTACTGGTAGTTCATAAACTGTAATCCTTGTAATATAGCGCAGTGAGCTATGAAGAACATGTGACTCCTACACCTTGTAACCCTCACTATCTCATGTATCACATCCTATGCATTGATTTACACACATATGATTCATTTTCAATGTATAATGTCTTAGTTTGATGTAAAGCTTTCTGACAAAGAGGAAGTGTGCTTTTCTGTGTCTCCGGTGCAAGTATTGAACAGACACTGTGAAGTTAAAACAGTGGAAATGACTGCAGTTTCCTGACCTATCTTCATTAAAGCATATAGGGAGATGCAGAATCAGGGACTGTGTCTACCCACTATTTTTACAGGGTGGACGCCGGCAACCCTTTAAAGAGGTTGAGCCCCACAGAAATATGCTGAACTCGTTCCAGTGTACTTTTCAGACACCGAGGCACTTCACCAGCGAGGAGGCAAGGAATTCGGACGTAGATGCAGAGGTGGGAGAACTTTCTTCTTACAAATGCTTGACCAAAGGGGTCTCCCCTCATCATTCTCGTATGGGGCAGGTAGGCCCCATCTGTCAGGGCATGAATATCTTAGCTGCACACACTGTTGAGTGTGATAGTGATAACCCCACCAAGTGGAACCCTCACCATCACAGTACGGTAAGGGTGGAGCCAGATTGTGTAATATAGGTCCTGATGAATGCCACAGACTGTAGTGTAGTTCCTATTTTCCCTATAGGCCCTGCGCATTGGAATAACATAAACAGCAGTGTAGACGTAGGACTGCGGTCTTCTAGGTCTCTACTGACTATGTTAGACTTAATTTAGGTTTGCGCCAGCTAGCTCAGAGGTCACTGGAAACTTTCTTGACTGAATAGGAAGTGATCAGCTTCCCTGGCTCAGACAAGAAGGGATTCAGCTTCCGACAACCGCATAAACATGACAACTTTGCTCCTCAGAATAAGAGTCAATCTCTAGAGTCGTGTGAAACAATAGACAGCTATTTCACTCAGTCAGTTGTGCAGATTTACTTTCACCAGAGTGCAGAGAATGGAGAGACAGGCGTTTTCAATAAAAGATATTATTTATTGAGCAGTCTTCCTTCTCATGCAAGAGAAATGAATTGCCACAATTGCAAGACTTGTTATTATGAAAAGTGCGTACAGTAAAAGGAGAATTACGAAATAAAACTGTAAAAGCATTGATATGGGTTCTTAGCCATAAGATAGTTAAAATGAATAAAATATATACATTCATGTATACATTGGCTAACGACCTCAACTGGTGCTTCTAACTACGCCTACCCCGGTGTACCTGAGCTAAGCCTAACACATGGGAGGAAGTAAGTAAGTAGCAATTTAAGTTAAGTTGCTTTTGCCAAGAGTTTGATTCAAGAATTCTCTCTAAGGGTTTAGTCAGCACCGTACCTCTGGAATAGAATGTAGGAGGTCTGGTATCTCCTTCTTAGGACCCGATATCCCAGTCACCCGCAAGGGTAGGCTGGAATCGCCGGAGCTGGATTTTCTCGGCAGGAGAAAAGACAGCGTCTTTCTCAGCGCGTCAAGGAGGAGGGGCAGCGTCCGTGGGCTTCTCGCATCTGCTGGGCTCTCTGCAAGGGGACAGCTGTTCTGCTCCAGTATTCACCACCACCCTGTGCTTGCTTAAGGCAACGTTGGTATATTTATACCTGAAAGGTGCCGAGTTTGACGCAAGTTTTCGGACATAAGACGTCAATAAAGATGTCACTAAGAACTGGTCGTTCTTACAGTGCTTACAGGAGTTCTATTACTAATCAAAACAAAGCAAGCGGGGCTTTCCCAGGTTGCTGGGGGTTTGGTATGTCGAAAGAACTCGGTGTGCTATCTAGGAATCTAAGGAAGTGGCTTCTGCTGTGTCATGGACTGTCATGGACTGCAGAGGCGAGTTACTGAAATATGGCTCTGATTGTTATGACATTATAGGGATATGTATTGATTATAGCCGTATAGGGGCATGAGGTCACAATATTAATCGGGGTCCTAGATAAAACACATCAAGACCCTTCGAGGCGAGTAGGCAGAAACATGTTGATCACTCATAGCATGGTGGAGGGACAATAGAATCCCCAACACACTGAGCAGTAATTTTAAATACCATACAGATGCCAGTTACATTAACATGAGTATCACATCCGTAAAGGTCTTTTAACGTCACTTTTTTCTAAGGGCCCCCACTTAGCTTTAGACGTGCATCCCTGTCTTCAGGTGTATGCCCACCCTCTATCAAACCAAGTTTTCAGAGGGCGAGGACTGGTCAATGATGAAGCATGACACCAGATGGTGTGTGAGACCAGTCCTTCACTTTTTGTGAGATGCCTGCACTCACAAGATAACACTGCAGCACTGAGGTCATGACACTAGGAGTGGATCTTTTTGTGTTAAACAGCACTTTCAGCAGCGCCTGTATGTTGTCTGCTTTTGTTCCGAGCAGCAACGTTCAGGCGAGGAATAGGCTATCAGATTCCAGCTGTGCCCTTAGAGCCACACACCTAGATGCAATGGAGGAGAAACAAAAGACACACAGCTTGTTATTACTTCACAGGTGTTTAAGAGAGTCATGCTTTTGACTTTGTTCAGTTCCTGTATATAAGAGATACATGCACTGTAAGAATGTCAGGTGTGTTGGCCTGTCATGGTATTTACACAAATAACAATTACAATACCCCTTTCTTGTTTTAATTCTTTTATGAGTCCGGTATAAATCTTGAAGTGGGTAAAAACTGGAGCTTGTGCCTGAAATGGGCATCCAACTTGTACAAAATTACTTCTTTTTTTACCATCAAACATTTCGCCAGGTAAAACTACATCGCGAAATAGCGGAAAAGTGTAGTTTTTACTATGTTTACTATGATTGAGGTGTTGAGCATTAATGCAGCACCCAGAAAATAACATGAACGATGTTACCCGTATTAATGGGACACAGTCTTATCTCACCAAATACCAGAGGGCGCATATTCAACCCCATCGTAAGTCCCTGAATCCACCATTACTCCATAACCTGTCCTCCTCATCACAGAGTATTCAATATGTGGAGCCTAGCCTCGATGGGACAGTTAATGATACACACTCAAGCTCCAAAATATAAGTCTTTCTTCCGTTTCTATGGTATCGACTCTCCTCTCCCTCACATGTCATTTCCACCCTCATACACAAAATAGACTGAGATCCACTAGATTGTGGTGAGAAATTCCTTCTCCTAGGGAGGCGTATCATTTTGGCGCATTCCCAGGTTTTCAAGCTCTTGTAAATTTGGGACTGCATCAAAAACCATGGGAGCTGCGTGGGAACACCCATGCAATGTCATGGAACGCCTTCCCAGGGCAGAGTAATGCAATGCAGTGATTTGCACTTTGTTGCTCCAGATTTTTGGAACCAAGCAAAGCGACTTTGTATGGCTTCAAAAATATGACTTAAGGTTTGTGTTGTGCAACATGTTGCAAACCAGGTAATTAATATGGCCCCAGGTGTCTCTATTTCCCAGTTCATGATCCACACTCAAGCCAAAAAATTTACGTCTTTCTTCCATTTCTGTGGTATTGACCCCCCCTCTCCCTCACATTTCATTTGTGGTAAGACATTCCTTTTTTAGAAGATTGCTCTTACTTTTTAGTGTTTTTCTTGATCGAGAGCTGGAAAGGTGCTTTGAGCAAATCACGGCCTAGGTTCTAGCGCTAATCCAGGACGAAGAGGTTATAAGTGGCTGAGTATGGCTGCAGAACTTTCCTTCAGTGCGGGAGAGGAATGCATATACTATTGGCGTTTCTTTGCTCTGTGCGATGGGGCATAAGGCTTGATATTGGAGGGATTTCTGCAGTGAATTGAGTCCTGCGAGATGAGACTTGATTGCTATAGAAACCTCTCTTCTGAGGATGCCAGTCCCTTTGCGTGGTGAAAGCATTCTGCCACTAACGTGGAGCTCTCTGAATGAATGAATGAATGAATGAAAGGAGCTTATAAAGTGCACAGCTACTCATCAAGAGTGTCCCAGCACTAGGGGTTCACGTATAACATCACTCAGAGGCACGACTAGCTCTTAAAGAGCATGTTTTAAGGTGTTTCTTGAAAGATATCAAATCAGTTGTTGCTCTCCGAGTGGCAGGTAGTTGGTTCCATGCTTGAGCGCCCAAAAAAACTGAAAGATTGGCCGCCCAAACGGACCAAGCGAACTTTGGGGATGCAGGCGAGGTCAGAGGAAGATGATCTTAAGGATCTGATGGGTGCATAGCAGCTAGCACGCCTTTAGAGATATCCCGCCCCCTTGCCGTAGAGGGCTTTGAAGAATATCACCAGGGCCTTAAACTTTATCCTTTCCTTCACTGGAAGCCAGTGTGAAGCCGTGAGATGAGGGGCCATGTGCAACCTGGGTTTCAGTCTAATGATCGCTCTGGCTGCTGAGTTTTGCACCACCTGGAGGCGCTGGAGAAGGTAGCCTGGCAGTCCAAGTATAGGACATTAGCATATTCTAATCTAGACGTCACCAGAGCCTGAACCACTATCTTTCAGGAATCAGGTGGAAGGAGAAGGAGGAATTTTGTTTTCAGCATGCAAAGCATGCCAAAATAGGAACCCACCAATGCCTAGACTTGGGATCTCATAGAGAGGTCACTATCAATGTAGATGCCAAGGTTTTTAACCATGGTTTGGGCTGAGATTGAGGGGGGACAGCTCCTCCAGCCATCAATGACTCCAATTGCTCACAGAAGGCAGGCCAAAAAAGACAATCTCTGATTTGTCAGGTTTGCATTTAAGCTGGTTTGCTTTGAGTCAATTAAAAACCTTTGTGAGACAAGATCAAATTGCCTCCCCATTAAAGTCTGCCCCCATATCACAGGAAAAGATCAGCTGTGTATCCTCAGCATAGGATATTATCTTAGCAATGTTGGCCTCTGCCAGGGTTGCAAGGGGAGACATATATAAATTAAAAAGAGTCGGGCTGAGGATGGAGCCCTGATAGACTCCTACATTCATGTTGGGTGTGGGGGATGAACAAGGGGGCATCCCTATTTCCTGATTTCTATACTTCAGGAACAAAGTTATCCACATTAGTGCCATACCACCGATGACTATGTTCCTTAGTCTATCGAGGAGTCGCTCGCGTGGGACCGCGTCGAACGCCGCCGACAGGTCAAGTAGTATGAAGATAGCTCTGCTCCCTAGTCAAGCTTTTCCTTAAGGTGCTCCATCACTTCCTACAGAGCTGTCTTGGTGCTGTAATTTTCTCTATAGCCACATTGAGTCAAATGCAGTAGATTGTGACTTTCTGTATAATCCGACATCAGTCTGTTGACATGTTTCACAAGCACCTTGGAGAAAGCCGGGAGGAGGGAGATCGGCCTATAGTTTGCGGAAACTTTCGGATCCGCTGCTAGATTTTTAAAGGACTGGCAGAATTTTTGCCTGCTTCAAAATGGACGGCACAATGGCGGAAGAATTTAATGAGGGATGTGTAGTGGGGGCTAGGTAAGATAATATTTTTGCTGGGCATGCATCCAACGGGGGGCTGACTTAAGGCCCTTAAGGTGTATAAGCGATTCATCCAGTTGTATAGCCAGGAATTGTAACAGTGCTGGGGAAAACTGGGACCTGGCTTTTCCATCAGAAATGTGATGAGGGGCAGGCCCCCCTCTGTCTCCCTAGAGAAAGACTATGGAGCGTGGCAATCTTGTTATGGAGGGATAGGGCCACTTGGCTGATCCATTTGGCCGAGTGGGGGGCTTCCTTCCTTGCTGCCTGAGGGGAAGTGAAAGACTTTACAATTCTAAAGATCTCCTTGCCCTTATTATTAGTGGTCGCAGATTTGGCCTGCAGATGGCCTTTCTTCGCCTCTTTTCCCTGCTGATAGTGAAATTTCGGAGCAGCCTTATAGACAATTTGTTCTTCCGGTATATAGTGTTTACTCCACTTTCTTTCTAGACATTTACATTTGCTAGTTCTGAGGGATTTCATGATCCAGGGGGCAGAGTGACTAATCCTCCTGGAGGTGCGGGAGGTCAGGGGGGTTACTGCGTCAACATTTATCCTGAGCCAGGATTCTAGAGCACAGGCATCTACTTCAGGATTTTTAGATAGTGAAAGGGCAGAAGAATCTAAAGCAATCACCAGAACCAGCAGAGGTATTTTGTTGAGAGCTCTCTAGTTATGTTCCGTCGTTTTCGCCCTGTGCCGGATATCCTTAAGTTAATAAGGAAGTGATCAGACCAAGTGATGGGGGTCGGAGGATCGGTTTCCAATTCCACAATACAAAAGATATGATCCAGAGTATGGCCCAAGTTATGTGTGGGAGAGGAAATGAAAGGGACAAGGTTGCTTGCTGCCATTATTTCTGATAAAGCAGTAACATGATCAAGGATCGATGTGTAAGTTGAGGTCACCCCAGATGAGAAGATGGTTGTATCTGAGGGCAAGAGGGTGATGGCTACATTTAGGGACTTGATGACATTTCCAGGCGTACCCGGGGGGCTGTAATCAGGGTTCCCATAATGCATTGACGGGGTGATAAAATACAGCGGAGCAGCTTTAATAGTCCAATTTAAGGTTTGCTGGATGGAGTAAATGCATTCAGGTTGGTGGAGGACTTTACGTCCGCACCCTTTCCTTTATTCTGTAGGAGGATGGTTCAGTATATAGTGTCCACATATGATGAGGCACTGGTCACTGAGTCCAGGCAACCCTCAGTGATAGTGTTTAGGTTCCTGAAAACCAGACCTCTCAAGGGGTAGCGGTGGAGAAGAGCTAAGGCTTATTCAAGAGGGGTGTGAAGCAAGTGCCTGTACCACTACAGTCGTAAAGCTTTTCACACAAGAAAGAAAGAACTGCACCAGGTGAGTATAAAAATAATTTTATTTATTAGCACACACTAGAAACTAATTTGGAATATCTCCTACCTGGAGATATCACCTACACACAAGAAATACTTCAGAAATAGGTAAGTAGCATAGAAAAAGACAAAAAGACCAACCAGGAAGCCGAACCATATACAAAAATAATGGTATGTAAGGTAAGTACCAAAACTGTACAAGTACACAAAGATGGAGAACCCTAGGTGGAACACGGAACAACCCAAGGAGAGCAGCCGGAGACCCTAAGCCAGCCGAGTGTAGATTGGTTACACCGGGTCAAACGTTCCTAGAATAACACAGGGTAAGTCACAGTTGGAATTTTACAGTTCTAGGACCCTTTCCAAAAGACCCCAAAGGAGCCACTTGGACCAAGGTAGGTTTGAGAGCCAATCCATCTGTGGATACCCCAGGACACCTACACCCGGGAGCCCATGTGCACAGGGATGAAGTGGTGTCAAAACCGCCAGTAGAGGCCAATGGATGTTTCGGGAAGATCAGCAGCTACAGAGTCTCGTGGAGCAGGCTGGTGAAACCAGGCTGTGAAATCCAGATGAGAAGAACCTGTAAGCAGAAGGGACAGAGTTCAAACGACCTGGAGGTGACCAGGAGGCATAGGAGCAGAATACCAGCCCTAAATGGAGGTTCTTGCTGTAGCATTGTGAGGTTGAAGTAGCAGCTATGGAGAACAGCAATGATGAAGGAACACAAGAGCCTTCCACAAGCTGTCCCTATGTGGAAAAGAGAGAGCCATTAATCACATGCACAACAACAGCTACACCTGCAGTAAATATCAGGGTGTGTCACAGTGTTTTACCTAGCAGGTATCCCTCTCCAAATTCCCCCGCTGCTAGGTGTGTGTAGATCCCACTGTCCTGGAAGATGTAGGAGTTGTGGGTGCTTCCAGGGAATTTGACCACGATGTCTATGATTATGTTGGCAGCATCACAGATTACCTGCACATTAATGAAGTCGGTGGACTTCCTGAACCTGTAGATGTACTCCGTGGCTGCAGGTGGGCAGATTGGGATGTGCGTGTCATCAATACAGCCGATGACATGTGGGAGTGTGCAATTTGGTAGAAGTCAGTCTTGGTCTTTAACAGTTCCGCATGTGTGTCAGGGAAGATGATGTACTGATGCATTCTCTGCATCATGGCCTCCAGGAACTTCCTGAAGAAACAGGACAGGCAGCTCTGGGACACCCCATCTATCGTAGATATCACCCCCTGGTAACTGCCAGATGCAAGGAGATGTAGGCTACAGAGCACCTGCACATGTGGTGGTATGGTGTGCGCCCTTGGTTTTGGGTGCTCCAGGAGTGGGTGCAGGTCCCTTATCAAGTCCAGGATGATGTGGGGGTGTAGCCTGTACCTTTTGTGGATGTCTGCCTCAGTAAGTTGGAAGAGTGTGATCCGCTGTAGACTTGCTCCTCCCGTCTCCAGATCCGCTCTCCTGCTTCCTGTAGCCGTAGCCGCCTTGCTATCACGTGGAAAGCCGCCATAGTGATCAAAATGTTGCATTTTGGGATTGCTTATATACCCTGTGGCTGTTTACCACCTGCTTCCAGTTAGTGTTATTTACCGACTCTTAAATACCTAATTTCATGAAATTCGGTATTTAAGAAATTACCTACATCTCTATTCTCATTTTTACCGTTTCTTATTTACCGAATCGGTAAATAAGAATTCGGTAAATACCTATTCGGTAATTTCGAATTCGGTAATGATGAATCGGTATTTACCGATTCATAATTACTGAATCCGTATTTTTGGCCTCCTACATCGCAAAGGCCTAAATACCAGTCGGTAACGGCTAATTTACCGAATTTTAAGCGTTACTGACCGGTATTAAGCTACCTACATATGGCCCGTGGTGATGACGTCCCCAACGTCCTTCTCAAGCTCCAACCATTCATTTCGACAAGTTCCAAAATCAGAACAGAAATCCTGTGTTCTCCATATCAAAACTATGACTTGACCTTTTGACGGGCCTTTCAGATCACGGCAAACTGTTTAGCTGTAAAGGACTTAAAGGAGCAGTATTAACGCCTGTGGAAGAGGCTAGCAGCGCTGCTCGAGCTTTTTGCTCAGGTCTTCACACTATTGCGCTATGAGATGATACCAATGGCTAGAGTGCACTATACATACCCCAGTAAGGTAACATGACATCCCAGCAGTGACCACGCAAATGTGGGAGGACTGTGTGGTCGGCCAGTGTTTGCGACCCTTAAGACCCTGAGGCAGTAATACCTGGAGAGAAGTGTTTTTCTTACATTGGCCCATGGCTGCCCTTTGGCAATTTAGCATTCCACAGTTTACCTCCCATGCTTTTCTGTCATGAGCAACTAAGCAACATTAGTGAGTTGTACTTTACATGGTGCTGACGCGCAGCTGTAGAAACGAGCATTGATAAAGCTAGTAAATCTGGCGTTTGCTAGCCTGTGATGTTTCATTGATTTTTGGCAAATATATGCTAAAGTCCTTAAAAGTGTAAATGTAATAAAAAGTACTAATTCTGCTGCGTAAAGGAGAGGGATGCCAATAAAAGACCTTGGATTTGTTGTCTGTAATGCTTCATCTCGGGAGCTGTCATTGTAGTCCTTTTTCTATGCCTACTTTTATGTTGATGGTTACTGCACACCGGAGTCCTACTTCTATGTTTATGACCTGTCCCGTTTTTTTTTTGGAGAATCTGGTCACCATATCCTTGTGGTTGTTTTCCTTTGGTTAATTCTTCAACTTAGCTTTGTGATGGGGTAGTTTGGCAGAGTAGGAGGAATAACTAAATGGGAGGACTGAGCAAGTGAACAACATAAACACTGAAGAAAGACTTCTGTTCTTTCAATCGTCCCACCTCGTCTCAACATTCTGTGAGTACTTGAGCGCACCTCTGCCCCTGCACTCAGAGACAGAACAGTTACCTCTACATCTCTCTCCAAACCTGAGCACACTTCTTCAGACCTTAGTCTACGGATCATGATCTGTCTCAGGGAGGCGGGGCTCCTCGTATCGTATTGACTGACTGGGAGCTCTAAAGTCCAAAATAATGAAAGTCATTGTTCAGTAATATGTGAAAGACAGCTCCACTGTGCTTTAGCTCACAAAAACAGTAAATAAAACCCATGACCCTGCTCAGCATCATCTCATTGGCTGAGCCATGCAATGATGCACTCTGGATACCTCCTGCTCTTCTGCAAGGTTGGGAAACCGTGACCATACACACTGCAATGCAGCAGTCAGAGTTTTCTGATTGCAACACAGTCATGCTGTTTTCTGATCTCCTGGGTGGCACATACCTGTCAACTCATTTGCATATGGCGATGGAAACCTACCACGTGTGGTCTTACACCCGCCAACCCGCTGGCTTTCCCTTCTGCAATCCCCATTTCATGGCGCAAGAGCGACGCAAACCGGTTCATAAATATTGCCCCAGGTGTCGCTATTTCCCGATTTGTGGTGCTCATTTTAGCAACCTTTGAGAGGATGGAAACACGTGCCCTGCCAAAAAACACTTAGGGGCCCATTAAGATGGTGGGCAGAGAGGGGAGGAGCCTAGCGACGAACAAAGATGACCGCATAAGGTCTCGGCTCCGTCGACCTTCTCCTGCAGCTTAAATATCCTGTTATAAATCCTGCTTTTTCGCCTCACCCCGTGTGTGTGACCCGTTTCTGCTACTGGCGGTGTGATCCTGGGAAATGTACAGCCCTAATTGACGGAATTACATCGAGTGGAAGTTCTTGGCCTCACGCTGCCCGAGAGTCGGGACCTCGAGTACTGACCTAGCCGGGTTACAGTACAACAACAGCGGCTGGGGGACCCTGACACGGTCCGGTCGATTGACGTGCAGAGCGACCTGCTCCTGGATTGGTGAAGTGCCAGCGGTTCTAACTGCATTGTCGAGGCATAATGGTCCTGTGAGTGACTGTGGGGTCGGGGGTCCCCCTCTCGGTGCAGCCCGCCCGCCGGGGTGAGGCCCCCGTCCGGAAGGCCCCAGTGGCGCCGGTCAGTGTGCCTCCCGCCCCCGCCTGCCCTATTCGCGTTTCGCTCCCTGGGAGAATCGGGTGACCTGAAGGGCGCACCGATGTCTGCAGTCGACCAGTCTGCGGAGGTGCGGGGTGATGAAGAGCTATCATTGCGAACCGTGATGGCCGCCATTAAGGGTCTGCGCTCCTACATGGTTGCTCTGTCCCACGAGACGATCGCGGATGACACCGGAACTGCCCGATCGCGCAAGGACTCAGTTTTGTTTGGTCCCCCTAAGCTGGCCGTTTCCCCCGCTTTGACCCGGGAATCTACGGACCGAGGTCCATCAAGTGTCGGAGCCTGGATAACAATGTCTGGATCGCAGTGTGCGGCTGAACCCGCCGCCGTGGCGTGTCACCCGCTAACGTTGACGAGTTCGCCTGTGAATGTGTTCACGTGCCGGTCCCTTATTGATTTTGTTGAAATTGTGACCCGACGGAGGCTACAAACATTTCTCGACCGTGTGAGCTGTGTGGCGTGGTGGAGCCTGAGGTGGTCGGGATCTGGTCGTGCCGGGGCGAGTGTCATGGCGGCTGTGGATTGTGGTGGACTGAGGTTCTCTGTTGGACTCGCCGCACGGATTCGTGGACTGGCTGCACCTTTGAGTTGTCCTGTGACTCTGCTGGTGCGGTGTGAGGAACTCGGAGTTGCCATTCGTAGAGGTCAAGGGTGAGACTGGTGATCGTCTCGGATGCTAGGGGTTTGTGAAGGACCCGGGATCCGCCATTTTTTGCATTGGGGGTGGGGCGGGGTCAGACGTCTTCCCTGGTTATTGCCGCATATGACTTGCTTTGTTGCTGATTGGTCAATGACTAGTGAGGTTCCGTGAGAATCGTAACAACGTTTTGGGCTTGTTCGAATATGGACGAGTTTGGTATCTACGAACCGCAAATGATGAGTTTAGTAGGTGTATGTGTTTTCGCTACACTACTTGGAAGGGTTCGCCTTATTTACGGGTTTCTCCATCTGAACCTTCGGGTTCCATTTTAGATACGGCATCCATTTTGTTTCTTGCCCTCACGTAGCCGGCGGATGGACAATGTCCGCTCAATGACCCTGGGATTCCCAAGCTCTTGCGGAAGACGCATATTCCTTTGAGTGTGCCTCTATGACTAGGGGAATGACACGGCAAAGGCAGATGGCTCCGCTCGAGGCTCATCTTGCCGTGCCAGTCTACTGTTTCAGCCTTGCATACGTTAGGCTCGAATCCTTTGATCCTGCGATCACTCTTCCGATATTGCCCCCACACTCTTTTCAATCTGTTGTCTGTCTTTGTTTTCCTTGCACCTGTTCCTGTCCCTTCTCTTAGCTCGTTTACGACTAGAATGGAATGTGCCTAATGGTGGGATAGCGTGCTTTTACAGTTGGGAACCGGCAATGTTTCTGTAATTATGTTCCGGGCTTCTGAAAACATGAATGCAATCCTTTTGAAGTTTACTGTGGGAACTGAGTTGTAACATTTTGTTCGTTATGTTGTGCAATGGCGAAAATGTGCATAAAAGGAGCGATCCACTTTTGCAATTCGAAGCAGACTCTCTGAACCTACACTCTGTTGTACTTCTAGCGATTTCTGTGTCCCTGCAGTAAATAAACGCTGATCTTTGATGCAGAAGGAAGTGTCCCGTGTCTCTGTGATTTGTACGCCGGAACAGGTATATCCACGAAGGTTTCAGGTGTTGTCCCCTGGCACCGCTGGGACTTAAATTAGCCCAGTCCTTCAGTTGGCGCCCAACTTGGGGCGACATCATGCGGTACCGGTCCAAAGCCTGACGATCATGAGGAAGATTCCCGCTTCCTGACGGCTGCGACGGACTGATGCCCTGACTGTCGACCTGTTTTGGCGCCTGGCGTAGTCCTTTGTACGGCGAGACGATAGGCGGGCCTTCCTGGTGACGCCATTGTTCTTTCAGTTAAGTATTTGTGGGTCGCTCCCAGTCCTTAGGTTAACTCTTTGGTTCCTTTTTTGGGACATTTGTTTCGTACTTTGAAACTTGGTTGTTGTTGTTGAAACTTGGTTGATTGCATGGTTCCATTGCATTTGTGGTCCTTAGTTGTTGGTTCTCTCTTTTGGGTTTTGGGTTTTTCTTTGACAATTGCAATTGCCAAAAACCGAGGGTCTCGTATTTTTGCGAGGATATCGTAATTCGATAACCCTTGAAGTTTGAAACTCGGTTAGTGTGCACGATGCCTGGCCGTAGTATTTTGTTTGGTTTCCTTAAATGTTGCAACACGGATTCCCGGTTGGAGGACTCATGTCCAATACCTCCAGTTGGAACTCCGATTTATGAGCTCTATAGTCGACATGGAATGGGCCCCATTGTATATAATGAATTTTGGATCCGTTATACCAGAAAAGATAGTGTCCTTAGTTTTGAAACTGAGATTTTAGATAATCTCGAAGCAAAATTGTTTAAAAAGAAAGCTAGGCCAGCGATGTTTGATTCCTTTCGGTTATGGCGCAAAGAGGCCAGACAGAAAGAAATCAAGCAGATTAAGAAAAATAGGAAAGAGGGTATCATTTCGATGATGCAAGGTGCAGAACAGCATCAGCAAGATAAAGCAGAGAAGGAAAAGGAAGTTTCTATCAGACAGCATAGCATGGCGGTGGATAAATGTTATCCGGTTTTACCGTCGAGTTCTGAAAAGAAGGAAGAAGCATCGAAAGAGGATCCTTTGTTAACTTATTTACTAAAATCACCACCTCCTTATGTACAGGGTACTACAGCTGTCGTTCCGGCGGCTGCTGGTCAGCCTGTTCCTCCGACTCCCCTTGTTCCTCAAGTGGGCCCTGCTCCTTTACCACCTCTTCTTCCTACTGCTCCTACGTTTAGTCCTAATATTGTTGCTCCTGTTCTTCTTTCCTCTACTCCTTCTGTTCGTAACCGTATATGTCATTCTGTTGCTACTCTCTATTCTCCACTTTTCGGATCGTTATTCGAATCTGATGTCTCTGAAATCTCCCAGAGACGAAGTCAAATGCCTGGTGGAAGGGAGAGTGAGACGTTAGTAACTATGGCGCGTTGGTGGATTAGACATCCTGCTAAGTACACTTCACGCATAGTTTTCGATACGTTCTCTCAGTTTAATGAGCCCACACAGAGATTCGTGTTCGAGGAGATGTGCAAATCATTGAGAGAAGAGTGGGATAATGATGAGCTAGATATCGTACCGCCCGATTTGACTGAACTTCAGAGTCAGTTTTCGAACTGTATGATTGTAGGTGGAGATGTACGGCGTGCATTAGAGTGTTTGTTAGCTTTTAGATCCACAGTGCCTTCACGAGTGTCGTTTGACGACGACTCCGATGATTCGAAAGCGAAATCTCGACAGTATCCCATGCGAGAAGTTCCCCCAGTGTGGATGCCAGGTGATGCTGCTGCCGTTCCTCCAATTTTGCCACACTTCCAGAGAGTTTGGATACACCTCCCATGGAAGCGATCAGAAGTTTTGCAGGTGAAACAATCCTTGCCAGACCCCCGGAAGAATCCAGCAGGTTATTACAAGGAGTTATCCCAACTTGTGGATGCTTCTATTATGAACCTTGCTGATATCGACATGTTGTTTGGTAACGTAGTACCGCAACCGATTTGGGCGAAAATTCGTCAAGAGAATCATGCAGCTGAGTTAGGTGGTGATTGGGCTGCACTTGTAGCGGCCGACGGACGGCAAGTTGGTGGGGCTAAGCCTGAACAGTTAATTACGGATCTGCCCCAAAGAATCATTACGCTCATGAAAACACTCATGCCAGCGATGAGGGTGAACTGGGATAAATTGTCTGCTTGCAAACAAAAGAAAGACGAGAGTGTCTCCGATTTCTTTACTAGGTTTGAGGAGGCATTTATCGATCATAGTGGTCAGGATATGAGCACTGAGGGAGGTCAGCGATTGTTTGTCGATTAGTTCGTGTTAAATCTGTTGCCCGAGTTATGCAACAAATTGAAAAATTCTGAAAGTGCATGGGCTGTTTCAACCACGGCTCAAATATTAGCAATGGCTCAATATTATGAAAATAGAGAAAAAGAGGAGAATGATCGAACAGACAAGAAAACGAAGGAGCTAAGAACTAAGGTCTTATTGCAGCAAGCGTATCCTCCGCGCTCGAATCAGAATGACTCGCAACAGCAGCATGTGCAGTATCGACCGCAAACGCAGTCTTCTAGGATGCAGTCGCGCTCTGACTCCTCTGCATCCAGATCTATGCTTGGGTATAATCAGTGTGCATATTGTAGGGGTGAGGGCCATTTAAAGTTTAAGTGCCCTGTTTTACGTGACCGAACGAATGGTGTTTCGGTACGAGGGGGTCGTGGTGGTCATCAGCAAGCATCTCGAGGTAGAGGTCGTGGCACCTCTCAAAATCAAAACGAGCGTTATGCTCCTTCATCGGACGCGAACAATTGTTTTGATCAGTGAAATACATCGTCTGGCAGATCTGCACAGTGTCATGGGGATGACTATTATGTTGAGCATGAGATTGGTGCAGACAACAATTACTAGGACAGCCATAGACAAAGAGAGGGAGTAGTATCAGTTCCAGTTGATCAGAGAGGGCCTTACGTCGCAGTTGCCACATCGGGCGTAGTTGAGCCTTTTCTGTTGGACACTGGTGCAGCAAAAAGTTCCATCATGCATTCGAAACTCCCTGGCGCACCTTTGTCTGGCTTAACGAACGTTTCTGTTGGATTCTCTGGCGCCCCGGTCAGCAATCCAGTTTCTAGCCCTTTGTCCCTTACGATTGGGCCACGTGAGCTAGAGGCTCCTTTGATTTTAACTACTGGTTGTGGTGAGAATCTATTGGGCCTGGATTTGTTGAAGCGGTTATATGCGACTCTGTTTTGCTCTCCTACGGGAGTGGAGCTTACCTTAGGTCAGAGAGTCATCTCTCCTATGTATTTGTCAACTGATAAGCTCCCGCCGGAATTAAGTTCCCTTCCTGAGTCTTTATGGGCAACAGGTCCCAATGATGTGGGCCTACTGGACATACCACCTTATGTAGTCCAATTGAATTCAAATGTGAGATTACCACGTATCCCCCAGTATCGTATCTCTCTTGATGGCGAGCGAGCGCTATTAGCGATCATTTATGACTTGATCGAGAAGGATGTTATTGAAGAAACTCGGGGAAATGTGTGTAATAGTCCTGTGTTACCTATTTTGAAACGAACTGACCCATCCAAGCCTCCTGTGTACCATTTTGTAATTGATTTGAGAGAAGAGAATAAAATCGTGATTCCACAGTTTCCAGTGGTGCCTGACATTACAGCTTTGCTGACCCTGATTCCAGCCTCTGCCTCCTGGTTTTCGGTGATCGACCTAAAGAATGCTTTCTTTAGTATTCCGATTGCTGAGGAAAGCAGAGATCTATTCGGCTTCTCATTAGGTGGTCGCAGTTTTAGGTTTAAACGCGCACCACAGGGCTACTGTGAGAGTCCATCGATCTACAGTCAAGCCCTTAAGAGTCAACTTGATGCATTCGTGCTACCTGCTGGTGCGGCCCTGATTCAGTACGTTGATGATCTGATTTGTAAAACTGCTACGGTATCGTTGTTAAAGCATTTATGTGACTTACATCACAAGGTGTCACCTTCTAAGCTACAGTATTGTTGTCAAGAAGTAACCTATTTAGGTCACTTATTGTCAAAGGAGGGAAGAAGGTTGACCCCAGAAAGAATTGCAGCGATTGCTCGAATGACTGTGCCAACAACTCAGAGAGATGTACGTGCCTTTCTAGGTATCACGTCATACTGCAGACAATGGATTCCAAACTTTTCATTGTTAGCGAAGCCATTGTTAGCTCTCAGGTGCAAGGATGTTCCGACTCCTTTGCCATGGACTGAAGAGTGTCAGAAAAGTTTTTCTGAATTGCGTGATGCGTTGTGTTCGGCTCCTGTGTTAGGTACTCCTGATTACAGTAAGCCGTTTACACTATACGTTCGCGAGAGGGAAGGTTGTGCGTTAAGTGTGTTGACGCAACAATTTGGCGGCAAACAGCGTCCATGTGCACATTTTTCTTCGACCTTAGACCCAGTAGCTAGAGCATTGCCGAGTTGTCTAAGAGTGACAGCGGCAGCTGCGGTGTCCATTCGACAGTCCGCAGGTCTGGTCATGGACAATATGCTTACAGTGATGGTTCCGCATGCAGTTGACACTCTCTTGAATCGACCGAAGATTCAACACTTGACGAGTGCAAGGTTGTCCGGTTATGAGTTGACACTTTTGGCAAGTCATATACAGATAAAACGTTGTAATGTGTTGAATCCAGCGACATTGTTGCTGATTAATATGGAATCAGGCGATGTAGCACCACATGACTGTTACTTGAGAACTGAAGAAGAGACGAAGGGTCGTATTGACCTGAAAAACACTCCATTGGTAGATCCCGATGGTACTTTGTATGTTGATGGTTCATGCTTCAAGTTGCCGAATGGTGATGTGACGACTGCGTATGCTGTAGTGACATTGAATACGGTTGTGGAAACTGCGAGATTGAGTCCGAATTCGGCGCAAGCGGCAGTGTTGATTGCTTTAACGAGAGCGTGTGTTTTGTCTAAAGGAAAGCGAGTGAATGTGTTTACTGACAGTCAATATGCGTTTAGCGTAGCGCATAGTTTTGGTCGATTGTGGAGAGAAAGAGGATTCATGACGTCGCATGGCACGAAGATCCAACACGGACAGCTCGTGAACGATCTTTTGGATGCACTTACATTGCCTAAGCAAGTGGCAATCATTAAATGCAGCGCGCATCGAAAGGATACAGATGATGTTGGTCGTGGTAACGCGTTTGCAGATGAGATTGCTAAAGAAACAGCCAAGAATCTGACAAATCGAATGTATGTTACGAGTTCAGTGAGATGGCCGACGGAGACTTGTATGTGTGAGGACACAGTTGACAGTGTGAAAGCGATTCAGAATGAGGCCACCGAAACTGAAAAGGCTAAGTGGAAGGAAAGCACGGGGAAGTTAGACATGAATGGATGTTGGGTTGATTTGTCAGAGTATCAGAGATGGATGTTACCGGATGCGTATGTGCTTGCCGTTGTTACTATGGCCCACAGCATGTCACATATTAGTGCGAAAGGTATATGTAAATTGTTGTCTCCTGTATGGAAGAATGATGGGATTGCTAAGTGTGCTGAGAGAGTGGTCAAGACCTGTATGGTATGTTTGATGCATAATCCTGGCAAGGGCACCCCCACTCCACCTGGTCATTTTGCTCCTCCTACATGCCCCTTTGAAGTTATCCAGTTGGACTTCATCCATATGGAGAGATGCAATAATTTGAAATATGTATTGGTTGTGGTTTGTGCGTTCTCCAGATGGATTGAGGCCTACCCTCTTAAGGATAATACTGCCCTGTCCACAGCAAAAGTTCTACTCAAAGAATATTTCCCCAGATACGGAATGCCACGGATCGTATGGTCGGATAATGGAAGTGAGTTTGTGGGAAGTGTGATGAAGAGCGTGTGTACGGGTTTGGGTATCTGCCAAAAATTTCATAGTGCTAACCATCCTCAATCGGCGGGTTTAGTGGAAGGGTACAATGGTACTCTGAAACTGAAACTTGCCAAAATCCAAGCAACGACTGGGTTATCATGGCCTGATTCATTGCCTCTAGCTCTCTTATCGACCAGGGCGACTGTGCACTCTCGAGTAGGGCTTAGCCCATATGAGATTGTGTTCGGCCGTCCTGCGAACGTTTGGGGAGTTCCGAGGCCTAAGGAATTTAACAGAATTGAATATCCAATGTTGATTGACTATCTTTACGATCTGACTGCTAAATTGAGTTTGATTCATCAACAGGTTTTTGAAGCTCTACCGGCACAAACAGAAGGACCTGGACATCGGCTCCAAACTGGCGAGTGGGTGTTAATCCGCAATTTTGGGAGAAAACAAAATCTCGAGCCAAGGTTCGTGGGACCCTACCAAGTCTTGTTGGCAACGAGGACTGCAGTTTGGCTGGACGGCAGAAAACACTGGGTGCATGCCACCCATACGAAGAGAGTCCCGCTCCCATTGCCAGCAAATAATTGGATAAGGAAAGGGTTTGCCCCGACTGAAACCGATGTCATTCCAAACTATGTGCCATTTAGGAATGCTCAACCTGTAGAGAACGATTCAGCTCAGTCAGATACACCTGTTGAATCATCTGGAACTGTACCTTTGTCTTCAGCATTGGAGAATTCAAGTTCTGAACTGTCACCTGAACGATCGAACTTTGTTTTGCCATCTGAACCGTTGTTTGAAGAGCAAACTCGACCTGGAAAATGTCGATATTTTCTTCGATCGCGTGATAAGGACAAATAAAAAATTCCCTTTTGTTTTTGAATTTACATTACCCCCTACCTGTTGCTATGAATATTGTGGACATTTGCATTTTTCACTGATTTTGAGTTCTTTAATTTTGTTTTACATATCTTGTGTGTTCCTCTTCTGTGCAGCTAGGAGACTTATATTAAATTGAATGTTTATTTGATTAAAACCTACCATCTGGGTTGGCCGTAGGGCTGTGCGGGTACCTACTTCTGTTTAGCAGGTTTCTGACACTAGGTCGGTTACTTTTGTCGGTTTCTGGGAACTCCTGGGAATTGATAATCGCTACTCAGAATCAGGTGCGTCAAGAACGTTACCGACGGTCTTTAGAGGATGGAGTTCTCTAAGCTGTCAGAAATAGAGAGGATGTTGGCGCAAAGATCCAAATTGCATAAGATTTTACGAACAAAATGTTTTTTGTTTCAGGTTTTCATGTTGTTCCTAACTGTGTCTATGTTATTGGTGGGTGGAGTGTATTTTGGGATTCAGTCGCTATTGCCTTCCACTTCGCCTACTTCTCCTTCTCATGATCTGAATTCTGTTCTCGTTCCCACTATTTCTCCACATTCCTTTCATCTTCTGCCCCAACATGAACAGGTCAGACGTGCGGAATTTATGAACAATTCCTTTGTCCAACTTTTTCACCAGCATCAGTTGGTAATGAACACTACCAACTGTTGGGTGTGTGGGTTAATGCCACATAACATGGATAAGGGTATTCCGTATTTAGTTCTTCCCTACAGCTCCCAGGGGTCAGCTCGAGCATTCCAAATCATGTTCCGTAGTGCACTAGATTCCTACCCCCGTCGAGAAGCACGCTCCACAGACCTTGGTTCTGGCCCGTACCACAAGTCTTTGGCGATAGCGATTGCTGATCTGGATAGAGATATTTTTGATTCATCGCTTATTCCAGAGGAAGAGGTGCGAGCCTACAAGGATCTGAGTGAGGCCGAGTATAGTATGTCAGTGGGTGATAGACAGCTTAAGAGCTCGTCTCCGATCTGGATCGTACCCCACCTTGGTCATTTCTGTCTGCAAGGTCTTGGTCGAAATCCGAGAGCTCAGCTTGGGAAGAGTGCTTGTACTGAGACATACGTTTTACCGATGCTCTCTTCCCCTGTATTTCTGACTGCCAAGGGTACCTATTTTGTGTGTTATGATCGCGCTTATACATAGTTACCCCGTGACTTCTCGGGCACATGTTATATCGCGAATCTTTTGCCACCGACTTTTACAGTTGCCTCAGACTATCACAAGACAAGAGTTGTGAGAGGCGTTATTAGCAAAGAGGACACTGCCGGTCAAGAAGCAGGAGACTTCTTTAAGGGTTTCCTACCGTTTTAGGGACCTATGGTCAATAGTAGGAACCTGAGACAGTTGGCTCGTGTGATGGAATCGACTGCTAACATAACTGCAAGTGCTCTTGGTAACCTGACAGCAGAGCTTCAAGCGGATGGACTTATGACGTTGCAGAACCGTATGGTTCTAGATGTCGTACTCGCAGATAGAGGTGGTGTGTGCAAGGTGATCCATTTGAGCTGCTGTATTTTCATACCTGATAATGCTCCAACTGTTTATCAAGCCATCTCGAAGTTGCATAAAATTTCCGAGTCCATACATGTGGACGAAGGTGATTGGACGCTTCTGGGATGGTTTTGGGGTCTGATGTCGACTTGGAGTTGGAAGATTCTGATGATTGTAGGGGTTGTTGTGACGTTTCTGTTCACGTGTTGTCTTTGTGTGCAGTGTGGTCCAGCCTTATGTGGCCTTTGTGCTACAACGTGTATAAGAAGGCCATCTGTTACCAGAGAGACATTGATGGATAGAATAATGTTCCAGTAACATCTAAACTATCTGATGAATATCGATATTGATTCTGATATCGACTAGTGCTTGCCTACATGAGGGCAAAAGGAGCGTCTGAGGTTCCGTGAGAATCGTAACGACGTTTTGGGCTTGTTCGAATATGGACGAGTTTGGTATCTACGAACCGCAAATGATGAGTTTAGTAGGTGTATGCGTTTTCGCTACACTACCTGGAAGGGTTCGCCTTATTTACGGGTTTCTCCATCTGAACCTTCGGGTTCCATTTTAGATACGGCATCCATTTTGTTTCTTGCCCTCACGTAGCCGGCGGATGGACAATGTCCGCTCAATGACCCTGGGATTCCCAAGCTCTTGCATTGAGTGTGCCTTTATGACTAGGGGAATGACACGGCAAAGGCAGATGGCTCCTCTCGAGGCTCATCTTGCCGTGCCGGTCTATTGTTTCAGCCTTGCATACGTTAGGCTCGAATCCTTTGATCCTGCGATCACGCTTCCGATATTGCCCCCACACTCTTTTCAATCTGTTGTCTGTTTTTGTTTTCCTTGCACCTGTTCCTGTCCCTTCTCTTAGCTCGTTTATGACTAGAATGGAATGTGCCTAATGGTGGGATAGGGTGCTTTTACAGTTGGGAACCGGCAATGTTTCTGTAATTATGTTCCGGGCTTCTGAAAACATGAATGCAATCCTTTTGAAGTTTACTGTGGGATCTGAGTTGTAACCTTTTGTTCGTTATGTTGTGCAATGGCGAAAATGTGTATAAAAGGAGCGATCCACTTTTGCAAATCGAAGCAGACTCTCTGAACCTACACTCTGTACTTCTAGCGATTTCTGTGTCCCTGCAGTAAATAAACGCTGATCTTTGACCCCGAAGGAAGTGTCCCGTGTCTCTGTGATTTGTACGCCGGAACAGGTATATCCACGAAGGTTTCAGGTGTTGTCCCCTGGCACCACTGGGCCTTAAATTAGCCCAGTCCTTCACTAGGGTTTTACGTCGCAGGAGGGGGTGGTGTGGCCGGGGAAAAGTGAGATTCTCCTCCTCCCTTAACTTTTTCTTTCTTACTTTCTCCTTTTTCCCCCTTTTTATAGATCTCTTTTCTCCTATATTTCTGGTTTTTGGTCGCTGGGCGATAGGCACGCTGCTAGGGGGGTAGGCCGTAGCCATCTGCAGGGTTGCAGGGTGGGGGTGGGGGGGCAATGGTTTTTGTTTGTTTTTCCGTTTATTGTTTCTATGGCCTTTTTTTCTACTCTTTTAGTTGGACTGGATATCTTTTCTTTTTCTCTTTCTGGGTCTGGGACCAGTGTGTCGGGTTATTGTTAGGACTCTTTGGACGGGGCTGGGACTGTTGCCGCTTAGTCTCTCCTGTCATTGGATACATCGGGGGGCGTGAGTCGGGAGTCTCCAGGGTTGGTCTGCCTGCTTATAATGATCGCTTACAATTGTTGTCGTCTCTGACTTTGGACTTGCTTCTCTGCCTGCCCGATGATTGAATCTACTTCAGATCCTGTAGCCGGTCCCCTCCTGTTTCCTTTTCTGTCTGCTCTTCTTGTTCACGTACTGAACTGTGTCACGTCTTTACCGTGTATATCCTGTTTTATTTTAAAAAATTAACCTCTCTTATCCTGTACTGCTCTCCTGTGGGTGCCGTAACTGTCTGGTTCTCGATTCTGCTGCCATGCCTCCGGGATGTTTGGCTGACTAGCTGTGTGCACCTTTTTATAAATAAAGGTTTTCCCAAAAAAAAAAAAAAAGAAAAGATGGTGGGCAGACTTTGTCCGCCCGCCATCCCGACGTAAAACGGGACCGGCGGTCCCGTGGGGGCCATTAGGATGCGCTCGCCCCATTGGCAGGCGCATCCTGCATTTTTAACATTGCGGCGGGCGATGCTAAAAGCACTGCCCGCCGCAATGCTAAAAATGCATGTCGTGCACTTCAATGCACAACGTGACAGGCACCGTGCGGTGCCTGCCACTTTGTACATTGAACTGCATGTGCGCAACCCACCTCCCATAATCCCTGGGGGCCCGCAACGGGCCCCGCAGGATATTTCCGCATGCCTTTCCTTGGCGGCAACGCTGTCACGGAAAAGCATGTTCCCGCCCACATCCTAATATGGATGGCAGTGTCTAACAGACACTGCCACCATATCAAACCCTTTTCGTCCCTTGTCGACCGGGCGGAAAAGCGGCGGACGGTCTTTCCGTCCGCTGGGGTCCCCTTCGCCATTGTAATATAGCGGGGGGGAAAGGGTGGCGTGCGAAGAAGGATATCGGGCGGATCCGCCCGACATCCTAATGGGGCCCTTATTTCAGGGTAGGGACGTTCATCTCATTGAGCTGGTCCTCAGGCATCTTGACCACGGTATTACAGCTGGGAGTAGAGAGAAGCACAACAGAGTCCCCGCATGAAATGAACACCGCTTAGTGAAGTAGGGCATAGACTTGACTCAGTGTTTAATCAAGGCCTTTTAAACAGATGGATTCCAACATAGGCTTGACAGGTAAAATAATGGTACAGGTGTGTACAACAAAAGGGAGTTTCGGGCCAGCAGACAGTCAGACTGACAGCACACGGCAGTCTCTCAACACTGCCTTGTGTCCCTCATCTGCAGGAGACTTGAACCCATAGTATCTTTATCTGGGAGACAAGAGTTGAAAAGTGGCCCAGAAGTTTGGAAAGGGTGAAGGGATATGTTCTGGGTGGTGGGTCATAATAGAGGTGGTGTGGGCAGGGAGGTACTAGAATAAAATAACTGTTTACAATTACAAGGGGACACCGCACATTGCAACCTTGTTAAATCAATTTCCAGGAATGCAGTTGTAGTAAAAGATAAGTTTATTCCAAGTAAAGAGGCAATCCCCGGCATACATCCGATGGCTCCATGCAACAGCAGTAACTGAATAACAATAACTGTATAACACAGTACATACCTAGTAAACATACATTTGAAAGGATACATATCACGAGGAATATACAGTAGGAGGGATACATACCACGGGAAGCATTTGAAGGAAAACACACCCACGAGCTGAGTGCGAGTCCGTGCACGTGAATGCCAAGCATTTGAAGATAAATACACTCACGAGCAGGGCGCGAGTCTGTGCACGAGATGACATAAGAACACAACACACCTTCCCCCCTTATAAAATGAAAGAGAAAGAAAAAAAAACAAACAAAAAAAAAATATTTGGTGTTTAAAATTTTCCCACCATGTAGGCAACAAAATCTGACAGCCACCTTGGTTTTTTTGTGACCCTTTTTTGTAAAGAAACATTATCCCCATTGGATTGGGAGGTACTCAGATTGGAATTGATGGTGTTGGAACAACAAGGTGTCACATCACCACTATAATTGGTAATGCCAGTGGTAGAGCAACAAGGTTCATCAAGTACAGCATCTCTACATAGATCTTCATCTAAATATAAAGGGTCAGAATTTGCCAAAGTGGATTCTTTACAATAAACATCTTTGTCAGCCTTAAGAATAGCAATTCTACTAAGATTCCAAACTCTGTTGTCTGACAATCTTACAGAGTTCTTTAAGACCTCAATGACTTCAAAGGGACCCATAAATGCACTTTCCCCTTTCTTAACCTTCCATGGTTTTTTTACCTTCACCATCATCCCAATTTCTACTTTAGGATCCACTTTAGAACCACACTTCTCATCAAAATACTTTTTACTAGAACAGTGAGTACGAATAAGGTTCTCTTTGACTTTTTTCAGATCCACACTAGAAGAAGATGATTGCACCAACCATGATGGATTCACCTTGGTCCTAGGAATTCTCCCCCTCATGATTTCAAATGGAGAATAACCTGTCATTGAGTTCATGGTTGTTCTATACATCCAAATTTTCTTGAAAATTTCAATCTCCCATTTCTCATCATCTTTACCAACAGACTGTATGGCACTCTTAAGAACTCTATTAAACCTCTCTATAACTCCGTTCCCACTGGGATTATATAAGGAAGTAGTAGAGTGTACTATGCCAAGCCTAGTAAAATAATCATTGGCTTTCTTGGAATTGAATTGGACACCGTTGTCAGATATAATCCTTAGTGGCAATCCTTCTTCAATGAAAACTCTATCTAAAAAACAAAGAACCGAGTCAGTATCTATTCCTTGAACAATTTTGATCACAGGCCATTTAGAGAAAACATCAATCGCTGCAATAACATACTTAGAACCATGACCAACAGGACCCATAATGTCAATAGCAATGGTCTCCCATGGATTGTCAGGAATGGTGTGTACGCCCATATTAGGTTTCAATGTGACCAAAGACTTGTCAGAGTTCGCACAAACCACGCAATTCCTAACTATACGCTCAATAAACATGTCCATCCCAGGCCACCAAAATAAACGCTTAACTTGTTGTTTAGTTCTGACCATACCACTATGCCCTTCATGGCTTTGCAAAACAATAACCTTCCTCACACCAATAGGTGGAACAATGCGTTCACCTCTCTTAACAATATCTCCACAAAATGAGAGCTCTGACCTTACTTCCCAGAAACTCTTCAAACTAGAATCTAGATGCTTTTTATCAGGCCAACCACCTGTAACATATTTTGTCACATCTTTTAAAGTTTCATCAACATCAGATTTCTCTTTCCACATTGCTTGATCAATGGGAAAGGGCCCTTCGTCATGAATCAAGGCAATTTGAAAATCATCCCACTCATTATACAAATCCTCTTGAATAGGTAAAGGCATCCTTGACAAGAAATCAGCAGACACATTTTCTTTTCCGGGAACATATTGTATGTCATAGATGAAATCCTGTAAGCGCATGGACATACGTGCAATGCGAGCAGAGGCTCTTAACATTCCTTCAGTGGTAAGAAGACGCACAAGAGGTTTATGATCACTCCTTAGTACACATTCTTTACCCCAGATGAATACCCTAAAATGTTCCAAAGCCCAAATGCACGCTAAAGTCTCCCTTTCTATTGTGGAGTATTTTTCTTCAGCAGGAGTAAGAGCCCTAGAAGCATGTGCAATAATGACCTCTTTTCCTTCCTTAGTCTTTTGAGTGAATACAGCCCCTAGCCCCTTCGAACTAGCGTCTGTAGTGATAATGTTTTGTAAAGATGGATCAAAGCAGGACAGAGCACTGGCAGAACAAATGGCACCTTTCACATCACAAAACTCCTTCTCACATTCACTGGTCCATTCAAAAGCAACCTTGTTCTTGATTAACTGCCTAATGCTGTATGTCCTGCACGAAAAATCAGGTACATATCTTGCATAAAATTCCACTAACCCTAAAAATGACCTAACGTCATCTTTAGACTGAGGATTAGGTGCAGACTTAATGGCTTCTAAAAGAGAAGGTTTAGGTTTGATACCTTCCTCACATAGTTCATGTCCTAAATAATTCACAGATTTGACACCAAATTTACATTTTTCATGCTTAATAGTGAGACCATGTGCATTAAGTGCACCTAAAACTTCATCTAAAGCAGAAATATGTTTATCTTTATCATCATTAAATACCAAAATATCATCTTGAAAACAAATAGCATGTTTACAGTCCTTTAGGATATCTTGCATCACTCTTTGAAAAATGGCTGCTGCAGACGCCAAGCCGAAAGGCATCCTATTGAATCTGAAGCACCCAAAAGGTGTAATGAATGCAGTTAGATCTTTGCTCTTGTCACTAAGTTCTATCTGGTGGTAGGCCGCAGATAAGTCTATGGTTGAGAAAAACTTAGAGCCACCAATCACAGATAGCATTTCTGAAATGCGGGGGAGGGGAAACTGATCTACAATGATGTTGTTGTTGAGGTGACGTAGGTCAATGCAGAGTCTCACCTTACCATTGGCTCGTCTGGCAACAACTATGGGCGAAACCCATTCAGATGATTCAATTCTTTCTATTATCCCCCCTTCCACTAAACCATCTAACTCATTCTTTACTTCATCTCTGACAGCAAAAGGTATATTTCTTGCCTTGTGCACTTTGGGGCAAGAATTTTCTTTTAATCGAATCTCATGTTTAAAGTTGGTTAACCTCCCAATGCCTTTCGAGAAAACATTAGGAAATTTGCTTAACATTAGTGAAGCAATTCCATTCTGTTCATCAACCAACATCACAGGGTTAGGACTATTGGGATCAAGTATGATGTCAAGTTTACCGAAATCAAACCAACTAAGCACTGAAGGTCCTTTCTTTGAGACATACAACTTTGCAATACATTTCCTATTTTTAAACCTAAAGACTAGAGTCCTGAACCCCAAGATATCTATTGTACCGCCAGAATATCCTTCTGGATTGATGTCACTTTCTTCTAGGTGACTGCCTAATCTAGGCACAAACATCTTATTCCAAACAGATTCGCACACAATGGAGTAAGGAGATCCAGAATCTGCATACATGTTGATCTTTACACCACCAATAGTCATATCACATAGAGGTTTCTTCTTAATGGTGGTGTCATTTACATTCAGAACGACAGAATCTTTTATATTCAGAACAAAAGAACAGTTGTTAGAATAATTATTAGAGTCTTCATCATCACTGTAGTCACTTAATTCAATGCATTTCACTTTCTGATTAGTTTTACTCCTTCTGCACGCAGAGGTGAAATGACCCATTAAACCGCAGCTAGAACATTTCTGTTTTAAGCCTGGACAAATTTTGTTATTGGCTAAATGTGACTTACTATTGCACCTAAAACACCTTAAATTATTTTTTGAATCTTCAGAACTTCCTTTAGGAGGAAAAGGTTGTCTTTTTTTAGAAAGATCTCTATTTCTGTTATCATACTTCTGATTAATCTTTGATACAATGTCTTTACTAACAGAAACTTCTTTCCCTTTGACTTGTTGTGCACTCCTACAAGAGAGCTCTGCTTTTCTGACAATGGACAAAATAAAATCTAAATTCTCATCACCATTTATCCACAATCTCTCCTGTATAGTTTCATTTTTAGAGTGCATGACAACTTGATCTCTAATTAAATCTTCTTGTAAGTTGCCAAATTTACAATCTAATGCAAGAGTTTTTAAAGAAGATACAAAATTGTCAACAGATTCCTCAGTTAACTGCTTCCTTTGGAAAAATTTAAATCTGGAAATACCTATACACACTTTGGGAGAACAATATTTATCAAAATCATAAATGGCCTTATCAAAGACATTCATATCTCCACTGGCTTGTGAAATAGGTAATTGATTAAATGCTTTTAGACCCTCTGGTCCTAGTGAATGTAAGAAAATACCCTTTTTTTCAGGCGCTTTAATTTTCCCATTAGCATCTAAAGTTTCTATATAATTTAAGAAATATGCCTTCCATTCTATCCATGGCATACAAGGAGAGCTTCCTGCTGACCAGTAGCTTTGTGGTGGAGAGAGAGTATACCCTTGCGCACACATAGTAGACAGACTTAAGAGAAAAAGAAAAAAAAAATATGCAATGTAAAATTATAAAAAACTTTGATCTCAAATTAAGATTTAAAAATAGTGAAGATCAATAAAGATAAATTAAAGTACTTGTGGAAAGTTGATGAAGAAGAGGAAAAAAAAAAACGAGTCAATCAGTTCCTTCCAGAAGAACGGCGTCTTTCTGTTCAACCTTCATGTTATTCGTCTTTCTGTTCAACCTTCGTGTTACTTAAAGTATTTCTTTCCTCCTCCCGCTTCACAGAATGTGAAATGACTCTCACCGTTTCTTTTTTAACAAAGCTTGAGAAAAAAACAGGAAAGCGGGAAGTCACCTCTTCACTTTTGACTGAATTAGACGAGGAGTAGCGTCTAACGGAAATGCGCTAATCCTTTTCAGCAATCAATCCTCTTCCGCCCGCAATCATCCAATCGGAAAGTGTACGTTCACACACAGCGCGGCAGGAAACTGGATACCAGACAGTGAAGGTGCGTAGGAAAGATTAAAAGAAAACTTAAAATCAAACCGTAATGGATCGGTGAAAGTCCGATGCTGGTAGTCAAATCTTCTTAACGTTGAAGAGATGAAACACGTAAAAGTGTAAAGTAACGTGTTTAAAAATCCATCGATAAATTTTTAATGATGAAATGTCAGGAAATGCCTCCAATTGGTTCGTAAATGCTCCGTCCCTCGTCGCCAAATTGTTAAATCAATTTCCAGGAATGCAGTTGTAGTAAAAGATAAGTTTATTCCAATTAAAGAGGCAATCCCCGGCATACATCCGATGGCTCCATGCAACAGCAGTAACTGAATAACAATAACTGTATAACACAGTACATACCTAGTAAACATACATTTGAAAGGATACATATCACGAGGAATATACAGTAGGAGGGATACATACCACGGGAAGCATTTGAAGGAAAACACACCCACGAGCTGAGTGCGAGTCCGTGCACGTGAATGCCAAGCATTTGAAGATAAATACACTCACGAGCAGGGCGCGAGTCTGTGCACGAGATGACATAAGAACACAACAAACCTTTGTCTAAAAATGGCCATTTTGACAGGGAGGATTGCCAAAAGTGGCAACATTTAATTTTGTCTGGAGTTCAATTAAAGATTGCATCCGAATTGGAAGTGTACTTCAGGGTCTGGGCTGCAGCGGAGAAAGGGGCGGATTCACTTGAAACAGGTAGAGCTTGAATCTCGTAGGCAGCTGATGGATGGGGGATGCAGATGGATGCGACCACGCTCTCCCTCACCCCTCCCCTGCCCGCCTACGAGGACACTTTAAGGTGGGCCAGTGATTTAACAAGCAATAGGGAACAGGCTAACTGGGTGTAGGAATAATTGAAATTGGCTCAAACACTCTACTTTTTGAAAGTTTATAAAAGAAACTTTATTGAAAAAGATAGAGAGCAAATAAAAGTAGTAGTAACATTTACAGTATAATAAAGAAAATATATATTAAATACATTGAGATAGCTTACAAACTTGTATAACATATGAATCTTGTCGGAAGAAATGAGGGGGAGGGGCGGAAAAGGGGGAAACAGAAAAACATTCAGCATGTTGAATTATACAATATAAGAAGAATTAAATTTTTTTTTCAATTCAAATTATCTTTATTCGGTACTTACAAAGATACCATTAAAGAGCATAGAAAATACATACATACAGTTTTAAAAACAGTTAAAAGAATTTTTTAGGAACATTTTCAGTTAAAAAAGTTCATATATAAAAAGAGTACATCATTCATTCAGTGGGGGTCTCAAACTGGGTTCGGATCAGAATATACAGTTATTTCCCTGGTGTTCCTCAATCTTATAGCAACTTTGATAAAGCTTATGACACATAACAGAGTGTGTGGGTCTGATGCTTTTTGCAAAAAAAGGAGGGCTGCTTTGGCATGCTTCAGTTTTTGGTTTTTCAGAATCCTAACTAAAAACTTCTTTCTTGGCTCTGAGTAAAAAGGGCATAATAAAACAAAGTGAAGGGTATCCTGCGGAGACCTAGTGTCGCAGCCGCAGGAACCCTTCGCCTCTACAGTAAGTGTGAAACCTGCAGGAACTGCCAATAAATGGTGAAGTAGATTCAAACGGAACCTAGTCATATAAAATCTTTCCTGCGCATTATGCATTACCGCTAGGTATGGTTCCATTTTGAAATTTGTAGATACCACTGAGCCATGTGCCACCACCGAGGGTTTTTTGTTTTCAATGAGGGCCCTCCTTGTTGATGACCATGCACTGAATACGTTTTTAACCAGTGCTTTATTCTGTATGGTCATCAGCTCTGGGTCGGAGAACAGATCTTTGCAGTCAATACGGTCCAAGGTGTCCTTTACATATTTGAGCCATGGGATTTGTTCCCATTTATTCCGGCTCAAACAATCCATAATAATCTGTCTGCTGAGGCAAGCCTCTGGGTTTGTCCAAATCCTGATCCAGGTATGATAGGTCGAATCTTGATTTTGTCCTCGATATAGGGCTCGCCCAGTTCCAGGTGAGTTATGTGTGCGGGGGTGCTCTGAGGAACCTTAAGTAGTTTTTTGAAGAATTTGTTTTCCTCAGCTTGTATCTGCTGTACATGGTTGGTTTTGCAGCCCCACACTTCCGCTCCATATGACACCTTAGCACAGGATACGGCTTTGTATAGGTTTAATATCTATTCCGGGGACCACCTGCCTAGCCTCCTTCCGAATGCCATTATAGCACCCGTTGAGGCCACCAATTTGGATGCGTGTTTTTCCGCCAGATTCTTGAATTCTAATTTCTCGTCAAAGAGAACGCCAAGGTAGGAAAATGACTTAACTATTCCCATTTTATGTCTACCTATGCTGTACGAGAAAGTGCTTTTTGGGTTCCGGCCTGTGGTCATAACAAAAGACTTTTCCAGGTTTGCTGAAAGGTCCAATGAGTTCATGAAATTTACAAACCCATCAATTAGCTTTTGTAGTCCCAGTGGGGTACGGGCTAGCAGCACCGCGTCGTCCGCATAAAGGAGGACGGGTACCGGACGCTGGCCGATCTTAGGACAATCCACACCCAATTTCATAAGTTCTTTGTCCAGATTGTTTATATACAAAGAAAATAGGAAGGGCGCTAAAATGCAGCCCTGCCGCACACCACTTGTGCAGGGAAATGGTTCAGTCTTCATCCCTTCGTTATTGTAACGAACTGTAGCCGTGGTCTCCCAGTGTAGTCCCTTTAGAGTATCTACTAATTCGTGATCCACCCCCAGAGAGATCATCAGGGCCCATAATTTCTGTCTGTTAACGCGATCAAAGGCCGCTGAGAGATCCATAAAACCCATATGGATAGTCCCCTTCGCTGCAATAGTGTATTTGGCTGTGAGGAGATATAGGTTTAAACATTGGTCTGTTGTGGATCTCCCTTCTCTGAATCCGTACTGTACATCAGTTAAAATATGGTGGTCCTCTGCCCAGGCTTGTAGGCGGTTTAAAATTACACGTCCTAGAACTTTGGCCGTAACGTCTATCAGAGAAATAGGACGATAACATTGGGGGTCGTCCCGGCTGCCCTTCTTGTACATTGGAACGATGGTTGCGGAGGACCAAGAGCGAGGCAGTCCTGCCACTACTGCCTCGTTCAAGACCCTGGTAAGAACGGGTGCCCATAATTCAATGTTACTCAAATAGAGGTCGGGAGGAATGCCGTCGGGCCGGGCGCTTTATTTTTTGACAGCCCTTGAATAGCTGATTTTGTTTCTTCTAACGAGAACTTTAAACCTACAGGTGTTGATGGTTTTGTCCCTTTTTCTTGTGGTATGGTCCCCATGTGATTATAGAGACCACAATAGTGATTGCGCCATTGCTCAGGGAGAATGGTATTTACTATGTCCGGCCCTCTTGGATCTTTAAAACATGGGTCATTTATAATTTTCCAGAAAGCCGACATATCACCCCGCTCTGCTGCTTCCCTTAAGTCCTCCCATGCTCGATTTTGCAGGGATTTTTTGCGTGTTTTCAGGGCTTTTTTATAATTGGATCTCTTTCCTGCAATCTTGGCTTTATCTTTCGGTTGGCCAGTAAGGCTTTTTTTTAGATCTTTCAATGCCTTGGTGCAGTCATGGTCAAACCAACGTGGGGTCAGGGACTGTTTGGGTCCTGTTCGGGGTGAAGATTTCAGCAGACTGTCTACGAGTTTGGCAATTTCCTCAAAGGCCCTAACCACAATTGGGCCGCCCGTGTTTTCATCCAGGCATATTTGCAATTGTTTTTGACCCTTCGTCACTAGGTCAAGATAGAATTTATCTCCATTTATCTTGGCCCATTTCAGCCTTCTCCCTTGTGATGTAGCCTGTTCTATGGCCTCAGGTACACCCACTGCCACTCTGAGATTCATGCATTTAAAATCCAACTTCAGTGGGTTGTGATCACTGAAGGGGCTGAAAATGATATCAAAGTTTGTGATCCATTTTTTGAGTGTTGGGGACACCATAATAAAGTCTATATAAGAGTGGCAACCTCTTCCTTTGTACGTTGGGTTGGGTTCCTTCTTGTTGTCTATCTTTATAAGATCCATTACGGGCAATAAATTATGCCTCTTAGTGAAATTCTCCATCTCCTTTCCTTCGATGGTGTGGACAAAGTGGGGCCCCTTTCCCTCCGTACACCGTTACCAATCTTTTTTTATAGGTCTTAGTTTTTCACAGAGGTGACAGTTGAAATCCCCTGCTAGAATGGTGTATGGTAAACCCTTGGCATGGTTAGCTGAGGATAAGTTTTTGAGATATTCATCCAGTTCTTTCAGGGTTTTATTTCTATCCCGTGTGCCCACTTAGTTATACCAGTTTATCAGGATGATTTTTAGACCTTTGTGCGAGAAGCCAATTGCTTGCATATTTATAGAGTCACAGTTTAGGTTTGACCAGTTTCCCCGGATGCGAAGGTCCACATATGTAATTAGTCCGCCCATAGCTCTTCCAGATGGTGCTTTTGCTGCAGGGACCCCAAAGCTTTTAAACCCCTCCAATAGAAATTGACTGGGGTCGACAGTCCAGGTCTCCTGGAGGCAGATGATGTGGAAATTGGTTACAAACTCTCTCCACTCCTTCACGTTATATTTGGCTGCTATCCCTGCAATGTTCCATGATAAAATTCTTATGCCTTGCTCAACCTCCGTTTTTTGTTTACCAGCAGCCATGAGGTAATTGACTGGTGCCTCTCCCGATGTCACTGAGGTGCCCATTTTGTTTAGTAAAGAACCTCCCCATGACACAGTTTTCTGCCCAGACTTTAGTTTGTCATTGGTGTTCACTACTAGAGATTCATGGGTAGGTACAATAGGAGCACTGCTTTGCTCTGCTAGGATGGTAAGAGGCGAGTGGCCTGATTTTCGCCTTCTTTTCATAGCGCTGTCCTCCGTCAGACTGGGATTGCATTCCCTATTCTGTTGGAGTCAATCAACATTGTCCAAGGTGCAGAACCTATTCCAGTGTGCGTGCATTGCGACTATTGGGTCATAGAAGGGGGGTGCCTGCCAGGGGGTCTGCCAATGTTCTACTCTATGGAACTGCATGGGTTGTGGGGCCATATTTACTCATGCCCTATTTGTATATGGTAGGCCATGTTTTGGAGGCAAGGGATAGAAGTATGATAAGGGTAGAGGGTGTATGTTTGTTTGTGGTCCCATCGAGGGGGAATTGCATATATGGGTAACTACCGAGGTGTCCCTGAAGTTAATTGCGATTGCGTCCCCTGCCATGGTTTTTGCACCATTTCCTATCCATTGCCCCCTTCTTACAGATAATATTTCCCCGTACATGTATAAGGGCAATGGTTTGTTGGACCTTAGCCATTGAACGCATTTGTTCCTTAGATCCCCTTCATGTTCTCTTTTCCCTTCCTTTAGGGAAGGTACTCCTGTTAGCACCACTACATATGGTAGTGCTTCTGGTGGTAGGTTAATGGAGTGGAACCGCACTCCAGGTTTTTCTCTGGGGTGGGCGTAGGGGTGTTAGTTTTAGGTTGGGTGGAGTTTCCTATTTTAGCATTGCTTTGACTGGCCTTAGCTGATGGCGTGGGGCTTTTCCCTTGGTTTTTATTTTCCTGTGGGACTACGCCCTTTGTATTAGTCGTTGGATGAGTGTTGGTTTTCACCGGCGTGCTGTTTTGTGGAGCTGTATTATTTGTTGATTTGCCGGTATTTGTGTAAGAGGTTGTCTTTCCCTTGTTTGTGTGCTCTTCTGCCCCTGATCCAGAGTTATTGGGATTATGTAAGGCTGTTGTTGATGCTTGGGGCGCCTGTCTAGTTGGTCCTATCACTCTGTTGTTTATGACAGATGTTAATCTATCCAGTTTGGCCATTAAGGGCTTAAGCTGTACCCTGATGGTCTCTTCTAATTCTGCCTTTAGGTCTGTCACCATATTGGCTACCCAACAGGGTATGCCAGATACGGTGTTAGCCATCGGGGTTATCAGATTGTGGTTGGCCTTTGAGTTCTCTTTGCCCCCCTTTTTATTATTCGGCTTGCAAGCACTCTTCTTCCTAGACTTTTGGGCAGGCTTGCCTGGATTGCTAATTTGTGTAGTTGCCCGAGGTGACTGCTTTAAATTTATGGGATCTGTGACTCCAGCGGTGTTATTTGGAGTATTTAGAATAGGCTGTGCACAGGGGAGCTCTACATACGAGTTGGTTAATGAAAAACTTGCGTCTGGGTTATCTATTAAGGATATCACCCGGCCCTCCTCTGTATCATGGATAGCTACTGTGGGTACTAACAAGAGTTGCCTTTCTGTGTTCTCAATAGCTGTTGCCACGACCCCAATTGTCTGTTGCAGCATTTTGTCTATCGCTGTTAAAGTTGGGAGAGGCTGCGACAGTGAGTTGTCGCCTTTCTGTCTGGTATTTGATCCTAATGTGGGCATTTTGCTTATTTTAGATCCTCTCTTCATATTTTAACGTGACGTCCTCTTTGTGGTATGAGTCTGGTGGTAGCTTGTAAAGTTAGGACGAGAAAGGGTAGAGTATATAAGTCCTGGGCCACCCAGTGGGTCCAACTGTACCTTAAATGCAGCAGGTTGATGCAGGCCGACAGATGTTAATAGTGTGGCCCAGCCCAGCCTTGTCTGGCCTTGGAGGGCCGTAGAGGGCCCGCCCTTTGCCCGGGCTTCGCCCGGCGCTCCCGCGACGCGGGTGGGGCTCGTCTGTTTTATGTGCCAGCAGCGCGCTCTCAGGTCCCGCCTTCTCTTCCTGGTCACGGGGCAGCTGGGAAGGGTAGTTCGTCAACCCTCTCGGTCCCCCCCTCTCGGCGGCTGTTACACGAACAACGGCGGAGGGAGACCGGCGCGGTACACCCACAGGGGCTCCGCCTCCAGCAGCAACATTCCTGGCAACCTAGACGGTGATTTCGAATGCCTTTGGTAAGACCCCCGCTCTGCCGGTGGGGCTCGTCTGTTTTATGCGCCAGCAGCGCGCTCTCAGGTCCCGCCTTCTCTTCCTGGTCACGGGGCAGCTGGGAAGGGTAGTTCGTCAACCCTCTCGGTCCCCCCCTCTCGGCGGCTGTCACACGAACAACGGCGGAGGGAGACCGGCGCGGTACACCCACAGGGGCTCCGCCTCCAGCAGCAACACTCCTGGCAACCTGGACGGTGATTTCGAATGCCTTTGGTAAGACCACCGCTCTGCCGGTGGGGCTCGTCTGTTTTATGCGCCAGCAGCGCGCTCTCAGGTCCCGCCTTCTCTTCCTGGTCACGGGGCAGCTGGGAAGGGTAGTTCGTCAACCCTCTCGGTCCCCCCCTCTCGGCGGCTGTTACACGAACAACGGCGGAGGGAGACCGGCGCGGTACACCAACAGGGGCTCCGCCTCCTGCAGCAACACTCCTGGCAACCTGGACGGTGATTTCAAATGCCTTATTGAAAAAGATAGAGAGCAAATAAAAGTAGTAGTAACATTTACAGTATAATAAAGAAAACATATATTAAATACATTGAGATTGCTTACAAACTTGTACAACATATGAATCTTGTCGGAAGAAATGAGGGGGAGGGGCGGAAAAGGGGGAAACAGAAAAACGTTCAGCATGTTGAATTATACAATATAAGAAGAATTAATTAAAGGGATCATAATAATGCAGAATATTTACACAAATAAGTAAGTGAAACATATAATGATATTTAATAAGCACTCAGATAAATGAGTGGAGAAGCTAAAGGGATTTCGAAACTTTGTCAGTAAGAGGATGATGCAAATTATCCACTGAGGCAGAGGGCTCCAACAATCTATCAAGGACAAGAAAACACCCAGGGCCGTATTACAATAAGTGCCCCGGGGGCGCAATGGGCGTTTGTGCCTGCTGTGCAGGCCCCCGGGCACTTTTGTATTGTAGAAGGGGGCAAAGTTGCTCGTGCAACCCCTTCTATGGTACTGAAAGCGAGGGCACACTTAAAGCACCAGCGCTACCTTCAGAGGGTGTTCACTCATTTGCATAGGGGCGTGCCCTATGCAAATGAGGAAATTCCTTTGACTCTGCGTCCACGCCATATTACAGACACAGTCGTAGAGTCAAAGCAGCCCCCGGGAGGCGTACTGACAGTGCGCCATATAAAAGGTGGCACTGTGTCAGTGCACCTTCTGAGAGGAGCCCTCTGCAGGGGGTAAAGGTGGTCCCATGGACCCCCCAGACATCCCCTTGCAGGTGGGTCAGTGACTGCACCCGCATGCAAGGGGATCTCTATTATCCTGTAAAAGTGCAGGCAGGTGCCACCTGCAGTGTGAAAACACGGAGCAGCTGCTTCGTGTTTTCACATGTATGCGCTGCCCTGGGGGCAGCGCAGCATCATATTAGGGTGCATTGTGATTGTTTGCACCCGGTGCTTCTTTTAAAAGGTGCGGTGTGCTCAAACAACCACAATTCATAATACCGCCCCTACACCACCAGACATCAAATACCTCTTTCTCCAACTTCTCCTTCAGCTGAGAGAGAGTCTATTCTTGACTTGCTCCACCGTGACTTCCCCTCCACATTACATTACAACTCAAATTCTGCCTGGACATTTAAGTGCAATCAATCATGTGACATATTCTCCGGAGCCCGCTCCCGCTTTTGCCCTAGATAAACTCCTGTTGCCAGGCGGCAACTTCAATAGAGCTTTATACTCGAAGTCACCACTTCGTCTCCTGACTGGTCCTACGAAATGTGCCGTGCGTGCCTGGAAGGATGCTACTGTGGCTACAGGTTGGGGCGGCAGATTGACGCGTATGACCCCGTTGTATGATTCTGAACGGCTGGGCAACCTGTGGCAGACGAAAGGGTTTGATAGATGGGATATGATCGGGATTAGTAAGGTGGAGGATCTCTGGGCCAGGGGTACTGTGAAATCCTTTGAGGCCCTAAAGGTGGAATATCAACTGGATGATAAGGAGTATTTTCGGTATCTTCAGGTACGACATGCCTTATCCTCCGCTTTTCCCCCCGAGACTGACGTCCCCCAGTCATCCCCGTTGGAGGATCGTATTCTTGATGGCCACGTCCCTGACAGTACGATTTCCTTAATTTATAAAAAACTTATTAACAACAGGGCTGACCTGCTGGAGAAGCTTCGTGCCTCCTGGGTGGCAGATGGGCTCGAACTAGATGACGAAGACTGGCAAATGGCTATTTCTTCCCCTAAAGAGGTGGCTATTCCGGCTCTGCTTCGTTTTGTCCAACTAAAGATCCTCCACCGTGTATATGTGACTGGTACGCGTCTGGTACGAATGGGGCTTGCGACGGACGGACTGTGTAGACGTGGCTGTGGTATGGATGGTACCTTTCTTCATGTCTTATGGGAATGCCCGGTTATCTCAGCTTTCTGGTCTAGGGTCCATGATGTGATGGGACGTGTTACTGGGGTCCCCCTCCTTCCCGAGGCACGACGCTGTTTGCTTAATGTGTGGGAGCCTACGGACTGTACGGCTGCTCAGACCTTCTGGATCACTCTGGGCAACATGGTCGCCAAGAGAGACATAGCTCAGCTCTGGGGCTCCAATAGACCGCCGGGGCTCAGTGCCTGGAAAGAAAACATGGACTGGTGCATGTTTCGGGGGAAGACGGTGTACGAGGCACGGGGTCGTCCTAGGAAGTGGAACAGGATCTGGGCGCAATGGAATGCTTACCGGGGTGACATCTGTACCCCACCACTTGATTATGCCGAAGCCATTCCCTCCTCCCCATAGATTACGTTCCTTTCATTAATTCTCATTCTACATTCCCTTCATCGTTCCCCTCCCATAGTAGACTTGCTTCCATTTTTGTATACTGTTTCCCGCTTCCCCCCCCTCCTGTGAGCCTTGCTATTGATTTACCATGTGTTTGTTTCTTTGTTTGTTCCACTTCGACAAAATTACAAAATTGAACCTTCGATATCCCTTTGATTGTTGTTTTATGCACTACACCATACTGAAACGCGAAGCGGCCTCCCCCGCTACATACTGTGTTCTACTTTTCGACTGTTTGTCATAGCGGCCGGCCCAAAAGGGTTGTAGGCAGACGCTGTGTACTGTGCTTTTGATAAATAAAGGTTTTCAAAAAAAATAAAAAAATTATGCCTGGAGTATTTTTCCACCTTCTCCGCTATTCCACTACTAGCCAAGATAACTAAACTCTGGTTGCATCTTTTTCCAAACTCCTTCTCAGGGGCATGCCCTTCACAATAGACCCTCCTCTATCCAGCAAACCCAATCACTAATTCCTGCATTACATAACTTTCCCTTCTAGCTCTTACACCAGTATCCATCGGGTGCCCCTTACTCTTCACTTCCTTCCCCTTTTCCTATCTAGGGCTATGCAAAGTTTGAGTATTTTGCTTTCATATAAGTACATACATTTTCTCCAAAACTAACTCTAATTACATGAATTGCAAATCTGTCATTCTGTGCTATATTTTACCATGAAATGCATCATTGCATCAATTTTTGTTAAAAAATGTATTTATCCAAAAGCACCACAAAAAGCAGCCCTGGTGTTTCATTTTTCTCATTCCTTCATTCACGTGTTGCGTTTTACTATATACTTTACTACAAATGAAGCATAATTACTTGAAGTGGTTTAATGGAGTAATTTTGGTAATTTCATGTAACAAGCATAACAGAATATTCCTGAGATTATGCAAATTTCACCAGCATAATTGAACTTTGCAAGGCCTTCTCCTCCCACCCAACAGCTCTGACAACATTTTCAGTCGTCCTACCTCGTCTCAACATTCTGTAAGTGCTCTCAGCACATCTCTGCCCCTGCACTCAGAGACAGAACAGTTACCTCTACATCTCTCTCCAACCCTGAGCACACTTCCTCAGACCTTATTAAATGATGTCAAGCCGCTGATAAGACTGATGGTAGACAACGCGGTCCTATAATTCCTAACTGGCAGAATATGGTGGAATACCCAGATCATCCCTCACATACAACATTTAAAACAGGCCCCACTTAATTCAAGTCTAATTGTGAATGGAGTTCATTTGAAGATCACAACTTTTACCTCTAGGGACAAAGAATAGGTTGCTGAGAGCTTAGGTTTGAGAGTTGACTGCTTAAAGACCAAAATTTGGTTGCAGTCTCCTCGATCGCTTCGCTCCTACGAAATGGACCAGTGCTGATAAATCCGCCATATCCTCACAGAAACGCCCCTCCTTTGAGCTCTGGAGACATCAATGCCCTATTGGCCGACAAACACTTCAAGACCGCTGAATCCTTTACCACATAGAGACAACCTGAAACCAACAACACCTATGATGCACTTCTGAGACATGATGAACCTTGTACGACTCTGACCTCAAAAGACCAGGATGACTTATGGTACTTCTGCTCAGTCTCCTGCCTAAAGTTACTAGCAAACATCCTAGAAAGCTGTGTCCACGCTTAACTCAAGCAGTTTATAAATGTAATGAATCTTCTGGGCGGCCTCCAATCTGCTTTCAGAGATGGTACAACACCGAGAAAGCCATCTTGCAAATCGCTGTTGATGCTCTCCGCACATTGGACAATGGTGATTCTTGTAATCAGCAGCCTGTGCAGGTAAGAGCGGTGGGGCGGTGAAGCCGGGTGGGGAGGGATTACAATGGACAATGACAAGGGAAAATTAAACAAATAAATAAAAATGTTCCCTCACCATTGTCCGTCGAAATCCTCCCCACACGGCCCCACCGTTCACACCTGCACGGGCCGCGGATAATTCTTGTTGATTTTACTTGATCTTTTGGGCGCATTTGACACTGATAATGGCCAAGTCACACTTTAATACACCATATGTTCTTTGATGGCATGGTTCTTGAAAGGAACAAATCTTATCTAGCCAACAGCTTTCAAGTGATTAAAATAGATAACCGATTTTCTAATCTGGGCTCTACACCACAAGGAACTCCATAAGGGTCAGTCCGAGCCCTCGCTCTCGTTGAACTACATCTTGAACGACTTGGTGATATTCTTAAAAGATCTTACATATCCGATTATCAATGTGCTGTTTACATTCAAGTTGAAGGTTTCATCTCCTGCGGATATTTCCTTATTGGATGTGACTCTCGGCAACATTCATTCCTGAATGACAGCTCACCACCACAAGGTCAAGCCCCAAAATATGTTGAATGTCTGCTCCTCTAGCCCACACTTCCCCTACACTAGTTGAGGAACGGCTAGACCCCCACTAAAACCGTAGTCCACTGTGGACTAATATTGAGAATGCCGGATCACTTGCCTCTATTCTTGACTGTTTGTCAATTTCTGTGAACATCTAAACGCCACAACAAAATTATGAATCCTCAGCTTAGACTCATCAAGGGGATCAAACCTTTCAGGTCCAAACAAGATCTCAACGAAGTCATCCAAGCTCTAGACCTATTCCCAATAAATATTGGAAATGCAATTGATACTGGTATTCTGAAAACACCACTGGTACCTCTCAGAGCCTCCCAGTATGCAGCAGCTCACCTGTTCTTGGGGGTTTCACCTTCAAACCATAGCACCACAGTCCCCCACTCCCTGAGTAGACTTGCGATTGACGATAGATCCAGAACCACAAATGCAGACATTATTCATACGCTCATCTACTCAGACCACATGCACAACCGAGCTATGAAATTGAAGATTTCTGGTGGATTCTAGCAACTCAGCAGTTCAAACTCTGAAATAATCAAAACTCTGATCTTCTGTAAAAAAAAAAATATCAGCAATCAATCTTTCTCTGGCTCTCTACCTTTCGTATTGCCACTAACGGCCTCAGATACAAAAGATACATTCACCAAAATTGGTCAATGGTTTGCTAATACAATCTGATTTTGTAAAACCAACCTATGTAAAATCCATATTTGTGAAGTGCGAACATATCACCCCTCAAGGTTTTGAGGAGCTAGGGACCGTTGGGGATATTAAGGGCAAATTGTATCAAATTTTGAAATTACGATTACCTAATTGCAATTTAGGTAACTTTTTGTGATGCTTCAGCGGCATAAGAAAATGTTCCCCTCTCTGCCATATTTACAAAGTCACGCATCTAGGCAAATACATCACTTTGTAAACGCATCCACTACATTATACCTGCGTCAGGTATAATGTATGCAGGGTGTGCGTTCCAATGCAGGAGAGCCACTTAGAAGTGGCGTAGTGAAATTTATGGGATTTCACTGCAACACTTCTAGGGCGTCACTACGTCAATTCCGTATGTCTGTTTGAAGCAGGCGTACAGAGTGACACAGGACTTTTTGCAAGGGGCTTGGCCATTGTGAAAATACACACTGCTGGATTTGCATCTGTTTTCAGACACACTCCAGCAATGTGCCAGTTTTGCACCTACAGATACGTCAGGAATTCTGACGTATCTGGTCATTCCTTGTTGCATGGAACGCCATACAGTAAATACACGGCATCAGTGGTGTTGCAAGTAGGGCGCCCTGAATTGTGTTGCATCACTGTTTTGCCGCAGCGATGCAACACTTTTCATGAATGAGGCCCTCTGTTGTTTATGGGCCTTTTTGAAAGCAGCTTAAAACGTGGATATTTGACAAATAATCCACCTCCCCTTCCTAAGCGCCTTGAAACCCTCTGGGTATGTAGTGCGCTATATAAATGGTATGACTTGACTTGACTATATGAAAAAGTAGCCCTCGAGGAGTTTGAATTACACTGTGTAATTCCTTTAAATTTTGCCAATTGTGTGTCACTCTTTTTGCATGAAAATATGTCACTATGCCATGTCACGTAATTACACTGCTGTTTGTGGCACAATTACAGTGCAAGTACAAGGAACAACACCAACAGCCAGAATGTAAGCAGCTATGGTCTACAGCAATTGTGGGTTTTTTTTAACACCCGAAATGCATCCTTGCATGAAAGATTGAGTCAAGGGTGCATTTTGAGCTACAATGGAGCACTAAATGACGGATTTGCATTTCACTGAATAATTTAAAATTTCACGTAATTCTCCCAGAATTTGGCATATTTTCGCAAAAGCAAATTTCTCAAATTTTGCACACTCCTAATGATGATCACAATAAATAATAATATATTTTACACTGATGTGGGAGAAAAAGGGAAATTAGGCACACTAAACATTGCATACAATAAGTATGCTTGAAAGAAATCAGAGAGGTGCTCTAAACAGAAAGGATGTCAACCCTGCATCCCAAGCTTAGTCAATGAATGACACGGAGCTCTGAGCGCACGCTATTACAAATTCAAAAGAAAGTCGACTTCTTCTTCAAATCTGTTTTTTTTTTAGAATCCCTGGTATCCTATTAAGTTGCATATATTCTTTTAATGTATCCCCCATCCCACTATTTGTAAATTTAATTAATTTTCAATTTTTGCAAATTCCTAAACTCTTCCCTGAGTCCTTCTTTGATTTTTGGAATTTCTCTGCCAACTGCTTGTCCTATACTGGAACCCAATTTAAGGTTTCTGAATAATTCTTCCACTACTTTCACCCAATCATATTTTCAAAAATCTGCATTAGTGTTGTGCCGCCCACCTTAACATAAATTACACAGCATAAATTACACTGATGTGGGAGAATAAGGGAAATTAGGTGCACTAAACACAGTATACAGTAAGTATGATTGAAAGAAATCAGAGCGGTACTCCAAAGAGAAGGGGTGTCAACCCTGCATCCAAATGGATGAAACAGAGCTCTGAGCACACGCTACTACAAATTCAAAAAAAGTCTTCCAGTCGTCGACATCTTCTTCAAATCAAAAAATAAAAATATTTCCCCTTGTTGCATTTCTGCTGTTGCACCTCTTACCAGTCTTGGTAAGTGTGGGAATGCCCCAAACTACATGTCTGGATGCATGGAAACATCCCTGCCCCACCCTTGCAGCGCCTTCGGGTGCAGAGTAACTCAAGCCAGCGACTTGCCCGGCCCTGCATTACTCCATAGTTACCAAGCAACGCAAGTCATAGAAGGCGACCTTGCATGGCTTGGGTAAGCTGACTTAGGGATTGCCTTGCCCTTACGTCACCTTGACGCAAGGAAAACACAATCCTTTGATAAAACTGGGCCACAGTTTCCAGCACACTTCAGAATTTCCAAAAATATGCTTCATTTATGCTTTCCCAAGTCTGATATATTTTGTAATACTTGCACAGTTTGTTTACAGACATTCACCTTTTGCAGTGTGCTATAAAAATGCCTTCCGTAAGTAAGTAAACTAAAATTTTGGAGCACACAGCACCCAGAGGTGACACAGCGCTTGCAAAACCTAAAAGATTTGACAGAGACAAGCAGAGCAAATATAAAAAGACGAGAAAACCCTACACAGAGTCAAAGGGAACAAGTCACCACATTTCACACCTGCTGATTGTCAGATAAAGCCTCTCACTTTGAAGTCAGAGAATGAAAAGTAAATAGCCTGACATTTGACCTCTGTCTTTGAAAGCACAGCAAATGTGAACAGATAGGAACATAATTTAAAGCACTGTTTAAAGAAAATGAGCACTGTGGAAGAATACAGTAAGCAGGCTATGCTGCACGAGATGGACTAACTCAAGCTGGGCAGCCTAAAACAAATAAAGTCAGTAAATAGAAAGCAGGCAAATGTGAGTTACAAACCACAAAACCAATGGTATGCAATGGGTGGAACGCATTCTTCGGTTAACTTTCCTGAATGTCCCAAAGATGTCTTTAGCAACAAGACAGCTGCGTTGCCTCGTAGGCTTCGACCTGAAAGGGACACTGCGATGTCAGCAGAGACATGGAAGGGTGTCTAGCAAGCGCCAGCCACAAATAATTTGGCACACTCTAGTGTGTGTTTTGCGCCTACTTACTTCGTCACAATATTTAACATCACACAGCTGCACTATCCATTTCACACGTGTTACCTGGTCAAAGTAAGGTTGAAAAGAGGCTCGCTATTGCAAGAGTAAAGTGATAGGGAGTTGGGGACAGGCTGAAGAGGATGTTTGTGGTGTGTTGGTTGGTGAATGAGTGCACGTCAGGTGTCTAAATTAATGAACCAGGGTCTATGATGATCATGGCCACTGTAATAATGCAGCAGAGGAGGACCAAATTATGTGGCAGGATTGACTAAAATATGTGGCAATACAAGGCAAATTATTCGACATAATGCAGCACAATTTGTGGTAGCATTGCATCATTATTTTGTCATTAGGTCTCGGCCTTCGTAGGCTGCGCTTGCGCAGTCTCGCCGTTGAGATCTTATGTTTTCCAGTGTGGGGCTTGAACCACCCCCTCTTCTCCATTGGCTGGCTTCCTAAACAGAGGCCAGCCATTGGTGGAGAGGGGCGTCTGTCCATTTAAGCCCCATGTTTTCGGGATTGAGGGGCATGTTTTTTTAGGTTCTTTCTCTCCTCTTCCCATTGGCTGGAATTTTACATTCCAGCCAATGGGAAGAGGAGAGAAAGAAAAACACGCCCCTCAATCCCGAAAATGATGGGGCGTTTTACCGAGGCATTTCTGCATGACCTCGGAGAAACATGGTGGTGTCATGGGGTGGTCCGCTTTCCAGCCGGAGCTCGCTTCTTGATTACATACTGCTGCCATGGAAATTTCGTATCTTTAACCCTTTCCATGCTCATGACGAGCTCAGCTCGTCATGAGGCACGGTGCTCGTGTGCTCATGACGAGCTCAGCTCGTCATGAACAATGGAATTCAAGCACTTTCAGCACAGGAGGGGAATATGCTCCGCAGCCAAGGTGTTAAAGAGATGCCTTCGTGGTGGTGTGCTTTTTGCTTCTGAGGCGAGCACTGTTGGATGTATCTGAACTCGTTTCATTACCATCAGAAAATGTTCTTTTCTTTCCGTTCGTTGAGCCAAAGTGCTTATGCACGAACGATTGTGTACAATTAATATCCCTCGAAACGAAGTGCACAGCACCACCAGCTCGCTTCATAGACACCGAAGAGACTCCGACCTCCTCAACTCCCGGATACGGAGTGTTGCAGGAAAGTGGGATGTGACTCGGATGAGGCATGTGGAAAACGTGGGTTCCATGTTGTGAGTAGGGCGGAGAGTTACCCAATTCAACGAGAAGAGTGACCTTACAAGGCACATGTGTGTGGGTGTTGCGGGCGCCATGTTGGGAGAGAGGCTGAGAGGGAGAAGTCAACAGAATATGGGGAGATCGGTAATGAGGTTAGTGCAGCGACGGAGCTTCCCGAGGCTCGCCCGACATTGCCGTGGAGGGCCGCGGCCTGGATCCTGCGAGCGGTGGGCCGAGACCGGGAGCTATCTTGGAAGTGGAGGCGGGGGTGAACGGCTGAGAACGCTTTGGTGTGAGTCGCGGCCGTCATTTGCATAGTGCGGCCGCGATCCGGGATACCCCCTGGCCGCTACAAAGACCTGCCACACTTTGGACACTCCAGGACGGATGGCGCGTGAGCCGTGCAGCTGAGGAGCCTACGCGGACTGGCGGTGCCCGCAATTTGGCAGCGGACGCGGCCAAGGGAGCTGCACTGGCGAGGGTGGACATTCTGATGCCTACGCTGAGACCTGCGGGAGGCCCTGTTCGATATCGGGCCGAGGTGAGGAGTTGTGAGAGGGGCGAGGAGAGCGATGGCACCCTGATGGCATCTGGAGGGGTACGTGCAGGTGTTGGATTGAAGGTGGAGGGCCGCTGACAGACTTGAATGTGTGACGACGCCCCAGGTGCCGCCTCGACGGGACTTGCGGAGGCGGAGTAAGACGGAGGGTGCTGCGGTTACCTGCAATGTAGCTGAGATTTGGGCACATATTGGGGTCATTGAGGGTTGAGTGGGTTCTGTTGAACCAGACTGTGCCCTACCGCTCGCCCTAGGGTGTAGATCTCCAGTCGGGGTGCCTGAGAGAGTGAACAGGCCTGAAAATTGACCACGCTCCTATATGAGGAGGCCTTTCCCTCCCCCCATTCCTCCATTATCATGTCGACTGCCCTGCCCTGTGCATGCTACCTTGTCTGGGACCGGCCAGAACTGTTGAATGCTGCTTCTTCCCTGCTGTGGGCCTGAATGTGGGGACCCCTGGACTGAGTGCACCTTCCCTACTGGCTGCTGTAGTAATCCTCTCCCCCCTCCCACGTATAGTGCTGGTTGCTTGCCTCTATGGGCAGGAATCGGATGAGGGGTCAGGTGGAACGCAGTAGTTTGGTCGCTCCCCGCGGGATGTTGGGCGATGCCAGCGGCAGATGTTCGCCGGAGACCACCGCGTCCAGTCGTGGTGATGGCCAACCACCAGATAAACTGGATCTGATCCTTAAAAAAATTCGGGACTCTAGGGCAGCAATGGAGATGCAGCTGGGCACCCTTACTACTGGCCTAACTCTTTTAAGGGCCGACCATGGCAAGCTGGTGGACAAAGTCAAAGATCAGGGCCTGACCTTAACAAACCTGGCCCAGAAGGTGGTGGAGCATTCCGCCTCCCTGAAAAAGCACAACTTGCAGGTTACTTCACTCCTGGATCGGGTGAAAGATGCAGAAGGGCGCAATAGGTGCAACAACGTACATGGTATTGGACTGCCGGAGCGCTGTGAGGGGGTCAAGGCAGCGGAAAAAATGGAACAATGGTTTAAGGATCATGTGGCCCCTGATGGTCAACCTAAACCGGGAGCGCCGCCTCACCCTCTGATAGTGAGGATCCTTAATTACAGGGACCGTGACACTCTATTGCAGAAAGCCCGGGAGAAGTCGCTTATCCAATTTGAGAATCATCGAGTGTCTTTATACCCCAACTACACACTGTTAGTGCAGAGGCAGCGCTCCTCATATTTCGCAGTGAAGAAAAAGCTCCAAGCCGCGCACCCCAAATATGCCTTGCTTCCCAGCTCGTTTGAAGGTCATTCACGAGAAGAAAACGCATTTCTTTGAAAGCCCGGCTGACGTCGAAGAGTGGCTGGAGGTGATGAGCATAGGCCCTAGCCAAGCTAGTTCTTTGGAATCTTCTGCGCGGGGCGTGAGAGAGACCCCTGAACGATCTCCCTACAGCTCCCCAAGACTCAGCCGAAAAGGCGGGGGCGCTGGTCCTTCAAAGGAACAGCAGTGGAAGGACCGAGAGGAAGCGTTGGAAGCGGCCGGCGCATTCCGTGAAGACTGACACAAAATTGTCACTGATCCGGACGACAGCACCTTGCACTCAGACTCAGACCACAGTGCCATATTGTTCCCTACCATCACACCTAGAATGGCTGATGATCTCATAGATAACTGATGATTGTTATTGCAAATGTTCGCTCTGCTATATTCTGCATATCTTTACTGTGGATTTGTTACCTTCTTTTTGTTTTACTATGCTGTTTTGGACAGAGTGGGTGGTTTGGGCCTCTATGTCGGGACTTCTGCATTCATGGAAGGCTTCATTCCTCGAACATTTATGGTGAACTGATGCATTTGTATGTTCCTCCCCTCGTCCTGTGCATGTTTCAGGGCCTTGGATCGTTAGCGTCTGCTCTGGGGAATTATGGGCTTCTGCATACTGTCAGGTCCGATGAGGACACTGATCCTCCCTACTACTACCTCTATATTACTTACTTTTATTTTTCCCCCGGGATGGGGTACTGTAGAACCGTCGGGCGCCTTATGGATATCTGTATAATGTCCATGCTGGCGGCTGGCCATCTCCCTCATAGCGTACGCAACATTGTTGATTTTTGGTTCTTTATGTTACACCATAGTTGGGCTCAGCGCAGTGCCGGGACTAGTTAAAGTTCAGAGGGATCGGGATTCCTGGTCATGTTACCCGTACATTCATCACGAGCATTGCTCTTAGTTCCCCATAGGCGGTATGGCTAGTTCACTTACACCTCAAGGATCCTATAATTTACTCACCTGGAATGTCAGAGGGCTAGGATCAATCCAAAAATGATACTGCATTCACGCATTCCTCCTCAGACACCAAACGCACATCACGTTCCTGCAGGAATCACACCTAACAGATGCTGAAGCCCAGAAAATGAGAAAGAAATGGAGTGGGTGTCTATACTCGACTAATCACTCTGCCTTTTCCAGGGGGGCTGCTATTTGGATTCGGCATGGGGTCCCCTTTGTTGAGATTGACCGGCGGGTGGATGACCAAGGGAGGTATGCCCTAGTGAAAGGAACGTTGGGTGGTTCCCTGCTGGTTCTGGGAAGTTTTTATGCCCCGAATTTTGACCAGGACAAGTTTCTGCAGACATTGGGTGTATCACTGTCGGACTGGGATGGGATACCTTGGATCTTGGGTGGGGACTGGAATGCGATACTAGATGCTGGACTGGATATGTCACATCCCCCGCTTCAGGCCTCCAGCACTAACAGATTGACTGATCAGTTTGTCTCCTGGACCGACGGCTGGTCCATGGCTGATGCCTGGAGGACAGTCCATCTCTTACATAAGGAATACTCGTTCTATTCTCCTATGCATAACTTACACACTAGGATTGACCGATTTTTGTGTTCCAAGGCTCTTATTACACACCTGGGTGGGTCAGAATATCTGGCAAAAACTTTTTACGTTCATAGGCCACTGACATTGGCACTACTCTGGGGTAGGGTGCCGAAACCGGTACCCACCTGGAAATTGAACCTGCGGTTGCTGGAGGACGCCCCTTTCCGATCTTCGCTGTCCACTGCAATCTCGGAATACCTTAGGGAGAATTTGAATATGGCTTCTTTCCATCTGATTGAGTGGGATGCCCTAAAGGTTGTGAATAGAGGAGCCACGATGGGGAAATTGGTGGGAGCTAGGCAGGAAACACATCAGACTCTGAAGGATGTGGAGAGTAGGCTACGATTGCTGGAGAGGGAGGCGGCCCTCGATCCTAGGAAAAGAGTAGACTTACAAACGGCGTACATTGATCATGCCGAAATGTTGGAAACTCTCAGGGTGATAGATTATAAGGAATACACACGCCGGAAACACACTGACGCAGACAAACCCAGCACATTACGGGCCCGTTTGGTGAGGGACCAGCCTGACCCACCTCATATCACAAGCATTCGTGACCAGTCCGGGGAAGTGGTTTGTACACAAGTAGACATAAACGCTGCATTCTGGGCCCACCTCCAGGCATTATATATGCACCCCCCCGAGCCAGTAGATACTGCGAGGATCACTAGGTTTTTACAGATCTACCATTCCCGACATTATCCAATGCTGTTCAGAAGGATATTCATGGCCCCATTACCCAATCCGAGATTCGCGCCGCGATTAAGTGTCTCAACCGCAATAAAACGCCCGGCATGGATGTGGTTCTGAAATTCTGGACCCTGCTGTAATACCGGTACCGAGGTCCAACACTCGTGTCACAAAATATCATCGTACCATGACGAATTTGGTACCGGCAGACCGGTAATGATTAGGACATTATCCCTATGCATTTGCATCGTGATTGAGCGATGCTAAAACCCTTAAATCATGGTTTTCGTTCTGAACCCTCGGACTCCATTTTGTGAACGGCATCCATCTTATGGCTTGCCCTCATATAGTCAATTGATTGAGGCCGAGCTTAATCTGAAAGGACACGTCCACCTTAGCTGACTCCTCTGTGACCTGGCCAAACTGACTCCATTGCCTCCAGCCAAAACTGTTTGGGCAGCTCCTCGCCCAGTGGCCGAATAAGATAGCATCAATGCATAACATGCCATAAACCATTCACTACATACAGACCATGTTTTCTACACACATACACCTGTCCATGTTCCTTGTTTATGGCCAGTTTTACGACGAGGAGGTGCCCGGTTTTATTGGGGTTTCATCGATATCTGATGGGAGTTCTGGGCCTGGCTGGGTCATCTATCACACACTGGACATCTAAAATATGGGTTAGTCGACGTGACTGTGCTTTTTGCTCTATTTTGGAAATATGTATATGACCATATTGTAAACTCAAGAATTCTTGCCTGCAGCTGTTATTTCTGTATATAAGGAGAAGGCTGGTTCTGTAAAAACGAACAGTCTCCTGAGAACTTACGACCCGTGCTGTTGTAATTCACATGTTACTTGGTTGCAGCCAATAAAACTCGATCTCTGACTTCACCTAGAAGACTCTTGGTTTCTGTGGTCCGGAACAGGGAGAACTCAGAGGTCTTCGGGTGTTATCCCCTGGCACCACCGGGTTCCTAAAAACCCGGCACCTCAGTTTGGCGCCCAACTCGGGGCGGTATCAAGCGGTGACGGTCTAAGCCAGATGTTCGTGAGGAGCTTCGTGTGAAAATTCCAAAGGACGGCCAGCCACTTCAGCGACCCCTGTATGTCGACGTGGTTCCGAAGGTCTTTGCTGCGAGGTTCCCCGCGTCCCGACGGCTACGAAGGACTGCTGACTTGACTATCGCCCTGTTTTGGACCCAGTGATCCTTGGTAGAGCGAAACGATAGACGAGTCTTTTAGGGACGTCATCGATCATCAATACTTCAGTTAAATATAAGTGGAGCGTCTCCCAGTCCTTAGTTTGGTTCTTAGTTTTTGGTATCCTTGAGGTACACCTTGTTTGGAACTCGCAAGCGCCAAAACCGAGGGATTTGTGTATTCACGAGAATATCATATTTAGATAATCCCTCGAAGTTTGAAGCTAGACTAGTGAGCGAAGATGCCTGGTCTTAGCAGACTTGGAAACTTGTTTTGTCTTGGTTGTAGTAAGGACTCCAGATTAGAGGATTTGTGTCCGGTTCCTCCGATTGGAACTCCAACATATGAGTTATATACAAAGCACGGAGTAGGTCCCATCACATATAATGAAGTATGGATAAAATACACCCGCAAAGATGGTGTTTTGAAATGGCCCCAACATGGTAGTTTTGACTCAGAAATTTTAGATAACCTCGAGGTCAAATTGTTCAAGAAGAAAGCCCGGCCGGCGATGTTTGACTCTTTTCGCTTATGGCGCAAAGAAGCCAAACAAAAAGAAATAAAATTAGCAAAGAAAAATAGAAAAGGTATGTTGATGGTGCAAGCCGCCGTTGCATACAGAGATAATGAGGAAGAGCAAGAGAGTGAACAAATGCTCAGAAGCAAGAAGTTAGCAGTAGATAAATGTTACCCGATGTTGCCCCATGAAGGACAAGATTCAAAGGGAACATCAGAGAAAGATCCATTAATGTCCCATTTATTGAATTCACCGCCCCCATACACATCGAGTACTACTGGACCCCCGAAGCGTTTTGTTATACCGCGCCCCGGTGCACAAAATGCAGCTCTTGCACAAACACCAGCTCCTCTTCAGCTGGTTCCTACTTCTCCGGCGCAGCCTTCTCAAGGGCCGCCGCCTTTGCTACATACTCCGTCTACTGTTTCTGTGACTTTGCCTACTGCTCCAACTGTTTGTCATGACACTGCTTCTACCACTGCCTCGACTTCCTCTGCTATTGCCTCGACTTCCTCTTTACATCAGCCTGTCTTTTCTGGTACATCTGCCTCTCCGCAAGCTTCTCCTTCTGTTCGACAGAGAGTGGCAAGTACTGTCACTGGTCTGTTCTCACCTTTCTTTGGGTCGCCTAAAACGACCCCTAAAACAGGACGTAGACAGTTGCGTAGTCAACTGCCTGATCATGAGGAAAGAGAAGTGCTAAATGAGTTAGCACGCAAATGGGTCACTGATACTGTTAGGTACGACGTTCAGTCTGTTGTGGAAGTTTTCCGACAATGGGATGCACCCACTCAGAGATATGTATTCGAAGAGATGTGTGTATATTTTTGTGAAGACTTGGAGACAAATGATCCCAAACGCAAAATGCAGGAATTCTTCCGTATGCGATTCAAATTCTATGAAGGCATGATTGTAGGTGCCGATGTTGAAAGAGCAATAGACTTGTTGTTATCTTATAGGAGTAAGGGAAACGTGTCTAGATCACTATATGAGGATGATTTGTCAGGGAGGAAAAAGGCGCGACAGTACCCTATGAGAGAAGTTCCTCCAGTTTGGAGGGAAGGTGATGCGAATGCAAACCCACCAATTCTGCCACATTTCCAGCGTGTATGGGTACATGTCCACTGGAAGAGATCTGAAGTTTTAGCACTCAAACAGACATTACCTGATCCACGTAAAAATCCTGCAGGGTATTATAAGGAGTTATCACAGACTGCCAGCTCATGTATAATGAATTTAGCAGATGTAGACATGTTGTTTGGGAATGTTGTTCCACAGCCTTTATGGAGTAAATCTCGTCATGCAGATCATTATCAAGAATTAGGTGACACATGGGCTAATATTACTGCTGCAGATGCTAGACAAGTTGGTGGTTCCAAACCTGAGCCTTCAATAGCTGAACTTCCCGGTAGAATTATCACCTTAATGCCTGAATTGCGTGTCAATTGGGATAAGTTGTCTGCCTGCAAGCAGAAGAAAGATGAGAATGTGTCTGACTTTTTCACGAGATTTGAAGAGGCTTTCGTCGATCATAGTGGTCAGGATATGGCTAACGAAGGTGGCCAAAGATTGTTTGTAGACAAATTTGTACATAATTTGCTTCCTGAACTGTGCAATAAATTGAGAGATTCAGAGAGTGCTTGGGCTGTTTCCACGTCAGCGCAGATTTTAGCCACAGCCCAGTACTATGAAAATAGGCGCAAAGACAAGCTAGATAAGGCTGACAAAAAGACTAAAGATTTAAAAACTAAAGTTCTTCTCCAGCAAGCCTATCCGCCTCGCACTCCTAGTCAGCCCAATTATCAACAACCTCAGCAGTATTCGAGAAACCCGCAAGGAAACGAATTTTCCCATCAGCGTTTGCCGTATGGCCCGAATCAATGTGCCTATTGCAAAGAAGAGGGTCATTTCAAAAATAATTGTCCAGCTCTGGCACGACATCTAAATGGTGTTTCCGGTGCAAGAGGTAGAAGTGCTCAACAGGCTCTTAGGGGTAGGGGCCGTGGAAATTTCCCCCAGAATACCACTTCTTTCCCGCCTCAGAATTCTATGAATAGCTTTGATCAACAGAATAATGCGTCTTCTAGGTCAGCTCAGTACTATGCTGATGACTATTACGCCGAAAACGAGAATGAGGGTAATACTTGCTAGGACAGCCATGGACAAAGAGAGGGAGTTGTTTCAGTTCCAGTAGATCAGAATGGACCTTATGTCGAGGTGATTACATCAGGAGTATCAGAGCCATTTCTGCTGTATACTGGTGCTACAAAAAGTTCTATTATGCACTCAAAACTTCCTGGCGCACCTTTGTCTGGCGAAATGAATGTTTCAGTAGGTTTTTCTGGCGCCCCTGTTAGGAACCCGATTTCTAGTCCTATGCCCCTTTCTGTTGGCCCATGCGAATTAGAAGCACCCCTCATCCTTACAACAGGTTGTGGCGAAAATTTGTTAGGTTTGGATTTGTTAAAAAGATTAAATGCGACTTTGTACTGTTCTCCTTCGGGAGTACAACTTACCCTTGGTAAGAAAGTGGTTTCCCCAATGTATTTGTCAAAGGAAAATATTCCAACTGAATTGTCATCTCTTCCATATATACTTTGGGCTACTGGTTCTAATGATGTAGGTCGTTTTGAGATAGCACCGTATGTCATAACATTGAAAGCCAATGTTAGGTTGCCACGTATTCCCCAATTCAAGATCTCTAGTGAATGTGAAAAGGCTTTATTAGCGATCGTTTACGATCTGATCGAGAAAGATGTCATTGAAGAGACAACAGGTAACATTTGTAACAGTCCTATTTTGCCTGTCCTAAAGCGTACTGATCATTCACAGACCCCTGTGTACAGATTTGTGATTGATCTCAGAGAAGTGAATAAGATTGTTATACCACAGTTTCCAGTTGTCCCCGACATTACTGCCCTCTTGACTATGGTTCCAGCTTCAGCCACTTGGTTTTCGGTGATTGATCTGAAGAACGCCTTCTTCAGCATCCCGATTGCTGAGGAGAGCAGAGATATTTTTGGCTTCAATTTAGGAGGACGAAGCTTCCGCTTCAAACGCGCTCCTCAGGGCTATTGTGAAAGTCCATCGATATTCAGTCAAGCTCTGAAAACACAACTTGACACGATTGTTCTACCTCATGGTGCGACTCTGATTCAGTATGTAGACGATCTACTGATCGCTGCGGATACTGAAGAGATTTGCAAGCAAGCCACATTGTCGTTGTTGCGTCATTTATGTGATATGAAGCACAAAGTCTCTCTTTCAAAACTGCAATTTTGTCGACAAGAAGTGACCTACTTAGGTCACATCTTATCGAAGGAGGCAAGGAGACTGACCCCAGAAAGAATACAGGCAATTGCAAGATTGAGTGCCCCAAGGACACAGAGAGAAGTTCGGGCCTTCTTGGGCATTACATCGTACTGTAGACAATGGATACCGAATTTCTCACTATTGGCTAAACCTTTGCTGGCACTAATCCATAAAGACACACCCGATCCTATGCCCTGGTCGGAAGATTGTCAGACAAGTTTCCACGAGTTGCGTGATGCATTGTGTTCGGCTCCTTTGTTGGGCAACCCCGACTACAGTAAGCCTTTTACATTATATGTCCACGAGAAGGAAGGTTGCGCATTATCAGTCCTGACACAATACTTTGGGGATAAACAGCGCCCATGCGCGTATTTCTCAGCGACTCTAGATCCTGTAGCTAAAGCATTACCAAGTTGCTTGAGGGCCACTGCTGCAGCAGCTGTCTGTTTTCGACAGTCTGCTGGGTTAGTCATGAATAATACTCTGATCGTTATGGTACCGCATGCAGTAGACATTTTACTAAACAGAACGAAAACACAGCATTTAACTAGTGCTCGACTGTCCAGCTATGAGCTGACACTATTAGCGAGTCACATACACATAAAGAGGTGTGATACACTCAACCCCGCTACGTTGTTGCCCATTCCGGCAGAGACAGATGAGGTTGAAAGGCATGATTGCTGCTTTAGGACAGAAGAAGAGACAAAAGGGAGAGTAGACTTGCAGGACACTCCCCTTCCTGAATGTAATGATAATTTATGGGTTGATGGTTCATGCTTCAAGTTGCCAAATGGTGATACGACTGCAGCATATGCTGTAACAACATTGCACACGATTGTAGAGGCCGCGCGCATTCCCCACAGTTCCGCGCAAGCAGCTGAGTTGGTTGCACTTAAAAGAGCGTGTGTGTTGGCAAAAGGAAAGCGAGTGAATGTGTATACTGATAGCCAATACGCCTTCGGCGTGGCCCATAGTTTTGGAAGATTGTGGCGTGAACGTGGGTTCCTGACGTCACATGGTGCAAGAATCCAACATGGTCAGTTAGTGAACGACCTTCTTGAGTCACTGACCTTGCCCCTACAAGTTGCAATTGTGAAATGCAGTGCACACAGAAAGATTCAAGATGATGTCGGTTGTGGGAATGCATTTGCAGACGAAGTTGCGAAAGAGACTGCAAGGAACACAATGAGTCGGATGTATGTTGTAGGTCCTGCTAGATGGATTGCTGATGTGGGTATGTGTGAGGACACTATTGAAAGTGTGAAGTCCATACAATCTGATGCCACTGAAAAAGAGGTGAATGAATGGAGAGAAAGCAAGGGTAGATTGATGCGAATGGTTGTTGGGTCGAATTGTCAGAGCATCAACGATGGCTGTTACCCGATGCATATGTGCTTGCAGTGGTGACAATGGCCCATGGATTGGCTCATGTTAGTGCAAAAGGAATCTGTGAGCTATTGGCCCCAGTATTGCAGAATAGTGGTATCCCGAAATGCGCAGAGAATTTGGTCAGGAACTGTATGGTGTGTTTGAAGTACAATCCCGGTAGGGGAACCCCAACTCCAGCTGGTCATTTTGCGCCTCCAACGTATCCGTTCGAGGTTTTTGCTGCTCGATTTCATCCACATGGAGAGGTGAAACAATTTGAAATACGTGCTTGTTGTTGTTTGCGCCTTCTCCAGGTGGGTGGAAGCAACGACAACACTGCCTTGTCAACTGCCAAAGCCCTTGTCAAGGAATTCTTCCCTAGGTTTGGTATGCCTAGAATGGTCTGGAGTGATAACGGAAGTGAATTTGTGGGACGAGTGATGAAGTGAGTGTGCGAATGTCTAGGCATACTCCAGAAGTTCCACGCTGCAAATCACCCCCAATCAGCAGGATTAGTAGAGTGCTACAACGGCACCCTAAAACTCAAACTAGCCAAGATCCAAGCCAGCACAGGTCTCAAATGGCCTGACGCCCTGCCCTTAGCACTCCTGTCTACCAGAATGATTGTCCATTCTAGACTAGGACTTAGCCCTCACGAGATAGTGTTCGGCCGCCCAGCTAATATATGGGGAGTGCCAAGGGCTAGAAAACTTAGCGAGATAGAGCACCCTGTACTGCTTGACTATTTGCACGAATTGACTACTAAATTGCGTGTTTTACACCAACAGGTTCACAGTTCCACTCCGCCAGCCTCTGATGATCCAGGTCATGTGGAAAAAGGTAGGGCTAGGACCTTTCTCAAGATTTGCCCGGCGCTAACCGCCCTTGTACCATTCAAGTTTACCAAGCAATGAGGCAGGCGCCGGAGACCAGAAGGCAGGAAACAGAAGTTTATTCCGACGGAGCAGAACACATCAGAACAGACAACAAGGTATCATGTCGAGGTGCTCTAACAGCCACTCGGAGGCCTGGTCTCTTATACACTGGTTTATGGCATGTGACCTTCCTTTAATACAATCACAACTTTGTAGAGCATGGGAAAGACATCCCCGTAATCCTCGTGTTAATCCCACCCCCATATACATTCACAATAGAGTTTCTCAACCTGCTGATAAGAGGAGGGGGCCATCACGCAGCTGAGTGTTCCGTCGAGTCTTAGGATGTGTGCGCCTGATCATGTCACAGGGGGTGGGGAGGTCTGGATCAATAGAGGGTCCTTTGAAGGAGAGCGACCTCATACAATAAGGGCAGTAAATGATATCTCTCGGCTTAGGCAATGGCCTCGGACCTGTGTGGACAGTCGGACACGGGGTGAGGGGCCATCAATGGAGTGGTATTCATGCCGCGTGGACAATCCAGCGCAGGAGGGAGGTTTGTCAACAGAGGGGCATTCATGGGAGGAGAGGAGGTGTTGGTCAGGCGCTAGCGTGACTCTCAAGGACAGGGTCATGCAGAAGGGTCGTGCTCAGAAGGAGGAGGGAGGGGGAGCCAGGGTGCGCGGAGGATGCTTGCTGGGTCAGAGGGGACGTGCTGGCGATCGATCGTGGGCAGGGAGACCATGATACCCAAAATGGCTGCCATGCACGTAATACATAGGTGACCTAGAATAGCTGCCGTGCATGTAGTACATAGGTGACAAGCTGGCGCAGATGATGTTTAGATCGCAAGTCAAAATTCCACAGTCCTCCCTTTTAACATATCTCGCCAACTTGTCAGTTTGAATTTATCCCCATAAGGCCACGTATTTCTACTTCATAGAGGGGGCTCATGTGCTCATTTCGGAAGTCCAAAGTCTTTGGGCACATACAGTTAGAAACAAGGCCGCACAAAGGTGGCAGACATTGGATACCTAGGCAACACCCACATAATATCACAATAGGTATCAGTACAAAGGAAAGCAACTTCCAACCCCAGTTCTTCAAAGTGTCCCAAAACCAGCTCCCAAGCGACCATCCTTCCTGTTCTTGGTGAACCTCTGAGGATAGTCTGTGGAGGTGTTCAATGGCTTTGTAGACTGAAGGTGAGTTGTCTGGCACGTAGGTGCAGCAGCTGGATCCGATGATGCGGCATGCTCCTCCTCGGTCGGCTAGGACTACGTCTAGGACAAGTCTATTTTGGAGGGTCACGAGGCGGACCGCCTGAAGCTCTGCAGTGTTGTTGGCAAGGATACCAGCCGTGATGTTGATCGTTGTTTCTACTGCCTGGGTCAGGTGTCGGATAGCACGGCTGTTTGCCATTGGGCCCCACAGAGGAACAAGTCCCTTTGCTGCATCCAGGAACTGTGCTCCAGTGGAGTCGGCTTGTCCAAGGTCGTCTGCACGCCTCTGCCGGTGATGGCTGGCTGGGGCTACATATGTGGGTGGAAGAACGAAGGCAATGTAACAGATACCCTTCCAACCCTTCGGGAGCCAGGTGTAAGCCTTGGTGCCACACACAAAGTACATGTTTGGAGAAGCAACGAAGGAAGGGGGGTCAGCTGAGTCCAATGTTCTGGTGATTCGGCAGGCGCTGTAACCCACCAGTTGCGTTCCCTGGCCTTCTAGGCACACAAGGCCGGTGACGTTGATAACAGACAGGGCCACAGTCAGAGTGGCGGTAGTTTGTTTTTGCAGATGAGTGAAGGTGGTTCTGGCTGGATTGTGGAGCACCTGTACTTCGACTCGTTCTTTGGCAGGAATGTCTTTGATGAAGGTGGCGCCCGCGAGCGCTGGACACAGGGCAGCTGGGGTCTTTCCTGTTTTGCTCAGCCAGAACCCAGAGTAGAAGTGTGACACTGTCTGGCTGGAGGTGGCGTTGTCCCTGTGGCTCTCTTGCATGAGGATCAACCAGGCGAGGCAAGAGCCGTGAACTGAGAAGGGTGAAGGGATGAAGGGAATGGAGTGTCCAGTGGCATGCGGGAGCAACCCGCAGATCCAACAGTTTGTAGCATTTGCAGCAAGGTTGTGTTGGTGCAACAGTTGCACGAAGGAATTGTTCCAGAATTCCCTGCGCCTTTCTCGGAGCTGAGGCGATAGAGATATTAGGTGATGCTCTTTCAGGGGTGTTGGCTGTGCAGTAGGTAGCAATGTCTCATGAGCCGGTGTGCTTTCCTCCAGAATCCAGAAGGAGGTCATGAGGAGGAGGCAGAAGAGGAAGACAATGAAGAGTGCGATTGTCTTTGATTTGTGCAAGTTGTCAGTCTTTGAATTTCTATACTGGGTATTTCCTGTTGCTTCCATCATCTTCTTATCTGGCGCTTCCATCATCTTCTTATCTGGCGCTTCCATCACCTTCAAGGGGGCTCGGTAGCGGGCAGAACCACAGACTTCGTTTAGCTTCTCTCCCGGCAACCCTTGATTGTGTTTTAGGTCACCGTTCTGAGATTTAACTTAGTCCGTGGCCTACTTAGCCGAAACTCCCTCCTTTCGACGCAGGAAATACCCTTCTCTGGATGGCACGGTGGGATCAGAGAATTTTGCAAGTTCGAGTGCCTCAGTATCGGGATAACAGTCCAATATCGGTCGGTCTTTGCTCAGGAGCTCTTCTTGGGTGCTGACGTTTCTGTCGTGGCCAGGTTCGCAGAGACCTTCCGGCAATGGTGCGCGTGCAGCCAGTGCTTCTTCCCCTCCACTCGGAGTGCTGTTCGGGTGGTGATCAGCACTTGCCAGGGGCCCGTCCACCGAGGTTCCAGACTCTTGGTTCGCTGGAAATTTCGTATTAATACGAAATCTCCAGGTTGGATGTCGTGGCCGGGGCCCCTGGAAGCATCGGGGATGGCCTGCTGCACCTGTTGATGAATGACAGACAACGTTTTAGTTAACTTGCACAAATAATCAGATAGTAGGACGTCCGGGACGTCATGAATGGAGGTCGGTTTGGGAGCAGTCCAGAGATTCATCGGACGCCCAAACACGACCTCGTAGGGGGTCAAATGGTGCTTGGTGGGGGTGGAACGCATCGATAACAAGGCCAGTGGGAGGGCATCCGGCCAGTTGAGTCCAGTGGTGGCCACTATTTTTGCCAGTTTCAGCTTCAGCGTGGCATTATGGCGTTCCACTAGACCAGCGGATTGGGGGTGGAAGACCGCATGAAATCGTTGCTTCACCCCTAACCCCTTTAGGATTAATTGGATAACCTCAGCTATGAAGTGGGGGCCATTATCGCTCCATAGAATTCGGCAAAGGCCATAGCGAGGGAAGAATTCCTTCAGTAGTACTTTGGCAGTAGTCATGGCAGTGTTGTCACGGGTTGGATAGGCTTCCACCCATTTGCTGAAGGCACACACAATGACTAGTACATACTTCAGGTTTTGGCATCTCTCTAGTTGGATGTAATCCATCTGAAGGACCTCAAAGGGATGATTGGGGGTCCCGAACCCTCCCCGGGGTACTACAGTTCCTTTCCCGGGGTTGTGTTGCAGACAGATGAGGCACTGCTGAACTAGGCGTCTGGCTGAGTCGTGGATTTTATCGTTATGCCAGACTTTGGAAATGAGTTCGATCATGGGTGCAGATCCTATGTGTGCGGGGGAGTGAGCCATTGTCAGTATGGGAATCAGATATGAGTCGGGCAGCAACCATTTGTTTGCATCTTTTGTTCGCCAGCAACCCTCTTCGTCCTTCAAACCCACCCTCGCCCACTTAGTCAATTCGTGAGGGGTGCTGGCCGACTGTATGTCTCTGATCATTTCCCTTGTGTCACTCCATTTTTCTGCTTGTGACCTAGTCACATATATGCGTGTCACTGTCCTATTCTCAGCTGTGGTTCGTGCAGTGATGTCGGCTAATGCATTCCCTTGTCCGACTAAGTCTGTCACTCTTTTGTGTGCCTGACATTTGATCACCGCTAATCGTTTGGGGAGGAGAACTGCTTCAATCAGAGCGGACACTAAATCTCCGTGGAGGATTGGGGTGCCGTGGGACGTCAGGAATCCCCTCTCCCTCCACAGGAGCCCAAAATGGTGGACCACCCCGAAGGCATACTGGCTATCCGTATACACGTTCGCGGTGGTCCCTGTGGCTATGATGCATGCTCGGGTGAGGGCTATCAGCTCCGCTGCCTGGGCAGATCGTTGTGTGATGCAGGCTGTCTCAACTACTGTTTGGGCTGTCGTCACTGCATAGGCAGCTGAAGTGGTGCCATCTGGGAGTTTGATGCATGAGCCGTCTACCCATAGCTCTCCATCGGGGTCAGGAAAAGCAGTGTCTCGGAGGTCAACCCTACTCCTAGTCTGTTCGTCTGTGAGGGTCACACAGTCGTGTATGGGAGGAACGTCGGGGTCGTTTTCAGGCAGGGGTAACAATGTGGCAGGATTCAAAGTCGTGCATCTCTTAAGTGTGATGTGGGGTGCAAGCAGAGTCAACTCGTACCCTGTCAGTCGTGCGCTAGTCAGGTGTTGGGTCTTTGTCTGGTTCAAAAGGGTGTCAACTGCATGGGGCACTAATACAGTGAGGGAGTTGGAAAGTACGATTCCCTCGCTCTGACGGATGGAGACAGCAGCGGCAGCTACTGCTCGAAGGCAGGCAGGTAAGGCTCTGGCTACAGGATCAAGAGTGGCGGAGAAGTAGGCACAAGGGCGCTGCTTAGGGCCAATCGATTGAGTCAGGACAGACAATGCGCATCCCTCCCTTTCGTGGGTGAAGAGGGAGAAGGGTTTGGAGTAATCCGGCGTTCCGAGGACGGGTGCTGAGCAGAGTGCATCCCGTAATTCCTTAAAGGAGGCTTGACACTCAGCGGTCCAAGGGAACGGGGAGGGGGTATCCTTGGTCAGTAGGGCAAGTAATGGTTTCACAATGAGGCTGTAATTAGGCAACCACTGTCTGCAAAAAGGGGTTAGGCCAACCAAAGAGCGGACCTGCTTTTGCGTTTTTGGGATGGGGGTGTCTAGGATAGCTTGGATTCGGTCAGGGGTAAGTTTCCTCCCTTCCTTGGACAGAAGATGGCCTAGGTAAGTTACTTGTGGCTGGCAGAACTGTAGTTTCTTTTTGGAGACTTTATGGCCATTTTCTGCAAGGAAGTGTAGGAGTTGGACGGTGGCTGTCGTTGCCAGCGGGGTGGTGTCGGCCGCCAAAAGGATATCATCGACATATTGGATCAACACCACTCCTTCTGGTAGCTGGAAAGCATCCAGTTGTCTTTTGAGGGCCTGGCTGTAAATGCTGGGACTTTCAGTGTACCCCTGGGGAGCTCTACAGAATCGGTACGAGCGAGATTTTAAAGTGAAGCCGAAAAGATAACGGCTGTCTGGATGGATGGGGATAGAGAAAAATGCGTTTTTAAGGTCGATAACAGAGAAGGTGGTGGCAGTGGACGGGATGAGGGTCAGAATGGTGGTGATATCAGAAACTACAGGATATTGGGGTACAACCACTTTGTTAATCTCTCGTAAGTCGATGATGAAGCGGTACGCTTTCTCATCTCCTTCACCTTGCTTCTTAACAATGGGTAGGATTGGGCTGTTGCAGACGTTGCTAACCACTTCTTCAACCACTCCTGCATCTACCAGAGACTGAATGATCGCTACCAGTGCCTTCTCACCCTCTGGGGATATCCGATATTGCGGGAGTTTCGGGAGCATAGCGTCCTGTCGTACAGTTATGTGGATAGGGTCAATCATCATTCGCCCCACATCAGAGTCATTTTTGGCCCACAGGTACGGAGGCAGGGTGTCAAGCAAGGACATGTCAGCGTCAGTTATGCAGCACATGTGTCGTGGGGGACGGGATCTGGGCATGTCTGGGTTGTCGTACAGGATGACTCGTATTCCATCTGGGGAACACCTAATGGTAGCTCGAAAATGCTTCAGTAAGTCAATACCCATAATGGCGTCAGGGGAGTTGGAGGAGAGTAGAAATGTCGCGTCAGCAGTGTTGCTTTCTAGGTCAAAGGTAATAGGTACGGACAGGGGGTTAGTGGAGGGCGTCCCATCGAAACCTATCGACGTTATGTGTGAGCCAGACAAGGGTGCCCTTGGAATCAGTCGTTTTGATAACACACTACGTGTCGCCCCAGTGTCTACCAAGAATGGAGACTCTGTACCCAAGACCTTAGCGGTGACATAAGGACCTTGCTGGTCAACACAGAGCTCGACTGGATCCCTCCCTTGCCCCTGGCAGTCCTATGCAAAATCGGGGGCATTTTCACCTTCGGATAGCTGATATTGATTCTGTCGGGGACGGTCAAATGTATTCAGTCTTCCTGATCTGTCATTGTTAGTGTCGTTGGAGTTCCCTCGTCCCTGTACTCTATTCCTCGGACCACCTGCCACATCCCTGGAATCCCTATTTCTATTCATCTCTAGTAAAACCGGACACTGGGTTTTCCAATGGCCGAACCCTTTGCAGAAGGCGCATTGGTCATTGCTAATGTCTCTCCGTCCAGTGTGAGATGTCGGGGTGTGATCCTTAGGAGGTAGATCTCTGGGGGTGCTTGATTGGTAGTTCCCCCTTTGATGTTCCCGTCCTAGAGCTATACCCTGTATCTGGGCTATCATTACCCTTTCCTTCAAATCTTTCTTCTTTTTCTCGGACGCCCTATCATTCTCATTCTTTTGGTGCTCGTAATACTGAGCCATCTGAAGGATAGCTGCGGGTTTGGAGGCCCCCCAACTACTCTCACTTGTCTGTAGTTTTTGGGAGACTTCTTGAGTTAGTCCTTTTACATAATTTTGCACAAACAGGTGCTGTCCGGTTGCGGTGGTCATGTCCTGGCCACTGTAGTCGGAGAACACTGTCTCGAATCGGGAAAAGTATTCTGACACATCTTCCTGGGGTTTCTGTCGACAGGCCGTGACTATCGACCAGTCTACTTTTCTTTCCGGGACCAGTGTTTTTAATTTCTGGACTATTTTATTTGGGAGTTCCAGTATGTCTTTCACTGGTTTGCTCCCCGGTTCTCGCTGTCTATCTAGTTTACCGAGTTGGTCCCAGGTATGTCCAAACAGATCCGTGTGGTCAGCCTTCCGGATTTGCTTCCACACGTCAGCCGGCAGACATAGCCCAAAGAACAAGTCAATATCTGCTAAGGTCATTATTGTCGAACCCAAGGCTGTGCCTAATTCGGTGTAAAATGCTGTCGGGTTCTTTCTTAAGTCGGGCAGGGTTTGCTTGAAGGTTAGGATATCTTGTCGGTCCCATGGTTGGTAGACCCAATTGTACACAACCCTCCCTTTTGCATTTTCATTATTAATATCATCGCTCGTTCCCTGGCCCCGTGGCGGGATCCAGTAAGGAGCCGCTTCTCTGATAGGCATCATAGTATTGGCTACTTCTGCCGAGGTTGTGTCAGGGACCGTAACCTTGGCTTCTGGTTTCTGTTCTGCGAGGTGGCGGAAGACCTCAAGTATTTGCATGAAGAGCTCCGTCGCCTCACGTTCAGTCCCATCTCCAACATCAATTTTCCTATACAGCGTTGTTAATTTAGCGGGACCCTTGCTCTGATACCTATCTTCATACGCGTTCAGGGTGTGGTAGCTGAATCGCAAGATGAAATGCCGTCTGTGGCTGTCGGCATGTGAATTATATATGTTCATTGTGTACTCTTCGCTCTCCCTTCGTTCTACCAAGGTCTTTGCTATTTTGTCGATCCCATCCCGCTCATCTTTGCTTAATCTATTTAGTCTGGCCGATGATTGTTTGCTAGACTCGGGGTCGTCTGATGAGGTTGTTAGTGTGGCTGGTGCAAAGGCCGTGAGGGCTGGTGCACTAGCGCTGAGATCGCTTTCGCTCGCACTTGGAGCGTGGAAGCTTTGTCGGCAGGGGGCATATGGAGGGGGCATGTAGATGGTTGGGGGACCTAGTAGTAGCTCGTCGTTCGCTCGTTGTTTGGAGGGCAATTCAGGGTAGAGCGCAGAGGGGGTCCTAACAGGACATTGGCCTGTCGACCCTGATTCTTGATTTTGCATGGTTTCCTTTCTTTCTTTTATTTCTTCTTCTAGTTGCTTTGCGGCTAGGTGGGCTGCCTTTCGTAATTCTTTCCCTATTTTTGCTTCTTCTCTTTTCTTTCGCTGTTCCGTTTCTTTGCGCCACATGCCGATACTGTCGAGCATAGTGGGCGTGGTCTTATTCTTCTGGAGCGTTATTTCTAATGTTTTTATTTTATTTTCGTCAAAGGAACCTATCAGTGGCCACTGACTTTCAAGGTTCTTTTTCGTATATTTATGCCATAGTTTAGTGTAAGCTATAGCGACTAGTCCATACTTAGTGAACATGTCCTTATTAGGGGTGCCCTCCAGTGGAGCTGGATGGTTCATCTCTAATAAGCGGTCCGGGCTAAACAGGCTACCAACCAGTGGGGAGAAGACAGGCATGACGGATTACAACGGGGACAAAAGTCTGCACTACCTATCTTATCACGGCGGACAAAGACTAGACAGAATATTTCTATTCTACGTTGTTTGGAGGCCGTGAATACCTCAAAAGAACCAATACCGAATAATCGGCCAATCAAACAATCCAGTGGGGAGAATAAGTGGGCACGAAAAATTATCGCTACCCACTCTTTCTCTACCTGCAAAGAGAGACCTTGTTCTTCCCTGTTTGCAGACAAAGAATCTCCAGTCAATAATCCACGAACGATAGTTCGGGAAACAGTGGGGGAGGAAGATAGGCACGACGGATTACAATGGGGACAAAAGTCTGCGTTACCTATCCTTCACTGCTTGCAAAGAGAGAGCCTGTTTGCTTTTCCCCGTTTGCAGACAGTGAATCTCCAGAGGGTTTCAACAAAGCGTAATACTAGTATTATCCAAAAACAATTTCCTCAATTCGTCGTGTTTACACGACCTTACCCGGACCGCATGGACGGTTTCCTGTCCTCTGGATCCAGCGCCCGATCGTCCTCTCTCCTTCGTGTTGTTCGCGGCACTCCTGATGGTTCCCAGTCAGGACCGTAGATCACTCGAGAGAGGTCTGTTCAGAACTAGTGAAGGTCGGATGATCGGCTGTCAGACGAGGGTCTATCGGACATGAGCTCTTCCCGATCGTTGCAGTCGTTCACTCTGTCATCGGGACCTCTCCCACTGGATCCACGTGTCGCTGATGGGCCCCACGCTTTGGGACGCCAATTGTGGAAAAAGGTAGGGCTAGGACCTTTCTCAAGATTTGCCCGGCGCTAACCGCCCTTGTACCATTCAAGTTTACCAAGCAATGAGGCAGGCGCCGGAGACCAGAAGGCAGGAAACAGAAGTTTATTCCGACGGAGCAGAACACATCAGAACAGACAACAAGGTATCATGTCGAGGTGCTCTAACAGCCACTCGGAGGCCTGGTCTCTTATACACTGGTTTATGGCATGTGACCTTCCTTTAATACAATCACAACTTTGTAGAGCATGGGAAAGACATCCCCGTAATCCTCGTGTTAATCCCACCCCCATATACATTCACAATAGAGTTTCTCAACCTGCTGATAAGAGGAGGGGGCCATCACGCAGCTGAGTGTTCCGTCGAGTCTTAGGATGTGTGCGCCTGATCATGTCACAGGGGGTGGGGAGGTCTGGATCAATAGAGGGTCCTTTGAAGGAGAGCGACCTCATACAATAAGGGCAGTAAATGATATCTCTCGGCTTAGGCAATGGCCTCGGACCTGTGTGGACAGTCGGACACGGGGTGAGGGGCCATCAATGGAGTGGTATTCATGCCGCGTGGACAATCCAGCGCAGGAGGGAGGTTTGTCAACAGAGGGGCATTCATGGGAGGAGAGGAGGTGTTGGTCAGGCGCTAGCGTGACTCTCAAGGACAGGGTCATGCAGAAGGGTCGTGCTCAGAAGGAGGAGGGAGGGGGAGCCAGGGTGCGCGGAGGATGCTTGCTGGGTCAGAGGGGACGTGCTGGCGATCGATCGTGGGCAGGGAGACCATGATACCCAAAATGGCTGCCATGCACGTAATACATAGGTGACCTAGAATAGCTGCCGTGCATGTAGTACATAGGTGACAAGCTGGCGCAGATGATGTTTAGATCGCAAGTCAAAATTCCACAGTCACTCCATTGAACCCGGCACCTGGGTGCTGGTGAGGAATTTTCAGCGCACAAACAACGAACAGCCCAGGTGGACCGGGCCATACCTTGTCCTTCTTTCCACAAGATCAGCCGTTCGGGTGGAAGGAAAGAAGAATTGGATCCATGGGACCCATTGTAAACGGGTCCCTCTGTAGTGTAGTTCCTAGTTTCCCACTAGGCCCTGCGCATTGGAATAACATAAACAGTAGTATCGACGTGGAACTGCTTATATTCCAGGCCTCCACTGACTATGCTAAACTTAATTGGGTTGTGTTACCAACTAGCTCAGAGGTCACTGGAAACTTTCTTCTCTGCATAGGAAGTGATCAGCTTCCCTGGCACAGACAAGAAGGGATTCAGTTTTCCAGCAACCGTGCAACATGACAACTTTGCTCCTCAGATCAAGAGTCGATCTCTAGGGTCGTGTGAAACAATAGACACAGATTTCACTCAGTCAGTCTAGTGCAGTTTACTTTCACGAGATGTAGAGAATAGAGAGACGGGCGTGTATCAATAAAGGTTACATTTATTGAACAGTCTTTCTTCTCGTACAAGAGAAATGTATTGCCACAATTGCAATAATTGTTATTATAAAAAGTACGTACAGTAAGATAAGTATTGCGAAATAGAACTGTAAAAGCATTGATATGGTTTCTTAGCCATACAATGGTTAAAAGTAATAAAACATATATACAGTCATATATACATTAGGCTAACATACTCAACTGGTGCTTCTAACTAAGCCTACCCCAGTGTGCCTGACCTAAGCCTAACACGTGAGAAGGGGAGTAAGTAAGTAGCTTAAGTTAAGTTGGTTTTGCCAAGGTTTGTTTCAAGAATTCTCGTCTAAGGGTTTAGTCAACACCATACCTCTGAATAGAATGATGGAGGATTGGTATCTCCTTCAGGGGTCTCTCTCGATATCCCAGTCACCTGCGAGGGTAAACCGGAAGCGCCGGGACTGGATTTCTCTGCACGAGAAAGGCAGCGGCTTCTCTCAGCGCGTCGAGGAAGGAGGGGTGACAGCGTCCGCGGGCAGCTGGGCTGGATGTCTTCGCAGAGGACGGCTGCACGGCTCCTCAAGCGTACTGCACCATAGGTCGCGCTTTAGCGGCGATACTGGTAATCAGTAGCTTCACCACCACAGGATAGCAGGCTGCAGCGACAGAGTGCTAGTTTTTACCAACACGGGGTCATGCAGGCAGCTGGCATCAGCAACAGGCAACGAACTCACAGCTCGTATCTCTCTCATTGCTTAAGGCAACGTTGGTAATATTTATACCTGACAGGTGCCGGGTTTGACGCAAGTTTGCTGGACATAAGACGTCAATTAAAGATGTCACTAGGAAGTGACAGTTATCAGTTGCTCATTAGAGTTCCATTACTAATCAAAACATAGCAAGCGGGGATTTCCAGGTTTGCTAAGTTTTTATCTTGTTGAAGAACTCGGAGTGTTATCTAGGAATATCAGATAGTGACTGCTGCTCTGTCATTGCACTAATTGGTCGCAAAGGAAGTAGCAGAGAGTCATGCTGGAATGTGGCTCTGTTCGTGTGAGGCCAGAGATGACTTTTCAGAAAATCGCACTTGAACGGTTATGCCAATATAGGGAATAAATGGATTTATAGCCGAATAGGGGCATAAGGTCACAGTATCGATCAGGAACCTAGATAAGCACGCAACACCCACTCCACGGGTAATGTCCATCAAAATTACTAAAACTAAGCAATTAGATGCATGTGTAACATTGCCCACCCCAAAATACATAAATGCATTCGAAATAGGCGTACTTGTAATACATGGAATTTAGGTACTGTACGTTTTTTAAAGCATAGTAATCATTCTAAAGGTATTGCATATGAAATTAATGAACGATTATGCAAAAAGGAATTACACATGAAGTATCTCTGACAGAAGAAATGCGAGATAAATCATCACATAAAAATGCATTGTAATAACATGTGTGCTAGAGGCTGGTGTTATGTTGTTATGTCTCTAGATGTGTTTAGAAGTGTGAAGCTTCTGTTCTCTAAGAATAGTTTTTACGTTAAGCAAAGAATTGTTTGTGCCAAAAAAGGTCAATATTAGAAAAATTGTCCAATTCAAAGAAAATAGATTTCCAAAGCTCCTGGCAGTTTTTGTTGATCAAAACTGAAGGCCGAATTCAGAGTTCATGGGAACGCTGTGTGTCGGAAAGCTTCTCAAAAAGTTATTGTTTCTCTGTGGGTGAGAACATCGTATCAGACAGGCTCGCAAAGAATTGGTCTACAAAATCAGGTGATAGTTCAACCAAATTAGATAGCGCTGTAACTTGGCAGGTGTGAGAATGATTGCTGTCATCGAAGGCAGGACCAGCAATGCTCACAGAACGTTGTACCTGGGTGATGTTGCTTTTGTCACTCGCTCCGCTGTTACCACTTGGCTGTAGTACAGGAGTCTCCACAAATGCCGTCATCAGGATTGGTAGCCGCTGGGGACAACACAATGCGTGAGCCGTTATTGGACTGAGCAAAGTATCGACGTCCATTGGTACTGCTGATGGAAGTGAAAGACAGATGTCCAACACGCATTCATCGCCGCAAAGCATACACCGTAGCACAGGTAAAATGCAATTTTGCCATATCGGTCTGAATGAAAGGAACCAGGTCATGTTTAGATCTCTCAGCCTGGCCAATCCGAGGACGTTAGTTATCCTGTCCCTGTAGCGCATTGCTAGGATTGTCTCTTCCATTCCCATGGGAGCTATGTCTGAGCCGAGGTTTGCCATAACGTAGCAGGATGGTCAAAAATAGAATCCCTGCAACGAGTCCCAAAAATAGTGGAATACCACCAAAAATGGAGTGCACAAAATTAGGAAAGATTCCCAAAATTGCCTGGAAGGGTGTTAGCAGTCCCGTAAAGACTGTCTTAAATATGCCTGGGATGCTTGTTGCACTAGACATGTTAAGGAGTTGGCTCAACATTTCTACGAAATGCACGGGGCAATTTGTTGATAAAAGGTCATGGACCTCAGTAGCCGTCCTTGCGACTAGAAGATCATACGTCTCTTTAGATGACGTTATAGGCACTGTTGTCTGTAAAAGCACAGATTTCATTTTGCTTAATGTATCAATTCGTATAGAATAGAGATTCAGACGAGGCCAGAGGGGAGTCACTATGTCTGGAGGCCCGCTCGGGAACAATGCTTGCATACAGCATTTGACCGTGGATGTTACTTGTACTAGATAACTTTTTCCGGGCGCGAGGCCACAGCACCTGTGATCCGTTCTTAGAATGTAACTCCCGTTTGCGAGTTGCATAAAGAAGGGCTCTATCTGAGTTGCAGGTGTGACTAGCTGGTGGCATGAAAGGTTGTTTGAATTTCCATCACATGCTCCGTGTAAATTAATACCCTGACACAAAAGTATACCGCTTAGTGAATGTTTACAGTTGTCACCACTAAGAAATACATTTTTGTCGCTGTCACTATAGCAAGAATGAGTGTATGGTAACTTCCATTCGGATTTTAAATATCCTTTACCCAATTGTTCATATTGGCCAGCAGGTATGTATTCAAGGCACTTTTTAAATCGGAAAGTTGTTATCGGAATTGTGATAATTCCGTGTATTATCCATTCAATGACAGGACTCTCTGACATTGTCAATGGTAATCTCTCGAGTCTTTCGATGCTCAGGATTGTATAGTCTGCTCCTTTCTGTGCCAAACTGATCTGTTTATCAGTAAGGTTAAAACTGGAAAATAATGACGTTGTGTTGATTAAACGCCAAGGCACATAGCCTGAACGAAGGTTTTGCAGCGTCCAGCCTAATTCTATAATAGAGCGTAATTGAGACTGGCCATGTTGTAACATTAGCAAATCTCTGTCTATCACATCAAAGGCAGAGGATACAATATTGTCCAAAGAATATATTCTGGAAGACAGAGTCGTTAACCCATTGTCTACCACAGAAAGTGATTTCTCCAGATTAATACGATCAATTTCTCGTATTTTTTCAGCAGTTTCAATTTGCTTTACTTTCCAAGCCTCGTTGTAAGCAGCATAGATGCTGGTCGCTATGAAACGCTTTTGACGCTGTTTGCGTGGTCCAAGAATGAAATCGCGCAAATCAGCACCATCTTTTAATAAAGACAAGTGTTGCTTAATTTCAGCCAGTGTGGATGTTGTAAGCCATTCGAGGCACAGTTTCCCTACACTGTATGTTGTTATAATCCCTGGATGTTGTCTCTGGGAATATCTAGGGTCTAATCTGGTCATTTTTAAACCCTGTGTTTTATTCAGGAACCTATCTTGACAGCTATTTGTGTCTGTAGGCCAGATTAACCACTTTTTCCAATCAGGATGTGTTCTGTTGAAATGTAAAATTTGTGACACGTCTAACTCAATATCTGCGGTTGTATTCTCAGGTATTGGCTTTGGTATAGACAGTGTTTTAAGTTCTTTGATCTTAGCTAGGCCAAGACAAGATGTTTGGTGTATAGTGTCATTTAAAAACAACATTTGTTCTGGTATCATGCAGGTTTTAAATAGTGCTTCAATGCCTTGCACCTGCCAATCTTTTGTACCCCAAATTGTTTTTGTTTCAATATTATTTTTCCAATAATCAAAACCAAATGTCATCATTTTGTCATAAAATGCTTCTGAATATATCAATTTAGAATTTGTCAGCATTGTTTTCATTCCTGTTTTATCTAACAGTTTATAATAAAACGTTTCTGCATCACTGGTGTTAAACCCTGAAAAATATTTGAATTTCTCAAAAAATGCTTTAGAACTGCTTTTAGGTGGTGTAGAACAATGTTCCCATTGATTATACATAAAAACATTTCTAGGCTGTGCAGATTTATGCAAGTAATGATCCCCATAGTGGGTGTAACAGAATAACTGCTCATAACTAGATGAACCTTGTAAATAATCATGATCTGTGAATCTAGCTGACATTACTAAATCAGACATCATGTCATTAATACTGTTAAAGTCCCAATCATCAGAGAATGTACTTGGTGTAACAAAGTCACTTAAGGAAACCTTTAGTTGATGAGGATACTTCAGGATTTCGACCGGACCATATATCTCATAGTCTGTTTTCTCCCATACTACCCCACCAGGTATTGGAATTGCTGTGACATTTACTGCTGACAGTTCTCTTTTCTTCACGTGGGATGATCTGTGTGGTTTCAGGACTAGGTTGATGTTCTGACCTGCTGTGTCCATTGTAATATATTTTCCTTCAATGAATTTTCCCAAACACAGTACCATGATGAGCCAAAGCAGGAGGAAAAATACACCTAGACCGAACCAGAACTCTAGCCAAGGGGAAACAAGGTAGATTTTCTTCAGTTGATGAAAGAGTTCCGTTGCTTTTTCTTTAAAAGACTTTTTTGTTTCTGGCATAACTTCGGGGTCGTTTAGATCTTCAGAGAAGTTGTCGAAGTTGATGAAATAACCAGAGGCAGTTCTGTCAATTGATGGGATTGTTTTTTCAATCTGTCTCTCGGTAGCACTTTCTGATGCCACATCATTGTAGACTGGTGTTGTTTCTTGACGAACTGTTTCAATCTGTGTTTCAAGAGGCACGAGTTCCATGGCATTATTGCATAGTCCTTCATTGTGCACTGCAGGCTGATCAAATGTGATGAGTCTTTCAGTTTGAACCTCTTGGATTGTTGCAAGTTTGGGTATTCTGTTGTTTCTTGGGAGTCCACTGGGCCTACTGTTGATTATAGGCCACATGCTTGTGGTTTTACCAGATCGATAGACACGATTCTGTTCTCCTTTTTACCAGCAAGGGGCGGTAGCACAACTGATCTTGTTCCGGTGACTGCCAAGACAGGTACTGCTTTTCTGTAAGAAGGCCCAAATTCCTTCTTCACCGCGATCTTTTCTCTGACTAGATCCCCAATCTTTGGAATCCAGACAGGCCTTGCTGGGGCTGTTGCGGGTGGTGCCTCGTCAGTGGTACTTGGCTGTTGCTTTAACTTTATGTTGCTTAATGATTTTCTTGTTTCATTCAGTTCCTGTAAAACAGCCAAACGATCCTTTACATCAAAGTGCTTTGTTTCTTCTTGTACCACTGACATTTGACTATCGAGGTCCTGAACGTTCATTCTAATTCCGAACAATAGTTCGTATGGGCTGAAACCTTTTAGAGAATTTCTTGGCATATTGTTAAGACTAGTCTGGACACTTATTAAATGTTTGACCCACCCAGCGCCTGAACCTAATACCTTCGCTGTTATAGATTGCTTTATGTCCCGGTTTTTTTCTTTCTACCACACTTGTGCGACGGACAAGAATACCGCAACCCAATTCCCATGCTAGCCATTGCCTCCTTATAGGCTCGAGAGCTGAAAGCAGGACCCTGGTCAGGATGGAACGTGGTAATTGCGTATGTGCCGATAAAGACTCGCAAATCTTTTATAACCGTTCTAGCGTCAGCCGAGCGCTGGGGCCACATCCATATGAACCTCGTACAGGAGTCCACTGCTACCATGATATATCTATAGTTACCGTCCCTTTGTAGGGGACCACAGTGGTCCAGGTAAACGCATGCAAATGGTTTATCCGAGATGAGAAGGGGTGTCTGCGCTGGTCGTTTCACTGTTGATACTTTTATCCTTTGACATATGTCGCATTCTAATACATACTTTTTAGTTTGTATTCTCAAGCGAGGCCACCAATATCTCTGTTTTAATAGTGATACTGTTGCGGAAACGCCAGCGTGTGCAGAAGCAAGCCCTTCGTGTGCCGCTTTGATCAGTTCTAGTCTGTGTTCCCTGTTTGGAATTACTCTATCCCCCACTCCAGGGATGCGAGCAAAAGGAACATTATTTGTATCCGTTAAGTACAAGTACTTTTTAGGAAAGCCTTTCGGGAGTGTTTTCTTATCATTTTTTACTGACGTACTGACAGCTTGTAGAATATCGCTGTCTATTTTTGTTTGTGACCGAGTTATCGCAGCTACGGAAGCCGTTTGCACAGCTGCCTTCGCGGCTTCATCAGCCAATGAATTCCCTGCAACGTGAACGCCATCACGTTGATGACTCAGTGTATGTATCACGTGAGTCTTTTGTAGTTCTTTCTGTAAAAGCACTACCTGCTCCCAGAGCATTTTATGCTTTATTGTGCCACCTTTTGCATCTTTGAAACCATTTTCCACCCAATTCTGCAAGTATTCATTATAAGATTGTACGCAATAAAAAGAATCGCACACTATTAGTGTGGGGAATTCGCGATCCGTATTTTCTAGCGCCATCTTAAATGCTACTAATTCAGCTCGTTGAGCCGAGCAATCTCCTAGAGATTGTGTTCTAGTGACCAATGGTCTAAATTTTCCTTTGTGCCAGCGACCTTTAACAATCGCGCACGCAGCACTGTAAGCTTGCTTACCCCCAACTGCGGGTTGTGCTGATCCGTCAGTATATATAATACTTCCGTATTCTTCGAGAGGCAGGATTTCGATTGGCAGAGGACATTCGTATTCATATTGTAAAAATTCCTGTGTCTTTAAGTTAGGATCAAATTCGTAAACTACGTCTGTTGCAGCAAGAGAATTAACCCACTGAATCCATCTCGGATGTAAAGCTTTAGCATTAGGAATGCTTGCTTTAGTTACCGCTTCTAAAGCCGGTATGGGTGTTACGATTATTATTCGTTTACCTTGTGCTAGGGGCCTTTCTTTCGCTACAGCAGTCTGAACCGCAGTTAGAATTTTCTCCGTTGAACTGAATTTTATTTCAGCCTTTGTGTACAAATGTGATTTGTAAGCTATTGGTACCTTTTCTCCCTCATTAGAGGTTAGGTATGTGAATCCGCATCTTCCTGGGATGACTCGGATTACAAGATCACGTGTGTTGTCACGTGTATCTAATTTTGTTTTTGCTAACATGTCTGTTTGCAGTGATCTCAAAATTTCTGTGTGTTTTTGAGTCCAATTGATTTGTTTAAAATCAGGTTTAATTAGTTCGTAGAGAGGTTTAACCCTCTCTGCGTAATTTAGAATGTAAGTTCTTCCGAAATTCAGAAAACCTAGTATGGATTGTAAATTCTTCAGCGTTTTTGGAGCTTGGAGTACAGCGCACTTCTCTAAGAAGTTGTCCGCTAGGCTTTTCCCTTCACTTGATAATTCGTACCCTAAAAACAGTACTGTCAGATGGGCAATTCGGGACTTTTTAAAGTTGAATTTGTAACCCTCTGCTGCGAACCCAAGTATAATGGTGTTCACTCTCTTCAAGTGAGTATCCAAGTCGTCGTCTGTGAGGTAAATATCATCTACGTAAGATAATGCCTCATCATCATAGATTTGTAGTAACTCTGTTACCCTAGCTGAGAATAGTCCTGGGCTGTTCTTGAACCCCTGTGGGAGTCGACAGAATTTTTTCTGCGACCCAAATGCGGAGAAAGCGGTCAAATATCTGCTTTCTGGTGCAATGTTTTGACAAAAGAAACCGTTAGATATGTCTAATGTCGTTTTATATTTTTTCCTAACTATGTTATTCATTAGGGCTGCACTATGCGAGTTTTGTACTGCAAAAGTTTTGCAACATGTATTAAGATGTCTGTAGTCCAAAACTAGACGATATGAATTGTCTGGCTTGGAGACAGGAAACAAAGGATTGTTCATTTGAGAGGTGCATGTTTCAATCACCCCCTGATATTCAAGTTGATCTAAGATCTCCCTGACCTGTTTTTTAGCTTCTTGCTTTATGGGATACTGCCGTTGGGCAGTTGGTTCACTTTTTAGTTGGATTTTGTGAGGCGTAGAATCCTCATCCCATCCTACATGATTTTTATATAATGCAGGTGCCTGGGCCACTGCCCATTTCCTTGCATATGTGTATTTTTTATGAATCGGAATGTGATTCGAGAAGGCAGGCATAATCACTTCTTCGCCACGAGGGCACTCCCTGACAAACTCCGGGGGCCAATCTTTTTCAGCTAACAGAATATCATAGCCTTTTGAGAGCTTATCCCAAAATAGACCCTTAATTTTCCTAGTCTTATCACCCTCCATACGCAATGTTATTTCGTATATTTTATGGGGCTCGCTAAGTCTGGTGTCGGCAGTTTCAACCTGAATGAATTCATTCGTGTCCACTGTCTCCAGATGACTCATCAAGTTCTTGCGCGCTATACTGATTTCTGCTGCACTGTCCAACATTGTCAATGCCCACTCCCCGTTTTTCAACTGTGTCCTCAGTATTCTCGGCATGGTTGATTACTCTAATACTGGCTACCTTCTTTTTCTGAAATTGAGATTTCTTATTTTGAGCAGGTTCCTTGTCTTTGGACTTGGTGTGCTCTCCTGGGTCTGACCGTCCTCTTCTTTCCGAATTCTGTAGAAAAGATCGAGAGGGACGTGTATCAATACTTTGATATCTATCAGGTTTTTTTATATTATCCCTATTTCTAAGGTTATATCTTTTCTCAGAGGGCTCCCTCTGGGGAGACTGGCGTTCTCGAGTCGGAGTTCTTTCTCTCCGTCGAGGAGACCTTCCTCTGGACTGGAAAACTTTTTCCTTGGGAGTGGATTGTTTATTTCCATCCCAGCTCTTTTTAGGAGTGTTTAAATTATTTTTAATAAATAATTTTTCAGGATTTTCGAGCAGTTGGGGCTTTACTGGTTTTCCACCCAAGCTGTCTCTACCTAATTCTTCATAGCATTTTTCTATGATTTTTGCAAGATCAACAGGATCTTTTATATCTGTTTCCCTCAACTTCTGGCGAATCGCCACAGATGCTGCTTCTCCCTTTATGTTGGCTAATAATATAGCCGTGACCTGCTTGAAGTCTTTCAGTAATTTCATACCCAGATTTAAAGCGGGCTCTGGACCGAATTCATTTTGAATCTGTTTTAGCACTTCTGGTATTACCGCCATAGACGGAACACCGTGCGTTTTTGTGTAAATGGAGGCAAAGACTGTACCCCAAGTGTCGCAGTCCTCCACGTGTGGTGCGATTCCCATAGGAAGGCAGATGGTCAAGATTCTGTGTTTCTCAATAGGGGTAGTATCAGGAAATACTGCCTCTATTTGAGTGATTTTCTGGGCTAACCAGAAAGGAATTTGTTCCCGTTTTACGGGTGTTTTACCAAGACATGACTGTATGTTCTGTGGTGTAATTTTATTTGTGTTCCCCTGATGAGGGGTTAGCTGTGGTGTATTAACAGCTGGCTGGACTGTTGCAGTCCGTATTACATATTGGACTAATTGCCTATGTATTTTTATTAATGTGTTTAGCTGTTCTAACAGCTCTTCTCTAGACATTTTTACAATGTCAGGATGTGGTGTGTAGCTGGCTAGAACCGGCCACGTGGCTCCTGGTCTACCTAGTGGACCGAGCCTAGTTATGTGATCATTGTGTTTTAGGGCGCCATTAAACCAGAGCAGGTGCTCTTGAAATTTAAGTGGGATTTCAATCTCCTCGAAAGGAGCGTACTCTCCCGGAGGTTCCTCTATTTTGTAATAGTGAAACTCTTGTGTTATAGCGTTTACCGCTGGAAAGTTTATCCATGAATAGAATACCTCTGTCTGCCGATACTCGTGAGCCTCTATCACGAAAATTACTGTACCACCTTGAGGTGTCAGTCCGTGTTCTATAAGTTTTAAAGTTATAGATCTTCTTAACTGGACCGGGATGATAATAGCATCCGGGTCTGTGTGTTCGGGACCTTGCTGAGTCGCATCTGCTGCGGTCCCAGAGGTTCCGTTTTCTGGCATTGTAAAAATGCGAGGTTTGCAGAGTAGGTCTCCAAGGAGACAAAGATTAGGTGCACAATATTTTGGAACACTGTATCCTTCAACGTTGAATAAACCGGAGCTTTACATAGGAATCTCTTCCTACTAAGGTCGGGCGGATTTTAACCTTTCACCCACTCCAGACGTCTATTGGAGTATTTACGGGAGAAAGGGGTGTGAAATATGCACGACTGAGTTACTCTACAAGTCTTGCGTTAGTTTATCGCCTTACCAAACGTTTGGGCGCCATGTAGTGTAGTTCCTAGTTTCCCACTAGGCCCTGCGCATTGGAATAACATAAACAGTAGTATCGACGTGGAACTGCTTATATTCCAGGCCTCCACTGACTATGCTAAACTTAATTGGGTTGTGTTACCAACTAGCTCAGAGGTCACTGGAAACTTTCTTCTCTGCATAGGAAGTGATCAGCTTCCCTGGCACAGACAAGAAGGGATTCAGTTTTCCAACAACCGTGCAACATGACAACTTTGCTCCTCAGATCAAGAGTCGATCTCTAGGGTCGTGTGAAACAATAGACACAGATTTCACTCAGTCAGTCTAGTGCAGTTTACTTTCACGAGATGTAGAGAATAGAGAGACGGGCGTGTATCAATAAAGGTTACATTTATTGAACAGTCTTTCTTCTCGTACAAGAGAAATGTATTGCCACAATTGCAATAATTGTTATTATAAAAAGTACGTACAGTAAGATAAGTATTGCGAAATAGAACTGTAAAAGCATTGATATGGTTTCTTAGCCATACAATGGTTAAAAGTAATAAAACATATATACAGTCATATATACATTAGGCTAACATACTCAACTGGTGCTTCTAACTAAGCCTACCCCAGTGTGCCTGACCTAAGCCTAACACGTGAGAAGGGGAGTAAGTAAGTAGCTTAAGTTAAGTTGGTTTTGCCAAGGTTTGTTTCAAGAATTCTCGTCTAAGGGTTTAGTCAACACCATACCTCTGAATAGAATGATGGAGGATTGGTATCTCCTTCAGGGGTCTCTCTCGATATCCCAGTCACCTGCGAGGGTAAACCGGAAGCGCCGGGACTGGATTTCTCTGCACGAGAAAGGCAGCGGCTTCTCTCAGCGCGTCGAGGAAGGAGGGGTGACAGCGTCCGCGGGCAGCTGGGCTGGATGTCTTCGCAGAGGACGGCTGCACGGCTCCTCAAGCGTACTGCACCATAGGTCGCGCTTTAGCGGCGATAATGGTAATCAGTAGCTTCACCACCACAGGATAGCAGGCTGCAGCGACAGAGTGCTAGTTTTTACCAACACGGGGTCATGCAGGCAGCTGGCATCAGCAACAGGCAACGAACTCACAGCTCGTATCTCTCTCATTGCTTAAGGCAACGTTGGTAATATTTATACCTGACAGGTGCCGGGTTTGACGCAAGTTTGCTGGACATAAGACGTCAATTAAAGATGTCACTAGGAAGTGACAGTTATCAGTTGCTCATTAGAGTTCCATTACTAATCAAAACATAGCAAGCGGGGATTTCCAGGTTTGCTAAGTTTTTATCTTGTTGAAGAACTCGGAGTGTTATCTAGGAATATCAGATAGTGACTGCTGCTCTGTCATTGCACTAATTGGTCGCAAAGGAAGTAGCAGAGAGTCATGCTGGAATGTGGCTCTGTTCGTGTGAGGCCAGAGATGACTTTTCAGAAAATCGCACTTGAACGGTTATGCCAATATAGGGAATAAATGGATTTATAGCCAAATAGGGGCATAAGGTCACAGTATCGATCAGGAACCTAGATAAGCACGCAACACCTCTGCCCCTTCCATATGACCGGTGGGTCCAGGAGGGAATTGCTGACTCTGAGACCGAGTCCGTACCACGCTTTGCACCCTTCAGCGATGCACGATTGAAAGGAACTGGTACAGAAAAGGAGAGTGATCGTATTTTGCAAGGATTTGTGCCACCGTCAATGCAGTTGGACACTACAGAACCTGAAACATTGTTTGAAGACCACACCGTACCTGGGAAACAACGATATAATCTGAGGTCAAGAAAAAGGGACTAATAAAAGCAAATTAATGCGATTCTCCTTTCCCCCAAGAACTATTTTTGATTTTACAGCTCTCTCGCCCAGGGAACTTGCTCATTTTTGATTTTCGAACCGCCATCCGGTTCTGCTGCTAGAGTCGCGGTTGATAGTCTGGGGAGTGCAGCTGGGGACGTTTAGGTCAACGGTTCTGATTGGTCTGAGGGAATTACCCTGGACTAAACAGAAAGCACTCCTTGGCAGAATCAAACTCCCACCGCGGGCAGCAACTAGAGGATGGAGTTTCCTAGGGTAGAGAGACCTGCTAGATCCACGAACTTTAAAAAGAAAATACGCACTGTGATGGCCAGAAAAAGATTCTTGATAATATGTATTTTAATGTTGTATAGTATAACAATGTTCCTGATTGGCTATACTTTATCCACATTTCAAGTTACCTTTGTAAATAACACTCAGCCCACACCTCCTCCTACTGTTCCTACACATTCCTTTCACCCTCTCCCTGAACACGAGTCTGCCAGAAGACTAGAATTCGTAAATAACTCATTCATCCAGCTCCTACACCAGCACCAGTCTATAATGAACACATCGAACTGTTGGATCTGTGGACTCATGCCTCACACAGCAGATAAGGGCATCCCTTACTTCGTCCTGCCATTCAGTTACTATGGTTCTCTGTGGGCTTTCCAGACGATGTTCCTGTTTGCCATAGAACCATATCCCCCGCGTCCCACAGGGAGCAATTCCAGCAATAAGGCACTAGTGGCAGGAATAAGGAATATGACCAGGGATATCGACACGTATCGAACGATTCCCAAAGATGAGTTTACCCCGTACAGTAGATGGAACATCACTAAGATCACAGGCACAAATATGGTGACAATCACATAGAGATGCTGCAACATGCACCTCCAGAAAGGGGGAGGTATAGCCATAATTGCACGGGACACATATGTGGTCAGAACTGACGAGATACCGCTTCTGTCTTGTGAGGCTCTTCAATTCTCTATCAAACTCACTCCCTCCATAAATTTTAAAGGTATCCTCCTTTACCGTCCACCAGGACAAAGGTCGGCTTTCATTTCTGACATCAGTCACATTCTTGAAGTATCTGCCTTGGATGGTTCATTAACCATACTAGGCGACTTCAATTTTCACTTCGACAAAACTGAAGACAGTGACACAGTCGCCCTCCAGGCATGCCTATCCACATTCGGGCTTTCCCAACTAGTGAAAGCCCCAACTCATGAAGGTGGCCATATTCTGGATGGTATTTTTTCCAATTTAGACAACCTTCAGGTTTCTGCTATTTTGCCCGTTATATGGTCTGATCACTTTGTTATAATGGCCACTTTAACCAGCCATGCCTCAGGAATAGCTATGGACAATGATAATAACCGTCAGACCTTCTTGGACTGGACAAATATTGACAGCAATAGCTTACAATCAGCTCTGATTAAAACTAGCCCCATTTTATCACTTGATTCTAATCTTGCTACTACCCAATATAATGAATGGGTTGCATATGCTGCCACTCGCCTGGTCCAGTCAAAACAAAGCTCTCGAAATAGATCAATTCCATCGGCCCCTTGGTTCTCGGATACACTAAGGACACAGAAGCAGCTGTGTCGGAAGAATGAGAGGAATTGGCGCAGGCACTATTCTGAAGAGGCCAAAATAATTTACAAGCACTCGGTTATCATATACAAAAATATGATCCTAGAAGCCAAGAAGAAGTACTTCTCGGAAAAAATTGAACTTTCTAAAAATTCAAATAAAGCATTGTTTGAGACAACTAAACAATTGGCTGGTTGTTTACCTAACCTCCAACCTCCCTCCTCCCAACAGTTCTGTGATGCTTTGGCTAACTACTTTTATGACAAAGTTAATGATATTTATGCGGTCTTTGCTAGCTCCGCAAAAATGCCTGTAAATATTACTTCAGAAAAGGCGAATCCCTCCACAACTGGCCCTTCTTTATCTCAGTTTAGGGAGGTCTCTATTACTCAGGTCAGGGATTTTTTGTCACCTATTAAATCAGGCTCTGCCCTTGACCCATGCCCTTTTAAAGTATTGCTACCAGTTTTGGAAATTCTGCTTCCAGCAATTACTAATATATGTAATACTGTGATTACCACTGGAGTCTATCCCGCTGACCTAAAAAAGACTTTACTGAAGCCACTGCTAAAAAAACCAAATTTAGACAGGACTGAGCTCAAGAACTATCGACCGATTGCCAATTTGCCCATCCTGGCCAAAGTTGTCGAAAAGGCCTTAAACGCCCAACTGTCAGCCTTTATAGAACACCATCATTTATTGGATGATTCTCAGTTTGGTTTTCGCCAACATCATGGGACGGAGACGGCCCTGATCAAGGCCACAGAGGATATCCGAATCATTCGTGATGCGGGTGGCACTGCGGTCTTGATATTGTTGGACCTTTCAGCAGCATTCGACACGGTCGATCATGCTATTTTGATCGACCGTGTCGAAGATCTGGGGATTAAGCATAAGGCTAAGGCCCTACTGGCATCCTTCCTTGCCGGAAGGACTCAGGTGGTCACCATAGGGCCTTTTCAATCTACCACCCTGTCCCTGCCATGCGGAGTCCCCCAAGGCTCATCCCTGAGTCCGACACTTTTTAATATATACGTGTAGGACCTTGCCAATACCATCAGAGCACATGGGATGAGCCTTACTTCCTATGCTGACGATACCCAGTTGGTCTTGGCCATCAGAAATGACGGACAAAAAGTGGCTGACAACTTCAATCTGGGCATGCAGGCTATAGGAAGTTGGATGGCCGCCAACTGCCTCAAATTGAACTCGGATAAGTCCGAGGTGGTCATCTTTGGACACTTATCCCCAGATTGGTCTTCTCGCTGGTGGCCACAGTCCATGGGCTCACCGCCTACTCCAGTCAGCAAGGTAAGGAACCTGGGTGTTATGGTTGATGACAGGCTTACTTTTCTTCCTCATGCAAATCAGATTGCCTCCTCCGCATTTTACAAACTACGAATCATCAAAAAAATCCTCCCTTTTCTCCCTACCTCAGCTGGCAAGACCTTGATCACGTCCTTGGTCTTATCTACCTTGGACTACTGTAATGCTTTATTTTTGAATGCCCAAGAGAGAGCCCTTAACAAGCTTCAGACCATTCAAAATGCCGCTGCCCGACTGCTGGGTAACATCCCCAAATCCCAATCAGTCTCGAGCACCATCAGAGAGTTGCACTGGCTTACCATTAGGAACAGAGCTAAGTTTAAGGCTCTGTGCATTGTCTATAAGGCACTGCACAACCAGGGACCGGCCTTTCTGACTCAACAACTCATCCCCTACCGGCCCGCTAGGTCCCTGCGGTCCTCTGATCTCTTCCAGCTGGAAGTACCCCGTACCAGACTGGTCTCATGGGGTGACAGAAGATTTCTTGTTTCCGCACCCAAGCTCTGGAACTCTCTGCCGCTAATCATAAAGAACAGTCCTTCTTTGTGGTCCTTTCGGAAACAACTAAAAACTTGGTTATTTGACCAATAAGTAGATCTTCCTTTAGGGATGAATTTAGCAGATATCAGCGCCGAGATGCCCAAGGGCCTTTGTAGCGCTTTATAAATGTTTAAATAAATAAATAAATAAATAAAATAAGTATGGGATTTCTTTGAGTGAGAACCAGAAAACAAAGAAATCTTCCCCGGTTTGGATAGTACCCCACCGAGGTCACCTATGTCTGCAAGGTATTGGCAGGGATCCCAAAACACGGTTGGGGAAGAGTGTATGCATGGAAACGTATGTGTTTGCCTCCCGAACTTCCCCTCCATTCTTAGCGGCTAAGGGTACATACTTCATCTGCCATGACAAAGCATACACATGGTTGCCCCCTGACTTCTCGGGCACATGTTTTATCTCGTTTCTGCTGCCACCCACCTATACGGCCAGGGCAGATTACCATCGGACAAGGACAGTTAGGGGTGTCGTGAGTCAAGACGACACTGCGGGTCAAGAGTTTGGGGACTTTGCAAAGGGTTTTCTGCCGTTTTGATGGCCTATGGTGAACAGCAGGAACTTTCGCCAGTTAACAAGGATAGTCGAATCCGCCGTGACCGAAACGGCAGGTGCCCTTAGCAACTTGACGGCTGAGCTCCAGTCGGACCGACTTATGACTCTTCAGAACCGGGTTGCCCTAGACGTCATACTTGCAGACCGTGGTGGTGTATGTAGGGTGATCCAATCCAGTTGCTGCATTTTCATCCCTGATAATGCCCCGACAGTGTACCAGGCCATCTCCAAACTGCACAAAATCTCTGATTCCCTTCACATGGAAAAAGGGGATTGGTCCCTGCTAGGGTGGTTCTGGGAACTGATCTCTGCCTGGGGATGGAAAACTCTGATCTTCATTGGGATGATCTTAGCCATTCTGTTTATGTTCTGCCTGTTTGTGCAGTGCGCTCCTACAATATGTGGCCTCTGTGCTACTTCATGTGTAAGGAAGCCTGTGTCAAGGGACAAATTGAGCAACAGAATGATGCTACAGCAGCATCTCCATGAATTCATCAATACAGATTTGGACTCAGATTAGCATGAGTTATTGCCTAATATGAGGGCAAAAGGAGGGTCTGTGGTTCTGAAATTCTGGACCCTGCTGTACCGAGGTCCAACACTCGTGTCACAAAATATCCTCGTACCATGACGAATTTGGTACCGGCAGACCGGTAATGATTAGGACATTATCCCTATGCATTTGCGTCATGATTGAGCGATGCTAACACCCTTAAATCATGGTTTCCGTTCTGAACCCTCGGACTCCATTTTGTGAACGGCATCCATCTTATGGCTTGCCCTCATATAGTCAATTGATTGAGGCCGAGCTTAATCTGAAAGGACACGTCCACCTTAGCTGACTCCTCTGTGACCTGGCCAAACTGACTCCATTGCCTCCAGCCAAACCTGTTTGGGCAGCTCCTCGCCCAGTGGCAGAATAAGATAGCATCAATGCATAACATGCCATAAACCATTAACTACATACAGACCATGTTTTCTACACACATACACCTGTCCATGTTCCTTGTTTATGGCCAGTTTTATGACGAGGAGGTGCCCGGTTTTATTGGGTTTTCATCGATATCTGATGGGAGTTCTGGGCCTGGCTGGGTCATCTATCACACACTGGACATCTAAAATATGGGTTAGTCGACGTGACTGTGCTTTTTGCTCTATTTTGGAAATATGTATATGACCATATTGTAAACTCAAGAATTCTTGCCTGCAGCTGTTATTTCTGTATATAAGGAGAAGGCTGGTTCTGTAAAAACGAACAGTCTCCTGAGAACTTACGACCCGTGCTGTTGTAATTCTAGGACACATGTTACTTGGTTGCAGCCAATAAAACTCGATCTCTGACTTCACCTAGAAGACTCTTGGTTTCTGTGGTCCGGAACAGGGAGAACTCAGAGGTCTTCGGGTGTTATCCCCTGGCACCACTGGGTTCCTAAAAACCCGGCACCTCAGTGACGGTCTCCCGGTGGAGTTTACTTAACATATTCGGAACTCCTAGTCCCGGTGCTGGAAGCGGTTTTTAAGATGGTTTTTGATACAGGCTGCCTACCTGAGTCCATTATGCAGGCACTGGTTGCGTTGATACCAAAACCCAGAAGAGATGACTTGGACATGTCCAAGTATAGACCCCTCTCTCTACTCTCGACTGAATATAAGATCTTAAGTAAAGCCCTTGCAATTCGGCTACAAACGTATCTTCCCATACTTATCCATCAGGACCAGTGCGGGTTCCTCCAGAATCGTAGCACTTCCTTAAACACTCGTCGGTTACACTCAATAATGTCGGCTACTCCGGATGTCTTTCCCTATGCGGGCTGTATAGCGCTGGACCTCAAACAGGCATTCGATTCTTTATCCTGGGAGTTCATGTTTGAATCCTTAAAGCGTTTTAAGTTCCCAGATAATTTCTTGCGCTGGGTCCGTTTACTCTATACACTCCCTACGGCCAGGGCTCATACTGGGAGATATATCTCTGACAGTTAGGAAGTCTATAGAGGCACGAGACAAGGCTGCCCCCTGTCCCCGTTATTATTTGTTTTGGCCCTCGAACCCTTGGCACTCTCTTTACGTGGTTTGGCTGATCGCATGGGAATACTGGTCCAGGGCGAGCATCACCTGATATCTATCTATGCTGATGGCATATTGTTATATTTTCGAGACTTAATGGCCAATCGTGATCCCTTCCCTGAACTTTTTGCTACGTTTGAACAATTATCAGGCTTGGCAATAAGTCCTACAAAGTCAATTGGCTTCTTTTTCCTTGAGACACTGCAATTCACTCATATACACTTCGGCACCTATCGAATGCCGGTAGCCCCTGACACCTTTAAGTATTTGGGAATACAGGTGTATAGATCGCCTGCAGATCAAATTGATGGGAACATTCAAAGGGCAATAACTAGACTCTGAAGTAGTGCAGGCTTCTGGACCTCGTTGCCCCTCTCAGTGATGGGACGCCTTGCCATCTCAAAAATGGTTGTCCTCCCTTGCCTTTTATATTACTTTGTAAACCTACCAGTGCAGTGGTAACACATTTTATTTGGACCGTCGGCCCCACAACGCACTGAACCCACACAACATGAGTTGGTACACTTATTATACTATATGGGACCAGGGGGTCACTTGGTCCGCTGGCTGTATACTGGGCTCAGGACGCATGCAGCGATCTCGCTTGGGTCCCTGCGGACGCGATGGGCCGAGGATACCGCCGAGGAAATAGTAGACAGAGCGTGGCAGTCTATACTAGAACACCCTAAGAGAGTGTCACACAATGTTAGGTTTAGATTCATCCAAACGATGGTGCTCCATAGAGCTTACCTAACCCCCAGGAGAATACACCTCATGTTCCCCGATTCCTGTCACCGGTGCCCTCGATGTGCGGAGGATGAGGCTACTTTTATACATTTGATATGGGCATGTCCTAGTTTGCGCGCCTATTGGAGTGAGATCTGCCGCATCCTTCATACACTAACTCAGATGCCGGCTCCGATTGAGGCATTACCTTGTTTATTAGGACTGCGACGCCGTTCAGGGAAGCAGAAAGTTGGATTAAAATTCATGGATCTGGCGTACGTGTTGGCTATCGGGTTCCTAACTATGAGGTGGAAATCCCCCAGATCCCCTACAGTACCGACTTGGCAGGCTGATTTGTTGCTGTGGGGCCGGGCAGAAGGGGCAGCCCTCCGTAGAGAAGAAGAGGGGGGGTTGCGTAAACATCCCATATCATTGGAGTGGGAAGCTTTGCTGATTGCCTTGGAGACAATAGATCTCTCCCCTTCTGTAGTAGCTGGGTCCCAATGAGACACGTTAGCCCTAAGATACCTTGTGGTTCATGGCCCTTTCTTACGGTTACACATGAGCTTTTTTAGCCTTTGGTACTTTGAAATTTGGGTGATGCCCGAAGAACCCACGGGTAGTATATGATTCGGGTGGACTGACCAGGAAGGGGAGGGGGGTGGGCAGAGTAGTGGGTAGGTTTAGTTTATTAAGAGTTGTTTACTGTAAACAATACACGTCAGAATCCTAGTAAGTGAGTTATATATGATTTGATCATGTAATGTTCGGACGGGGGTGATTATGTTGTGCTAGACGGTCTTAGGTCTTATGCTCGTACGAATACTATGATTTTCCTCACACCAGGCCGATGTGGCCCCGGGGGAAATAATGAAAATTACTGTGTATGTTTATGATTGTATTGTACTTGCTCATGACAAGTTGCAGTCGATAAAAAAGTGTGTTAAAAAAAAGTCTGTCTTAAGACAAATTAAAGACAAAATCCTACCTTCTGTGAATTCCAAAAGTAGCAAGTTTGGGATTGTGTCTTAAGTTAGTTTTGGGAATCGGGCCCAGAGCTTTTATATTTTGTGTTTGATCTCTAACCTCAATATCACCTTTCCTAGAGTAGCTCTGGTTGTGTGAAACAAATGGCAAAGTAATGCACTTTTACTACTAAACCTGCCCTGCATACCTGCACGGCGCTGCACTTGACACCACAGCTGTGCTGGCCGTGAACCCGCACGTGCGCTGGAGGCTTCCAGCACAGCGGCTCAGATGTCTGACTCTGCCGTGTGAACCCTGACAGAGATCTCAGCCCACGCCTCCAAAAATGAAATCATTTCTGCAGATGAAAAATGATTTTCTCTGTATATTGCAAGGGATCTGTCATCTAGGCCTGGAATTAATCGGCATGGTTACAGTTGTATACAAGAGTGATTTAATCAGCTAGAAAGGCCTGCTCGGTAGACCCAGCCACATCCTGTTCACAGCGGTCAGTGGGTCAGATGCAAATGAGGGCAGTTTGCACAAAAGCCTCGGGTTGACAGCTTCACAGAGAGAAACTGAACTCAGCTTCATGGGAAAGGAAAGAAATGGTGTCTAGTTCCAAGCCTTCAAATGCAGTAGGTGTATATGGAGAAATGCCCTGCCTTCAGGCTCCAAGCACATGCATGCATGTATGTACCTAATATTTGTATCATGCGAACATGGCCCAAGGGCAGTGGAGCACTGCAGAGGGTCAAAGGCACAGATCAAGTCAACGGGTCATTAGAGGGGTTTCTGGCATCTGAGAGGGGGTGAACAATGCACTGTTATTGCGATGAAGCAAAATGCTTTTGTTATCAAAGGCAGTGCTTAATTTGAGCGGGTGGTTGCAGGTGGGGGCCACTGGAACTCATTTCTCAGGCCTTATTTTTCTTCATCAGACTTTGACAGAGAGCAAGAGAGTGAAAAACACACAATTGGAAAGAAGAAGAAAGAGAAAAATGGAAAAACAGTGACATAGAGAGAAAGTAGGAAACTGCAAGAGTGAGATATAGAGTCGGGGAGTGCATGGGGTGGATGGAAGAGGCATGAGGTGGAATCAAGACTACGCAGCCTTGGTATTTGGCACACTGACATTTTATAGTCAGACGCAGTCTTCTGAGCAAATCTTTGGGTCCCGGCACTTATTCTTTAACAAATTAAGCACTGAGAATTAAACAATACATATTAATATAATCGACTCGAAAAGCAGCGTTCTGCGGTGCACTGCATGGTGCAGTTCACGCTGATTATTTTCAGCACGACATGCCCAATTCTGTCCGTTCGCGGAACGCTGCAGGATCTCGTAGAGTTTTCATGTAAATCCACAGAATTCCGTGGAGTAAAACTGCGTGTTCCACCCACCCTGACATGAGACAACAATGTATCTCTGTAACAGGAGAGAGAGGGAAAAAAAGGGAGCCATTCTTGGTCCCCCTGAACAATATCAATTCAACAACAAAAGAGCGCAACCAACAACAGAAGAGCCAGCAAGAGGAATCACTCTAGTTTTTTTAAAAGAACCCTCACTCACCAACCTATTTGGTAACATGCTTCATGAACAGGTTCCCACCAGAGAGGCCGAGTGCCTCTCTGGTGTGCTGCGACGCCTGACTACAGCGGAACAGGGTTTTTTTGGGTGTATGGCGTGAGTGTGCAATAAGTGAGTGAAAAAAGTTGTTAAAATGCCTTTGTTTTATTCCCCAAAAATGTTAATGGTGGAAAACTAGGCACGGATAAAAAGTGTGTTGGATGTTTTAATAACTGGTTAAGTTGACCAGGTACATCCTGCTGTGAAAAGGAAAACATTGTTTTTTTATCCGTGCCTAGTTTTCCACCATTAAAATTTTTGGGGAATAAAGTCAGGCGTCGTAGCACACCGGGGGCCTCATTTATGAAAAGTGACGCATCGCTGCGTGAAAACAGCGATGCGTCACTTTTCACTGCGCACTCCTTGCGACATTCCTGATGCGTCATATTTAATGTATGACGCATCATGTCGCAAGGAGTTATAGATACATCAGTATTTCTGACGTATCTGTAAGCGCAAAAGTGACGCATTGCTGGAGTGTGTCACAAAAGTGACGCAACTCCAGCAATGCGTCCTTTCACATGGGGAAAGCCCCCTGTGAAAGGGCTTGCGTCAGTCTTACGCCTGCTGTGAGGCAGGCGCAAGATTTTGACGCAACAGCGTCCTAAAAGTGACGCAGTGAAATCTCATATATTTCACTGCGCCACTATTACGAGGCTTTTTGCGGGGGAACGCCCCCTCTGCATATATTATACCTGACGCAGGTATAATGTGGCGCAGGGGTTTAAAAAGTGACGCATCTACCTAGATGCGTCACTTTTTAAATATGGCGCAACAAGGCACATTTTGTACGCCGCTAGTGCGTCACAAAAAGTGACGCACCGGCGGCGCAAAACTGACGCAAGGCCTCATAAATAAGGGCCCAGAGAGGCACTCGGCCTCTCTGGTTGGAACCCGATGATGAGGCATGTCACCAACTAGGTTGGTGAGTGAGGGTTCTTTTTAAAAACACGAGTGATTCCTCTTGCTGGCTCTTCTTTGGTTGGTCGCAGTCTTTTGTTGTTGAATTGGTAATGTATCTCTGGTCAGGAAAGAAGCATAAATTGATCAGATAAACTAAGTCTGAGCTTAGTGCATGTGACCTTGCCTGCAGCATTGTCATCGCTTAGGAATACATCTGCAGGGCAGTTTCTGGTGAGACTGGATGTGAAAGGAATGAAAGTTTCCAGAGCACAAGAAGAGTTTCGGTCTCAGAGGAGACCAAGCAAGGATCCTTCAGACTTTGGGGCAGGTTTACAAGCCCCGCACGCCACATTTGCGCCGCTGTTTAGTGGCGCTTTCCCTCTCTACATGGGAGGTGGGGAGCACAGTGGATATTTACCAAGGGGATGCCTGAGTAAAGCGTGGGTTGGGCACTCCTGGATGATGGGCAGGGCCCTTGCTAACCCACAGCGGGGTGGTCTGGCTGACCACTGACTTGCAGACTCCCAGGTCTATAAATTGTCACCGCCTGCTCTCAACAGGTGCAAGGGGCAGCGGATGCAGGAGAGTCGCAGACCCCAGACCAGCGGAATCCGGCAGTAACTCGGCAGCGTGGCACATGCCACCCCTGTAGTGCCACCAGCCCAAATAGGTTCATTTTAGGCCTGGGCGAAACCTAAATTACATAATTGGTATAATTTTGCTAATTTCCAGTAACAAACTGTACACAAAATGACTGTCACCACGCCTTTATGCCATATTGCGTAACTTCAGTGACAAATTTAAATGCAAGATGAAGCGTTGGGGTAATTTTTTAATAGGAGCAGGGTTTCAGGTAGAGTTTTTACCCGAGTGGACCATTCGGGTACTTTATGAGCACAAAACTACAAATCCCAACATGCTCGGCAGTGTTTGAAATGCAAGTGGCAGTTGCCTTAATGTGAGTAGTCAACAAACATTTTAAGAAGTTTTTTTACCCAAGTGAACAGTTTTGGTAACTTCTTAGCACAAAACTAGATATCCAAACACAAGGGACAGGGTTTTTAAGACACATAACCAAAAATCCACTCAAAATTACATTTTCAAGTTGCAGAGACCAGTCCCGACGAGCTATAACCCTAAAGTAAAGGTACTTATCTCTCAAAATCTACTCACTCCACAGCACACAGGAGCTCCTAAATCAGCAGTCTGTGTGCTGAGACTGGCATTAAATGTGTGCCTACGGTGTGCACTTCCCACTTCCATCACAAGGCTGCCACAAACAACATTCCCGGATATCTGCCTGTGAAACTAACTACCTGAAGAAGACAGGGCAACACCAGGAGCCAGGGTGTAGTTAGACCAGCGTGAGGTTCTGTGACAATTGTAAGTGGTGTTTTCGACTCGCACGAATATGGTCAAGTCTGGTATCTATGAACCGCAAATGACGAGTTTAGTGGGTGTACGCGTTTTCGCTGTGCTAGCCTAAACCGTTCGTTTGTTTCGTGGGTTTCTTCATCTGAACCCACGGGTTCCATCTTAGATACGGCATCCATTTTGTTTCTTGCCCTCAAGTAGCCAGCGAACGGACGCTGTCCGCTTCACGACCCTGGGATTCCCAAACTCCTGCGGAAGACACGTGTTCCTTTGAAGGTGTCTTTATGATGAGGGGGATGACACTGTAAGGCAGATGGCCCCGCTCGAGGCTCATCTTGCCGTGCCGGTCTATTGTCTCAGTTGTGCATTCATTAGGCACGTCCCCTTTGATGCCTGCAACTCGTGTTTCCTGATACCACCCCTTTTACACCCTCTTCGATTTGTTCACTGTCCTCGTCTTCCTCTGCACCTGTTTCTGTCTCTTCCTCGATTCGTTTACTGCCGAACGGAATGTACTAATGGTGGGAAGATGTACTTTTACAGTTGGGAACTGCCAAATGCTACTGTAATTATGTTCCGGGCCCTGAATACATGAAAGCGACCCCTTATGATCTTTACGATGGGAACCAGGTTGTAATCCTTTGTGCACCATGTTATCCTATGCTCAAAAACTGTATAAGAAGAGCGATCCACAGATACAATTTGAAGCAGTCTCCCAGAACTTACACGTGTTGTACTTCTTGTGACTTCTGTGTTCCCTGCAGTAAATAAACCTCGAATCTTTGACACCGAAGGAAGTGTCCCGTGTCTCTGTCATTTGTACGCCGGAACAGGTTACCCACAAAGGTTTTAGGTGTTATCCCTGGCACCGCTGGGTCTTAGAAAAACCCAGTCCTTCAGTTGGCGCCCATCGTGGGGCTGCATCAGCGGTACCGGTCCAAGCCCGACGATCGTGAGGAACTTCGTGTGAAATCTCTGACGGAAGGGGCACCCCGCTTCATCGATCCTGTTGTCGAAACAAGTGGCCCGACGACTTTTCCCGCGAAGATTCCCGCCTCCTGACGGCTGCGACGGACTGCTGCCCTGACTGTAGAACTGTTTTGGCGCCTGGCGTAGACCTTGGTACAGCGAGACGATTGACGGGCCTTCCTGGTGACGCCACTGATCTTTGAGTTAAGTATTTGTGGGTCGCTCCCAGAGTCCTTTGTTGTGGGTGCTTAGTTGTTGCATGGTTCCATTGCATTTGTGGTCTTGGTATTTTGTTCCTTGTTGTGATATTTGACGTCTGCAGTCGCCAAAAACCGAGGGTTTTTGCTCTTTGCAGGGACATTGTAATCCTATAACCCTTGACATTTGTGAAACTCGGTTAGTGTGCATGATGCCTAGCCGTAGTACTTTGTTCAATTGATTTAAAAGTTGTGGTGCGGATTCCCGACTGGAGGACTCGTGTCCGATACCTCCGGTTGGAACTCCAACTTACGAGTTGTATAGCCGACATGGTTTGGGTCCAATTGCTTTCAATGAGTGTTGGGTTCGGTACACTAAAAAAGACGGTGTCCTTAGTTGGCCACCTCATGGTAGTTTTGAGGCCCCGATTTTAGATAATCTTGAAGCTAAATTGTTCCAAAGAAAAGCATGGCCAGCCATGTTTGATTCCTTTCGGTTGTGGCGTAAAGAAGCCACGCCTAAAGAAATCAAGCAGATTAAACGTAATAAGAGAGAAGGGATTGTTACAACGGTAAGAAACGCAGAGCAGTTTCAGCGAGATAAGGAGGAAAAGGAAAAGGAAGTCTTTGATAGATTGCAGCGCATGACTGTCGATAAGTGTTACCCCGCTTTACCGACGGGTACGGATAAGAAGGAGGAAGTAGTAGAGGACCCCTTGTTGTCCTATCTATTGAAGTCACCTCCTCCGTATGCACAGGGTACCGTAGTTCCTGTGGTTCCACCTGTTCCTGTTCCCCAACCTGTTCCCGTTCCTCAACCTGTTCCTGCTCCCTTACCTGCTCCTGTCCCTACTGCTCCCCCGCTTGTACTTCCTCATACTCCTGCTCCTGCTGCTTCTACTGTTCTGGTTACTCCTGCTGTCCCTTCCGTTCCTGACACTTCTCTTGTTACCCCGTTGTGTTACTCTTCTACCCCATCTGCTCGACGTCGTGTCCCTTCTGTTGCTGCTAACTTCTTCACTTCTCTTGGACCGATTCTTGAGTCCGCTGGTTCTGATGCTCCCCAAAGGCGAAGTCAGCTTCCCGGTGGTAGGGAACGTGCCTCGCTATATAATATGGCAATGGGTTGGATTAGATACCCCCTTAGGAATCCTCCACGTGTGGTGCTTGATACGTTTTCTCAATTCAACGAACCGACACAGAGGTTCGTGTTTAAGGAAATGTGCAAGCTTTTACGTGATCAAATATCGGCTGATGCGACTGATGATGTATTGGCTGCTTTAACTAATCTTCAGCTTCAGTTTGCGAGCGGAATAATGGTGGGTATCAATGTTCGACGTGCTGTCGAGCAGTTGCTATCTTTCCGTCCTTCCATAATGCCTCGGGCATTGTTTTTAGAAGACATTGAGGAACCGCCAGCAGCGCCTGGTCAGTATCCCATGCGCGAAGTTCCACCGGTATGGATGCCTGGCGATCCTAATGCTAATCCCATTATTCCGCCATATTTTCAGAGAGTGTGGATACATCTTCCGTGGAAACGATCGGAAGTTTTGCAGGTTAAGAAGACTTTGCCCGACCCTCGAAAGAATCCTGCCGGGTACTATAAAGAATTGTCTCAGCTAGTGGATGCGACGGTGATGAATCTTGCCGACATTGATATGTTGTTTTGCAATGTCGTACCGCAACCGGTATGGGCAAAGATTCGTCAGGAAAATCATGCGCCAGAATTAGGCGGTGACTGGCCTGCACTTCTTGCTGCTGATGCCTTGCAAGTTGGTGAGGCTAAGCCCGAACAGCTCATTACCGATCTCCCTCAGAGAATAATAACTCTCATGAAAACGCTTATGCCAGCTATGAAGGTTAATTGGGACAAGTTGTCCGCTTGCAAACAAAAGAAGGATGAGAGTGTCTCTGACTTCTTTACGAGGTTTGAGGAGGCCTTCATTGATCATAGTGGTCAAGATATGGGTACTGAGGGAGGACAGAGGTTGTTCTTGGACAAATTTGTGTCTAATTTATTGCCGGACTTAAGCAACAAATTAAGGAATTCAGAGAGTGCGTGGGCTGTTTCCACTTCTGCTCAGATATTGGCTGCGGCCCAATATTATGAGAATAGGGAGAAAGAGGAAAATGATCGTGCAGACAAAAAGACGAAAGAGCTCAAAACTAAAGTGTTGTTGCAACAAGCGTATCCCCCACGTTCGAATCAGAATGATTCGCAACAGCGGAATCGATCGCAGTCTCAGTCGAATAGGTCGCAATCACGAAATGACTCCTCTTCGCCGAGATCTACGTTGGGGTACAATCAGTGTGCCTATTGTAGGGGGGAGGGTCATTTGAAATTCGATTGTCCAGTTTTGCGTGATCGAAATAGTGGTAATTCATCTAGAGGAGGTCGTAGTGGTCCTCAACAGGCATCACGTGGTAGAGGCCGCGGTACTCAAAATGATCGTTCTAATAATTCTTCCGATTCTAATAATTGTTTTGATCAGCGTGGATCGTCGCAAGGCAGATCCGCACAGTACAATGTGGATGATTATTACGTCGATCAGGGCACTGACGACGGTACTTACTAGGACACCGATAGACAAGGAGATGGAGTAGTATCAGTTCCGGTTGATCAGAGAGGGCCTTACGTCGCAGTTGCCACTTCGGGCGTCGTTGAGCCTTTTCTGTTGGACACTGGTGCAGCGAAAAGTTCCATCATGCATTCGAAACTCCCTGGCGCACCTTTGTCTGGCTTAACAAATGTTTCCGTTGGATTCTCTCGCGCCCCTGTTAGCAATCCGGTTTCGCGCCCTTTGCCCCTTACAATTGGGCCTCGAGAGCTGCAAGCTCCTTTGATTCTGACTACTGGTTGTGGTGAAAATCTCTTGGGCTTGGATTTGCTGAAACGTCTGTATGCGACTTTGTATTGTTCTCCTGCGGGAGTAAAGCTTACATTGGGGGAGAGAGTTATCTCTCCTATGTATTTGTCCATTGATAAGCTTCCACCGGAATTGAGTTCTCTTCCTGTATCTTTGTGGGCAACAGGTCCCAATGACGTGGGCCTGCTTGATATCTCCCCTTATGTTGTTCATCTGAAATCTAATGTGCGTTTGCCTCGTATTCCCCAGTATCGTATCTCCCTTGATGGTGAGCGAGCGCTGTTAGCGATCATCTACGATTTGATTGAGAAAGATGTTATCGAGGAGACTCGGGGAAACGTGTTCAATAGCCCTGTGCTGCCCATTCTGAAGCGCACTGATCCATCAAAGCCTCCTGTTTATCGTTTTGTTATCGATTTACGGGAGGTGAATAAAATTGTGATTCCTCAGTTCCCTGTGGTGCCTGACATCACGGCTCTACTGACTCTGATTCCAGCATCTGCGTCCTGGTTCTCAGTGATCGATCTGAAGAATGCTTTCTTTAGCATTCCGATTGCTGAGGAGAGTAGGGACCTTTTCGGTTTCTCTCTAGGTGGCCGCAGCTTTAGGTTCAAACGTGCTCCTCAGGGCTACTGTGAGAGTCCATCGATATATAGCCAAGCCCTGAAAAGCCAACTTGATGCGTTTGTGTTACCGGCCGGTGCGGCCTTGATCCAATATGTCGATGACTTATTGGTGGCTGCGGACACTCAGGACATTTGCAAAATTGCCACGGTGTCATTGTTGCAGCATCTCTGTGACTTACATCACAAGGTGTCACCTTCTAAACACAAAATATTGTTGCCAAGAAGTAACCTATCAAGGTCACTTATTGTCAAAGGAGGGAAGAAGGTTGACCCCAGAGAGAATTGCAGCGATCGCTCGAATGACTGTGCCAACAACTCAGAGAGATGTGCGTGTCTTTTTAGGTATCACGTCATACTGCAGGCAATGGATTCCAAATTTTTCATTGCTAGCAAAACCATTGGTGGCTCTTACGTGCAAGGATGTTCCAACTCCTTTACCATGGACGGAAGAATGTCAGAAAAGTTTTTCTGAACTGCGTGATGCGTTGTGTTCGGCCCCAGTGTTAGGTACCCCTGACTACAGTAAGCCGTTTACACTATACGTTCACAAGAGGGAAGGTTGTGCGTTGAGTGTCTTAATGCAACAATTCGGTGGTAAGCAGCGTCCATGTGCATATTTTTCCTCGACCTTGGACCCCGTAGCTAAAGCATTGCCGAGTTGTTTGAGAGCAACAGCGGCAGCTGCAGTGTCCATCTGACAAACTGCAGGATTGGTCATGGATAATATGCTCACGGTGATGGTTCCGCATGCAGTTGACACTCTCTTGAATCGTACGAAAACCCAACACCTGACGAGTGCAAGGTTGTCTGGGTATGAGCTGACGCTTTTGGCAAGTCACATTCAAATAAAACGCTGTAATGTCCTGAATCCGGCGACTTTGTTGCCAATCAGTATGGAATCAGATGAGATAGCACCTCATGACTGCTACTTACGAACTGAGGAGGAAACAAAAGGTCGTGTTGACTTGAAAAATACTCCATTGGAAAATCCCGATGGTACCTTGTATGTGGATGGTTCGTGTTTTAAGTTGCCGAATGGTGATGTGACGACCGCGTACGCTGTGGTGACGTTGAGTACGGTTGTGGAGACTGTGAGATTGAATCAGAATTCTGCTCAGGCGGCAGAGCTGATCGCCTTGACTAGAGCGTGTGTGTTGTCGAAAGGGAAACGGGTGAATGTGTTTACGGACAGCCAGTATGCGTTTGGTGTTGCTCACAGCTTTGGACGATTGTGGAGAGAGAGAGGCTTTATGACATCACATGGTACAAAGATTCAGCATGGACAACTTGTGAATGATCTTTTGGATGCACTTACATTGCCCGAGCAGGTGGCGATTATTAAATGTAGTGCACACCGTAAGGTGACGGATAATGTTGGTCGTGGCAATGCGTTTGCTGATGAAGTTGCTAAGGAGACTGTCAGGAATCTTAGCACTAGGATGTATGTGACGAGTTCGGTAAGGTGGCCTGTGAAAACTGGTATGTGTGAGGACACTATCGAGAGGGTGAAAGCGATTCAGAACGAGGCCACCAAGTCTGAAAAGACGAATTGGAAAGAGAGTACGGGAAAGTTGGATGCGAATGGCTGCTGGATTGATTTGTCGGAGAATAAGAGGTGGATGTTGCCGGATGCGTATGTGCTAGCTGTTGTGACGATGGTGCACGGCTTGGCACATATTAGTTCGAAAGGCATTTGTAAGTTGTTGTCCCCTGTATGGAAGAATGATGGTATTACTAAGTGTGCTGAGAGATTGGTTAAGAATTGTATGATATGTATGATGTACAATCCTGGTAAGGGCACTCCTACACCCCCTGGCCATTTTGCTCCTCCTTCATGTCCCTTTGAAGTGATTCAGTTAGACTTCATCCATATGGAGCGATGCAATAACCTAAAGTACGTTTTAGTTGTGGTTTGCGCATTCTCCCGATGGATTGAAGCCTACCCTCTTAAAGACAACACTGCTCTGTCCACTGCAAAGATCCTACTGAAGGAATACTTTCCTCGGTATGGAATGCCACGGATTGTATGGTCTGATAACGGAAGTGAGTTTGTGGGGAGTGTGATGAAGAATGTGTGTAAGGGCCTTGGAATTACACAGAAATTCCATAGCGCCAATCATCCCCAGTCAGCAGGTTTGGTTGAAGGGTATAATGGCACCCTTAAATTGAAACTAGCAAAGATTCAGGCTACGACTGGTCTCTCGTGGCCTGACGCTTTGCCCTTAGCTCTCCTGTCAACCAGGGCGACTGTACACTCCCGAGTAGGGCTCAGTCCCTATGAGATTGTGTTTGGCCGCCCTGCCAATGTTTGGGGGGTCCCTAGACCCAGTGTTTTTTCTGATCTTGAGTACCCAATGTTGATCGATTATCTTCATGATCTGACTGCTAAACTGAGGTTAATTCACCAACAGGTCTTTGAAGCACTGCCGACGCAGACAGAGGGTCCAGGCCACCAGCTCCAGCCCGGAGACTGGGTGGTGACGAGGAATTTTGGCCGAAAGCGCAACCTTGAGCCTCGTTTCACCGGACCCTACCAGGTGCTCCTTGCCACGAGGACTGCTGTCCGTTTGGAGGGTCGCAAGCACTGGGTGCATGCCACCCACACCAAAAAGGTACCTATACCTTTACCAGCGGACTCGTGGGTGAGGAAGGGCATCGCCTCGTCTGAAGCTGAGACCGTACCGAACTTTGTCCCATTCAGCGACGCTCAGCCTGTCGGAGATACCTCAGTGCAGCAGAACGATATTGTTGAACATTTGTCATCACAGAACTCAAAATCTGAACAATTGACTGGTCAACAGAACTCTGTTTCACCATCGGACCAACCGTTTGATGATCAGACTCGTCCTGGGAGAAGCCGATATTTTCTTCGCTCCAATATCAGAGACTCATAAACAAATATCTTTGCTTTCTCCCCTGACATCCACGTTACCCCATTATCGCTATCCAGTTTGAACACACTTGCATTATTGTGATTTTGAAAATTTTGAGTCTTTTTCCACGTATGTGTTTTTGTTTCCACAGCTAGGAGATTTTGTATATACTGTTGATTAAAAATACCTTACATCCGGGTGGACCGTAGGGCTGCGCGGGTACTTCCTTCTGGTTAGTAGGTCTTGACACTAGGTCGAAGACTGTCGGTTCCTAGGAACTCCTGGGGATTGACTACTGCTACACAGAACGAAGTGCGTCAAGAACGTTGCGGACGGTTTTAGAGGATGGCTTTCTCGAAGCTGTCGGAATTGGAAAAAGCTCAGGCTCAAAGATTCGAACTGCGCAGAATTGCACGTACAAAATGCTTCATGTTTCAGGTGTTCCTCTTATTCCTAACTGTTTCTTTGTTATTGGTGGGTGGGGTGTATTACATGATACAGTCATTGTTGCCTACTGCCTCACCTACCCCTTCTTCTGAAGCTAAACCTACCTCCACTGTTTCTCCTCATTCCTTTCACATCTTACCCCAACACGAGCAGGTTAGACATGCGGAATTCATGAACAATTCCTTCGTTCAGCTCCTTCACCAGCATCAGTTGGTGGTGAACACTACCAACTGTTGGGTGTGTGGGTTAATGCCACATACCACCGATAAGGGAATTCCGTATTTGGTCCTTCCTTATAGTTCCCAGGGTTCAGCTCGAGCATTCCAAACAATGTTTGGAAGCGCACTAGATTCTTACCCCAATCGAGAGCCACGTTCTCCACACTTTGGTCCCGGTCCGTACCATAAGCCTTTGGCAATAGCGATTGCTGACTTAGATAGGGATATCTATGATCCATCGCTTATCCCAGAGGAAGAGGTGCGAGCCTATAGGGATCTGAGTGAGGCTGAGTATAGTGTGCTTGTGGGCGATAGACAGCTTAAAAGCTCGTCTCCAATATGGATCGTACCCCACCTTGGTAATTTCTGTCTGAAAGGTCGTGGCCGAAGCCCGAGAGCTCATCTCGGGGAGAGTGCTTGCTCCGAGACGTATGTTTTACCAATGCTCTCTTCCCCTGTTCTCCTAACTGCCAAGGGTACGTACTTTGTATGTTACGACCGTGCATATACGTGGTTGCCCCTTGACTTCGCGGGCACCTGTTATATTGCAAACTTGTTGCCACCGACTTTTACGGTTGCCTCCGATTACCACAAGACTAGAGTTGTGAGGGGCGTGATTAGCAAAGAGGACACTGCCGGTCAAGAGGCAGGACACTTTTTCAAGGGTTTCTTTCAGTTTTGGGGACCTATGGTCAATAGTAGGAACCTGAGACAGTTGACTCGAGTGGTGGAATCGACTGCTAATATCACTGCCAGTGCCCTTGGCAACATTACAGCAGAGCTTCAGGCGGACAGGCTTATGACGTTACAAAATCGTATGGTTTTAGACGTTGTCTTAGCAGATCGAGGTGGAGTATGTAAGGTGATCCATTCGAGTTGTTGTATATTCATTCCAGACAACGCTCCGACTGTCTATCAGGCCATCTCGAAGTTGCATAAGATCTCCGAGTCCATACACGTGGATGTAGGTGATTGGACGCTACTCGGGTGGTTTTGGCGCCTAATGTCGACTTGGGGTTGGAAGATTCTGATGATCATTGGGGTTGTTGTAGCATTCCTGTTCACATGTTGTCTTTGTGTGCAGTGTGGTCCTGCCTTATGTGGCCTCTGTGCTACGACGTGTATAAGGCGGCCGCCTGTTACCAAAGGAACACTGATGGATAGAATTATGTTGCGGCAGCATCTGGATGGTCTGATGAATATCGAGATCCGATATGATTCCGACTAGTGCTTGCCTACATGAGGGCAAAAGGAGCGCCTGAGGTTCTGTGACAATTGTAAGTGGTGTTTTCGACTCGCACGAATATGGTCGAGTCTGGTATCTATGAACCGCAAATGACGAGTTTAGTGGGTGTACGCGTTTTCGCTGTGCTAGCCTAAACCGTTCGTTTGTTTCGTGGGTTTCTTCATCTGAACCCATGGGTTCCATCTTAGATCCGGCATCCATTTTGTTTCTTGCCCTCAAGTAGCCAGCGAACGGACGCTGTCCGCTTCGCGACCCTGGGATTCCCAAACTCCTGCGGAAGACACGTGTTCCTTTGAAGGTGTCTTTATGATGAGGGGGATGACACTGTAAGGCAGATGGCCCCGCTCGAGGCTCATCTTGCCATGCCGGTCTATTGTCTCAGTTGTGCATTCATTAGGCACGTCCCCTTTGATGCCTGCAACTCGTGTTTCCTGATACCACCCCTTTTACACCCTCTTCGATTTGTTCACTGTCCTCGTCTTCCTCTGCACCTGTTTCTGTCTCTTCCTCGATTCGTTTACTGCCGAACGGAATGTACTAATGGTGGGAAGATGTACTTTTACAGTTGGGAACTGCCAAATGCTACTGTAATTATGTTCCGGGCCCTGAATACATGAAAGCGACCCCTTATGATCTTTACGATGGGAACCAGGTTGTAATCCTTTGTGCACCATGTTATCCTATGCTCAAAAACTGTATAAGAAGAGCAATCCACAGATACAATTTGAAGCAGTCTCCCAGAACTTACACGTGTTGTACTTCTTGTGACTTCTGTGTTCCCTGCAGTAAATAAACCTCGAATCTTTGACGCCGAAGGAAGTGTCCCGTGTCTCTGTCATTTGTACGCTGGAACAGGTTACCCACGAAGGTTTTAGGTGTTATCCCTGGCACCGCTGGGTCTTAGAAAAACCCAGTCCTTCAAGCGGTGTCACAGAAAAAACTGGTGCGCCCACCAGTATTGGGCAATCGTGAAGAGCGTGCACACACAAGTTCATGAGTGTTCATATTTGCGCGAGTGGCATAACATTTCTCACACCTTCAGCTGCATTCTTATTGCTTCAGTAATTTAGGGGCATGTTTACAAGGATTTGGCGTAGAGCAGTGTCGTAAATCATTTTGTTGCACTGCCCTACGGCAATCCAAAAGGACAGGAATGGATCTTATTTACAAGATACAGTGCATTTCTGTCCTTTCAGCCAGTGCCAGAGTACATTTTACAGCCATGTGCCAACGCAGGCCCCCTTGCACCATGGTACAGGAGTGTCTATGTTGTTGGCACAATTGTTTTTGTGCAGGAAGGAGCGCCTTCCTGCACAAAAACAATTACAATAAATGTTCCTCGTTCTATGTGTGCTGCAGAATGCGGCACAGGTGAAAGAGGAAAAAATGAAGAGAAATGTAAACATTTCTCCTCGTTCTGCCCGCTCTGGGGAGGTGCAAGGTTTTGGTGCTGCCCCAGGTTTCCATGATGTTGTAAATCTGGGGCAGTACCCATATCCTTGAGTGTTGAGTGGGAAAAACCACAGCAACTACCATGGACCGCTTCTTTCAGGCAGAGTAAGGCACGGCAGCGACTTGCATTGCCTCATCTTAATCTATATCTACAAGGCCATGAAAAGCCCTGTAAGATGGCTTCACATGGCATGGTAGATATGGCTAAGCCCTGTGCACTAGCGGGTCCCATAGACATTCACTCTGTACTAAGCGTTATCGTATCGGAGAGATACCACGAGCGGGCTTCTGTTGTTTATTTAAAGCCTCCAGCCACGCCTGGTCAGAGGGCGAGTTGCATATACATCCAGGTGAACCACAGGAAGCAGGACCGCTAACCCGTTACATCCCTCCCCAAATTAGTTTTGAAGGTCAGAGTTTATTTTATTTGACATGCAAAGTCTTTGAGCCACTGGCTGACTGTGGATTGGGTCTCAGGTTGTACGAATGGGTTGACTGCGAGTGGGTACATCACAGGACGGAGAACCAGCTTTTGAGTCATCTTGCCGGCTCTCAGCGGGATGCAAAGGGCCCCGGTCCGCAGGTTCATTACCCACTGAGTGGTCCTCTCCATACTCAGACCAGCCAGTGAGATCCTCGTTATCGTGTTGAGGGGAATGCTGGGGTGAGCTTTCCACCTTTTTAAACCATGATATGTTCCTCACAATCACTTCTTGTCCTTTGCTCGCCGTCGCCATGATTCCATCACTTCTGATAACAGCCCTGATCCCAGCCTCAAATGGTATTCCAACCTTTCATCCAGGCTTGTGGTCCTTGATGACTACGTGGTCATCTGGTAGGAGTGATTTGGCTCTTGCTCACCGGGTTGTGCTGGCGAGGGCGTTGCGTCGCTCTCAAGTGATTGAGTCCCATGAACGTCATGAGGGGGTGGTTTCCACCCTGGACAGGTGGAAATCAGGTCTAGGCAGGGTCCGTTGAACATTAGAGTCCATGGGGCCTGTTGGGTTGTGCAATGAGGGGTGCTCGGGTATTGTCCCAGGAATGATTGTAGGTGGCGTTTGGGTTAACTTGTTCCGCAGTGGAGATGCAAAGTGATTTGTTCATTGTAGGCATAAATCTTTCGATCTCGCAATTAGATTGTGGCCATTGGGGAGTGATGCTAAGGTGTTGTATTCCAAGTCGTTGAGGAAGTCCCCAAATTCTGCACCGTAAAAGGGCAATCCATTGTCACTTTTGATCTTGGTGGGTAGACCAAAGACAACAAACACCTTCTTGAGAACTGTGATGACATGGACAAACGCTGACGAGTCTGTCACCTCCACAACTCAATACTTCGAGTAAGCGTCCACTATCACCAGGGTGGTCTGCCCGTTCAGGAATATTCCGAAGTCCATACATAGCTTAGAGCATGGGGTCGCTCAGAGCTCTTCGGTGAGGGATAGCAGAGGTTCTGCCAGGGTTGCTAGGTCTGGAATGAACCTCACGCAGTTTGTAGCCATTCCTAAGAGGCTTCTCACTGCAGGTACGGTAGTGGGTGCTAGCACTTGCTTGATAATCTGTGACCTGCGGGTGTCGAACTGTATACCGTCTTGGTCAAAGACATGTGAAAGAACTCGATAGATGGCTGGAAGAATAAGCACTTGTCTTTGTGCAGCGTCACCCGTGTTGCTGGAGGCATTTCAGAGTGGCCTTCAGGTGTTTATGATGTTCACCTGCGGTGGATGAGTGGATCAGTATGTCAATACTGACATTCAAGACACCTAGAAGGCCGGACAAAGTCTCACATATTGCGTTCTGAAACACTTCAGCAGCCGATGAGATGCCGAAGTTCAGACATTCATAAATTTGCAGCACCAGGTGGGTACTGAATGTGGTGATGTACCGGCTTTTTCTGCCAGTAATAGCTGGTTGTCCCCGGCGTTGAGATCCAGCTTTGAAAAACAGCAGGAGACATTGACATCTGTTATTATCTCATCCCTGGCGAGGGTGATGTGTAAGCATGGGCGGAAAATCCGTTATCCCCGGGCTTGGTGAGTAGTAGTAGCTATTTCTATTTCTTTACTACTCTGTTTTCTCCTGCTGTGTGTTATTATATTAGAACTAGTAAGAGTTAAGAACTGTTCTTTATTAACTTTCCAGTTTAAGAAAGATAAGGGCTCTTCAGCATATGTGCACCATTAGATACATAACAAGCATTGGGAAAGCCAATAGGTGTGGTGTTGGCTGCTACCTTTTTAGGTCGAGCTGGTGTAAGCAGAGCGAAGCGCTGCTGTCCAGCGAAGTCTCTATTGTTAGCAACTTGCTCTGGAAGTGGGACAGGGGATGGGCACGAGCTTTCAGCAATTTCAGCAGGTGCACGCGCACCTAAAGCCACGCGCCGTGCACATCTCCTGCCTGCTTCCGAGGCAAGTCAACCTCCTACAATAGCATTATTTCAACTAACACACACACGCACACACACAGGTGCACACACAGGCGCACACCACAGGCGAACCCTTCCCCACCCGAGCCAGTGCACGCAACTTGTTGGTTTTGCGACCACATAGTTTATGTTGTCATGGATTTTACAAAACGCTATTATTTGGGAGGTCGCCATCCCTGTCTATCAAAATAAAATGTCTAAAAGCAAAAATGTTTTTGTCTCTAAATGAATAACTTGCTGTAGTAGTCCCTAGCAATAAAAGGGACTAGTTTGAGTGTGCAAGGCCTCCTAGAAAATGGGCAGAATTACACCGTTGCAGTGAAGTTAGCCAATGGCTGAAGTGGGCTGATCCATTGCCCTATACTATATGCAGAAGTAGGCGGGCGAAAAATATGAATGACACATTAACAAACCAATAGATGAAGTGGGCTGGCTAAAAGCTTATGCTTATAATCTAGTAAAATCAAAATGCCTTCACTAACGCCAGACCTAAAATAGGGTTGTCTTGCACAGATAAATAGTTAGGGTCTGGTATTCTAGTGTCGGCTCAATGTTGTGGTGGTCGACAGTATATATACTCCCACGGCAGTCAGAATGAACTAGTGCTAACCAATGAACCGGTTTCAGATGCACAATGCATCTGTTTCCTGAGGTTCTCTGCTACAAAGGTAGAGGTCTCAGCAATGACAAAGTTCAGGGACACATTTCCTAATTAGGGTAAATATTTTATTCATATGCCTGTGGATAAAGACAGCCATTTCTGCCCGCCCTACTACGGGTGCTGCTGGGTCCAGGGGCGTAGCTTGGTCAGGAAGATCGGGGGGTGATCTTTAGATGTTCCAACAATCAAGCTGGCATATAAAGTAAAAAAATATTATAGGACAAGTAACTGAGAGAAAACTCAATGTTTTACAAAATACCCAACATTTTCAAAGACTTTCAAAGCAGAGAGCGAGAGAGTCTATGTGTAATTTCTTTCATGTAAAAATTCCTTGTGAAATCTGACGGACACCTTACCATACCTGACTGAAAGCCCTTGTAGCCAATTACTTACCTGAAAATTCATTTATTAGGACGGTGTAATACCCAAAACACCCACCCGAAGCTACACCGCTAGCTGGGACATAAAACATGGCTCAGGAAAGCATATTATATTATGACTTCTTTGCTGGGCTAATTTCCAGTGCTTGGTTTGTATAAGAATGAGTGATGGTGCCAAAACCGCCTAGAAGTCCGAGGTGGCACAATTAAATGTCAGCGCACCGAATCCCAAGACTGGTAGTCCAGAATCCACCTCATTCCTCCTTAATCCACCTGCACCTTTAACTCAATCTTGCAGGTCCCTGCTTTCTTCTTTGTGATTATTTTTCTATCTTTCTCTTCCTCCTTCTTCGTTCTTCCCCCTTTGTGTGATTTTCTCCCTCTTGCTCACAGGAAATGTCCAATGAGAAAAAATGAGTGCCTGTCCCCAAAAATGAGTGAAGGTGGCCCACCCCAGCAGCCACCGGCTCAAATTAAAGTAAACCCAGTTACATCCAAGATGTTGCCTCATCTGTGCATCTCTACTAAATCTGATCAGGAAGAGTCAACCATAACATTGGTAAAACTGTACCACGATTTGCAGAAGGCACTATCATGGTGCACTTTGATCCAACCCTGCACATTTTTGGTGACTCATGTCCCATGGGCCTAAGGCTTGCACAGAGTGGGGCAGATCTGGACTCCTACAGGTGCATCGTTTACAAATATATACTGTTTTTGATGTAAGAGAACCAGAATGGGGGTGAACTGGTGCTTATACATAATAAGGAACATTTTCTCGTATTGGGAACTGAGCTTTTGGATTTAGCCACTTTAAAGTGCTTGGATGTAACCTTGTACAGAAATCTGACAAATGACAAACACATCCTTTCACAGAATCACTAACATAACGTTGAAGTGCTAAGTACTGTGGGGGATGGCGATGCGTTGAGAGGGTCTGCGTTAAATTTGCTCTGTGCTAGGAGGCCTTTCATTGAAGAGGCATGTCACTGCGAGGATTTTGTACTGGTATTGGACTGGTAACTAGGTGCATTACTGTCACAGATATACACTTAGGGCCATATTTTTGACCTGGCTTGTGTTTCTCTTGTAACCACAAGGAGATGATGGACGAAGGCTGAAACTTTTCAAACAATCACCCCTAGTCACAAATCTGGGTTGAATCCATCATTATTCTTTACCTCACTTTGCCAATCCAGTGCAGACACAGCTATATGCAAATTAGTCTTTATTCTGTGCCTCATGGGAATAGTCCAGCCGGAACCAGAAACAAGCATCCTGGGACCAGTTCATGGGTAACACCCTTCATCAGCCAGGCTAGCTTGGATCCAGTAGCAAAGTGAGCAAGGGACCCACGTCTGGGCATACCCCGCCAATTTAGGGCGAACCAAGCAAACACAAGGAGATGGTGGATGGAGCGCTGAAACTTTTCAGACACTCACCCCCAGTCACAGATCTGGGATGAATCCATCATCGTTCTTTAGCTCACATTGTCACCTCAGTTCAGACCCATCAATATGCAAATCAGTCTTGCAACGTGGTACAAGAGGAGAGCAAACCATGCAAGGCCACTTTCTGTGGCGAGCGGCTCCAAAAATCTGAAGTAACGCAATGCAGCACAAATTACTGCATAGCATTACTCTGCCAAGGTTTGGTGTTCCATGGGTGTTGTGTGGTTAATCCCACAAAACTCCCATGGTTTTTGATGCATTAACAGATTTACAAGTCCTTGTAAACCTGGCAATGCGCCAAAAAGACATGCCTCTGTAGGAGAGGCATAACAAGGATAAATATCTCTATTTCTCCTCGTTACTTCCTCTTTCTATGTGCAGCACACATAGGAACAAGAAAATGCCTCTCAGGATTCCTGCATGCAACGTGGGCACCCTTGCAACGGGGTGCAAGAGTACCTGTGTTGGCACTAGGAAGTCCATTGTCCGCCAGCCCCCCCGGGGGAAAATTCAGGAATGCGCTGTATGCCTCACATACAGTGCATCCCTGCCCTTTCCCAGTAACGCAGTACAGCGCAGCAAGGTGACTTGTTGCGCTGCACTGCGCCATTAATTCAGAAATATGCCCCTCAATGGGCATTATCTACAAGAAAGTGCCTCAGCGCTCCACCCAGCCATTTGGCTGCATTGCACTGAGTCACTTTCATAGCACAGGGATGAAACATATTTACAATATTATGTCACATCCATATGCTTTCCTCTGCAAACACAGACACCTGTGCACCATGATGCAAGCATGGGCGTAGTGAAAGGGGGGGAGCGGACCTCCCCCGGCAGCACGAGTTTTGGGGGCAGCGGCTGGCCCCCCTACTCTGCTCTTAACTGTAACTGCTCAAGAATCGCCCTTCGATCAGGCTGCTAAGGCGTAGCTACCATGAATGCGTTCTCTAATCTTAGAGTACGACCCTTTGGGCGCTGCTTTGTAAGGTCGCTGCTGCGATTCTTATTTTGTTAAAGTATTCAAGAAAGTTGAGAAACCACAAATTTGTCTTGATGATTGATAGTATTTATTCATTACGGGGGTATTCTTCTGTATATGTTGTGAATCACATATTCCAGTCAGTTTGTTCAATTAATTCAACTTAAATCTCAAATTAGTTTAGCGATGAACCCAATGCATTCGTGCCTCCCTGGGCACTTCATCAGGTGAATCTAATGTACCCTGCTCTTATCTGTAACCGCTCAAGAATTGCCCTTCGATCAGGCTGCCTAAGGTGTAGCTACGCCACCGGGTGCAAGATTGTCTGCGTTTCAGCCATTGCATACCTTCCTGCACAAAAACAATGAAGAGGTGATTTCCTCTTTCTCTGTGTGCTGCATAATGCAGCACACTGAGGAGGACAAAACAAGGAGAAATTAAAAAAGTTCTCCTTGTTGCGCCTCCCCTGGGGAGGTGTAGCATTCTGACATATTCCCAGGCTTACGAAAAATTGTAAATCTGAGAAGGCTGCAATAGCCATGACTCAAAATGCTGAGTGAAAAGGAGCTGTATTTACAAGGAAAGGAAACACAAGGACAGGAAAAGTCACGCAGGGTGGCTTTTCCTGTCCTTGTAAATATGGGGCAGCACAATGCGCCGCTGGTGCGTCACGAAAAGTGACGTACAGCAGCGCAAATGGCTTGTAAATAAGCCCCAAAGTCATTACCATTGCATGCTTTTAATTTTTGAGACATTTACAAAAGAAAGAGAACGTCTACACTATTTACCAGTGCACAGGAATGCATCAAAATAAAAATACTTTATGGAGTACTGATTGCAAACAGCCATATATTTTTCATATCAAATCAATCTGAACTACACATTTTATGATCTTGTGCAATTTGTTTGAACACAGCTTTCAAATTATTTTTCATTTTGATTACCACGCCCTTTTCCTTAACTGATTGATTTCTGGCTGCAGAACTGATTATTTTCCTAAGAATGGCTTCCAAATGTGTGCAGAAAGAATGTGAACATTTTCCACTACACACGCCCCTGGTTCCTGGAAAGGCCAAGGCACTGGATGGTTGCTTAGTGACCGCACATTATCTACGTGTCAACGTGTGCTGTCATCACGCTGCCGTCGTGAGTTACCTTCCGCCATTTGCAATAATGGCGGCTCAAGTCACACAACAAGGTGGCTTCCTCTGCAGATATAACGCTGCTCTGACTTCTTACATTTAAGGCTACATTTTTATTTTCTCAAGCTCTAGCATTCTAATTTGCAGGTTTTCAGAAACCACAAAAGGAAAAAAAAGTGAAGGGGATGTATGGGCCCGGCCTCCCTATTAAAATCTGTATGTAATAAACCCCGTCACCACACACCGTCCTGGATCCATTTGGACTAATTTTATTTCCTGGCGAAAAAGTAATAAATAACAGCAATAAAGGAGGCCTCTTGCATTTCCCATGACAGAGCCGAGCATTGTGGGCCGCCTGTAATTGACATCAGCTTTCACTGGGGCTGCTGGGGTTGGAACTGACCCAGCCATAGTCCCACAAATCCACTTCCTGTCAATAACTCAGGATGCCAGCGAAGTAATGAGCTTGCACAGTAACACTCCCCGCCACCCTCCCCCACCAAACTCCATGCACGGCCACACCTCCCGCCTCCACCTGGCCTGCACTATATCTGCACTTGGTTCCCATCTAATTCCGCCAGGTGCCCGCCAGGTGTTTCCAGCATGGCCAGGTCTAGACCAGACCCAGTTAAAGGCGCGGGACCAAGGCGGCGCGGGACGGAGGGCGACATGTGTCTGGAAATTAAGGCACCAGTACCACCCTAATGGAGTCATTTTGCATCTGTGCCTGTGCTTCTGCTGTTAGGGAGAGTGTGCAGTACAATAGACCTCCTCAGCTCTGATGTGTAATCCTGGGCCATCTGGCCCACTGTTTACTTTCTGCATTCCTGCTCACGGGTGGAGTGCTGAGATCACTGGAGTTGCAAGCCCATTACACACTCACAGAAATAAAGAATGTCTCAAAGTAAAGTGCCTGATCTTCAGTACAATAATCACCCTTAAGTATTCTCTATAAATCTCTCTGGTGCATGGGTACTCACCATCATGAGCCCTGGGGCTGCAAAGTACTGTCTGTGATGTGACCAAGGGCCGTACCAATGCCAGCAAGTTGCCAACATGTCAAATAGGAGGGCAAGCATTTATTTGCAGGTTAATAAATGCTTGTCCGTTTATTTATCATTTTTCTCTGGATATTATTGCAACTAAACAGCAGCTTGTAGAGTTCAAGAGGGCCGCAAGCGGCACCCGGCCCGTACTTTGAGTATCACGGCTCTAGCGCACCCCTGGTGCAAGAGTATTTACCATACTGTAACTCCCCCTTTAGCCAACCCTCAAGTGTGGGAGGGGTGTGCGCAATATACATTACGGGCCTTATTTATGGGGAACTGGCGTAGGGCAGCGCCACAAGTCTTCTTGCTGAGCTGCCCTACTTCAATGTGAAAGGACAGATTGCACCATAATTATGAAATACGGTGCAGTCCTGTCCTTCTCTCTGCTCCGGCGCCCTTTTGTCAGCCTAGCGCCAATGTAGACACACTTGCAAGATGGTGCATGGGTGCCTGTGTTGCATGCAGGACTGTTTTTGTGCAGGAAAGGGCACCTTCTATGAGGCCATGCAAAGCCAAGCAAAGTGGCTTAGCATCTCCTCATACATATGATTGAGAGGCTTGAACCGCCGGAGCATCAGAAAAAGTGACACTCTGGCGGCGCAAGCCACTCATAAATAAGCCCCTATATGTGTGAATCCGTTTGGGAGTGAAGGCGAGACAGGACCAGATGGGAGGAAGCTTTGCTTCACTACTGCACCTACTGTACTAACACTCAATCACTACAGTTACTTCTGTGTAATGTCTACAAATAACTCTGCTTATTAACACCTTCGCTGCGGTGGCTATTCCGCCGCAGCGCTAAGGGGTGGGGCGGCCGCGCAGCGGTTCCGTGCTTGTGACGGAACCGCTCCGTCACGGCTCGCGGGTGAGCTGTGCTTGTGACGGAACGGTTCCGTCACGAACCCTCCCACGCATTAATTCGTCAGCGGAACCGTTCCGTCACAAGCACAGCTCACCCGAGGCTTGTGACGGAACGGTTCCGTCACAAGCATGCAAGGGGTTAAGGGGAATCCTTTCTGGACCCACCATGGCCAAACCTGCAGGAGTGCTGGCTACTCCATCTTGTCCCTGGGATGCATTGCTCTGCCAGCCATTGAACCTCCATCTCTCCTGCTTCGATGGGTTACCACGCGCCACTTAGATCTCTTAGTTGAAAGCACACGGTGAATAGCCATGCCCACATACATAACGCTAATGTTTATTCACTTATTCACAGTAAACAAAGCTGCTGGGTGCATCACTATTCGTGAAAATAATGGCACAAGCTTAGTAAAACCTTTTTCTACCTCAAGGCTTGTTGTGGCCAGCACCTTCTCTTCCTCCCTAGCCTCCTTTGGTCATGGTTGGTGGCCAACACAGAGTGCAATGGTCTCATTATTAAATTGGGTGTGCCTTTGCATTGTATCGAATGAGAGACTTTAACCCAAACTCCACCCCATCTTGGAGCTGGACACTGTACTGCGGAACAAGCACCATGACGTTGTGAGCTCTCATCTACCTTGTCACTGCGAGCAAATTTATCAATGTTTTTTCAAACTTTACAGAGGTCTATAGAAACCGTACTCATAGGTGAAGTATTTACTGAGTGTATTTACTAACAGGCACATGCATCAAGCGTTTAAAAAATCGCAAAATTAGCGAATCGCTAAAAATTGGCTTTTGCGATCGCAAAATACCGTGTAGCAATGCATCAACTGTATATCTGCAAAAACACAAGTTTTCGCATATATAAAGAAAAGCTAAACAATCTGTGAATTTTATTGCGATTCTGTATTTGTGTCTCCCAAATAGAGAATCGCAAATAAAGAATCGCAAAATATCTGCATTACAAATCGCAAATTGCGATTTTACAGAAAATCGCAATTTTGCAAAAGCTAAATAAGAAGGATCACAACGAGGTGGTAATCATGAGTGCAAATCAGATACAGCTGAAAATCAACTTAAACTTATTTAAACACACCCAGAATGAGCTAATATATTTCACAATGGCAGGTATTTACCTGATGTCGAGGAGGATGAGGCTGCAGGCTGCTGGACACAGACGGAGGCGAATAAATGAGCACATTTTCAGAGTCCGCATAACTTTGCTAAGACAGCAAGGGGATGAGATATACGATAATATAGGCTCAATGCAGCAATGATCCATGATCTAATCAATGAATTGGATCCCATTCTGCAACGACAGACACTTAGGACCAATACTATCCCAACGCATGTAAAGGTCCTATGTTGCCTACACCTACTTGCGTCAGCAAGTTTTCAGGGGGTCATTGCTGTAGCTGGTGGTGTGTCGCAAAGCACACTTTCAAGAATATTCAAAGCATTCCTTGATGCCTTGAGGGCCCGGATCTGGTCACACATCAATTTCCCACCACCGCGCATGACCGTGCCAAAACTAAACAGGAGTTTTACCAGATATCTTGCTTCCCACATGTTTTGGGTTGTATTGATTGCACCCATGTGGCAATATGTCCCCCTGCAGCACAGGAATATCTATTTAGAAGTAGAAAATGTTATAATTCCTGCAATATTCAAGTTGTTTGCAATACCAAAAACATAACAGACATTGTGGCGCAATTTCCAGTGAGTGCACATGATTCTTATATAATCAGGCAAAGTGGCATTCACACCCGTCTTATCAGTGGAGAATTTGGAGAGGGACATCTGCTTGGTAAATATGTGTAATTGATTCTTACAGTCATTGTACGCTATGTCAATGTCAAACTGCCACTGACCCTTTGCTTACTTACATGTAGGTGACAGCGCATACGCCTTGCATAATTACCTTATGACGCCTTATCTCAATCCCAGAACTGCAAACCAACAGAGGTACAATGCAGCACATATTTCAAAAAGGAACATCATAGAGCGCATATTTGGGCTGCAGAAGAGCCGATTCGGATGCCTCCATAAGACCTGTGGAGCACTGAAGTACAACCCTGAACAATGCTTCAAGATAGTAGCGTGTAAAGAAAAACAGGAGTGAAAACCCATCAACCTTGTTGGGATTGGGGTGGAAAGATATATAAAATAGACAGTATCCCAACTGGTATTATTTGTAGACAATTATACAGGATATCTTTACAGCATTATCCATTAAAGAGCAAGGAGACTCAGTTTGATTTTCCTATGTGCTCAAGGCATCATTTATATCAGCATTTCAAAAATCATATCGGACAAATGTAATTACAGTTAGTATCAGCACTGCAATTAATCAATAGCAAGTGACAGCCCAAAATGTACAAGGTGCACGAGTGCAAAGGTGAGTGGCAATACGGCGACGCAAGTGACAGTGAGAGCAGCATGGACGGCGCAAAGTGTGATGTGAATAATTATATACAGTGTGGCATTCGAACAATTCAGTTTTCGTTTTCCATTTTCTGAGAACCACTGAGTGAAGGGCGCCTCTCAGCGAGATTTTAGGCGCCCTTCACTCAGTGGTTCAATGGATAATGCTGTATAGATATCCTGTATAATTGTCTACAAATAATACCAGCTGGGATACTGTCTATTGTATATATCAAGATAGTAGCAGCATGTGCCATGCTGCACAATATTGCGACAAAGGGAGGAGTGGAAATCAAGGTGTCTGACAGCGACTTGGAGGATGAGAACCAGCAAGTGCCACACCGTCGTGCAGCACAAGGGGCAAGCGCAGCAGAAGGGCACAGGAGAAGATTGAACATCACACAAAATTATTTCTGAGGTGCGTAATGATGACACAAAAAGTGTATATTGCAATCCAAGTATTTTTTTTTTTAAATAAATGATGACATGAGTGTTGAAGCACACTTTTAATGTGACCAGTGGCACGGGAGTCTAAGTAATGAACGTAAGTGGATTGAAAATGAATAATGACTTGTAAGTCAGTCAAAAGGTCAGATTACAACAATGGTTACGTCACCATATCGGAATGTCATTGTACATGGCAGTCTAGCGCTTTCTCCCACGGACACCCAGACACCTGTCAGAGCCAGCATCTTCATCCCTCATGTTGGAAGCGGAGGGGGTACTGCTGCGTGTGGTCCGTCTTCCTGCAGTGGCGAGTGGCGTAGCTTTACTCTTCATGGTTGAGTCCCCCTCACTACCCTCTTCCTGTGTGGACATGTTGGCTGCAATTGTGGAAGCATTCACCATTTCCACTGCAGTCTGGTGCTTTGGATGTGAAGTACACTTCTATTCTCCTGTTAGTGGCCTGAAATGTTTCGACTGTTAACAGTCTCATATTTTTCATTATTTGTAGTTATTCAAATGGACCCTGTCTGAAATAAACCAAACATTGTTGACCTGGTCCAGTGCTTTTGCCACATCCCTGCTCCAATGGCACATTTCTGTTTGCATGGTCACAGACCTACGTGCCAGCAGTGCAGTTGTTGTTGCCAGACTATTGTTGGATTTAGCATAGATTTTGAGGTGCTGCAATAGTTGACGATGGTGTCTTTTCTGGGATACATGTCCCTCCTGCATAACCTTGGTCAGTTGCTCCACACTATCGGACAGTACTGCAATATTGGCTGCCATCTTCCCAATTTGTATCTGTACTGAACGTGTGTCCTTGGTTTGCAGGCTCAACATACGGAGCATCTGTCCCTCAAGACCACCCCAGACATCATATGGTTGCTCCTCCTGCTGTGTTATGAGTGATCTAGCTCTTCTACGCCGGACTCTGACTTCTGCGGTCCTGTGTTTGTGGATTTGGGATGGGAGTAGCTTTGCCATGGCTGGCCTCAGGTGTTGCAATAGCCTCATCATCAGAATCCATGGTGACCAGTGGTGGGACAGTTGCCCTGCGTGAGTTCGGGGCACGTGATGGATTTGTTGGCAAAACCGGTGTGTCCATATGTTCAACTGCGCTGGTGTCCTGCATGTCCTGGGAATCACTATCCTCAGCTTCTACACGTTCTGCATCTGTGAGGTTAAACAGTGCAAAACAGCATTAATTAATGTCTGTGATGTCATGTCACAGTAATCAATTTTGTTGCTTTGTTATTAAATTGAGAATATATTACACTATTTTGAGTTGGTTTTCTCATATTTGTGTGTTTGTCATTGTAACTGCTTGACCTGCCTACATCTCCCATAATGCACTTCCCTTTATGAATACAGTGTGTACTGGATGTTCAAAGTGTGCACTTGTGCTGTACTGAGGTCGAGTTCTACCTTTATAATTTAGGGCAATGGTAACATGCATTCATCTTACCTTCAGATGTGTTTGCTGCTCCTGACGTGTCTAGCTGTGTCACACCAACAACAGCTTCATGCTGGATTGTGGATTCAACCAAGTCCTCCATGGGAGTGTTCCCAGTGCCTGTCGGTGTTCCCCCTGTCTTCATTGCTTCCTTAAGCCAGTCAGCAATGCACACCTTAGCCCGACTGCGCAAGTTGTACCTTTGTTTTTTCAACTCTTTGATAGTGCGGTGTGTCACCCCAGTGGCATTCACCCTGTTTTGGATCCAGATCCATATTTTTCATTTCTCCTGCTCTGCCACTTTTAATGATAATTTGCCAAACAGCTTATCATGGCTGTGGACTACTCCCTCAATGAGGGTGTCAATTTCTTTTTCATAAACTTTAATTTTCCTCTTCCTGCCTGTTTGGCTGTTCTCTGCTGTTTGTGAAGCTTCCATTTTCTTAAAAATGCAAGGTGTTTCCAATGTCTCAGTCCTACTCCAGTTCAACTCCCAGTGCCAGCTCCCTGAGACTGTGCACTGAAAATGTGGTTTGTGCTGCTCACTTCCTGGTTCTGATGTCATCAAGATGCATCAAAAGGCGACTTCGGTAATTGCGATTTCTCAAATAGCGCAATCGCTAATAGCGAGTTCTCAATTACCGAAATCGCTATTATACTTGCGATTTTTAGCGATTCTTTAATTTATCGCAATTTTTTTGTTGCACCAGGTTTTGCGATTCTTTATTTGCGATTTCCTTAAAAATTGTAAATAAGGAATCGCAATCTTTAACAATGATGCATGTGCCTGCTTGTGTATTAAATACCTCCTATTTTACTTGACGCATTAAATGAGAAATCTGTGTTCAAAGAACCAAATTCAGCATTGTTTGCCTTTTTTTCAATACCTTTCCCCTTCCTGTCCACCGCCAATGATCTTCAGTAGGTTTTGCCTGCCAAAATATGCCAGGGGATACACTGAAGGGGTGGTGATAATTGCCACACAATTTGAAATTACAAACCGTGTGCAAATTCTGGTTTGTGGTATATGTTTTGCTTATTAAATTTTGGAGACAGTATATTGCGGCAAAAAAGAGAGGGCAAACACTTTCGCCAGCGCAAAAACTGGAGGTCGTTCATTCTCCTATGTTGCACCCAGGACATGGAATGACCTCCCTTACTACATCAGAGCCTCATTATTTCTAGAGTTCTGCAGAAAACTGAGGACCTACTTCTTATTACATGCACTAGACAAAGCACCAGGATACCCTCTCGGGGATTAGTGCGCTATACAAATCAATAGAACATCACATAACATCATTCAGGAGCCTAGAGTGTTGGCAGTGCGCAGAAAGCACGCCTCTTTGTTTGAAACCACAGGGTCGCGGGAGATGTGTTTTAGTGTTATATTCTCAGCATGTTGTTCTGGGGATCCACACCTTAATATATTTATATTTTGCTGTTTTGGAGGTAACCCCTATCCCTCCCCTTTTTTCCCTTTTTAGGTTTGGCTAGACTTACAGCCCGCCTATAGCTTACTATTGGTCGCTCTAATTTGCTTTGTTGTCATGGCATGCAGGCATCATGTCCCCTTCTTTCGGTTAGCCCTCCCATAGAGCACGGACCAAGTACTTCTCTCCTTCCACTGCTCCCATTTTTTGGCGCGGTTATTTCATTTATTTGTACGCACTCCATATGAGTGCTTGTGTTTTCACGCCATCTCCCCTATCCATGTTGCTGCTTTCCCTTTCGCCCCTCTGCACCCATATTTATTTCTCTACCCTCTCTTCCCCCTACCCCTGCCCTCGATTGTGTCTGATTTTCCCCATCCAACTGCCTTTTATTATTTCGCAGTCTACCAGACAACGCAGCTGTCTGGTTTGCTAAAGATATTAAGGGGACATTCAGAAAGTTGGCCTAGGAATGCATTATGCCTGTTGCTTACCATTGGCTTTGTAGTTTGTAATTCACTTTTCCTGGCTTTCTATTTGCTGGCTGTATCTACTTTCGGCTGTCCAGCTCGAGTATGTTCCTCCCGTTGCCTAAACCTTGTTTACTGTATTCTTCCACAAACTCACTTTCTGTAAATAGGCCTTTAAATCTTGTTCTTATCTTGTAACATTTGCTGTGCATTGAAATATAGAGGTTAAATATCAGGCTGTATCTTCCAGGGGTCTGTACAAAAGATTATAGTTAAGCCACCTGTGATACATCATCTATAGAGCCAATGTAAATCCAACAGGAATCTTGGGCAGCCAAACATGTCCAAGATGTAAAGGACACTCAAATGTAAACATTGACCAATCTTCAGATAATAAATAATTATTTATTATTTATTTATTTGGAAGTCTTCTATAGCGCTAGCCAGACCCGAGGGTATCGGAGCGCTTTACAACATGATGAAGAGGAGACAAAATACAGAGCAAAGGCATGGAAGGAGAAATACAGAAAAGGTTCAAAGGGGAGCTTTACAGATTCTGCTGAGTGTCAGAGGTAAGCCGTTGAGGGAGAAAATGTTCAAAAAGGAGGCTTTACAGTTCTACTGAGTGTTCGCGGTGAGCCGTTGAGGTAGAGAGGTCGAGGAGGCCGAGGCGAGGCATTGAGGAGGAGGGGTCAGGAGGTAGTTTCAAAGTCCTAGGGGAGGCACGACTGGTGCTGGAAAAGTTCTCTTTGTGGTGCCGACCCAGGGGTTGAGAGTTCGGAGATATGGAAGAAGTTGGAAGTGGTTGTGCGATGACTGAAGGTTGCCCGTTGGGGGAGCGCTGATGGGTGACAGCCTGGTGGAGGTGAGATCGTCACGTAATTGCGTTCGGGAAGGCGCGGTTGAGGTAGAGAGTTTTTAGGAGGCTTTTGAATTTTGGAAAGGTGGGGGTGGTTCTGATGTTGACTGGGATGGCGTTGCAGATTTTCGGGGCGTTTCCTGCAAAAGAGCGGGCAGCAGTCTTTTGTTTACGCGTTTTTAAGGGAATGAGTAGGAGAGAGTTGGAACTCCTGAGGCTTCTTGCTTGTCCGGCTTTCTTGAGTTTGGAGGCTAAGTATTCCGGTTTCCCTGTGTGCAGGGCTTTGTGTGTGAGGCAGGCAGTTCTGTAACTGGCCCGCATTTCGACTGGTGAGGTTCTGAAAAGTTACGAATTCGTTCGTACTCAGCCTCCATTTTGTGATCGCCGGCATTTTGTGTTGCCCTCACTCAGGCTGCACGGCGAACGCGATGTTTCTGTTGTTTCTGCCTTTACGTATCAGGTAACTTTCCTGCTCGTGTTTACAAACAAGTGTCAGGGACTGGCCGAGTACACTAAGTCTTGTCTGAGCTGACTAATCCCCGTCCGGCCTGTCTGTTAGTTCACAACATTCATTCCTTTTAGCTATCTTATCTGTTGTCCTTCGCTATACATTTCATGCATTTTCCTCTTACTCGATTGTCCTTTCATTACACACAGCTGTGTTTCCTCTGCTTGTAAACTGAATCGTATGGATTAATTTGCAATTTGCTAAAGGGGTTGAGTGACAAACAAACCCGGGAAACTTGACTTGCTTAAGATTTAAAGCATTGTCTGTAACATTTGTATAAGTCTCGTGCTCTTGTGAGATTGCTTTTTGCATTGTGTTGTACCGTATATAAGCCTGTGTGCCCCGGAGTTATGGGGCAGTCTCTTTTGAACCTCGTTATATTGACGACTTCTAAGACCACTGAACTAGCTGCAGCTAATAAATACTATCTTCTACGCCAGACAAAGGGTCCGTGTCTCTGTTTGACAAGGCAGGTGAATCCCGGGGATTTCAGGCGTACCCTGCGCCACCGGGCCTTACGGCTGCGGTTCTCCACTGGGAGCCATTTTAGATCTCTGAGCGCAGGAAAAATGTGGTCAAATTTCTTGATTCCGGTGACCATTCTGGCCGCAGCATTGAGGGTAGTTTTAAGCGGGGCTAGGTGAGAGCGAGCAGTCCCGGAGAGAACTGCGTTCCCATGGTCCAGTCTGGACAACACCAGGGCTTGGGTGGCTTGCTTGAGGTCGGAGGAAGGGATGTGGGGTTTGATTTTGTTAAGGAGATTCAGATTGAGGAAGGCACTCTTTGCGGAGTTCTTAATGTGATTGGACATGGAGAGTTTGTGGTCAAGGGTGATTCCCAGTGATTTGACCGAGGTTGCCAGGATGAGATTTCCGTTGAGGGCATCAATAACTTTTAACCATTCAACGATTTGTGGGTTTTTGTCCTTGTTGGAGATGAGGAGGATCTCGGTTTTGCCCTGATTGAGTTTGAGGGGGTTCGTTGATAGCCATTCTTGGACTTCATTGAGGGTATTGTTGAGTCTTTGAATGTTGTTAATGGAGGAGGTTTCCAAGTAGATCTGTGTATCATCTGCATAGAGATGAAAGGGGATGTTTGCTTTTTTCAGAATGGAGGTGAGAGGTTCCATATATATGTTGAACAGTTGAGGGGAGAGAATGGAGCCTTGAGGAAGGCCTCTGTTAACGGGAACGAGTTCGGAGGGAAAGGATTTGATTTTTACTCTTTGTGAGCGGTTTTGGAAGAAGGAGGAGAACCACTGAAGGACCACTTTCTCTGCGCCTGCCCGTTCTTTGAGAGCTTTGATGAGAAGACTGTGGTCTACAGTGTCAAAAGCAGCAGACAAGTCTGGGAGGATGAGGAGACAGCAGTGGCCAGCGTTGAGGGAGTTGAAGATGTCATCCATGATGTTGAGGATTGCAGTTTCGGTGCTGTATCCTTTTCAAAAGCCAAATTGGTGTTGGTCGAGCAAGTTTATCTTGTCAATATGTTTGTTCAGTTGACGAAGGACACATTTTTCGAGGGCTTTGGCAAGGAAAGGGAGATTGGAGATGGGTCTGAAATTATTCAGGTCGGTTGCGTCTAGGCCAGGTTTTTTCAGAAGAGGAGTGACTTGGCCGACTTTAAGGCAGTCTGGAATGGTGCCAGTTTTTAGAGAACTGTTTATGATTTTGCACCTAAGTGGAGCTAGGGAGAGTTTCAGCTCTGTGACCATTTGAGCGGGAATGGGATCGAGGTTGTGAGAGGATGGCTTGGAGGAGGAGATAAGTTTGAGGATCTCCGATTCTGAGATGGGGTCAAAGGAGGACCAGGTTGTTGCTGGACTTTTTTTGTGGAGATTTCACTTGTTGGTGAGCAGTCTTTGTCTGGGGGAAGAAGGTTATGGTCCATAGAGAGTTCGATCAAGTTGATTTTTTCGTTGAAGAAGTTGGCGAAGTTGGCGCATAAGGTTTTTGAGGGCTGGACGAGGGATGTTGTTGGCTTGGACGTTTGTTTTTTAATGATGTCAAAGAGTTCTCTAGGTCTGTTTTTGGCCTGATCCAGCGCAGTGCAGAAAAAGTTGGATTTTTCGTTGTTGATATTTTGTTTGTACTTTCTTCTTGCTGCTCTGAGTTCCTCGTAACGGCTGGAGGAGGGGTCTTTTCTCCAGAGGCGTTCAGAGGCTCTCAGTTGCCTTCTTTCCTCATTACTGTCCTTTATGAACCAGGATCTGGAGGGAATGTTCCTGGATTTTTTCAGTTTCAAGGGGGCTAGTTCGTCAAGGATGGAGGACATGGTAACGTTGTAGTGGGTCTAACTCATCTGTGCTGATCTGCGATAAGTTTCTCGACCATAAGGTGATGGTCTGACCAGTCGACGGGCAGGATGTGGTCTATGGTGATTGCGTCATGATTGGCGATGATGGCATCCAGGATAGCTCCTTTGTTGTGGGTTTCTTGAGAACAGTTCTGGATGAGGTTGTTGGAAAGGAGGTCATTTAAGCTTTGCACAGGAGCACTGTTCTTATCATTCCAATGAAGGTTAAGGTCGCCTAGAATGATATTGTTGGAATCTTGGAGCGAGCAATGTGCGATTAGGTCAGATAGGTGTTCTGGGAAAGTGATTGAATTGCCTGGGGGGTGGTATAGGAGGTGGAAGTGCACTAGGTTATTGTTGGTGGTTTCGATGATGGCGGTAAGGCATTCGAATGAGTTGTTATCGGTTTCGGACACCGATAGGTTATTGTTGTGGATGATTGCCACGCCTCCACCTTTTTGGTCTATTCTATCTTTCTTGATGATAGAGAACCCCGGGAGGACGAGCATATCCAGGATCGGAAAGGAGGAATCATTGAGCCAGGACTCGGTGATGAAGGCAATGTCAGTGTCTTGGGAGAGAATGGCTTCGGCTAGCTCTGTTGCATGTTTCGAGGCATACCTGCAGTTTATGAGCATGCAGTTAGTGCGGTGGGTCTCATTCATTGGTTCCATGGGGATGGTGATGAGAGAGGAGGGGGGTCTGAGGGGTTTCTGGACAGAGGGCTCAGTTCTGGTCCCGATGATTACCTGGATTGCGGAGTGCAGGCCGGGGGTTGGAGGGGAGAAATAGGAGGGGGCCAGCTCAATCGCTTCCTCCGGGGACATGGCATCCTTAGCCCTCCTTGGTCTCGGGGCCTGCGGAAAGGGAGGGTGGACTGACTGCTTAGGGGGCGGTGGTTCGGAGGCCAAAAGTAGGTGTAGGGGGGGCGGGGGGCAGGGGGTGGTGGTGAGGGGGAGTGACTGGAAGCTGGTTAGGATGAGACTCATGCCCTGTAGTAAGGAGAGGAGAGTAGGCGTTCAATGTTGGCGAGGCAGCAGTCCGTCTTCTTGGCGGGGGATGGGATGCCATTGGGGGTGATCTCTTCAGCTTGGGTGAGCGCTGGCAGATTTAGGATGACTTCTATTGTTAGTGGAAGTGATGGGTTGGGTTATGGAGAGTGATAGGGGACCGGGGAGAGATGGCCTATTGTTCTTGTTAGGGGGAGGGAGACAGGGGGGGAGGCTTGCGGAGTTTTAAAGAACATCGAGGCACAAAAACATATTCACAATGTGAGTACTTTGAGGCATGTGTACTGGTTAATATATTTCTTCTGATGTAATCCTCAGACCGCAGGTCAAAAAATAACTTCAACATAAAATACAAACAGATCAGCGACCTCTCTTTTGTGGGAATGACGGAGTGTGTACTCAGACAATAGTCAGCAGGTGAGTGCTACAAAACACCGTGCATAATAAAGCAAGCACGTTGTACTCTTCTTGAAGAGCCTTAATTCCAGCACAGGCTCACACTGGATAGGGAACAAGTTGCTCAATCACAGATTTGAAAAACACAGTTTGATAGATAATTTGCCAGTAGAAATGCAGTAACTCGAGGCTTGAAAACACGTGCCTTTGCTCAGTACTGAGTTTAACTGCAGTGAAGGAACAGATTCCTTAAATTATCTTCCCTGTCCCTTGGGTCTGGTGCCTCAGTAGACTAATGTGTAATGCGTCCACTGTAGGGGTCTGTGTTTGACTTCATGGTCGCAGGTACAAATCCCCACTGGCCTTTCATCCTTTTGAAGTTGATAAAATGAGTACCGCTGTGTAATGATGAACATCTGTTATTCAGTGCCTTCATACCCTTGGGTGATACTTGTGCTTTACAAATACATGTTATTTTATGTTATGTTCTGCAACACTGATTCACTTATGCAGTGGAGCCCAAGATGACCGGCAATAGGCTGCTCTGCAAAGAGATCCCCTGGCCAGGATTCTTTATACAGAAGAATCCTGATGTGGTGCTCTCATGAGCAGTGACTAATGTAGTGGGTGGCCTCAAGAGAAGAACAAAAGGACACACTCAACATTGCAAAGAGCACACATAACATACAGTATAGTACATAAGACAAACAGAGCACACACACACACACACCACAGACACGCAAACTACAAGCAGTATAGATGCCTATGCAGCACATCACACAGCGTTCACACTGCAGACACATTTGAGACTGGTTAGTGTCCTAGCCATTTATGCACAAGTAGTTGTTGTATGCTTCACAAGTACTGTCAAATTAAAAAGTAGGGCTAAGAAAGAGTGTGCCACGACGCAGCCAGCACTGTCTGCGTAAGAGCGCTTTTTCCATAACTTTCAGCCATGTTGAACCGAAGCCATGATGCTATTCAACATGGGTTAAAGACTTTGGGCCAGATCCACTCAGGTAAATTGAAGCAAAAGTCAAACTTTATGACTTTCAGTATTCACAAAGGGCATTTACTACTCGTAAATGCAATTCGTGAATACCGAAAGTCGTAAAGTTTGACTTTTGATATTTACAAAGGATATTTACAAATAGTAAATGTCCTTTGTGAATACTGAAAGTCATAAAGTTAGACATTTGTCTCAGTTTATTTTGTGAATCGGGCCCATTAACAAGGCCCACAGAGCTCGGATTGCCAGGACTTGTTGGCTTTGCCAATGACTTGTTCTATTTGGTAGTCCACCACCACAGAAAAGGTTCCTGTAATCACAGGCAGCCTGTCCAGCCCCCTAACAAACTGTTGGGTGGAAGTTACAACCTGATAATGAAGCATGCCACCTAGGTTGGTAGGTGAGGGTTTTTATATAATAATCCTGATATCTGCTAATCTTTCTGACTAGGATTAAAGCTGATTCCCCTTTTAAAAAGGACTTAAAGATCTGGCTTTGCATGCTATAGGATAGCTTTTACTTGTCCATTGGTTTCACTCCACCGGGGTGGTTCTGCACCTCTGTGACTATAGCGCCTTGACTAACCCTGGGCGGTGAACTACAATCCACTCGCACAGTTTGCGGAGTTTCCATAGTTTTACGCACTCCGCATTACGCGGAGCACGCAGAATTTTCCTCGCTCGCGATCGTCAACGTCAAGTTGGCGACCGCTAGGGAGGAAAATCAACCTACCGGCTGGATTTTTCCTCAGTTCTCGAACATCAACAACAAGTTTGGGAGCGCGAGCGGGGAAAATAAACATCCTGGCGAGAATTCTCAACGCGGGGTTGTCAGGTTTCTCACTGCGAGTGGTCGAGTATGCTCATGACTGCTCGCGATGAGAAACTGCTTGTTCGCGTTGAGAAATCTGAAGCTCCAGTAAAAATATACTCGAGCAGCAGAAAAGGGAAAGAAGGGACCGCTTGCACTGTGCAAGGTGCCGTTCGCGATGATTGCACAGTGGGGACAAGCATCCGCACTGATCAATCACTGAGAACGGCAATTTTCTATGCATACCTGCGCTTGCGGAGTCCCTGTAGTGCGGCAGAGTTTTTTTGCTACTTCGCGGAGTTCCACATAGCGCAACTCTGCGAACTCCGTCCAGGGTTAGCCTTGACGCCATTGGGCATTTTTGTGCTTCGTAAATCCTGCTCAAATCAAATCACCTACACCTTGAACCACATTTTACTCCTGATCAGGATGCTGTCCTTTAGGTGACTATTGACCAAAGCTTAGGCTTTTGTGCACTTGCCTGCTAGTCATACCTTAAACAGATGCTGACTCCTCTTAGCAGGCAGTCTAAAAAATATCCTCAGTGAGAAGTAAATAGCCATGATGTGCCCATGCAGCCAAACCATTGTTATCCTGTGTATGACAATCAGCCAGCAGGTAGAAGGCGTTTGGGTCTGCTGCATCATTTTAGGTGGCGCAAGAGCAGCAAGCCAGCCTTTCACACTATAAAGACTAGGGAAAACCGACTTCTCTTTCCAACTCTAGCAGAAGCCTACAATGGCTCTGGGTCTATTGCCATGAAGTCAGGTGTGTTACCAGCGCCCAGAGGAAATTGTCTCTCTTCTCTTTCCAACCCTAGCAGAAGCCTACAATGACTCTGGGTCTAGCGCCATGAAGTCAGGTGTGTTACCAGCACCCAGAGGGAATTGTCCGTCTTCTCTTTCCAACTCTAGCAGAAGCCTACAATGGCTCTGGGTCTATTGCCATGAAGTCAGTTGTGTTACCAGCGCCTAGAGGGAAGATATCTCACTATATGAGCTGTTGGTTAGATCCCAAATTGTTTACATGTCCACACATACAAACCTGCATAGATTGCCCTTTTGTGATTTTATTGCTGGTGCGTACTTTAAGTATATGTACATTACAATAAATGGAGAAATCTAAGGTGTATCTGGAAAAGATCAGTGATTGAAGCCCCAGATCCCCAAACATTCAGATGCTCCTCTAGCACCTTGATTCAACCGAAGCGATGTGCACATTCCCCCAAGTGTTAATCCTTTACCTAAGAGCTGCTGTTCTAAAACTCACCCCACTGTTATAGCCAGAGATGGCAGAGACGGTCTACTATGGTAAGTTGCACTTATTTAACAATCGCTAAAACTCATGAAGTTTTAGTCAAGGTGGAATTCTGCAAAAGTTCCATCTTTCGTTAAAGACTAACATTGGTTGGAAAAACTACGCTAGTTTCAGAATGAAGATAGTTCTATGAGATCAGGGGTAAAAAGTTCCTGATCCCTTACTGGCTGTTTATTGAGTGAAAAGTTTGTTGTGATACTTGTCCTTGACAGGGGAAAACCCCTAATATGTAGACAAGATTAAAAGTGGTTGTCAGGGCAAGACTGGTTTCGTACTCCTTCAGTAAAAAATTCAATTCAGACAAAGTTCATTTTGTTGGTTGTTTATAGGGTGTTGTCACTCTATCCGTGAGAGTGAGTGAGAACCAAAGAAACTGACAACCAACACGTGTTTCACCCCTTTACACGTCCATCCGGACTGGGGCTTCCTCAGGGCGTCACAATAAAAATGATGGAGTTGAGCCCTGAAATTTCTCGTAATATCGGGCGTAATGCCAGTCTGGTCAATTCAGTCTGTAGGTGTGGCTGTGTAAAGGGGTGAAACGCGTTTTGGCTGTCAGTTTGTTTGTTTCTCACTCACTCTCACGGGTAGAGTGACAACACCCTATAAACAAGCAACAAAATGAACTTTTGTCTGATTTTAATTTTTTCCTGAAGGAGTACAAAACCAGTCTTGCCCTGACAACCACTATAGATCAGAATGAAGATAGACAACTTCAGGATTTTCAAAATAATAAATAAAGAAATACGTGGAGATATTGTGACAATTGAGTTTGAGAACCAGCATTTTAATATAGGGTAGGAGCCACTTACCGCACATTATTTGTGAATCTTTTTATTCTGGGATAGGAGTCACTTACCGGCCATGATTTATGAATCTTTCAAGGCTGGGATAGGAGCCACTTACTGGTCATGATTCATGAATCTTTTTAATCTGGGATAAGCGCCCCTTAATGGCCACGATTCATGAATCTTTTTAATCTGGGATAGGAGTCACTTACGACCATGATTCCTGAATCTTTTTAATCTGGGATAGGAGTCACTTACGGCCATGATTCCTGAATCTTTTAAATCTGGGATAGGAATCACTTACCGCCAATGATCCGTGAATCTTTTTTATCAGGAATTGGAGTCACTTATAGCCCATGATTTGCGATTTTCATCGTTTAAATTAATTCTCTGGGGCCAGTTTTGAAAAACCAGGAAGGAGGGGTAAGCTGTTATGGGGACGGTAAAATATGGATTTTCCATTGAGTAGATATGAGTTCAGACACCTCTACAGGAAGTACACACCCAGTACGTACCGTAGGCTTGGAAACTGGGTGCCGAGTGTTGTTAAAGGCCACTCCCAGTTCCCTGAGTCCAGCCCTGAAGGATGGGTACATAGATCAAGCTGTGCCCAGCTGTCACTGGGCGCAGGCAGTGGGATCGAGCATAAGACTTGCTTGAGGTCTGCTGGATATCTGTAGCTGGATGATACAGTTTGGTCAGGACGTTGTAACTTTCAGGTGCTTTGCTATTATTTATTTCTCCAAGAAACATACACATATAAACATTAACATGAAAACTAGACAAGAAATACATTGAATTAGTGTTTGCTGGTACCACTTGGCTCCTTCAACGAGATAGAGAAAAAATAAACAACAAGCAGAAAGATGTGGCAACTTAAACGTGAGCCATTTTGAGTATTATGTTGACCTACATTAAATGTGGTGAACTTCTAAAGCGACTATCATTCAGTGTATATGTATGCGTACTGCCCATTAATGTAAATATACATGCCAAGCATTTAAACAAGCACTGGCATTGCCAATAGGTCTCGTAGTAGGAAAGTTGGAGCTATTGGTTTTGTAAATGACAAAGCCCTTTATGTTTTGAAAATGAAAACAAAAATAAAAGGCATTGTTATTTGCATTTGTAATAGCTCCAACTTTCCTCCTGCGAGACCTATTGGCAACGCCAGTGCTTGTTTTGTTTCTTGGAGGGGGAGGCAAGACAGAGGCAAGGAGTGTGGCAAATGGCCGGAGGGAAGCCGGGTGGGGGCGGGAGAGCCTGTTGGGGGGCGGGAATGCGAGCGAGGGGAGGAGAAGTGTGAATGCAACACAGAGATGCAAGCTGCTCTTTAGTACTGGCAGTCGCAAAAATAATTTAAAAAATGTGAATGAAACATAAATAAAGCAAGGCGTGTTGGGGGTTGATTAATGTTTTGGAGCAAAAGACCAGTAGGAAGGCCCTGCCGGGAATGTGCAGCTGTCGGGTATTCACAAAAATAAATAAATAAAAAATAACAGTGGGAGGAGTGAAGAAAGTAATGCCCTGCCATGGAGTGCTGAAACCTAAATTAAACCAGTGCTTACTGCATTAACCGTCAAATCCTGGTGGTACCAACGCCACTTTTCTTTCAGCAGGATAGTAAGGTATGCCTATAATATCCACCACCCGGGCAACTAGGTGAATAGACCAAGCTGCGTTCTCATAAGGGATACGCGGGGAAAGCTTGCTAAGAGAAGTTGGGGGCTCAGGCCCGACCCAAAATGACAAAAAAATGGAGATATGAAGAAAATTGCCTTGGCTTCACGACTCCCCACGTGTAAAACCATTTACGAGCATGGAGAGACCCTGTTTCAGCCTGACCATGGTGATTCTCTGACGAGGCCAGAGGAGTTCAACACTTGCAACGCTATAGTCACAGAGGCGACAGATGGTTAATAGGCAAAGGGCTTGGATCGGGCAGAGAGCAATGCCCGCAATCAGGTTAATGTTAGTTGGCGGCCTGGGGGCAGAGGCGCCGTTTCCTGTGATGGTAATCGCTGAGGTATCCGCTTACTGCATAATAAATCTACCTGACTAATGAAGTCCGCCCGAGCGCGGCTGGGTGCAAGGAGGAGCGAGGCGGCAGCAAACATGGCTTGAGTGAGGACGCGCTGCGAGGGGCTCTCCAGGGCATGAGCTCCGATGAGGGAAAGACGGACAAAGAGTGGGGAAATAAGTAACAGTACACAGGGTCTGTCTGAGTGTCGCAGGAAGCGAGAGATGAAAGGGACATAGGAATCAGACAACGCAAGTTTATTGGCCTGAGGTTATTCAATAGGTTATTTGCAGGCTGATCCGGGAGTGGTTTAATCCAATCTCCGGGACATAAGAGTGTCCTCGGGAGAGACATATCTTCACTTATAGAACTCCCCGAGATTAGGGGACGGCATGACTGAGTTGCGGGATTGGGAATTTTCTCTTTACACATAATTTGAATACATTGATTGGTTCCTGTTTTCACTCTCCAGAGACACCTCTTGGGAACGCGCATGCGTGGGCCCGCCTTTGTTAATGTGGTTTCCGCTGTGCACTATTTGCTAAGAGAGTACTGTGTTTCTCTGTGTCTATTTACACTTGGTGATCCCATGCTGTTTTACAGCCGATATCTCCATCCTTGTCGTGGGGGGCCACTTTTTAAAATATCAGGCAATGTGATTGGCTGTAATAAAATTCCGTTTCCGAAAAACGATGCGAGTGCAAGCACGCTCAGGGGTGTATTGTTTCATCAGGATGTGTGCACTACTAGGCAGTGTGCCAGTTGTAAATAGTGCTTGCACATCACACAGAAAAGAACCCGTGCAAAGAGAGATCACAAGTCTTATCTGGTGCAGCAGCTAAGGGCTCCGGGAGCCGTCCCTGCTACATTGACACACACTGGAAGCGGACCCCTACTAAAGTGGCAGCACTCTGGTAGCTGTAATTATTAGTTACATGAGATAAGTTTTGTTTTCATGGCCCAAAATCACTGAAATGAAGAGCTTCTTGTAAGCCAGTTTACAGTCACTTGCGTCGACACGACACGTGTAAACTTCGAGGGCAATGCGGTTTCTCTTCTTCAGACGACACGAAAGAAGAAATACATAGTGGCACTTTTGGAACGTGCAGGGCAAAATATTCCTCAAGAAATGTCTTGTCGGGTGAGAGTTAAACCAAGGAATGGGAGAGCAGAAGGGTCTGACAGGGAAAGCGAGAAAGGACGAAATTGAGGCTGATTCCAGGCAGGGAAACTGAAAGTACGGCCGGCCTGTGGCCGGCCATGAATAATTAGGGGAGGAGAAGCCCTTTGATGTGCTGTGTGAACTGAAAGTACGGCCGGCCTGCGGCCGGCCATGAATAATTAGGGGAGGAGAAGCCCTTTGATGTGCTGTGCTGGGCGTGAATGCGCATGCTTGTTTGCTCACGTGATTCACGTGAACTTCAAGAAAAACGCGGCTGAAAGCCCTTGGTTTGACGAGGATTTTGCCGACTTGAATTCTCGCTCCCTCAATGCTTGCGCGCATTGTAGGTCACGAGACCTAAATGTAACCTTCATTAATATAAAAGATTGGACCTCAAAGGGGAATGAGTGAAAGGCCTACATATGCTCTCTTGACTTAAGGCTACCACTGAAAAAATTGAAGATATTTGCACAAGATGTAGCGTATACGCTGAGGCTAACCTGAGAGGGTTAATATACAACATGGGAGACAAATCTGACAAAATATAATGTTGGCTGGCGCATCAGCACCAGGGAAACAGAACAATGATACAAATGAGGAACAATTAAGGGTAACTATTTACAGATACACCCAACATAACAGAGGTAACAGAGGCATTTGCAGGACTCTACAGACCATTATTTGCAGTAAATATACCCACCCAAAAGTGGGAATTAGATCGCTCCCTCTTAGGAGAGTTCTCAGTACAGTCATCAACCTAAGACGTCTGAGATATGATGGAGGCAGCGCCAGCGGAGTAGCTAGGGGCAGCGGAGGGGAAGGAATGCCCTGGGCGGCACTTTTTCTGGGCGGTGGAACTTCACATAAGGTGAGACAATGTGTGGCTGGGGGGCCAATCGAGCAGCCGAGGAGGAGAAGGCGGGTCTGGAGGAAGCAGACACAGCCGTGACAGCATTTTCTGTGCAGGACATCATTGATCGACCATAATAAAAAAAGCTGCTCCTCCTGCTTAAAGTCTCAATGAGAAGTCATGCAGGAACAGCTTCTTATAAATCGTGAGCATCGGCGCTGTGTGGTGTTGAAGTGTGCAATTGTTGCTAATCTTCTGGGCTTGGTCACTACAATGGTCAGACTGTGCTGGGCATGTGCAGTATACTTAAAATTTCTCTCGTGTTCTGGGCATGCGCATTACAGCAGATTCTGATCTGCATATTACTTTCTGGGAGGACTGAGGATTCCCTGTTTTCTGAATCTCCTCCGCAATCCTCTCTCTGCTGTTGGGATCACCTGCACAGGATAAAATCTGACGTTCTCCTGGGCCCTTGCAAGAGATCACCTGAGAGGGAAAAATCCAGCCTCACTGGAGAGGAATATTCCCAAAGGAATGATTCAGGGAAAATGAGTCCTAGGCAAGAGTGGGGGTGGCCCTCATATTACCCACTAATCCTACAGATAGGAGAACTAGTTTCTAGGGGCTGATGTCCCATTTACTCATTCCCCCCCACACCTACTGCCCCTCTCACTGCAGGTGATGACATCAGCACAGCCTCAGAGCTCGCATCTCTGATATGCACAACTTCAATGCACGCTGGTTTTCTTGCTGCGGCCGCGAAAATGCCCGTCAGTCCAACGAATGGTGACAGTGACTAAGCCTCTGCCTACATGCGTGTAACATCTTTGTGATTTAACATCGTTCTTCTTTGTTTTTCTGAGGTGAGTTAGAGTATCACAGTTTTTAAGACGTGCAAATTACACAAACTAACATTGTAAAAAGAATTTAATACCCCTGTTATTCCTTATTTATTTAATTTTTAGTTATTATTAATATCTTTCTTTTTCGTGTTATTCTTTTATTCTTACTGTCTTACTTAAGATGAAGCGAATAAAAGAAAGTGGTGCAGCCTTTAGAAAAAAGAAATGGCTAGGAGGAAGAATTAAAACAGAATTAAGGTGCACTACTAAAACAGTCGTGAAACTACTAGTGCTACTGAAGCAATTTCCGATTCCGAATTCAAACCATCGTCAAAGTCAAGTGACTCTTCAATGTCAACAAGCGATAAGGAGTGTAACAAACAAAGAATTCCAGCTGTTTACTAAAAAGATGTTGGCACATAGATCTTACTAGTACATCAAGGCGCGTTTGTGGTTCAACATCTAGATTCTGATTTAGGTAAAGTGATTGGTGAGGGTGCTTCAATCAAAGGGTGAAACCGAAAACTTACACGTGAGTGGCTTTTTGAACTCTGCCAAATAATGAAACAGTGTTGAGGTCGTGGTTGGTCTACTCTCTTTCAAAGAACGCTCTTTACTGCTTTTGTGGCAGATTATTTGCAGACATATGTCATTCAAATTTAAATTTGGTGTATGAATTCAACATGTGGTGCAAACTTAATCCTAAAATATTCGACCATGAATCTAGTAAAGGCCCATGTTCGATCTTTCACACAATGGAATGAGTTGGAAATTAGGATTTGACATGGAACAGCAATTGATAAAAAGGAACAAGAACAAGTTGAAAACAAAGTGAAGAAGTGGAGGGAGATATTTTCAAGATTGTTGGATATCATTAGATTCCTAGCTAAACAAAATTTGGCTTCACGGGGTCACCAAGAAGGAATTCATCATTTATTTATTTATTTATTTATAAAGTTTTATATAGCGCAAACTTGAACCAACGGGAAATAGAGGACATTTTAGAATGAGTTCATTTGTTGGCAAAATACTATCCAGTGCTATGTGAACATATTGTAAGAATCAAGCTGGGAAAAAAGTTTGCTAAATCCTACATGTCACTTACAATGTTCCCTCTATTTTTTTCCTCTATTTGTGGCAGAGTAAGGTCTCTGTGCGCTGCAGCGAAGGCTATGTGTGCCAAGAACCTGACCGTGCGTGTAGCTTTAAATTGAATGAAAAAACGAAGGGGGGTTTTCAAAGGGGCGTGACCGATGCAATTAAGGGCGTGGCTTAAAAGCACTTAAGCAAAACATCTGTGCTTAGAATAGTGTGCCATCCGACTGATATTTTGCTTCTTCTGTCATTGCATCCAGATATATAATATAAGTAACATTACACCTACAACAAGCCAGGACTCTTAGCTTTGTCGATGGTTGTTTGTTGCATAAAGTTGCATATAATTTTGAAAATGCTTGCGTTCTTGTGGTTGAGGTTGTAGCTTAATGCTTGAGCTGCCAACTTAGTAGATGGGTTTTGAGTCTCTGGTTAGCCCAACGTCCTGTGATCTGGTCAAATCAATTAAACTCCCCACGCATACCAAAAAAAAAAAAAAAGTAAAGCGCTCCCATATTTTTTGGGTTGAGGTCGCACTATATAAAACTTGCTGCATTTCTTTTCTAAATGCGGGGCTGATGGTTTTCATGAATTTATGTTAAATGCAGCCCATGACGGGCACTGTGATTAACATACTTTTTTTCAAAGGGCCCACAATCAGACCGTAGCCATGCTGCATTAAGCAGTCCTAATAATCAGAAAGAAGTGCCAATACTGTAAAAGAATTCAAAATCGATTGTCTCAACACATTTGATTCAAACAAAATGTCTTGGTCTCACATCCATGAGAAGATTTAATCTTTTATTTTAAATGAATGATTTTTTGTTCATATGTTTGGTTTATAACTTCACCAAATGTTGCCTATTCAAAGACCTTATATACACCACATTTACATTAATTACAATCAAAAACAACTGATATTATGTACATTTTCAATCAAAAATCCACTCACAACTCAGTCATTCTATCTAACATACAACCACAGACAACATATAATCGAAATTTACAATGGAATAACAATATTCACAGTGAGCCATCTAATCATTCTTCTTTTCATATACAAATCAGTTTTGTATGATTTTTTGGCTATAATGGTCTACGCGTTTCGAACTCAGGTTGTTGTAGAGTTCTCATCAGGACCAAAATCTGTGAAGAAAGGGGAAAAAAACAAAACAACTCTTCTTTAGACTCATCATCTATTTATATGTCTCTCTTGCTTAGCCTCCATCATAACAAGCCCCTTTACCCCTTACCTCTGCAGTTCAAAGTTCGTGTGGGTAACAAAGGCAATCCCGACGCTCAATCCAATCTATAAGGCGGAAACATATACAGAGGCCTCGATTGCTAATCAAGTGCTCAACTTCCATTCTTTATCATGCTTTCTAACTGTTGAGGACTTACTTGTTTATTGGCGATGTCAGCATTCTAAAGGGCAACGCGATTGATTGAATGGATCCTTTCGGTTCTGGCGGCGTGTAGCAATACAGCAAGTCTACAAACAAGTGTGCTTTCAGGATCATCTGAAAGCAAACGTTGTGCTTTTAAACTTGATGCCTATTTTTTGTTACAGCGCTGCTGCTGGGGCTGATTGTGGGCCTTTTGAAAGTATTTATGTTAATCACAGAGCCCATCAAGAGCTGCATTTAACATAAATACTTTCAAAAGGCAAATAATCAGCCCCACAGGCCTGCTCTATTTAGAAAAGAAAGGCACCAAGTTTAAAATCACGAATGTGTGCTTTTAGATGATTCTGAAAGCACACTTCGAGTTTGAAGAATTGCTGTATTTCTTTTCTAAATAGAGCATGGCTGTGGGGCTGATTGTTTGCCTTTTGAAAGTATTTATGTTAAATGCAGCCTTTGACGGGCGCTGTGATTAACATAAATACTTACAAAAGGCCCACAATCAGCCCCACAGCCGCCGTCTAGTTAGAAAAGAAAGGCATCAAATGCAGGAGCATTTTGTGATTTCGGCGCACGAACACTCTCTCTGATGTGCTGTGTGTGCACGCTTCATACACAGCACTGCGCGCTCAGTAGGACAGAGGTGCGTGTGCTTGCAGCTTACAGGTAGCATTGCAGTAGAGAGACATATCTCTGAAGATATGGTGTTCTCCTTCTCCCTACCTGCCCACAATGCAAAGCAGCCTCGCGGGGGGCTGCGCTACATTGAGGGACTTTTTGGTAAATCTCCCCCTAACTGTCAAACATCTGGCACTTGTGTCACTGTTAAGGAAACAGAAACCATGGAAACATGAAATATAAGCAATCTAAAAAATTGGCAGCTATGAGAGAATGTGTTCTTTTCAATGTTTTTTGGTTGTAGTCTCTGCAGGGAGTGAGATTTAAAAGATTTTGCAAACCAAACCTGCACTTCTTGCATTTCCTTCTTATGTGTCTTTGGTGTCATCTTACAGAGCCCATTTTCCTTCACTCACATCCCAACTAATGGGACGGTTGTCTTTTCGTGTGATTATAGTGGCTTTAAGATCTTCTTAGAGTTTCTTGTTGCTTAAATGGGTGTGATTTCTGATACTAACCACCTCACTTTCAGGAAGCGTTTAAAGACACACTTGTTCCAATAGTGTCTTCCTTGTCCCTTGGTCTTACAGCGCTGGGATGCTCAAGAGTAGCCATGCGCTATAGAAGAGGGTATTCATTCATTCATTCATACTCTTATGTTTCCCTTATCTTCACTGCTTGATTTTACTTGCGAGAGCGTGTCACTCATAGTCGCTGAATGTCACTCATAATTACACTTACATTAATAAATAAACCTTGGCAGCTATGGAAAAGACATGCATCAAGTCCAAAAGCATGACGTATTCTTTACCCGTGGTGCTTTTGGACTTGCTGCATTCCTTTTATTCATAGAGCGTGGCTGCGGGCTGATTGTGGGTATTTGTGAAAGTATTTCTGTTATTCGCAGCGCCCGTCATGTGCTGCAATTAACTTAAATACAGTCCTGGCACATACCAAGCATCAGGCATACGACTAGCACATTTCAGTGAGGTGGTCCGCATCACTGCACTGAAAAGCATTCTTGCGCATAATAGGCATACTGCCTGCCTCCTCTCTTAAGCCTTCACAGTGCTTCTATGACTAAACTAAAGCACGATAGGCAGTGAACGATTGGGGGCCGGCAGAGCAAGTAGTTGCTGGCATTCTGGTTGCTTACAATGTATCAATGCTTAGACGGAAATGATATTAAAGCCTCTGCATGGCAAAACACCTCGAGACGTCACATCCTCCTGCTGCCGGCTGCATTTAAAAGTTTGAGAGGTTAGGCTGCGGCTAATTAGCGCGACGGTAAATTAAAATCGAATGATGACTCCACGGACCATGGCGGCCGCTGGAACCCACTGCCCGGTACAACTCTGAGACGAGCTGCGCCTACGTGAGTCTGATATCGGGGGCAGCGCACGTTTGACATGCCTAAGAAGCATGTCCTTTTAGCCAGACTCTGAGGAGGCGGGCTGTCGGCCTGGAAACAGGAATGCAGTGGCTCTCTTCGCAGGGAAGTGCAGACAGAGAAGGGCATCCAAGTCAAAATCTGCTTTTTAACGCTTGCCATTGATGACTATCAACTCAAATGGTGTTCTCCTGGTAGCACTGTGCCATGATTCTTTAGTTCAGTAACTTATTAGTTTCTCGTTGCTGAAATCGGTGTAATTTCTGATATAATTTATGTTTCCCTAGTCTTTATTGCTTGATTTTTCTTGCGAGAAAGTGTGACTCATTGTTGTGGAAATGTCACTCATAATTAAACAGAAGTTATGAAAATGTCCCACATAGCAATCTGAAACCGTGGCAGCTAATTAAATACGTTCACAAATCCAAGTTGAACATGGGAGAAAGAGTGGTGACTGTGAGAAGTTGGCCTGATATATGATGTTCACTAGTTCTAGTGACCACCTTGTATCAGTCCAAACAACCCTTATGGTGATAGGTTGTAAGTCAACCTTATAGACCAGCTATCCTAGTAGCGTGGACAAAAGCAGTCTTTAGGCTGAACTCTTTATGGCATGTGAAGCCAGCTGTTTTACCACATATAACCTTTGAATACCAAATGAAAAGGACACCAGACAGGTTGTTATGAAAATAAACAGTTATTTATTAACTAACATACACCTCTGAACTCTTTATGAGGTCAGAGGGCTAAGCACATGACAAACTCTTAGGAAAAATACGTTTAAGTTGCACGATTTACAATGGTGCCCTAAGAGCACGACAAACCATATACTAAATAAATAGAATGAGAAAGTCAATTAAAGGAATGGAGCTGTCCAGAGGTTGTACGATAGCTGGGACCACGCTATACTAACTTGAGGTAAGTAATAGGAGGCCCACAGAGCGCGTGTGCAGAGTGTGAACTCACACGCGAGATGCGTACAAACGTCTATGGACAGTACAGTTTAAAGAAAAGGTGAGTACGGACGTTCCTGACTCGATAGGACTGAAACGACAATGGAACTGGACACTAGGAGAGTCAAGCTACCCTTGAGCACCGAAATGCTCTTGTTACCTCACCCACAGGCTGCGGGTGCATAGGTGCGAAGTCGTGTCGGGTGTCCGCGTCGAAGTCTAAGGAGCCTTGAAGAAAGATGCTGTAGGCGACCAGGAGGAAGATGTCCAGTGCAATCCAAGGGTGGATTGGTGAAGAGAGGAATCTGAAAGTAGAGGGGACAATGTTCAAAGCCAGTGACTGGAGTGGAACCAGGAGTGGAACCAGATGTTGTTGTCGCGATCAGGTGAGGGTGGACGCTTGTCTCTGCAGCCAAGTGGCCCAGGCGGTTGTCTTCGACGACCAGGATGGAGGCACGAGCTGTCCCACGCAGGCTCTCGCTGTCGGCGGTGTCGTCTCCGGATTCGGGTTCAACAGGCCTTGGCAAAGGCAACCCACGCAGTGAGTGGAAACGGCGTCTGGAGTGGACCAGGAGGGTCATGGGTTGCCCCTATTTTGGAAGGGAGCAAGGGCCAGTCTGGAGCAACCAGACCAGCAGCAAAGTTGTCGGTGTTCGTCGTCTAGGAGGTCACTAGCCAGCCGGCAAGTGACCAGACAATGCATCGAGCAGCAAACAGGCAGAAGGGCCCCACGCAGATCTCGTGGATGCTGGAGGGCTGATCTTCGATGCAGGAGCTGCTCGGGGTCGGGGCTTCTCAGTCCCCAAAGCACTTGGAGGAGGAGGCCTCGGAAGTCGTGCTGGAGCGAAGTGCTGCTTCTTTCAAGATGGCCGGTCCCACGTGTCTCGTCGCACCCACGGGTCTTAGCTCGGCTGCAGGTGTGGGTTGAGGTTGGAGAGGTCTGGGAATCCGGGTCTCGTCGGGCTCTGAAGTCTGGATCCTTTGCAGGAAGACGACAAAGGGAAGTCGCGGTACGCTGATGGTGCCTGCAGATGCAGGGTGGACACTCCTTGCCCACAAGGGAGATTCCTTCTGTCTTCTGTGGAGCAGAACGTCGAGGTCCAGAGTTTCTTCTTGTGAAGTTGATCAGGATAATCTAATTTGGAATGGGACCAGCTCCTACCTTTATTCAGCTAAAGGGGGCGGCACTATGACTAGGTCCCTCCTCTGGGTGGGACCAGGAAGGGGGGTGGTTACACCCCCTTTCCTTTGTCCGGTCCTGCGCCAGCTCTGGGGCTAGTGTGCCCCAGGAACTGGTTTGGACCGGCATATGCACAGGGACACCTTGTGTGCCCCAGCCATGTCTCATTCCTTTCAGCCCTGTCCTACCTAATACACAAAATCCTGTCTGTGGTGGTGCTAGCACCTCCCAAGGCAGGAAACCCTTTGTCCAAGCCTCCCTCGCTGGAAGGACTCCCAGCAGCAGGAGGTCCACTTGTGTCTGTGGTGGCAGCATCCATTTTGTGATGCTGAGGCTCGAGTTAACTTTAACCGGGGTTCACAGTTACATCCATGTCTTGTCCCTCTAGAAGGGTGGAATGCTAACCCCGTTGCCAGAATTGGCGAGGGGTTAGTATTCCAATTCGTATGACACCTTACTCGACATGTTTTGATAATGCGATACCAAAGTTGGCAAATAACCGCGAGGATTATAAGGAACTTAAGAGTATATGGTACGCGTTGTCATGGAACAGCTATTAGGACTTGGTTCTGCAAGCTGCAAACGGGCTCAGCTCATGCCAGAGCACCATCTCGCATAATTCCAAGCACTCTGCCTACAGGATTGTTAACGCCTGCCATAGGAGTGACTGATAGGAATATATGTGTCCATTTTAGGGTTAGATATAGAGATACTATATCTAAAGCAAAGGGTGATTACACCACCTTGCCCCAGCTGTCATGCAGCCAGTTGTGTCAGATTTGGATGGCCAGCCAGGGGTGGCATAATACATGCTTCAGCCCCTGGTAGGCCCTGGGTACACCTATGCCCTGGATACCTAAGGTATGCTGTACAGGGACTGATAAGGTGGCCCAGTACCAATGGGTAAATGCACCTAAGGTACATGGAATCCATTTTACAGAGAGAGCAGTGGGCCTGGGGTCCTGAATAGCAGGGCCCCAGGTCAACTAAGTCGAAAAACCAGCAAACACCAGGCAAAAAGTTGGGGGCAACCATAGTCAGATATCCACCTTCCTACATAACCCCCCCCCCAAACGAAAGGAGATAAGGCTATCCTTGACCAGGTAAGCCTATATTGCCTGAGTGGCCATATGAGGTGGTATATGCACTGGCATGGTTACCCCCTATATCATGGTCCACTAAGCAATCCCTCACCCTAAGGGTATCTGAGAGTCTCCACCATCGGGAATCTCTACCTGTGGTGTGTTTTGGCAAAGTAAAAGGCTGGTGTGGGAATGGAGTACTGAAGTGAGACTCCACTAATGTTGGGCTCAACTTCCTACAATCACTATCCACCATATGTGCCTTTCTTTCCAAGACTGAGTTGCTGTGAGCTCTCAGGGTCAACCTCTGGCTACCTAAAGCTGGAGGCTGAGTCCCTCTGTTTGGCTTACTGGAGGGACAGGTCAGGCTTGGGGTTGTTAGGCCCCAGGTTTGGCTGTGCCCAACAGAGTCCATCTGTGGGAGGTCCCTAGCTAATTTTAAGGGGGATCCCTCAGGAGTTTGTTTTATTTTCACTTGGCTAGGACTACTAGCTTCAGTGCCCTTAATCTTCTGATTGGGGAGTTCATTTGGACAGGGGGCCCTTTGGGGTCCACCACTGGCCTACCTGACCTCTACAGCCCTGGGCTGACTGAGGCTGGGTAGAGAGGTGCAGGCTACCTGCTCCAGACTGGGTCCCACCTTGGAAGGGTCCACTGACATCAGGGGTTCTGCCAGGCTAGGCCTGACTACCTCTGGGGCAGTTTCTTCACAAGGGGTCAGATCAGTTCCCTGAGTAGGCTGATCCTTTCCTAAAGTCTGGGGGGAGGGAGATTTCTCTTCCTCCTCAATGCTCTCCGTCTGAGTGGAGTGATCCATAGTTTCAGGCTTCACAACACTATTATCTGTCTGAGTTTGAGCTGTGGCCATCACAACTCCACCAACTTTTTCAGGAAGGGACTCAGTTTGGGTATGGGCTGTGACCATCACAGCCTTGCCAACCTGTTCAGGGAAGGAATCTGTCTGAGATTGAGCTGTGACTGGCACAGCCCTCCTGACCTGTTCAGGGAGGACATCTTGGACTGGGGCTGTGGCTATCGCTGCCCCACTAACCTTACCATGGAGGTTTACCATTTTAAAATGGGTTTCTTGCTCTACCTCAGCCCAGGCTGAGATCTGTAAATCATTCCCCAGTAGGCAATCTACAGGCAAGTTTGATGACACTGCCACTCTCTTGGGGCCAGTGACACCTCCCCAGGTGAGATTTACCACTGCTATGGGATGATCTCTCTGCACTCCATCAATGTTGGTCACCTGGTATGTGGCTCCAGGTATAAGTTGCCTTGAGGGGACTAGGCTCTCAGTCACCATGTTGATGCTAGCCCCTGTGTCTCTGTAGGCCTCAACTTTTGAACCATTGATGAGGGGCTCCTGTCTGTACTTGTCCAAAGTGTTGGGACAAGCTGTGAAGTTGGCAAACCCCATGCCAGTCTCACAGACAAGAGTATCTAAGTCAGGGGACCTAGTTAGGCCAGAGTCCGCAGGAACTCCCAAAGTAAATGCACCCAAATTCTTGGGGGCACTCCCACCACCTGGGGATTACTACTAGAAGTAACAGGAGGCTGGGAAGTGCTACTAGGGGGTATGTTCTCCTTATTGTTGTTGGCCCTTGGGCAACTGCTGTCAGTTTTCCAATGGCCTACCTGTTTGCAGGTATGGCAATAAGGTTTCTTTTGGGTTTTGGAAGGATTCTGGGACCCACCCTTTTCAGAGGATTTTTGGGGCCCTGTGGTTTGATCAGAAGATTTATTCCCACCCTTCTCTTGAGGCTTGGTTGATTCTTTCTTTTGGTCACCACCCTGGTTCTTAGGCCTAATCCTGGTTCTGACCCATTTGTCTGCCCTCTTACCCAATTCTTGTGGAGAGGTCAGATCAGAGTCTACCAGGTGCTGGTGTAATAACTGGTTCTGACAATTATTTAAGACTTGCTCTCTCATAATAAGATTATACAATCCTGTGAAGTCAGTAACTTTACTACCCAATAGCCAGCCTTCTAGAGCCTTAGTGGCACAATCAACAAAGCAGTCCAATCCTGAGACTGAGTTTTCTGGGTGTCTCTGAACAGCAACCTGTACTGCTCAGTTGTTAAGCCAAACCCATCAACCAGTGTATTCTTCAGGACTTGGTAATTGTTAGCATCCTCAGCTCTAGTAGTGAGGAGCTTATCTCTACCTTTACCTTCAAAGGAGAGCCACAATATAGCTGCCCACTGAATCTGGGGGATGCACTGGACAGTGCAGGCCCTCTCCAAAGCAGTCATCCATTTATGGATGTCATCCCCTTGTTTAAAGGGGGGCACTATTTTACTCAGGTGTCTAGTATCAAAACTCCTGTCCTTATCTGTAGGGATAATGCTGCCACCAGTGGGCTCTGCCCCACTCAATTTCTGCTCTCTGGCAAAGGCAAGTCTTTCTTTGGCAAGGGCAAGTTCTTCCCTCTCAATCCTCAGATTGACTTCCCTCATCTGAGCTTCATGCTCCCTTCTCTGAGGGGATGTCATCCCTCTCTGAGAAGATGCCTGAGAGACATGGGTATGAATAGATCTGTTAGAGCCTCCGGAGAGAGACCTAACTCGTCTATTCCCAATGTTAAGCCTGCCTGAGAGTGGGCCTGGGGGTCCCCCAGTTCCATTCTCATGTATGCTTAACCTCATAACAGCTATGGAACATCCAGCTCCAGTGCTGGAAGTTCCATTGCAGCTATGAGGTTCGAACGTTCAATGGCCGACGGCAGCACTCCTGAGGTAGTGGTGCCGTCGGCCGCCGAACGTTCGAAGCACTTAAGAGGTTAAGTTGGTCTTTGTAAGCCTACTGACTACCACTGGACCTTTGTCTGCCTCATCCCCTGACAACTCCTGTTCCTCTTCCTCCTCTTCACTGTCTGCTCCATGGAGGTTGAGGTCAGGGTCCCCAAGGGTTCCCTCTAAGGGGGGCATGCTCCCGTCTGGATTAGAGGGGCCTGGGTTAGAAGCCCTTCTGGCATCATATGTCTCTAAGAGATCTATCAGAAAAGGAGTGGTAGGGTTAGAACCCTGTTTTAGTTTCCTGGAGGTACACAATTGTCTCATCTCCTGGAAGCTAAGAGCTGCATATCTGGAATTGACCTGTGGAAGGTCATCAACCACAAGGGGGCCCTCTGTGTTTCCTTCGGTGATAGACATGCTTTTCTAGTGAGGTGTAAGTGGTGCTCTTACGTACACTATGGGTTTACCTACTGATCCCTTGCTAAGAGTTGTAGTCAGGGTGTGCTACTCCCTTTCTACTACAACAGCTGGTTCAGTAGAACTCAGAGTATTTCTAAGCTTGTTATATGCACCTGGGGTACCTTATGTGATTTTTCAAATGATATCTCAGATTATATTTGGTAAAAACAACAGCAAGCTCAAATCCCAACCGCTGCACACCAATGTGAGAAGTTGGCCTGATATATGATGTTCACTAGTTCTAGTGACCACCTTGTATCAGTCCAAACAACCCTTATGGTGATTGGTTGTAAGTCAACCTTATAGACCAACTATCCTAGTAGCGTGGACAAAAGCAGTCTTTAGGCTAAACTCTTTATGGCATGTGAAGCCAGCTGTTTTACCACATATAACCTTTGAATACCAAATGAAAAGGACACCACACAGGTTGTTATGAAAATAAACAGTTATTTATTAACTAACATACACCTCTGAACTCTTTATGAGGTCAGAGTGCTAAGCACATGACAAACTCTTAGAAAAAATACGTTTAAGTTGCACGATTTACAATGGTGCCCTAAGGGCACGACAAACCATATACTAAATAAATGGAATGCGAAAGTCAATTAAAGGAATGGAGCTGTCCAGAGGTTGTAGGATCGCTGGGACCACGCTATACTAACTTGAGGTAAGTAATAGGAGGCCCACGGAGCGCGTGTGCAGAGTGTGAACTCACACCCGAGATGCGTACAAACGTCTATGGACAGTACAGTTTAAAGAAAAGGTGAGTACGGACGTTCCTGACTAGATAGTACTGAAACAACAATGGAACTGGACACTAGGAGAGTCAAGCTACCCTTGAGCACCGAAATGCTCGTGTTACCTCACCCACAGGCTGCGGGTGCATAGGTGCGAAGTCGTGTCGGGTTTCTGCGTCGAAGTCTATGGAGCCTTGAAGAAAGATGCTGCAGGCGACCAGGAGGAAGATGTCCGGTGCAATACAAGGGTGGATTGGTGAAGAGAGGAACCTGAAAGCAGAGGGGACAATGTTCAAAGTCACTAGCCAGTGACTGGAGTGGAACCAGGAGTGGAACCAGATGTCGTCGTCGCGATCAGGTGAGGGTAGAAGCTTGTCTCTGCAGCCACGTGGACCAGGCGGTGTCTTCGACAACCAGGATAGAGGCACGAGCTGTCCCATGCAGGCTCTCGCTGTCGGCGGTGTCGTCTCCGGATTCGGGTTCAACAGGCCTTGGCAAAGGCAACCCACGTGGTGAATGGAAACGACCTCTGGAGTGGACCAGGAGGGTCCGGGGTGCCCCTCGTTTGGAAGGGAGCAAGGGCCAGTCTGGAGCAACCAGACCAGCAGCAAAGTTGTCGGTGTTCGTCGTCTAGGAGGTCACTAGCCAGCCGGCAAGTGACCAGACAACGCGTCGAGCAGCAAACAGGCAGAAGGGCCTCACGCAGATCTCGTGGATGCTGGAGGGCTGATCTTCGATGCAGGAGCTGCTCGGGGTGAGGGCTTCTTAGTCCCCAAAGCACTTGGACAAGGAGGCCTCGGAAGTCGTGCTGGAGCGAAGTGCTGCTTCTTTCAAGATGGCCGGTCCCACGTGTCTCGTCGCACCCACGGGTCTCAGCTCGGCTGCAGATGTGGGTTGAGGTCGGAGAGGTCTGGGAATCCGGGTCTCGTCGGGCTCTGAAGTCTGGATCCTTTGCAGGAAGACGACAAAGGGAAGTCGCGGTACGCTGATGGTGCCTGCAGATGTAGGGTGGACACTCCTTGCCCACAAGGGAGATTCCTTCTGTCTTCTGTGGAGCAGAACGTCGAAGTCCAGAGTTTCTTCTTGTGAAGTTGATCAGGATAATCTAATTTGGAATGGGACCAGCTCTTACCTTTACTCAGCTAAAGGGGGCGGCACTACGACTAGGTCCCTCCTCTGGGTGGGACCAGGAAGGGGGGTGGTTACACCCCCTTTCCTTTGTCCGGTCCTGCGCCCGCTCAGGGGCTGGGGTGCCCCAGGAACTGGTTTGGACCGGCATATGCCCAGGGACACCTTGTGTGCCCCAGGCATGTCTCATTCCTTTCAGCCCTGTCCTACCTAATACACAAAATCCTGTCTGGGGTGGTGCTAGCACCTCCCAAGGCAGGAAACCCTTTGTCCAAGCCTCCCTCGCTGGAAGGAATCCCAGCAGCAGGAGGTCAGACTTGTGTCTGTGGTGGCAGCATCCATTTTGTGATGCTGAGGCTCCAGTTAACTTTAACCGGGGTTCACAGTTACATCCATGTCGTGTACCTCTAGAAGGGTGGAATGCTAACCCCGTCGCCAAAATTGGCGAGGGGTTAGTATTCCAATTCATATGACACCTTACTCCACATGTTTTGATAATGCGATACCAAAGTTGGCAAATATCCGCGAGGATTATAAGGCACTTAAGAGTATTTGGTACGCGTTATCATGGAACAGCTATTAGGACTTGGTTCCGCAAGCTGCAAACGGGCTCAGCTCATGCCAGAGTTCCATCTTGCATAATTCCAAGCACTCTGCCTTCAGGATTGTTAAGGCCTGCCATAGGAGTGACTGATAGGAATATATGTGTCCGTTTTAGGGTTAGATATAGAGATACTATATCTAAAGCAAAGGGTGATTACACCACCTTGCTCCAGCTGTCGTGCAGCCAGTTGTGTCAGATTTGGATGGCCAGCCAGGGGTGGCATAATACATGCTTCAGCCCCTGGTAGGCCCTGGGTACACCTATGCCCTGGATACCTAAGGTATGCTGTACAGGGACTGATAAGGTGGCCCAGTACCAATGGGTAAATGCACCTAAGGTACATGGAATCCATTTTACAGAGAGAGCAGTGGGCCTGGGGTCCTGAATAGCAGAGCCCCAGGTCAACTAAGTCGAAAAACCAGCAAAACACCAGGCAAAAAGTTGGGGGCAACCATAGTCAAATATCCACCTTCCTACAGTGACACCAAAATAGTAAAAAGAAACACATGGTTTCTGACAGGTACACAAAAGCGGCGCTTAGAGAAGCGCTAGTCTTGCAATACCATTTCCAGACTAATTTTTCCATGGCCACCATGCTTTATTTGGGTCCCAGTCTCTTCTGGCCCTGATTATCAGCTCATTGTTTGAGGCCAGACTGATGTAGGGTCTATCCCGTTTACTTACCAATAATCCACGTTAATGCATGTTCAAGACTTCTTCAGCGAATGGACCACTGGCTACCAACGGTAAAAACCTCAGAAGAACAGAAGGAGAGAACCCAACTGATCTAGGTGGCACACCTCAAATTCACATGTCGCTGAAGAATAGCATCACATTGAGGAAAAGCAGAGTCCTAATATCCTAAAGTCTTGTATAGATCACAAGATTGAAAGGTTTGCTTTTTAGAATGACACCATGGAGAACTGTTACCTTCATGGCTGGTATAAGGTACTGGACTACCAAGAGATCATTAATTTTGAATATCAATTTCCTGGGATACCCTTCACTTTGTAGTCCTACCCTTTCGACTTCCCTCCTACCCGGTAAAGATGCTGGAGAGAATTCTAAAACATTATTGTGGCAGTCCACATTTTTTTTTTTGAGTTAATAAACCATAAAACTCTGAAAATATCACTTGACAGATAATATAATTAAAGTTGATTAGAGGGCATTGCATAATCAAACACACACATAAAACATTTTTCTAAGTAGATGTTTATAATTAGACCTACACATTCATAGGAAGAAACAAATAGAATCAAAGATCACCCTGTGCAGAATAAAGCCCACACATTGAATTAAGAAATCAAGGGCCAGATGTAGGTAGGCTTTTACCGGTCGGTCGGTAACGGCCGAAATCGTCCGTTACCGACCGGTAAAAGCCTTTTCCTATATAGGGGGCTTTTTTACCGATTCAGTAAATTCCGAATCGGTAAATGTTGATTCGGTATTTACCGAATCGGTATTTAGCGATTCGGTATTTACCGAATCAACATTTACCAATTCAGAATTTACCGAATCGGTAAATGTGATGTAGGAAGCACTTAAAAGAGTGCTTCTGGGCTTTAAGAATTTGCTATTTACCACCAACTATTAGTTGGTGGTAAATAAGGAATTCCTATGTAAATGCATAAATGTGCATTTACACATGTGCCATGTGACAGACATACATGCCCTTAGGGTATGTATGTATGCTACATGTGCACCCCAGCACTAATCAGGGGTGCAACAGGGTGTCATAGTGACACCCTGCCACCCTTGACTTTTTTCCTCTTTTACCGAATCAGTAATTACCAATTCGGTAATTGACATTCAATCCTATGGGCCTCCAAACCCATAGGAATCAATGGCAAATACCGAATCGGTAATTACCAAATCCTAACGATTCGGTAATTTTTACCGATTTTTTACCTACATTGGATTTACCGATTCTAAAATACTGAATCGGTAAAATTCAGTTTTTTAGAATCGGTAAATCCAATTTACCTACATCTAGCCCCAAGTCTCTGTTTTATTCTGCAGGTAATCCATGTTGACAAGAAGTGTATAGAAATTGATGGCTCAATATAGATACACATGAGTGATCTAACAATACACAGGGCTGGACAAAAAATCAGCATAATCAGCCCGCATCCGCGCTCTATTGATAAAAGACATGCATCAAGTCCAAAAGCACGACGTGTGCTTTACAGGTCGTGCTTTTGGGCTTGCTGCATTTCTTTTCTTAATAGAGCGCGGCTGTGGGAGGATTGTGGGCATTTGTGAAAGTATTCCTGTTGATTGCAGCACCACCATGCTCTGCAATTAACATAAATATTCTCACAGTTGTCTACAATCAGCCCGCAGTCCTGCTTCATTCAGAAAAGACATGCATCAAGTCCAAAAGCACACGTCGTGGTTTTGGACTTACTGCATTTCTTTCCCTAACAGAGCGTGGCTACGGGCTGATTGTGGGCTTTTGTGAAAGTATTGTTTTTAATTGCAGCACCATTATAAGCAGCAATTAACATAAATATCTTCACAATGGCCTACAATCAGCCCGCAGTTGTGTTTCATTAAGACAAGACATGCATCAAGTCCAAAAGTACGAAGTGTAAAGCACACATCGTGCTCTTGGACTTGCTGCATTTCTTCTCTCAATAGAGCGCGGCTGGGGGCCGATTGTGGGCCAGTGTGAAAATATTTGTTAATAGCAGCACAAGACGGTGTTGCAATTAACAAATATTTTCCCAAAGGCGAACAAACAGACCCCAGCCGCGCTCCATTAATAAAGAAATGCATCAAGTGCAGGAGCCCCAGCGTGCACAGGCTTCCCGCAATCAGCAAATTACTGTTTTTCACGCCACTCGCGATTTAAAAGCGTGAGGCGCGAATGCTCTCCCAGGATGTGCGTGCTTCACAACGGACACTGCGCGCTTGGCGCAGCTTTCTGGGAACACTGGTCACTTACATTCAGAACAAGTTTAAAGAAATTTGGAAGGAAAAGTAAGAAGCAAAGTTATCGCACAAGTAAAAGAAGCAAAGTATTTTTCTATGATATTCAACATCTCATACTCACATTTCTCATAAGGATCAAACAGGCTACGTTTTACGATACGGTATGATCTATGGAAATAAAGTGACGGTTGTGGAATCATTTGATGATTTCATTGAAACAAAAGGTAAAACCACTGAGAATATTTTAACTATGATTTTGCAAAAATTAGAAAACAACCAATTTGATATTCAGAATTGTAGAGGGCATGCATACGATAATGCTGCTGTGATGGCTGGTCAACAGACTGGTGTACATCAAGGAAATTAATGGAAAAGCAGAATTTGTTGCATGTGTAAATCATTAGCTGAATTTGGCTGGTGTACATGTAGCTTCTGAAGGTGTGAATTATGTTACCTTTTTTGAAACTGTGGCGCATCTGTTCAAGTTTTTTTCTTCCTCAACTCATCCCTGGGATATTCTGACTTCACTCACTGGTCAAAGTGTCAATTGTGTAGTAAAAACTTGGTGGAGTGCATGAGGAGATGTTGTGAGTGTTGCAAAGATACATTTCTTCAAAATCTTAAGTGCTGTAGAACATTTAACTGGTTAAGAAGAAAATAGAGTTACCAGGTCAGATGCTGTCATGCTGCTTGATGCGTTACAATCGTTTTCCTTTCTGTGTTTTGTTGACCTTGGGGGAATCTGTCCTTCTAGTAGTAAATGACACACAGGTCTACCTCCAAACCAAAGAGGAATGTATTTACAACAATGTGACATAAAACTCGAAGCTTTAATGGCATTTTTAACTGAAAATAGGGATGAATTTGTTAACAATTCATTAGCTTACGCCGAATAAATTTGTGATGATTTGGGGATAGTCATGGATAGTTGGTATAGAAAGAAGAAACTGATTAGAGGTGAACAATCACGAGATGCTGAATTAATATATGAGACTGAGTTGCGGAGAGAATTGTGTTTTTCACTGGACAGTGTGATCCAAGAAATCAGTACGAGAACTCAGCTTCATGTTCATGCTGAAAAATATGCCTTTCATGATCCATCAATTCTTTTGAAAGATAAATATGAATGTCAACTAAATCACACTCATGAGGACATTAATAAGGGAGAGTTTCTTGTTGAGAGTAAAAGACTTCAAAGTTTTATTTCTGTCACTGCTATGCAAGATGAAGCAGAGACTTGGATGGACGGTCCGCTTGAACTTTTGTAATTTATTCTTAAAATACAGACTCGAGAACTAATTTCCAAATATTTTGATACTACAGGGAATTTTCCTCACAATTGCTGTAAGTGTTGCTGGTTGTGAGAGGAGTTTTTCTAAATTAAAATGTATTAACCCCTTTGCTACGGGGGTTAATCCCCTGCTGTGCTGGGGGGGAAGGCGGGCGCGCACAGCGCCCGCATGCTCATGACGAGCTGAGCTCGTCATGAGCTGCGGCGCTCCTGTGCTCATGACGAGCTCAGCTCGTCACAGGTGCATTGGCTCCGTGGAACGTTCAGCACAGCGGGGGAATTATCCCCGCGTGTGAGCGTTCGACGAGCCATGATGAGCTGAGCTCGTCATGAGCACCGGAGTGCCGTGGCTCATGACAAGCTCAGCTCCTCATGAGCATTCAAGAGGTTAAGAATGACGTAATATCTACAATGATTATCTAGCGTTTAAGAAATCTTATCATACCGTCTATAGAACAGCAACTGCGAGATGAAATAGACTTCAACAATGCCATCAACGATTTTGCTAACAGAAAAGCAAGAACAATAACATTTTAGAATGTTGGAATTAAAGTTTTACTCCAAAAATAAACATAGTGGTTCCATTTATTTCCCTATACCTCGTTTTGTCCGTGGACCAGTGCTCCAGGCAGTGCCAAAGTAGTATTTTTGGGGTGTTTGAATGGCGGAGAAAGCTCTAGCTACGTCAATGGGCTTTGCTCATAGTGGAAGAACTAGGACGTGCTGCTTTTGGCTGATATAAGATGTTTTTGTGGTGTATCGCTCTAGTGGTTTGCACCAAGTGACGCGCCAATGCATGCTGGGAGTGGCGGTGGCCATCATCCGCCCAGGACAGCCTGCGTGCGGCAGTGACCCCGGTGCCATCCTTAAAGATTAAATGTACAAGTGATACCTCAACCCGTAGTACGGTCTCGTCTTTGGGGCCAAACCGCTTCCACAAATTGGCGACGAGGCTGGCTTGCGCACCGCGCCACCACCGCAAGGTACCCGCACACATGGAAGCCCAGCCCGCCGCGCGTGGTGAACTTCTCAGCTAAGGAGATCATGGCAGAGGGTTGTGAGGCAAGTGTAGAGCCCCCACCAGGACTCCAGTGGGGCCGCTGTGGGGAATCGGCCCTCACGCGTGAAGCAGTAATCAGCAGCCAAGACTGTGAGGACACAGCCTTTGCTCACAGAGCTGTGCACAGACGCCCAGAGCCCTGCAGTGCTACACAAAGTGCCACAGATGGTTGGCACGTCCCAAGCAAGTGCCTGTGGTGCCTGCTGACCTGCACCTAAAGGAGTCATTCAGCTGCCCAAGAACGCAAGGACACAGCCTTAGCCCACGGAGCTGAGCACAGCAGCCCAGGGCCCTGCAGCGCCACACAACGTGCTACAGACAGTCGGCACGTCCCAAGTAAGTGCTTGTGGTGACTGCTGGTCTGCACCAAGAGGAGCGCTCATCAGGGAAGCTACCTTTGCACCGTCCCACCCAGCTGTCCCCAACAGTCCCTGTTGACTAAGTGTGACTGCCATCATGGTCCAGCCCAGCTTGCGGTCCAACTACACAAATCTCCAGAAGGTCTTCACGAGTGCAGAAGAAGCAGGAGTTAGGTGTGTTTACAACACATACCCAGCCATTGCTCACAAGGGTCAAGACCACACAGCCAAAGGCTAAGTGCACAACATTGCCTCAGCCAATCCTCCCAGCTTGCCACGGCCCAGCTGTCACTAACCTAAGCTTGCCTAATCATGGTCCTGTAACACAGTCAAGATGTGTGCACATACATTTTCCCTCACAAAATCTAGTCCCCTTCCTGCTGAAACCAGGAGAACCTGCCATGAAATGGGAGGACTGGAGGGGGTATCTTCTGAATTATTTGTCAGCTCTGGAAGATGAAGGAGAAGAGGCATTTTCCAGCAAAAGCAGGAAAAAAATCCTTTTGCACAATCTGGGGCCAGAAGTAATTAGAGTGATGTGATGTGATGTGATGTGATGTGATGTGAGATGGGACTTATATAGCGCGCTACTACTCCGAGGAGTATCTTGGTGCTTGGATTCCAGAAAACAGCAGGTAGTAGATGAAAAGAGGCTACCAGTCTATGAAGCACATCATATGAGACCCATGCATTCGGAGTTGGACAGGGAGTAAATCCATGTTTTTAGAGACTCTCTGAATTTTAGTTCAGTTGTGGATTCACGCAGGAAGGAGGGAAGTTTGTTCCATGCTTTCGCGCCAATGACTGCAATGGATTTTCCTCCTCTAGTTGACATTTTGAACCTGGGAACAAGGAGTAGATTAGCTGTGGAGGACCTCAGTGATCTTGACGGATGATATTGTTTAAAGTATTTGCTCAGGTACAGTGGGCCATGGTGGTGAAAGGCTCTGTAAGTAATGGTAAGAACTTTAAAAAGTATGCAATTGTGTACAGGAAGCCAGTGTAGTGCATCCAGAGCTGCAGAAGCCGAAGATTTCCTAGGCAGTCTGAGGACCAGTCTGGCGGCTGCATGTTGGACCATTTGAAGTTTATGCAGGGCTGATTTATGAAGTCCTGCATAAAGACTATTACAATAGTCCAGCCTAGATGTTATTAGGGCAACAGCTACTGCGCGTCTGGCGCTCAGGGGAAGAAGATCGAAAAATGTTCTAAGGCTCCTGATGATGCCGAAGCATACCCCTGCTACTTCCTTGGCTTGTTGGTTGAAAGTCAGAGTGTTATCAAACTTTATGCCTAGGTTTCGAGCAGCATTGATAGTGTTAGGGGGGGCTTCTGCCTGTTCAGGCCACCAGTCTTTTGGCGAGAAGGAATTATTGGGTCCGAAAGGAATGATTTCAGTTTTGGACGAATTACACTTCAAGTGGTTGTGTGACATTCATTTGAAGGTTGCTGACAGACATTCTTTTAATATTTGTTCTGCGTTAGGTTGATTTTTGTCAAGGGTCAGAACAAGCTGAGTGTCGTCAGCGTAGGCGACAGTACTGATGTTAAAGGAGGAAATTACATTTAGTAGGGGAACCATGTACAGGTTGAATAAGGTAGGGCTTAGGCTAGAGCCCTGCGGGACCCCTGATTTAGTGTTTTTTCTTCTGAAGAAAAGTCGCCTAGCCTTACAATTTGGTGCCTGTGTGCTAGATAGTTTTTAAACCATTCGAACACGGTTCCTGCTATGCCTGCACTGATGAGAATATGGTAAAAAAAAACTAGACTCACTAATGACGATGATGTCTTTCAACACCTGTTGGTAGACTTAGACAGTCATTATCAACCAGTAGTATGTTCGACCATACACCGCTACAATTTCTTTCAGCGGAAACAAACTGACACGGAGTCTGTGGAAGAATACGTGGCTGCGCTTAAACGGTTAGCGGTCACTTGCAAATTTGGACACCTCCATGACAATCTGGTACGGGACAAGATAATAATGCACACTGTCAATACAAAAATACAGGAGAAGCTGTGAGTTAGCAGAGATGCAGCCTGTAAGGATGTGATTCATGTTTCCAGTAAATCTGTGTATTGTTGAGATTAACATATGGAATGTAGTTTCATTCTTGTTCCACTGTAGATTGCTTACTATGAGAATGTTGACACACGTTCTGGTCAGTTGACCAGTAGCAGTTTGTAGCTGAGGTTAATAAACTTAACTTCTTGTATCCACCTAACAAATTATCTCTTTATTTAAATGTGAACAACACATTTATTTGGCAACGAGGATGGGAGTAGAAGGATAAGAAAAGGATCACCTCAACACAAAGGCTGGCTTAGTTCCATGTACCTTTCCTCTAGCGGCAGATTAAATTGAAGTGAAGCGATGTCTTCCCAGCGGCTGTGCGAGTACGGAGCTTGATTTTCATCAAAAGAAAACGGTGAGGAGTACGGTGGGAGGATTTTAAGCAGCTTCGTGACTCTCTGTAAAAATATCGGAAACAGCATTTTTTTTAAGAGCGTCGTGCATCTCAAGCACGTCATTGTGCCGCTGCGCTGCGTTTCATCTCATCTGTGTTGCGTGAAGACGACGTCATTCAGATTCACGCTGAGTTCCAGCTCTGTGTTTGTACGTCACTATACGGACTTTGCATGCGTTCCATTGTGACTATAAGCACGAAACAATGAGTGGAGCATTCTTAGCCTAAAAGAACTCACATGATTCTATCGTATTTATTGGAACTTTTCCAAAGCATCGTCTTTATTACAGCACAGAGGGCTGTTCTTTTACTAAAAAGGATAATAGAAATAATAAAACAAAAAAAAAATAACATTAGTCTGGATATTTTAAAAGGTTATTTTTTTTAAAAATGGAAATAAGCAATTCTATTGTGACTGCTACTACATATATGATAAAATAAAAACAGAGAAAGGAAAGGAAAATTTGATTTTAGTCACAAAAAAAGTTAATTATATTTTTTGGGGTTTGGAAAATTTAAAAAAAAAAAGAAGAATGCAAAATGTAACTCAACCAGCATTTTTTTTGACGAGTCCAGGTGAGCCGAATGTTAAGTGGCAGAAATCGAGAAAAAAAATTCGCAAACTATGCAAGGGTCAAAGGCACGAATTTAAATGCAGAAAGAAAACATTCTTTATTACTACATTGCTTGGGAGGAGAAGGTCAAGATGTTTTGGAGCACTTGCCGGAACTAAGTACGTCTGAGCAAAGAAACTTGAATGAATATGAAATAGCAATTGAACAGTTAGATGGGCATTATCTTCCAAGACTAAGCGCTATAATGGAAAGATATCATTTTGGATTAGAAGGTCAAAAGAAAGATGAAACAGTAGAAGACTATGTTTCGGCTTTAAGGAAACTAGCCTCTTCGTGCAAATTTGGGCAAACTTTTGATGAAAGAATAAGAGACCAATTTGTTTTAAAATGTGCACATGACAGTATAAGAAAAGAACTTTGGTTAAAGGATGAGCACCCTTTGGAAGAAGTAATAGTTATTGCGAAACAAGTTGAACACATGACAAAATGTGTGGAAGAACTGAAAGGAGAAAAAGAGAAAACTACTGATTCAGAAACTAAAAGTGTATCTAAAGTTGAGGAAGTTATATGTCAAGTAAAAAAAGGATGACAATGTTACATTATTAAAAAATGATAATGTGACAAAGAGCGCGAGTTCAAATGTTTCAAATTTTAATAATACGTTTTCTTGTTTTAGATGCGGGAATTATGGGCATTTGGCCAATTCTCCTAATTGTCCTGCATTGAAATCTATGTGCAATTCTTGTGGAAGGATGGGCATTCCTCGAAGTTTTGTAGAACCAAAACGAACAAAAGAGAGGGGTCGAGTAGAAGATGGTCTCAACCTCAAGTTAAAACTGTGACTTTTCAAGTAAATTGTAATCTTTTGGAACATACATCTCATTTAGTAAAAGTTGACAATGAGTTAATTGATTTCAAATTTGATTCCTACTCTCAAATTACCATAATTGATGAAAAAGTGTTTCTTCAATATTTTCAAAATAAGGTTAAACTTTTAAGAAGTGGTATTTTTCCTTTGGGTTATGGCAGGAAACCTATAAAGATGTTGGGTCATTTTATGGCTACTATTGAGTTAGGAAGTCGCATTATTCCAGGTAAAGTTTATGTGGCAAAACAGGGTGACTCCCTACTAGGTTGGAAACATCACGTGATCTAGGAGTTAAACGTATTCCCAATGCTTCTCCTCAAGTTCAAATACAGAAGGTGGATGATATGTCTTCCTTATTTGCAGATAAATTTCCAAATGTTTTTAATGAAAGTTTAGGATGCTTAAAAGGTTACAAGCACTGTATTAAATTAAAAAAGGCACAATTCCAGTCGTTGCAAAAGTAAGGAGAATTCCTTTGGGTGAACAGGAAAGTGTGCAGAAGGAAATTGATAGGCCTGTGGAGAATCAGATTATAGAATCGGTAGAAGCCACAGAGTGGTTAGCTCCTATTGTGATTGCCAAGAAACCATCTGGCAAGATTCGTTTGTGCATTGATTTACGCGCATTGAATAAGGAGGGTATAGTGGACAGATTTCCCTTGCCAAACATTGATGAAATTTTGGGGACTTTGGAAGGAGCGAAATATTTTACTACCTTGGATTTGGCTTCTGCTTACCATCAAGTAGAGCTGAATGCAGATTCCCAAGAGTTAACAGCTTTTATTACACCAATGGGTACATTTAAATTTAAAAGAAGAATGCCTTTTGGGCTCATTTCGGCAGCTTCCGTATTTCAACATATTATGGCAAGAATTCTGAAAGGTCTTCCGGGTGTTAAATGTTATCAGGATGATTTGTTAATTTATGGTAAAGACATGTTTTAACACAATGGGCGTGTGTGTGCTGTTTTGGAATGGTTGAATAGGGCTAGTTTGTCACTCAAGAGGGAAAAGTGTACATTTGGATGGATGAAGTGAATTATCTTGGTCATTGCATTAAAAGTGAAGGTGTTTTTCCAAAGAGTGAGTTAGTTGATTCCATTGACAAAATGGTTGAACCAGTTAATAAGGATGAGCTTCTTTCATTTCTTGGAATGGTTGAGTTTTATGGAAAATTTATTATGCATTTCGCAGACAATACAAACAATTTGAGGAGACTTACTGCTAAGGGTGTGGTTTTTGAGTGGTCTAGTGAATGTAAGAGAGAGTTTATTAAGATTAAAGGAAGAATTAAAAAAAGCTCCGTGTTTGCATGCATTTGTTCCTGGTTTAACAACTTTCATTTTTACTGATGCGAGTGACAAAGGTCTTGGAGCAGTTTTAGTTCAAAATAAAGATAGCAGTGAATCCCTGATTGATTGTGCTTCAAGGTGTCTTAGAGGGCCAGAATTAAATTACTCTGTAATAGAGAAGGAATCTTTAGCAATTTTTTGGGCCCTGAGGAAATGTAAGAATTTGGTTTGGGGTACTAAGGTTTCTGTTATGTCTGATCACAAACCATTGAAGGAAGATTTTTCTAAGAAGGGTTTAATGCTATATCTTCTAGGATCAGGAGATGGATCATTTCATTGCAGGAATTTGACTTTGATGTGCATTACATTCCTGCGGTTACTATTAAATCCGCTGATTGCTTGTCAAGATTAGTAAATAAGGAAGTTATAAATGATGAGGAAAAGGTGGAGGTTGAACATTTGATCAATATGTGTGCGATCACAGAAGGTGTTGTTGGGGAGAATGAATGGAAATATGAACTGGAGAAAGATGAGGAATTAATCAAGATGATGTGTTTGCTGAGAGAAAATAAATGTTTGGAAAAACCTTGGTCTCTAGTTTGTGAGGAATTATCAATTTCCGATGGTATGTTAACACATGGCACGAAGTTGGTGCCTCCTACAGTGATTAGAAAAACATTGTTGAAGCATGCACACTCTGGGCACTTAGGAATTGTTAAAACCAAAGAGATGATGCGTACTCAATTCTGGTGGCCAGGAATGGATTTGAAAATAGAAAGAATAGTTAGGGAGTGTGTAGAATGTAGCGCAAGTGACAAAATTCTTAAGACTAAACAGATGCCCATGGTTTGTAGAGATTTGCCCAATCATCCTTGGGATGAAATTACAATAGATATTCTAGGTCCACTTAGTGGAGTGTCTGATACTCCATATTTGATAGTTGTCATTGATTTATACTCTAGATGGATAGAGGTGTGTGCAGTCAGAGACATAACTTCTGACTCTGTGATCAAGTTCTTGGACGATGTATTCAAGAGGGAAAGTTTTCCTAATAGTGTTCTCTCTGACAATGGACCACAATTTTGTTCAAGTCTCTTCGAAAACTTCTTGAGAAAATGTGGGGTCACTCATAAAAGGTCATCATTGTACCATCCCGAACCTAATGGAGCTGTGGAAAGAGTAAACAAAACAATAAAAGAATGTATACAGCTAGCAAGGGCAAATGGGTTGGATTGGAAGGTGGCCCTTAAGGAGAGGATAATTGCTTATCGGTGTTCTCCCCATTCCACTACTGCAAAATCTCCATTTGAGTTATTTAAAGGCAGATTTCCAAATACCATGTGGTGTCCTGGGTAGATGAAATTGAATAAAGGGTTGGTAGATAACAGTATTGGTGAAAGGAGAGAAAGGGAGTTGGGAAAACAACTTTCTAGAAAGAAATATTTTGATGAAAAGAAATGTGTTCCATTTCATGAGGTTAAGATTGGTGACTTGGTTAAAATAAAAGCACCGGTTGGACGCAAGTATTGGTCTAAGTATACTGATATTAGACCTGTAGTAAAAGTTTTTAAGAATGCTGTCAAAACAAAAGATGGAAGGATTTGGAATAAGAGTCGTATAGTAATTGTGAAATCTGAAATGTGTAGTCGAAATGCCTTTGATGCTGATAAGCCATCATTTAATTCTGCCAATGTTTCTTCAGATTGTTCTAAGCTAAGCATGGGCGGAAGATCCGTTTCGCTCGCGGATTTTGCGGATTTTCGGTAAATTCGCAATCCGCGAGATTTGCGAATCTCCCGCAAAATCCGCAAATCTGCGAGCAGCGGATTTTGCTCGCACTGTTCGCGTGAGTTCGTGGCTTCCCAGTACAACTTCGCGCCCCGCGAATAAGTGCAAAATTGCAGAAATACGATCTTAACAAAACTGAAACTACTTACCAGGTTCAAAAGTTCAGGCTCATCATTAGTAGCCATTTCCTGTAGTGCTTCCTGAGGGGCCCCTCCAGAGTTCAGTTGCCAGTTGCAACTATTATGTGACCCTGCTCTGAACCTCAGAATAGTTACACATATGCCACAAAGGTCCTGAATTACAGCTAAGGGAGACAAGCAGGAGCCAGGCTGGAAGTTCAAATCCATTAATCAGCCCCTAATTCATTATTGTCAGTTGGGGCAGGGCAGGTGTTGTAACTAATTTTGCAACAATGAAAGCACTTAGCAAGTGCAAAAGATCACTAATCAGGAAGCACTAAGGAAGCAGGTGCTAGCTAAAAAAATATTCTGTGACACATTAATCAGCCCCAAATTAATTCAGGTCACTTGAGGCAGGGAAGGTGTGCTTGCGTTGCCACAATGATGTACACTGACTGGACAACCAGAGGGTGCTGTGATGAAACAGAGGGTGGCATGGGTGGGCCAGAGGGTGGCATGAGTAGTCAGAGAGTGGCAGTGGTGACAGAGAGTGGCAGTGATGAAGAAGAGTGTCCCAAACAGGCTGGACACGTAGAAACAACAAGTTCGCGAAACTTGCGACCCGACAGGTAAGTTCGCAATTTGCGACATTGTACAAAACCCTCGCGAACTGGCAGAAACCCGCGCAAACACAAAAAAAAATCTGCAAATTCGCGAGAATTCGCGGATTTTGCGGATTGCGAGTTCGCAAATCCGCAAAATTCGCGAACGCGAGATTCGCAAAATTCGCCCATGCTTATTCTAAGCCTTCTTTTGATGTTCGTGTTAGGAGTCAAAGAATACGGAAGGCACCTGCCTACATGAAGGATTATGTATGATGTGTTTTTCATTTGTTTTAAAGTTTTTTTGTTCTCTCTTCTTAGAGATGGTTATTTATTCTTTCTACTGTACTTTTAACTTTATATGTTTTTTTTTGTTTTTGTTAAGATGGGAGGTATGTAATGATGTGATTCATGTTTCCAGTAAATCTGTGTATTGTTGTGATTAACATATGGAATGTACTTTCATTCTTGTTCCACTGTAGATTGCTGACTATGAGAATGTTGACACACGTTCTGGTCAGTTGACCAGTAGCAGTTTGTGGCTGAGGTTAATAAACTTAACTTCTTGTATCCACTTAACAAATTATCTTGTGATTTAAATGTGAACAACACCACACACCCCACAACGAGATCATAGCCATGGTCAAGAAAGCGGAACGCTATAAACGGTGCGCTGTAGCTGTCAAAAAGGACTGTGCCAGTAAGGCTACAGTGTGCAAAGTGACTGATACCAAATCCCACGATAGCAAACCTCCACCCTGAGTCGGGCCCAGGTACAACAGGAAGCCTCTAGCCAGAGCGGTCAGACCCCATAAGACACCCAGTGACCACATGGGTAGCTGCTACAGGTGCGGCAGTCATGTGCACGCAGCCAATGACAGAAGATGCCCACCATTTTGCGTTAAATGCTCCTATTGTGGGGTGATGGGCCATTTTAGGAAAGTTTGCAGATGCAAGCCCAGCAACTCCTCTGTTAAGTGCGTCCTACAGGATTCTGACACAGAGGGGATGGGGGATGAAGTTGATGAGGACAGTGTTCTTTGCATTGATTACCAATTTCTGGGAATTCTTTGTAACATCAAGAAACCCTCTTGCTTATTGACGATAGGAGGTATACAAGTTTCCATGGTGGCGGACTCAGGGTCACCGTACACCATCATTCAATGCAATATCTGGGAGAGGGACTTTATATGCACCTTAGGCACTCTTCTACACCCCACAGATGGTCACCCAGTCACCTTCACGGGAGAGAGGATCCCCATGGTAGGCTCCCGCCCACTTCAGTTTGAGTTCAAGGGCAGGATCTCAGAAGGTAAACTGTACGTGGCCGAAACAGGTCCCTCTGTATTGGGGTGGGCAGACCAGGGGGCATTAGAGATTCAACTGAATCCAGGTGGGGCTACCCAAATACTCATGACAGACAACCCACAGACATGCGAGGGTGGAGCATGGAAGGACGACTTTCCGGCAGTCTTTGGAGGCACAATAGGAAAACTCACCAAATTCACACACAGAATTTGCCTCAAAGAACGAGCTACACCAGTATGCCACAAAGTACGGAACATCCCTTTAAACTGCAGGGAGGCGGTGCAGATGGAACTACAGAACCTGGAGGACAACGGGGTGATCGAGCCAATCGAGAGTGCGGAATGGTTGGCGCCTTTGGTAGTCACACGCAAGCCAACTGGGAAGGTGCACCTCTGTATCGGCTTGAGGGAACTCAGCAAGAACATCATAGTGGACAATGTCCCGTTCCCCAACATCAACAACATTTTGGCCCAGACCAAAGGAATCAAATGGTTCTCTACCGTTGACCTCACAGCGGCGTACCATCAAATCTCACTGCACCCCTCATGTAGTAAACTAACATTGTTTATCACACCATTTGGCTGCTACAGGTTCCGGCGGATGCCATTTGGCCTGGCATCCGCCGCAACGGTGTTTCAGAAGTTTCACAAGTTGTTTAAAGACGTCAGTGGAGTGCAATACTTCCAGGATGACATCCTGATCATCGGAAAGACCAAACAAGATCACAATGCAAAGCTCTCTACGGTATTGCCAATTGTATCACAAAACGGCCTCACAGCAGAGTGGGACAAGTGCAAGTATGGCCTCCGCACTGTCACCTACTTGGGACACACAATTAGCGACAAAGGTATCTCTCCCAAGAGTGCCAATGTGGAAGTAATTAGGTCAGCACCTACACCTCACAACAAGGAAGAAGTACGTTCTTTCCTCGGGTTGGCCGAATTCTATAGCATAGTTGTATGAAATGTTGCCACCAAGACACACCATCTACGTCAGCTCCTCAAAGAAAAGAACACCTTTGACTGGTCAACTGATGCAAATGCTGAATTTCTACAAATCAAGAATGACATTTGCAATGCTGTGCCTCTACATGGATTTGATCAATCTGCACTCTCCATCCTCATGACGGATGCCAGTGACAAGGGTCTATCGCAAATGTCCAAGGATGGTGCTGTGACCACCATCAGCTTTGCGTCTCGTTCTCTGGCCCCCAACGAGGAGAAGTTCAGCGTGGTTGAGAAGGAGATGCTGGCAGCCATCTGGGCGATGGAGAAATTCCGACAGTTTCTCTGGGGCTCCAGGTTCCTCCTCCGGAAGGACGACAAGCTGCTTGTTAAGGTTCCTACATCCAGCGGACACGCCATGGCCACTCCACGAATAGCTAAAATGACTCTCAGGGTGTTGGACTATGTGTATGATGTGGAAAACATACCTGGCAATAAGAACAAAGTTGTGGACTATCTCAGCAGATCGGCGGCGATGGAAGGTGCGCCCACACAATCAGAATGGGATGAGTACATGATCGCCTTCACCAGTGATCAGGAGGAAGTCATAAGTGCGCACGAATGGAAGGCAGCATATGAGGAAGACCCCCATCTCAACAGTGTGAAAAGATTTGTCACACAGGGGTGGCCAGAGAAGAAGCACTTGGACACTGAACTGTGGAAGTTCTGGGAAGTGCGGGAGGAGCTGTCCATCAGTGAGAATGCTATTTACCTCTTACGAGTGGACAAAGTGATTCCCCCATAACAATTAGTGGAACGCCTGCTCACAATCTTGCGCGAAGGCCATTTAGGAATCGTGAAGACAAAGAATCGAGTGAAACTATCTTATTGGTGGCCTGCTGTTGACAGCCAAGTGGAGAAGCACATAAGGGCCTGCGAAGAGTGCAGCAATGCAGACAAGGCACAAACCAGGCTCTGACCACCCTGGGGAAGTTCTCTACTCCCACCACCCATGGGAAGAATTGTCAGTCGACATACAGGAACCTATTTCCGACAAATGGGGTGTCCCCAAGTACTCCATTGTATTAATGGACTGATACTCCAAGCGGCCATGTGCGAAAAAGCGGACATAGACAGAATCCTAGCCTTCCTCTCAACCACATTTTTGAGAGAGGGGAAGCCGAAAAACATCACGTGTGACGACGGCCCCCAGTTCACCTCCGACAAATGGACTGCATTCATGAAAAGGAATGACACTGTGACCAGACACACCCCGGTGTACCATCCAGCTGGAAATGGCCTCGCAGAGAGGTTTAACCGCGTGATCGTGGGGTCAATGCAGGCAGCCATCAGCGCGAGAAAGGTTTGGGAGACAGAAATTAGACACACTGTATGGGCGTATCGCATTACTCCCACAGCTATGGGATACAGCCCGTATAAGATCCTATGGGGCCGAGACCCGTTTACACAAGACAACACAGGGTGGATGAACCTGACGCTTCAGAGCAAGTGGTCCACTCGTTAGAAAGGGGGGAGTAGGTCCGAGTAAAGCTGGCTCAACCACGAAGGAAAGCCGACAGCAAGTTCAGTGAACCTCTGCAAGTCAAAGAAGCCTACGCACGGTCGGCCTTATTGAGTGATGGAAAAGTATGGTCCCACAGCAGAATGGCCAAGTGCAATAAAGTGATTGGATGGGACAAGGGAGAGGCCTCGGCAAGCACCAGTAACACCAGTTGGGAATTGGATAACGAAGAGTATGGTCCAGAGACAGACACACAGAGAAATGGTACAACAAGAGACAATGAAGACAGAAGCGAAAACACACAAGGACAGAGGAGCCTAGAAACAACACGACAACTTAGGCAACAAGAAGACCAAAGTATCAGCGAATCAGACATCAGGCGACAAGCCTCCACAGCTCCCAATGGTAACCAGCAAGGGAGTCCAAAGGAAACCAGGACACACACGAGGGAGAGACACATGATACAAGCACCCACTACACGCACCCGCACAGGCAGGGCAGTAGTGTTACCAAAAGGATACAGAGAATACGATATCTAAGCTGTAGTATGATGTGCGTGTCTCCTCTCCTTGTCTTTCCCCTCCCCCCTCCTTCCTTATCAGCAGTCGAGTAAACCTATCATAGCACCGGTGTCAGGGACCCTTCCCTCTGCACCTCTGGCTGTTACAGTTCTTGTTATGGTTATAAAAGTAGGGAGATATGTGGTGTAGCGTTCTAGTGGTTTGCACCACGTGACGGGCCAATGCATGCTGGGAGTGTCAGTGGCCATCTTCCGTCCGGGACAGCCTCTGTGCGGGAGTGACACCGACGCACTCCTTAAAGAATAAATATACAAGTGATACCTCAACCCGTAGTGTGGTCTCTTCTTTGGGGCCCCACCGCTTCCACAGTGTTGACAAACCAATGGGTGAAGGATGCAAAAAAGTATGTGGTTGAAGAAGGCAGACTCCAGGGATTTCTACAATGGTGCCTGACAGGAGCGTCCCAACTCAGTGACGTTTGGGAAGCAGATCATATTAAATCCTATGACAGTTTTGAGCAATTCGGCTTCACAGGACATACATCTTCAGATATTGTCAGTTAGCCATGCCTTAGACACATTTACCACTAAATCAGAGAATATAAACTGTTATAAATTAAAGTTGCTTGCAAACCCCTATGGGGAAAGGGAGGGTCAGACAGGCATACTGCTTTAGGCTGATCCTTGAAATGATAACAAACTTTCAAAGGGAGGATGCAAAACAAAAGCCAGTGGTTGAAGGTGACAGACTCATAGCTCACTCTAAGTACGCAAGAAGTCTATTTGACAGCTGCGCTGTCAACCCACGGCTAAAACATATATATAGAGCAAGGTAACAACTTTCATAGTATTACATTCTACACTGATGCTTAGTGTGACTCGATTCAAAATGTGTTCTATACCAAATAAATCACACTCCCCGTTGTCCCCTTGCCCCAGGTACAATGTCCCTGCTCCTTCCTTCTGAAGACACAAGGCAGCTCTCATGTCCCTTGCAGACCCCTCTGGCCCAGGCAGCTGCAGGGCCTCCATCTTGCCAGATATCCGGCTTTGGACGGTCACCCTCTGGCTAAATCCAACCACAGTCCGAATGACCACGGTGGGCAGTGGGCCAGCACCCTTGGCAGCCGCCTCCAGCCTCTGCTAGGACACACCCTTCTTGTAATGAACAAGTGTCGGGAAAGATGCTGCCTGGATTCTAATTTGATGCGTCAAAGATCATATTTCAGATGATTCATCAGCATCATAGAAGCTTTATTATAACACATTCTGCCTCCTCTGCCTGAAACAAAGAGTTTGTTTTTCTTGTTTCAAACGCATGTGTCCAAAGATCACTTGAAAGTGCACCTTTCATTGCACAAGTGCAGGTGGTAAAGCCAGTGGAGTAACACTAGCCCCGAGGTCTTACGGGGCCCGCCCGGCACAGTGCACGGGCCCCTGGCCTGAGAGCTCCTTCCCGGGTTTGGGAGGGGTGGGAGAGGTTGGCCCCCTCCTCTTAGTTTGCAGGGAGGGGCGCACGTTTCATTACGTCATGGGGAACGTGCTCATGGTCCAATGGGTGCAGCTTTTGAAGCCTGTCCCTTGTCATCTCAAGAGCAGGAAGCTCATCTTCCCTTCAAGGAACAATCCTAAATCCAGGCATTTTTCGTTGAATTCGGCGCACTCAGAAGTACAGAGATCCCGTGACATTTTGCATCTTCTTAATAGCGCCAAAAAGTCCTGGGGTGGAAATGTGTTTCCTAAAGCTGTTCCAACATAACATAACCCTCAGTCTGGCAGAATGTGCAGCAACTGCAGATGGCCGAAGATGACCAAGGTGGGCCATGTACAGATGGGAAGGTGGAAATGAATGTCAGTGAAATAACTGCTCTTTCATAGGCTTCCAGTGTGTCACATTGTGATTTTCATTTTTGTACACAGTTCACAAATTTTCCTCTGCAAACAAAATTCCCAAAATGCTTGAGTCAAGCTAGCACACGGAAAAAAAAGCTTTGGAAACCAACTCCCCAACTCTGATAAAACGCCACTGGTGCTCATCACTGGTGGAGTAACTTACAAAGGGGCATATCCTCAAGGGCCGGCGTTAAAATTATCGCCGCTTTTGTATCTGGTTTTGGATGAACAGCGGCGATAATTTTATCGCCCTATCAGCATGGACACGCTAACGCGTGAATCCATGCTTTAGCGCCCATTTTCTTTTTGCCTCAGATCGCTAATGAGATGCAAGGTAGGCGTTCCCGTGAGAAACACAGCGAAAATAATCGCTAACGAAGAATCTCCAAATCAACAAGGGACTTGCTAACCGGCCTAGCGACATTAAAAGTTTCACTAACCGGCTATATCGCTGGTTCCTTAAGCCTGCTAATATTTGACTTAGCCATGTTTAACATGGGAGGTGGATTGTCATGCTGAGTCCACATCTCCCTATCACCAATGTTTTTACTATAGCTGTTTTTTAATTGCATGTAATTCTGCAATATTGCTCCTTATCCCCGCAATTGCCAAGATTTCTATTGCCTCGGCGATGCGCGTTGCTGATAGTGCGCTCACCGGGCGATAGAATCCAGCGATAGGCGGCGTTATTATTGTGCACGCTAAACACGGCCAACGATAATTTTTGCTGGCCGTTGATGAAATGCCCCAAAGTCCTCTGCCTCATGCACTATAAAAAAGAAAAAACATCCACTACTACAAGGAGCTAATTCAACCAAAGTATATGCAAGGCAAATTAGTATTGTGAGTGGAATTCAGAGCAGCAACTATGTAGGTGACCCGGTCAAGGGGCATTTGTATTTTTTTTTTTTAAATGTATCCACGCTGCACCCATTCAGGAATACAATGCAGCATGGCTAAAAAACAAAGGCGAGAGCTATTGGCTCTGGCAATTCTTGTACTGTGTGTTTGTCTCTTGCATTGGATGTGCAACTCTAGAACCATGTATGATGTGAGTAGAAGACACAGTGAATACTCCACAAAATACAGGTTCTCCTCGTGTTTAGTTTGAACATAGCAACCCATGCACGCTCAATAGATGCTCAGGTACCCAGAGTAATACAGATCACTTTGCAACCGCACTCTCCCTGCTCTGTAAAGTTTTGGCCAGAAATCCAAAAAGGTGCCTTCTTCAGGGTTGGCTGGCATTATAAATGTGAAAGAGGCATGGACCGTGTGTGGTCCAGTCTTCATCCCTGTGTCCCCCTGTGATAAATACTGGGTACTTATTACCTTTAAAGAAAAATCTCTGACGGGCCAGCAGAGAGTATGTTTGCCAGGAACAGGATCTGCCTGTATTGTTTTCAAGTAGAGGAGGGTGACCCTAGAAGGAGCGGCCCGTGCAGGTAAGAGTGGTAGGACGGGGTGGGGGGCAGATTTATCAGATGATCACGAGGGAAGATTAAATAAATAAATAATGTCCACTTGTTGTCGGCTGTCGAAATACCTGGCCTCACCGTATTTACCTGTACAGGCTGCGGCTGGAGCCTGGAATCGTAAAAAGCCCACTGTTGTCACCTTCATGAAAGAGATGGAATCTGAAGTACTGGTGTCGAACGAACAAAGCCTATGACCCTGAGAAGGTCCATGGAATGAAGCAAGCATGGAGGTTGCCCTAAGAAGTGAGAGAACTGTTGCCACAAGAACATTGTAGCCCAGAGTGCAGGGGGCAACAGTATTGGTCCAAAGATAACTTGAGCAACTAGAGGACTTGAAGCCTTAGGGATTATTTGAGGGTGCAAGAGTGGTGACCCTGCCTTGTCCTTTACCTTGAGGGCAGCATCGGTGACCGCGAGAAGTTCTGGTGGAGGTCTCTACTGGACACAGCCTCAAGCAGCCTCCTACTGTGTCAAGGAATAGCATGATCAGAAGTGGGGGCAAAAGTTGCCCCTCTCTCCAGAATCATATTAAATAGTTTGCAACCAGCGTCGAGGCACTTTTCAGAGAGTCATGGACTCACAGAAAAACTCGATTCTATCATCTGACTTGTCCAAAACTATTAAAATGAAAAAAAGACTGCACTGGCCAGTGAAGATTGAATCACCGAATCCCGGACAAAATCTGGACCTATGAGTTTGGGACTCAGAAATAGGCTGTGAAATATGCACAAGAATCAAGTGAACAAAAAACAGAACACATATAAAATAAGTCAGTAAGCAATGGTGGCCAACTCAATATTTTACACTTCCAGAGAAAAATGCTAACTCTAGAAAGACCCTACTTCAATAAGGGGAAATCCAAAATTAAGTGACTAATGGTGACATGAAATTGACATGACACTGGCATGATATCCAAGCAAGTAAAAAAGATCATCATACCTGGCTGACCTTTGAGAAACCAAAAATAACTGTACTTTGTCAATGAACATAAGAATGGGGAAGTCCGGGACGAAATAGTAAAATAGTGTCAAATTTATCAAAAGATATGCTCTTAAAATAGTTGTCCTGAAACCAGCCACACTTCAAATCCTCCTGGGCAGTGCTTTAAATTGGAAAAAATAAGCGCAGGTACTCATTAACATGAGCTAGAGGTGTAGTGAGTGGGCGGGGCCAGGGGTGGGTCTAAGGGCAAGACATGATGATACTTAACGACTTCTATAATAGTTGCAGCACACAACAAAACACATGATAAATGAATGTATATAAACAAAGCAGGTGAACTGATTATACAAAATGAAAGAGAAATGCGATAATGTTAACATTTCCTTTTTTTGCAATAGCTACACCTTCTCATACTGTTAAATGCTGCTGTTTGGCACAATACTATATATTTTTGAGCATATGAGTGCGAAGAAACTGAAAATATCCCCGCTTCAAACCAAAGCTCTTATGGCACCAAGCAAATGAACCAAATCATCATGACCCTCCCCAGAAGATATCTCTTGTCTCTTCCATCGATCTATCCATTCATCCTTTCATCCTACCATTTACCTGCTGATGTCCACCATTTACCCTTTACATTCTGTCTATTCAGTTTTTTATCCATCATTCACTTTTTCACCATTTCGTCAGTCCACCCTTCATATCCAAACCTATCCATTCATCTTTAAAACTATCCATTCATCCTTTCACTTATCCATCTCTTTATCCACCCTTTCACTCATCCATCAATCCTTTCTGTCATCTATCCATCAACCCTTTCACTCCGTTATACCATCCACCCTTTCATTCCATCCACCCTTTCATTCCATCCACCCTTTCATTCCATCGGTAAACAGACATAATATCGAGTCCAAAATATCGATTGGACAAAATATCGAGTAAAAAATATAGACTGGACAAAATATAGACTAGACAAAATATAGACAACAAAAATATCGACTAATATCGACTAGAATAGCCAAAATATCGAATCAAAAATATAGACTAGACATAATATAGACAAGAAAAAATATAGACAACAAAAATATCGAAAATAAGGTAAGTTATTAATATTTAATAATATTTGAGTAATATAAATCTGTAGCGGGTTGTGGGTTCATAGGGGAATAGGGTGGGAAGTAATTTAATTATAATTAATTAATTATGTACATTTAATCTAATTGTTAATTAAATAATAATTGGTAAATAATTAAAAAAATAATAGTTAATTAATTAAAAATTATTAATTGATAAATAATTAATTTTTAGTAATTTATTTTCTGTAGCGGGTTGTGTGTTTATAGGGGAATAGGGTGGGAAGTAATTTAATTATAATTAATTAATTATGTAAATTTAATCTAATTGTTAATTAAATAATAATTGGTAAATAATTAAAATATAATAGTTAATTAATTAAAAATTATTAATTGATAAATAATTAATTTTTAGTAATTTATTTTCTGTAGCGGGTTGTGTGTTTATAGGGGAATAGGGTGGGAAGTAATTTAATTATAATTGATTAATTATGTAAATGTAATCTAATTGTTAATTAAATAATAATTGGTAAATAATTAAAATATAATTGGTAATTAATTTAAAATAAATAATTGATAAATAATTAATTTTTTTAAATTTATTTTCTGTAGCGGGTTGTGTGTTTATAGGGTTCAGGGTCAGTTTTCAGTTCTTGGGTAAAGGGGTATTTTTAGGGTTCAGGGTCAGTTTTCAGTTTTTGGGTAAAGGGGTATTTTTAGGGTTCAGGGTCAGTTTTCAGTTTTTGGGTAAAGGGGTATTTTTAGTGTTCAGGGTCAGTTTTCAGTTTTTGGGTAAAGGGGTATTTTTAGGGTTCAGGGTCAGTTTTCAGTTTTGGGTAAAGGGGTATTTTAAGGGTTCAGGGTCAGTTTTCAGTTTTTGGGTAAAGGGGTATTTTTAGGGTTCAGGGTCAGTTTTCAGTTTTGGGTAAAGGGGTATTTTAAGGGTTCAGGGTCAGTTTTCAGTTTTTGGGTAAAGGGGTATTTTTAGGGTTTAGGGTCAGTTTTCCGTTTTTGGGTAAAGGGTTATTTTTAGGGTTCAGGGTCAGTTTTCAGTTTTTGGGTAAAGGGGTATTTTTAGGGTTCAGGGTCAGTTTTGGGTTTTTTGGTAAAGGGGTATTTTTAGGGTTCAGGGTCAGTTTTGGGTTTTTGGGGTACAGGGATATTTTTAGGGTTCAGGGTCAGTTTTGGGTTTTTGGGGTACAGGCGTACTCTTTCTCTACTGTAGCACCCACTGGAGTGGGAATAGTAATTTTTACCCCTACGCTATCCAATGATCTCTGTAATGTAGCACCCACTGGAGTGGTTACATTAAATTTAAACCTTTTGCTATGCCACGGTAAATATATTCTATATGTTTTATTAATAACATGTATTTATATATATATGTATTATTATTATTAATTTTTTAATTTACATTAATTATGTAATAATGTTACATTTATTTAATCATTTTAACAATGTTTATATTAAATATATGTATTATTATATTAGTTTTAACTTATTTTAAAGACATAAAAAATCGATATTTTGACAGTCTATATTTTTAACACTCGATATTTTAAAGTCGATATTTTTGTACTTACCTTAGTGAAGATAGAAAGTCGATATTATGTCCCTCGATATTTTGTCATCGATATTTTGGGAACTCGATATTTTGGTAGTAGATATTATTTCAGTGATCCCATTCCATCTACCCTTTCACTCAATCCCTCCTTTCACTCATCCATCATCCACCTTTCCATCCACCCCCCTCCCTTTCATTCACCCATCCAATCTTTCACTTATCCACCCATATCTGCCCTTTTATCCAATCATCCACCCTCTTTCACCCATCCATCCATTCACTCATCCATCTATCCACTCATACATCCATTCATACATACATCCACTCACTCACCCACCAACCTTCTCTACTACGTTATTTATGAACCTTTGTCACCGAGCAGCCATGTACAAAGTGCGGCCAATTTTTCTTACAAAAAACAGGCATACAAATGCAGGCAAATACACAAACATAAGCAGACACACAAAAGACTCTAGTATGTTAAAAGCCATGTTATACTCTTCACCATGGTTTTTTTATTGCCAGTGCAGGGGACTGCCATGATTCCTGTGTTTGTGCAAATGCAGAGGGTTGTGAATGGGGTTGGCAGCACAGGGCCTGAATGGACCCCAGAGCTGCCAAGGTTTCAGATTCCTCTGTGTGACATTTTCATATTTTCATTGTAATTGTGAGTGGCATTTCAACAACAATGAGTGACACTTTCTTCCTCGCTAGCAAAATTAAGCAATGAAGACGAGAGAATCATATAAATATCAGAAAAGACATCCATTTGAGTATAGCTGCTAATGTTTCAGATTGCTTCTGTGTGACATTTTCATAGATTCAGTGGATTTACGAGAGTCAGGCAACAACTAGATGTGTAACACTTAGAGTGGCACTTTCTTGCAAGCATAATCATGGGATGAAGTCAATGGAAATAGACAAATATCAGAAATCACACTCATTTAAGCAACAAGGAAGTCAAACTCTGCAGCAGGTGCTTTTGAAGCTATTATTCCATTTCTAAAAAAACATCAGCACCCTCCATCCCAACCTCAGCTTCAGGTGTGGCCAAACCACGTGCAACAAAGGGATCTATGTGACAAAAAGAGCAACTCACTGAGCTATCCACGTACAATACAGTAGAATACAATATCCTTTTTTGAAGGACCCGCTACTCAATGGTGAGAGTGAAAACTGCCAGTGGAGAAAACTCTGACCTCTCTCCAGCAGGAACAATATTCACATGACTTATCTCTGACTTAAAGGGTGCTGCTTCGTGGTGTTACTGTCAAGCAGGGATGTAAAACACTTGGCACTACTAATAATTCAGCTAAACTGCTAGTTTAGACAAAAGGTAGCACTGGGCAGGCGTGGTGCATGTGGGACAGAAGTTGGGCTCTGGGCTGGGCACAGCAATAGCCCATCAAGTGGAGGGCAGGAGGAGGTGAGCAGGTGATTGATTCTCGAACACCGGCTTACTCCGTCAACTTCATGTAGCAAGGGATTTGCTGGGTGCCATGGGGCCCGGCTGGCAGGCAGGAAATGCAACATCCTGCCACAGCAACAGTGGGACAGAGCAAGAAGGGAGCCCGGCGCATCTAAAGGAGAGTGTTAGGAATGTGTGGAAACACAGGGCTGGCGGCGCTATTTTTGAGCTTCTTTGGCATATAAGAAAGCCTTCTATGCACAGACCAGGTAATTGAGGCATGTGGCGTTAGGTAGGTAGGTGCCTGTAAAGTTGTGTTGTACCCAGCAATGATGACGCTGCAATCAGGTAGTGTTAACAGTCTTTATTAATATGTCTACCTCTGAAGTTCCGCGCCTCAACTGACCGCTAACGGTCTTACGCGCCAACCCACTACGCAGCCACGTAGCCCTGCGCGGGCGCGGCACGTGGCTTACGTGACGTGCGTACACTAGTGCGCGCTACTACATATCTCCCTCTTTTACCCAACATGGAGATATGTCCTCACTGTCCACTGTTCAACTCATAGTCTTTGTATCTTGCTGGTTTAACCACCACCCTGCCACTTCGGGTCAGTCTTACCGGGGTGCTGGTGTTCTCACATTCGTTACTTCCTTCCGACTCCTGCGCAGCCGCGCCTGCTTCTCCTACTCTCCTACTTCATCGGGCCATCCACTCCAACTCGTGCTCTCTTGTCTCTAGTTCCTGTACATCTTCTCCATTCTCCTCGAGTACTCCATCGGGAGCCTCCTGCTCTTCCAACTCTGTTCCTTCATCCTCCCAGTCCGTGGTTCTCTGATTCCAGTTCACAACTTTGTTGCATCTTGCCATGCGGTCTTGTGACCATACGTTGCCATCACTCAGTAGGGCCGCTCTGCCTCTTACTTCTTTCACTTGCATGGGCTTGCTGTATTTACTCTCTCCTTTCCTCTGCACATTAGCCAACCTCACTCGCACCCACTCTCCTTTCTCTAAACCAGTGTCCCGTACATTCCGTCTGCGATCATAGTGTTCAGTGTATGTTGCTTGGGCTTTCTCAAGATTGGCTCGCACCACCGCGGGCGACCATTCACTGGTGATTGTCTTTTCTTTCCACACTCGATTGTCCTATGTGAAAGGTACTCTGCCTCCGGAGTATTTGGAACGGGCTGTATCCTGTGCTGGTAGGTGTTATCCTGTACGCCCAGATCATGTGCCAAATCTCCGCCTCCCAGTCTTTGTCATTGGCAATGGCAGCTTGGATTGACCCCATCACCACTCTGTTGAAGCGTTCCACTAAACCGTTGCCGGCTGGGTGATAAATAGCCGTGTGCCTGACACTTATGCCATTCCTTTTCATGAATCTGCTCCACTTCTCTGATTTAAACTGAGGCCCATTGTCGCTAAGCACCACCTTGGGGATGCCTTCTCTCACAAACGTGTCTGCTAGGAACTTGATAATAGCATCTGTGTCCATGGTCTCTCTTATCATAATCTCTGGCCATTTCGAATACCTGTCCACCATGACACACACGTACTTTTGCACTCCTTGTATGTCCAGCACCGGACCCAGTATGTCCACGCTCAGTTCCTCCCAAGGGTTCTTTGGTATTTCAAACTTCCCCATCTCCGGTCGGAGAAGTTTTAAGGTTTTATCTGCTCCTTGACACCTGGTGCAGTTTCTGACGTGTCTTTCTGCTTTCAAGTCCATTCCCGGCCACCAGTAGTTTTGCCTGGTCCTCAGCCTCAATTTGCAGATCCCAAGGTGTCCCTCGTGGAGTGTGTCCAGTAACCGGTCTACGAGGTCAGTGGGTGGTATCACTATCTCCCCCCTGTACACAAATACTCCTTTGTCTCCTATCGATAGTTCCTCTCTAACCTCATAGTAGAGTCTGAGTTCCCTTACCAGTGCTTTCTTCTCAGGCCAGCCTTGTGTCACAAACTGCTTCACTTCCCTTAGCACCACGTCCTCGTCGTATGCTTTTTTCCATTCGGTGAGGCTGATAAAATCTTCCTGGTCCTCTGTGAGTGCCACCCATTCCTCGGTTCCTGCCGTATCTCCATCACTGGATTCCATCGCAGCAGTTCTGCTTAGGTAGTCTGCTACACGATTCCTGTTCCCGCGTACATGCTCCACATCATACCGGAACTCTAGTAGTTTCAACGACATTTTTGATATTCTTGGTGTGGCTTCAGCGTGCCCAATTGATGTCAGCACCTTGAGCAGGGGTTTATGGTCTGTTCTCAATAGGAACCGTATGCCCCACAGAAATTGCCGGAACCTCGCAGTGGCCCACACTACTGCCAGCATCTTCTTCTCTATGACGCTGTATCGTTTCTCGGTGTCCGACAGCGTGCGCGAGGCAAAGCTTATAGTTTCCATCTGTCCTTGCCCTCTGTCCTGCATCAGGACTGCTCCCAAGCCCTTATCACTGGCATCCGTAGTTAGGACCGTTCTGCCTTGGGGGTCATACCCTTGAAGGGGAACCGCTTCTGTGATCGTTTACTTGATGTCATCGAACTCGCTTTGTGTCTCTGCTGACCACCGGAACTCAGTGTTTTCCTTCGTGAGTTGCCTCATGTGATGGGTTCTGGAGGCGAAATGTTGCACGAATTTTCCATAGTACTCGGCCATGCCGAGAAATGATCTTATTTCTTCTTTGCTGATTGGAGGAGGTGCTTCACGGATCGCCTTGACATTTTCCGTCTTGGGGGTCACTCCCTCCACGCCTATTTCATGTCCCAAATATGTCACTGACGACATTCCGATGCGGCACTTTGACCATTCCGCGGTGAGACCCTTTCCTTCCAAGATCCGCAGCACGTTCTCCAGTTTTGCATCATGGTCCAGTTTGTCTCGGCCCATTACCAAGATGTCGTCTTGAAAGTACTAGACGTCGGTGCTCTTATGGAATAGCTGGTGCATCAGTTTTTGGAACACTGCCGCTGCAGACGCCAGTCCAAATGGCATGCGGAGGAACTGGTAACACCCGAACGGGGTGATAAACGACGTGAGCCGGCGGCTTTCAGGATGCAGGGCAATTTGGTGGTAGGCCGAAGTCAGGTCGATGGTGTTGGCCAGCATCTCTTCTATCCTTGGCAGGGGAAATCTTTCCACAACTATATTCTTGTTCAGCTCCCTGAGGTCCACGCACAGCCGGACTTTCCCGTTGGGCTTCTTGACCACCACCAATGGCGATAGCCATTCCGCACATGTGATGGGTTGAATGATTCCCTTCCTCTCCAGTTCTTGGAGCTCCTCTCGCATGGCCTCCCGCACCGCTATGGGGATGTTCCTGACTCGGTGCGCCACAGGTACTGCCTTGTCCTTCAAGATGATCCTATGTGCGAACTTTTCCAGCTTCCCCACTGTGCCTCCGAACACTTTGGGGAATGTCTTCTTCCACCTGTCTTGGTCCGGCCACTCTTCATGTTCCGTCAATAAGATCTGCTCCACTCCCCCTGGATCCAACTTGATGCCCAGGTCACCCTGGTCCAGCCATCCCAACACCGATGGTCCTTTTTCTGCTATGTAGAGCTTGCAGTGGGCCGATCGGCCTCGGAATTCGAAATTCAGTGGTCGGAACCCCGTCATGGGTATGCGGTCCCCGTTGTATGTGACCGGGCGGATATCCAGCTTCTCCAGTTCCGGCCCTAACCGTGGTGCAAACTTCTCCTCCCACACGGCCCTCTGGACAATGGTATACGGCGAACCGGTGTCCGCAATTACACTGATCGTGACTCCTCCTATAGTCATCTCCAACACCGGCTTCATGGACCTTTTTCCATCCACACTCATGACTTGAACATCCGCTCCCAGTACCTGATCGTATATGCCCAGCTCTGTGGTTACTTCCTCTTCCGGTGTGTCTTCCTGCGTGTCACTATCCTGGCCGACGAGTCTCACCGTGTTCTTGGAGGCTTTCTTTCTGCGCACCTTCTCGAAGTGTCCAACTATGCCGCAGTACATGCATTTTGCCCGGTACGCCGAACATTTCTTTTCATGCGCCTCGTGCGTCCAGTTACCGCACCTGTAGCATGGTTTCCGGTTGGCGCCCACGTTCCTTCCTGAAGGCCCGCCATTGCTGTTCCACTTGGCGCCATTCTTTCCCGTGGACTTTTTTGTCGATTGGTCCTTACGGGTCACGTCTTCGTCAATCTTGTTCACCATAGTGCAGGTTGCTGTCTCCTTCTTAGTTGCATCTGCACATCTCCTCGCCAGCTCCGCTCTTTTGACAATGACCATTACGTCCTTCAGGGTGGTTTCTCCACTGGCCCACAACTTGTCCTGCACGGAAACGCACGTGGTGTGCATTATCACTTGATCTTTTATGAACTCCTCCTCCCAGTTGTGGTACTTGCATGCGGCTGCCAGCCGTTTCAGCGCCGCCACGTACTCCTCTACCGTCTCTCCTGGCCGCTGTTTCCTTTGCTGAAAGTTGAACCTGTCCACAGATACACACACCGCCGGTCTGAAATGTTCATTCAGGTCCTCGATTGCGTGGGCGTATACATCGTCATCCGTGCTTCGTCACCAGGCTTTTGTACACTCTCAAACCTTCCTGGCCTAGGTTCAACAGCAGGATACGTTTTTTTCTTGGTGGTTTGAACGTCTCTTCGCTCTCGTCCTCTAGCACGCCAATGAAGTTGTCGATGTACTCCCTCCAGTCGTCCCACTTCATTAGCGGCTCTCCTGGCCTGGGCAGGAATTGCACCGGCGCCATCGCGTATCCAGTTTGGATGCTTATTCTTTCACTCTTGATCGTGGGCTGATAGCTTGTTTGTCCCTTGGGGCTTCCTGGGGCATTATTTCATTCTGCTTTGTTCGCGTGGTTCTGGGGACCACCTGTGTCAGCCCCCTCGATCTTTACCAAGGAATCCAGCTCGTTCCTTGATTTGTGGACGATACCTCGTGGCTAACTGCTCCACATGTCTCCTCGTTCCCACCGTTCTGGACTCTGGAGGAGCTTGTAGTTGTTCGGCCCAGCCGCGCTCTTCAGGGTGGTTGCTTGGTTGTCGTCGGTTCACTGCGGGTGGGGATGGTTATCCCACCCTCGTCGCCATTGTAAAGTTGTGTTGTACCCAGCAATGATGACGCTGCAATCAGGTAATGTTAACAGTCTTTATTAATACGTCTACCTCTGAAGAGCGACGCGCCTCAACTGACCGCTAACGGTCTTACGCGCCAACCCACTACGCAGCCGCGTAGCCCTGCGCGGGCGCGGCACGTCACATGGCTTACGTGACGTGCGTACACTAGTGCGCGCTACTACAGTGCCTCAGTGCCGATAGCAGTTATATTAGCGCTCCAGGGGACTCTTCGATCACATTGTCTGGGCATTAACCCTCTGATCCAGACAAAGTACAGGAAGTGTGAGAACCCGCCCTTGCCCCTGATTCTGGGCCCGATTCACAGAACTAACTTAAGACAAAATCCTAAATTTACTACTTTTAGTATTCACAGAAGGCATTTAGTAGTAGTAAAGTTAGGATTTTGTCTTAAATTTGACTTAAGACAGACTGAAGACAGACTTAAGTCAAACTTAAGACAAAATCCTAACTTTATTACTGCTAAATGCCTTCTGTGAATACCAAAAGTAGTATGTTTAGGGTTTTGTCTTAAGTTAGTTGTGTGAATCGGGCCCGAATGTTTATGTTTAAAGTATTACCCTGCACAGACTTTTCCCTACCTGAAGTGCTGTGCTGTTCTTTGTTGGTTATAGAAAGTCACACGCGCACACCAGCAGGTAAAATGAATCTCGACCCTGCTCTGTCCAGCACAGCGTGACGGCGAGCACCGGACATTATTCAGATGAGCCCTGCTGAAGAGCTCAGCTGGGGCTCAGATCGGGAGACAGAAGCGCGCCTTTGCTCCCAGAGACACGTCCCACTCCTGCTCGCCACTGCGGCAGCACTCACAGCCACTCAGCCTACCTTGTCATGAGTACTGGTAGTCTCCAAAGGCATTAGAGAAGTGCCTGTACTCAGAGTGATACATTTAAGAAGTGCCGGTACTCAGTACCGGTGAGTACTGGCTCATTTAAAGCACTGCTCCTGGGTACAAAGACACCATCCTCCTGCACAGAAAATATTAGAACTTACTAGAGAGAGGCCGAGACATTCAACTACATGCTATGGTGAAGACGAACGTTCAAATGGATGTGCAAGACATATACAAGTCTCCTGAATGAAGTACCTCATTCGACCTGATCTTAATAAGGAAAATACAAACACTGGCCCCTCTACTGAAAAACAGTGTGAAGATTTGCAGTGCATCAGGCAAAATAGGCATTTCCTTCTGGAGTGCTACATAAGCAGTCGCCGTCGCTAAGACTCACTTTCAAGCCTTTTGCAGTAATTTGGCCACACCACTAGGTGTCGCTCTGTTTTTTTTTCCACGCACGCACACAGGGAGGGCTATTTTTTTTTAACATGAGTCACAGTTCTGTTGCACAATTCATTACTTTTGATAACCATAGGACACATCACGATGGGTTTTGCTGGCGCAGAGCCAAGCACCTGTTTTTATGTGCCTGAAGAGTATAAAGGCAATTAATTTAACTGCATATTTCTTTGAGTTAATGCTTTATTCATAGACAGCACTGCTCAGAAACCAAAAAAAAATATTGCTCACTATTTCTGAGGTTACAAACTGAAAACAAAGCACGGCTCGAGATTTCCTTTGATTTGTTAATTGAACAGTAGTGATATTATTATATCTGTCTTTAATCAGGTGTGTTACATCATATTTGAGAGAGCAAATATGGTTTAAGGCCCGGAGACATCCCTGAGGCCAGACAGAAGACACTCATGACTCCTGTATGGCGAAGTGAGGTAAAGGCAATTTAATACCTTGAAAGTAAAGACACCATGAAAGACCTCATTGTAGTGTGTTACATTACTAAATGTTTGTAAGTCAAAAAGAACGCTTTTACCTGAAGGAAGAAATTTCAAATACTCTGAAACACACATCTGTCTGCCACATCAGGTTTCTTCTCCTTGGAACCTATCACCATTGCAGCCAGTTACTTTGCTTTTAAAAGAGATTTGTCCTACTGGGTCCATCTTGTTTGTTGCCCAATTATCCTCCTGACATTCTAGGAGGATTATCTGCCAAACTCCTAGAAAACGGAAATAGTGGTCCCTCCGTTACAAAAACAATAATATATATTATTCCCTGCTTTCCATCATCCGGCCAATCACCGCCTTGGAGGTCCTGAGCAGACTCCTGGCCCAAAGCGCCATGGCACGGCTTGAGGAGCACTTGGGTTCCAGACGTTGACTTCCTCCTGTGCATACTGGTCTTCTTAGTGGTGGAGCAAGGGTCTCCTTGGGTAGATTCTATGAAGACCCCCTTCGATTAGAGGACCTCGGGGCACCTCTTGGCTATAATAATCCACATTTGTAAAGCGCGAACCATCACCCGTTAGGGTCTCCAGGCGCTGGGGGACGTCAGGAAGATTAAGCAAGCTATTGCCCAGAGTCACATGGTGCTGGGTTAATCTGTTGCCGGCCCCGGGGAACGAACGGTGATCCCGAGATTCCGGAGTCAGTCGCCCTGACCGCGGCGCCACACCTCTCCCATGCCGGACTCTTTGCAGCATTCAACAATGCAGCCCATCCTGTCCTTTTCAACAGGCGCTCAATGGAACATGAATCCAGTTCTTCTGTGATTAAATGGTTCAGACCTTCTTTCGACGTCATTCACAAGGATTGACCTTCTGACCTTTTTGTCCTTCAGACCCTCTGTGTATGTCCAGTCCCTCAAAACTCAGCTCTATCTCCCATTATTTTCAGAGTCTACCTGGTCCCCATGTACAACAACTTGAAGTCCACACAAGTGCCAGTAATGACCCCCAGGTCTACATCAGCTTTTCACAGGACACAAACTGCACAAAGCCCAGTTCAAAGTTAAATCACAAATGTCACAAAACGACACAAATCGTAATCACTGTCAAAACCAAGCTTACTACTTTTGGCATCAAGGAAAGTCCACCTTGCTTTCTGAACAGCATTTCTTCAGATAACAAACACATGTTGCTACAAAAATTAAAAAGCTAGGGTTGTATTTTGATTTGACATTTCTTCTGTTATTCACATTAGTTCAGTCGTTAACAGCTGTTTCTTACTCTAAATAAACTGAGCCATTTCCGCCTCCGTTGTACATTATTTGCCCCTTGATTCTGGTAACAGTGTGTGTGTGCAGCCTGTCAGGCACTCAGCTCCACCCTTCAGAGGGGATTCTTACTCTGGGTCTCAATGAAGCGGTTGTATGATGTTACAACGCGTGTTATTACAACGCGTGCTGTTACATCGCATTCGTTACAACGACTGCGATGTTACCACGCTATGCCTTTACAACGCAAGTCTTTGCGTCGACTTGCGCTGGGTGGCCTGCTAACATTAGAAAAGTGTAATTTACTATTCCAACACCAGTCCACTTATCAGTAAGGAAGGTGTTGAGATAGTAAACTACACTATTTTTAATGTTAGCACAGCATCTAGCGCAAGTCGATGTAAAGACTTGCTCTGTAATGGCATAGCGTGGTTACATCGCGGTCGTTGAACGACCGCGATGTAACAGCATTGCGGTGTACTGACCGCGTTGTTATGCATGTTTCCCCAATGAAGCTAGCCCAGCTCTCAGTCCAGAATATCTCTTCCCTGTCTTCTGCTCAGGGACACAATGCTGTGGAAAAGCAGCTGGCTCACATTCAGATGTATTGCTGTTCCTCCTCCTGACTTCATTTCTGGTGGTGGTTACTGTGTGTCCCACCTCCCTGAGAGTTGTGAAACAAAGATAAGCTGCTCTTTACCATCAACTCAACTCTGAAGAAGGGAGAGGCGTTTCATCCAAAGGGCCCTCCTTTAAGGACACCCAAGTTTTGGATCCTCAACTGACCTCCGCCTCGACTTCCTCCAAATAGGCCCTAAAATGTACCTCTTTTTGGTAAAAATGTGTAAGACCTGTGCCAACACACACCACATCAGGAACTCCAGAGTGCACTTAAATTCATCCCCCTGAGTGAAAAAATACAACGCAAGACAACCGGTTCCTGTGCCTAAGTTCAAATATGATTACTCCATTTATAGCATCCTGCTAAAAATATATGTAAACCATCTTGGCAGTGAAAGGTCAGTTCCATAGGTCACTATTAAAAAAACTAACATCCTTAAAGGGTTTTCCAAACCAGTATCTTCAGTTACAAACCCTACCAAGTGTGCACCTAGAGTGATGCAAACCTAATCCTAATTAACACGTTCAATCCCTTTTAGAAAGAAAAGTAACCTTTGATAGCGTAGAGTAGGCGCATCAAAGCAGTTGGTCAGTCGGTCAGTCTGATAAGCAGGGGAGGATCTTTTTTCTAAGCATTCTCTTGCTCTTTTCGCATAAGGCCTTCGAACCTAAAATTAACCTTTTTATTTTATTTTAAAGGTTTTATATAGCGCTGGCTGGACCCGGAGGTATCAGAGCGCTTTACATGAGTATTCAGACCATAATTTCAGGTTACATTGTTACAAAAGTTACATAGTTATAAGAGCCTGGCAACATAGTGACAAGTAAGGATGAGACAAATAAAAAAGGACATATACGTAAGGGAAAAAGCAGGCAAGGGAAGAGATTCAGGGGAGGAGGGGGTAAGAGCAGGGGAAGGAGACAGAGAATGGAGGAGGGGAGAGTGAGAGACACAGCATGGAAAAAGGAGGGAGGGTGACGGGGACACAAACCGGTAGATGAGTCAGAGCTGTGTCCAAAGTCCAGTAAGCTGTGATCCCAGGGGAAGTGGTATCATTTCCCCATCTCTGTTGTGAGACGCTCCCTATACACAGTGGACTCTCTCAGACTGGTCTCTAAGACTCCAAGGCCTACATACTGGATCCTTCCCCAAAAAGGGGAGAGGGAGTGCTTTGGCAAAGGGTGCCATACCCTACCTCAACTGTGAGTGGCTCCCTAGGTGCTGTGGACTCTCTCAGTGGGTTCGCTGAGATTCCAGAGTATAGAGGTTGATGTTGGTTTATGCAGGTTGGAGTCTTTTGGGGGGCACAGGTTTGGAATATTTTGCAGTGAGGCAGGTATCGCATCATTAAGGCTCTTGTGAGTTTTATTTGGTGGTTGGACTGGGAAAGGCTGTCTGCCATACTGGCGATGATGACGTCGTAGAACACACAGGAGTTGCCGACTGGAGAGGAGGAAGGGCCTAGGGAGGAGAAACTAAGGAACAAATTTTATTTTAAAGAGAATATTGGGCTTTGCCACAGACTATATGAGGAAATGTACAAAGAACCTGAAATGACTGTCAGCATATTAAGAGTCAGCCAGCTTCTCTACCAAGAAATGTCTTCCTCTAGAGCCACGCTGTGGTGCAGCCAACACTGTGTACACTTTGTTTTCTTGCTGTGCATTAATGATGGGAGGGTATGCACCCAAAGGTGTTTTCAGAACTGATTTCTTTGTGTCCTCTAAAGAATTTGATTCAAGTAAGCTATGTGATTTATGGGGAAGACAATATCAAGTTCTCATTGCACTCTTTTCAGGTTTATGTCATGTCCTCTTATTTCTTATTACTAAAAGGTTTTCCATTGTAAAGTTTTTGGAGCCCTTACGAAGGGAGTAAAGTGGAAGGGCTGATGGGAGCGAACTCCAGGAGCAACAAAGCAGCTTAGGGGTTCCAGCCGCTGGAGGATGCAGCGGGGTGTTTCTCAAGCAGGAGAATTGATACTATAAGGGAGATGAGACAAGGGGGCAGGGTACCATCCTGCCTTGGGATAGTCCTTCTCCTAGAAGAACATTCTGGAAGTTTTGTCTAAAAACTCTGGGCCTCATTTATGGGTTTTTTGCCATAGGGCAGCACAGCTGCACTGCCCTACAGCAAAAGAAAAGGGCAGGAACGCGCTGTATGTGTCAGATACAGTGCATTCCTATCCTTTTCCCCTGTGCCAGCGCACGATGGGCAGTCGTGCGCCAATGCAGGCGCCTTTTGCACCATGATGCATGGGTGCCTGGTTTGTGGTAATGATTATTTTTGTGCAGAAAGTGAAACCTTGCTGCACAAAAACAATCACAAGAGGCATTTTGCTCTTTCAATGTGCGAAAGAGGAAAAACGAGGAAAAATAAAGATATTTCTTTACGTTGTGCCTCCCTTATGCCTAACTTGGGGATTCTCGTAAATCTGGGGCAGTTTCAAAAAGCCATTGATATTGCTGGGAACGCCCCAGCAACACCCATGGAACGCCCCTTTCACACAGTTTTCTGTGTGAAAGAGGCACATATTTATAAGGCAATGAAAAGCCATGTAACATAGCTTTACGATGCCTCATTAATTTGCCAGCGGCACATTGCGCCACCGGAATGACTAAAAAAAGTGACATTCCGTGGTGCATAAACGATGCTCTCTATTCTTCCCAGTGGGCAGGTGGTGCCCTCCAGCTCAGTCACAATCTCTCCTTTGGCCCACCTGGCCTACATCTAGTCGCAAGGATAGAAGATACCAGATGTTTGCTTGGAGTTGAGATGTTGATGGTTCTGTCTACCCATACGGTATCTTCCTTGAATATGTACTTTTCATTTTTTTTTGCACTTATGTCTAGAATTTGTTTTAAAGTATGTTGTCTAATTTAAACATACTACTTTACTGGAGTAGGACTCGCGTGCTCAGAGATTCAGAAAAATGGTCAAACAAATGCACAGTATTAGGCGATGGACTTTTGTCTTCTAGCAAGTATTTTTATCTGAATTTTTATAAAGGAGAGAGATTGGAGATAAAGAGATGAACCGATATGCTGAGTGAATATCACTTAAGTTCATTGTGCATAAGTAGTATGGTGCAACAGATTGCAGTGGGGAATATCGATCCCAAATTTCAATGTGACAGTATCTCGTTACCACAGCACTGAGGGTCAAAACAACAAATAGCAAGAGCACAGAGCGAGGGAAGGATTCACTATTCTTAACTTCACATCTACCTTCCTTGAAGGTATATACATCACCATGCTCTGTATATGTGGAGTTTGATATAGAGAAAGTGTAGAAACGTACCTTTCGATATATTTTCTCTATTGTCGTAACAATATTCTGTGACGTTGATTTGGGGATTTAATATTCACAGCTGAAACCATTGTAAATTTATAATAGAATTAATAGCATGTAAACATGAAAAACCTCTCTCAGAGCTTTTGAACTACAATACATACGAAAGAGAGGAAAAATAGAGCAGGTGTCACTAAATGTTAGAACTAACAGACTTCTATTAACAACTATCAAAGACAATCAAAGTTAAGTTGGAGTACAAAACGCCGCTTAGTGAGTCAGGCGGGTGCTGGCAAGTTAAAAAACACTGGCCATGCATCGTCCCAGAGGACGCACAAAAACAAAATGGAAGCCACTTCCGTTGTGGCAGTCCGCACTGGTTCGATTGAGTCACACGTCGTTCTGGAAAGGTCAACCACTGACTCAATGACGTATGCCAGGTCTAGTGATAAGCCTGTGTGTTGTTGTGAGCCATTGCTTTGCTTGTCCTAAAACGAGAACCACATTGTCCCAAGCCCTTGGCCTGCTCCCTGTGGTTCAGTGGAATCCATCTCAATGCTGTCCTTGGCTCAGCAGCAACTTTCTTCTCCTGGGCTCCATACAGCCATACATTCCCTTCTAGCGCCTCTTGTGAATACATGGAGCCATACACTCCCTTCTACCGCCTCCATTTAATGCAGGAACACATACATTTCATTCTAGCCACTCCTTGTAATACATGTAATGAAATCATACGTTCCCTTCTAGCACCTCCTTGTAATGCATAGAGCCATACATTCCCTTCTAGCGCCTTCTTGTAATACGTGGAGCCATACATTTCCTTCTGGCACCTCCTTATAATGCATAGAGCCACACATTCCCTTCTAGCTGCACCTTGTAATGCATGGAGCCATAAATTCCCGTCTAGCGCCTCCATGTAATGCACAGAGACTTATATTCCCTTCTAGCCACTCCTTGAAATGCACAGAGCAATACATTCCCTTCTAGTGCCTCCTTGTGATGCACTCCTTTTATGTGTGTGCCCTTTTGGGAATGGAACCTTATCCCGTTGAAGTTTGAAGTCAGGAGAAGGATGTTATCACTGCATGTCAGGTGATATTTTGCCTTTTTAAAATTCTTCATAAAGCAGTAGAGTTAAATGGTCCTGAGGAAGCAGCATGATACCGTTTGGATCAAATTAGTCTGCAGAAACATGTCGACCTTTCATCATCAATAGTGGTTATTTGTTTAATCCACTACGCACTTTTTATTACCTTAGGATTGAAGAGAAACACATTAAAATTCTTTTTTTCTTCACTACTTAATTTTACGATTATCCACACTCACATATTTTCACTCTTCACTTTACACTTAGAGCACTGCTTTCAGTCACCCTTGTCAATATTAGTTACAACTCTATCACTGGGTCCCACGTGTAGGTCTAGGCTTCAACATCTGCCAGCCCACAGTGGGTATACCAATTCCAATTCCAATTCCAAAAATTCTTTATTTCGGCCACATAGGCCATCAAAGATACAATAAAATACAGTACATATATTACACAGTATTTACATATAAAAAGATCTACTGGGTCTGCATGGGGTAAGGAATACATGGTAGTACCAGTTCAGGGGGACATTTTCTTCCTTATTATCCATGCTGCCATTAGGAATTTTGAAACAGCAAAGACAATATGGCCCAGGGTGTTAGTTTTCATGACCCTGTATCCCTGTAAGTACTCCCTAAAACCCAGGTTTCGACACAGCGGTGCTATCCAACGCTTCCTGGGACTCTGGTAGGCGTGGCAAACAAACATTATGTGTAAATCATCTTCATCCTGAGTTTTGCAACAAGGGCAAAGTTTGTCACCCCCTGTGGACCATTTATGGGTGAATACTTTGGTGGGGAGTGTACCAAACCTCCATTGCAGGAACAGTTTCCTCGCCAAAAGAGGAAAGATAAAATCCATAAAAGGTTCGAAAAGATAAGAACTTTTGGATTCCATAAAACGTCCCGTCAAGGTGCCGCTGTTATGAGCATTATCCATGTCAGCCAGATTTTTGTTTTTGTAGAGCTGGGCGAGAGTTTTGCGCGTAATCCTTTGGCAGCCCTGAGCTGGATCATCCCATAGGTCTGGCAAGTTCAAACTGAGCAATTCCGTCTTAATAAAAGCCAGCCAGGGAATTTTGTTGCTACCATTCAGCCTCAATACATGAATAAGGTCCTGTCTGTAATGGTACAGTTCCTCGGTAGTCCATATCCGGTGCCAAAACTTCACGGGTTTCAACAGGAGATCTTCAGCAATGGAGTGTAACCCCAAGTCTAGTCTTAGGGGGAGGAGTGGCGTACCTTGCGGGAGAGCAAGTAGGCGTCTCAAGAAACTATTTTCCACCGCTGCCAGTGCCTTCCCTGCTTTGTGACCCCACAACTCGCTGCCATACATGGCTGCTGCCTTCGCTTGGGATCTATATGTTTCCAGGGCCGGGCTTACAGGCTTAAAGGTGGACTTGTTTGCCACCTTCAGGAGTGCGCCCGATAGCTGGGGTAGTTTCAGCCTTGATCTCGCTATCTGGCAGTCCCAAGCTAAGTTTTCTTGTAGTGTTACCCCCAGATATATAAAGGTCGAGACCCTCTCAAGACTAACTTCCCCCAGTTTTGGATTCATGTGCGAAGGATCCCAGATGATGAAGGGCAGATCCGAGTGGTGACTGATGGGAATCTTTTCACAAAGAGGGAGACCCTTTCTGTGACTGTAGCAGCACACTATTAGTTTTTCTCGTTATAGGAATAAGGTTATCTTTTTCTAGTAATGTAATTTGGATTGCATAGTAATTGACCCCTTGCTATTTGTTGTTGGTTACACTGTTTATAGGGATAGTAGCACTGTAGGATCGTTAAACTGTCCCCATGACCCTCCCCCCTCTGTTTTAGTAATGGAGCTATATATTACCTTCTAACACCTACTTGTAATGCACGGAGACATACGTTCCGTTCTAGTACCTCCTTGTAATGCATGGAGCCATACATTCTCTTCTAGCTCCTCCTTGTAATGCATTGAGCCATACATTCTCTTTGAGCACTACCTTGTAATGCATGGAGCGATACATTCTCTTCTAGCGCCTCCATGTAATGCACGGAGCCATACATTCCCTTCTAGCGCCTTCTTGTAATGCAGGGATCCATACATTCCATTCTAGCACCTCCTTGTAATGCAGGGAGCCATACATTCTCTTATAGAGCTTCCTTGCAATGCAGGGAGCCATACATTCCCTTTTAGCATCTCATTGTAATGCATGGAGCCATACATTCTCTTCTAGTGCTTATTTGCAATGCATGGAGCCATACATTCCCTTCTATCGATTCCTTGTAATGCATTGAGCCATACATTCTCTTCTAGCACCTCCTTGTAATGCATTGAGCCATACATTCCCTTCTAGCCGCACCTCCTAGTAATGGATGGAGCCATACATTCCCTTCTAGCACTTCCTTGTAATGCATGGAGCCATACAATCCCTTCTAGCGCTTCCTTGTAATGCATGGAGCCATACAATCCCTTCTAGCACCTCCTTGTAATGCAGGGAGCTATATATTCCCTCTAGCCGCTCCTTGTAATGCACGGAGCCATACAATCCCTTCTAGCGCCTCCTTGTAATGCAGGGAGCCATACATTTACTTCTAGCGCCTCCTTGTAATGCACAGAGCTATATATTCCCCTCTAGCCGCTCCTTGTAATGCACGGAGCCATACTTTTCCTTCTAGTGCCTCCTTGTAATGCATGGAGCCATACATTCCCTTCCAGCGCCACCTTGGAATGAACAGAGCTATACATTCTCTTCCAGTGCTTCCTTGTAAAGCATGGAGCAATACATTCCCTTCTAGTACCTCTTTGTAATGCACGGAGCCATACATTCCCTTCTAGCACCTCCTTGGAATTAACAGAGCTATACATTGCTTCTAGCCACTCCTTGTAATGCATGGAGCTATATATTACCTTCTACCACCTCCTCGTAATGCACGGAGCAATACATTCCCTTCTAGTGCCTCCTTGTAATGCACAGTGCCATAAATTCCCTTCTAGTGCCTCCTTGTAATGCATGGAGCCATACATTCTCTTCTAGCTCTTCTTTGTAATGCTAGGAGCCACGCATTCCCTTCTTGCTGCTCCCTGTAATGCATGGAGCTATACATTCCCTTCTAGCCACTCCTTGTAACGCATGGAGCCATACATTCCCTTCTAGCCATTGCTGGTAATACATGGAGCCATACATTACCTTCTAGCGCCTCTTTGTAATGTACAGAGCTATACATTCCCTTCTAGCCGCTCCTTGTAATGCATGGAGCACTATATTACCTTCTAGCACTTCCTTGTAATGCATGGAGCCATACATTCTCTTCTAGCGCCTCCTTGTAATACACGGAGCCATACATTCCCTTCTAGCGCCTCCTTGTAATACAGGGAGCCATACGTTCCCTTCTAGCGCCTCCTTGTAATGCAGGGAGCCATACATTCTCTTCTAGCGCATCCTTGTAATGCAGGGGGCCATATATTTTCTTCAAGCGCTTCCTTGTAATGCATGGAGCCATACAGTCTCTTCTAGCACCTCCTTGTAATGCACAGAGCCATACATTCCCTTTAGCACCTCCTTGTAATGCATGGAGCCATACATTCCCTTCTATCGCCTCCTTGTAATGCAGTGAGCCATACATTCTCTTCTAGCGTGTCCTTGTAATGCAGGGGGCCATACAGTCCCTTCTAGCGCCTCCTTGTAATTCACGGAGCGATACATTCCCTTTTAGCGCCTCCTTGTAATGCAGGGAACCATACATTCCCTTCTATCGCCTCCTTTTAATGCAGGGAGCCATACATTCTCTTTTAGCACTTCCTTGTAATGCAGGGAGCCATACATTCCATTCTAGCGCCTCCTTGTAATGCATGGAGCCTTACATTCTCTTCTAGTGCTTCCTTGTAATGCATGGAGCCATACATTCCCTTCTAGCACCTCCTTGTAATGCGTGGAGCCATACATTCCCTTCTAGCGCGTCCTTGTAATGCGTGGAGCCATACATTCCCTTCTAGCACCTCCTTGGAATGAACAGAGCTATACATTGCTTCTAGCCACTCCTTGTAATGCATGGAGCTATATATTACCTTCTACCACCTCCTTGAAATGCACGGAGCCATACATTCCCTTCTAGTGCCTCCTTGTAATGCACAGTGCCATAAATTCCCTTCTAGTGCCTCCTTGTAATGCATGGAGCCGTACATTCCCTTCTAGCACCTTCTTGTAATGCATGGAGCCATACATTCCCTTCTAGCTCCTCCTTGGAATCAACAGAGCTATACATTGCTTCTGGCCACTCCTTGTAATGCATGGAGCACTATATTACCTTCTAGGACTTCCGTGTAATGCATGGAGCCATACATTCTCTTCTAGCACTTTCTTGTAATGCAGGGAGCCATACTTTCTCTTTTAGTGCTTCCTTGTAATGCATGGAGCCATACATTCTCTTCTAGCGCCTCCTTGTAATGCAGGGAGCCATACGTTCCCTTCTAGCACTTCCTTGTAATGCAGGGAGCCATAATCCCCTTTTAGCACCCCCTTGTAATGCATGGAGCCATACTTTCTCTTTTAGTGCTTCCTTGTAATGCATGGAGCCATACATTCTCTTCTAGCGCCTCCTTGTAATGCAGGGAGCCATACGTTCCCTTCTAGCACTTCCTTGTAATGCAGGGAGCCATACATTCCCTTTTAGCACCCCCTTGTAATGCATGGAGCCATACTTTCTCTTTTAGTGCTTCCTTGTAATGCATGGAGCCATACATTCTCTTCTAGCGCCTCCATGTAATACAGGGAGCCATACGTTCCCTTCTAGCGCCTCCTTGTAATGCAGGGAGCCATACATTCTCTTCTAGCGTGTCCTTGTAATGCAGGGGGCCATACAGTCCCTTCTAGTGCCTCCTTGTAATGAGTAGAGCCATAGATTCCTTTTTAGCGCCTCCTTGTAATGCGTGGAGCCATACATTCCCTTCTAGCGCCTCTTTGGAATGCGTGGAGCCATACATTCCCTTCTAGTGCTTCCTTGTAATGCGTGGAGCCATACATTCCCTTCCAGAGCTTCCTTGTAATGCTTCGAGCCATACATTCCTTCTAGCGCTTCCTTGTAATGAGTGGAGCCATACATTCCTTTTTAGCGCCTCCTTGTAATGCGTGGAGCCATACATTCCCTTCTAGTGCCTCCATGTAATGCACGGAGCCATACATTTCCTTCTAGCGCCTCCTTGTAATGCAGGGATTCATACATTCCCTTCTAGCTCCTCCTTGTAATGCATGGAGCCATACATTCCCCTCTAGCGCCTCCTTGGAATGCATAGAGCCATACATTCCCTTCTAGCGCCTCCTTGGAATGCACAGTCCCATACATTGCTTCTAGGCACTCCTTGTAATGCATGGAGCCATACATTCCCTTCTTGCACCTCCTTGTAATGCAGGGAGCCATACATTCCCTTCTAGCGCCTCCTTGGAATGCACAGTCCCATACATTGCTTCTAGGCACTCCTTGTAATGCATGGAGCCATACATTCCCTTCTTGCACCTCCTTGTAATGCAGGGAGCCATACATTCCCTTCTTGCACCTCCTTGTAATGCGTGGAGCCATACATTCCCTTCTAGCGCCTCCTTGTAATGGCCCTTGGGAACGCGGCGCGGGCACCCCGGGGCGTGAAGGAGCAGCCAAGAGGTAAAACATATGGGAACACGACTGCAGGGGGGCAGGAATGAGGGATGGAGGAGAGCATGACATTTAAATATGATATGGACCTCGAGAGTGAACCGCCCGGGCCTGACCCGCTGCACGGAACAGAAATACATGTGGTTTCTATATTCCCATAAATCATATTTATATAAAATCGTACTCTCTCACAGTGGGCAGAATTTATTAAAGGAAATGGAACGGATTCTTGTTTTATTGTGCCTTTCCAAGGGAAGGGTCATGTTGCGCTGGATGCCGGACTTTCCTGAGAGCGGGGGGGGGGGGGTGTTGGAGGGGTGGAGGAGGGGGGGACACATCTGGTTCTCGTTTCTTCGGTTCCGCTAATGTTCGGGCTCTGTGAGAGTAGCCATTTATTCCGGCCTGCCACAGCCCTGCCATAGCTCTTGAACGGAGGGGAGAGATGCTCTCGTCTGACGTCACTGTCTCCTTCACTCTGCCCTAGTGTGTGTTGCAAAGACCAAATGAGGGATTTTTTTTCTTGCTCTGTTATTTTACTTTGTTGTCACCTGAACCCCCTACATGCAACGCAGTATCTGAAGCATGGGTTCTATCAGTGCTTAATTTGAGCCTGTGCTTTCTGGTGTTCGGCGCTTATTTGTCAGCACCTGCACTTATGACAGCTGCCACATGGTGGTGCTGTTTGGGCAATTTAGATATGAGCAGAACGACAGTTGTTTATTCGATCAATATGTATTAAAAACAACTAATACAGTGGCACCAGGCTCCTTCCTGTCCTCTCCCCAAGTCCATGGAAAGCAGGAATGTTGGTGCCAGTAGGGGTTAGAGACACAGCCTTCCATCTGAATCCCCCTTTCAAAGAGCGCAAAAACATAATTCCCAGCGCCCATGAGAGATCCAATCTGGAATCAAAAAGAAGGCAGGAAGAACATATTCCCATTTTCCCTGTTCTGGTACATTCCACCAGCTAAGAGCCTGGGATGTTTCTGCCTGTATAGGAGCTAACACAGGACAATAATTGCGGGTAATGAGTGATTCTCCCAGACATTCTCTATTTCTTTGGATATTCTCAGGGTACAAATTGGAATACTGCGGAATTCCCTCCTTCGGGTTGCGGGGAACGGGATTTTGATATCAATTTATGAGTATGATAAATTTAATAAAGAATCCCATTCGTCTGTTTTGGACCGCTCTTATCTGTCATTGAGGAAAGGACCACCCCCGCATTGGTTAGACAAACCCCATTAACTGACGCCACTCTGAAGAACCACTTACAACTGATGAAGTTTTAAGAGTTTATATAAAGATTAATTTGAATGCGATACAATCCACTCAAAATAAAATCTCAAAGTATACAAAATATAACATCGATTATATCATCAGCTGCTTAAGCTTCGGTGTGAAGTGGTTTCTTCTGCGTCATCTGCAGTAAGATAAAAAAATCATCAAGTTAATCTGTCCCTACTCTATGCTATGTGACAACCCTACTTCGCAAGTTCTTCCCTAAAAAGGTGTCAGCAGTTTGTCTCCCTAAGAAGTTCAAACTCTCTTTAGCCTCTAAAGGAAATCTTAAGTTTCAGAAGCAGTACCCTATCTGCCTACCCATCTGCTCTTTAAGGGTCCTCGGCCTACTGCTCCCTTGCGCTATGATGTCTCAGCGCATCTGCTCAAGGCATCTACCCTCGCCCTTGCTCTGAGCAATTCGTCTCGCTATTCCTAATCTCCCAATTGCTACCTCCTCCCCGGGGTGCTGTCCCTAAAATACACAATCACCGTGTGAGTGGAACGCCCCTTGACGCCCACCACGGACTTCCCCCGATGATGTCAACTTCCTGCTTCTTCCATTGGTCCACTCTTCACGTCGTCCGTTAAGTTGACCCTTCTCCTTTGGATGTCATCTTCATCATTTCATCGTCGACATTTATTGATTCTTTCAGATCATGTAACATATGAAGTTAGACAAGGCCTTAACTCCATATCTCTTAACTTGACCCTGCTAGGTCCTGTGAATGGTCTTGTCAAAACATAGTCCACCTCAAAAGTGTCTCTCCTCACGTTCGAGCAATAAGCTCCGTCCGGCATTGTCACCTTAAATCTAACAAGTGCTAGACTTCTCGGCTCTCATGTCCACATCAAGCTATTTACGACCTTCACAAGACCACTAAATTACATTTCATATGACTATGCTCCTTCGAGCTCTTGACCAGTTAGGTTACATACACAAATGACCTAAACTCTTCCAGTATTCCTTCAAAAAGCCCTTTACACAGCATAACCTTTGGCATACATTTATTTTCGTATTTTAGCAAAGCCCTAGTTATACTTAAACATTCTACATCAAATATATGAAATATATTGAATACGACTACATAGAATATAACTTATGCATTTTCCTTGGTTACATCTTTATGTAAGTTCTCTTATACATTTATCCACGTTTCTCCACATTTACGTCTTTCCACGTCATTTTCCTCGCCGCTTCTCCCAATGTAAAGTTACACATTTAAAGTTACACACGTACACGAATTCTACTGTGCACGCTCTACATTTCATAAACATTTATACACATTTCTATACAATTGTCCTTCATGTATACGGGGTTTCTAAACTTAATGCATTTCAACATGTGAATACATTTACCTTTCCTATATCAGGTTATCACATTCATTGGCCCTTATGCTGCATTTGCCAACTTTTCATTACGATATGCGTTTCATTCCTACGTTTATAACATATACGTCTAAATATGGCTACTATATACTTTTCGTTCAAATTGCGCTCTCTCAGTTCCCCCCTTTGATGACTTTTAGGAGTCATCACTAAAAGCAATTTGAATACATAGTTTATACTGAACTAGTTACATCAGTTCCTCTTTTTATCGATTCAAGTGTTCTCAGACTTTTATACTGCTGATCTTGTAAAACAGCTAGTCTCCTTTCTTGGTCTCTCATCGATCTTTGTAACTTGTTCGACCTATACCATTTATACAGTTTCACTAATCCTAATAATGTAATTATACAAATTACTACTATTAATACAGGCTTTAAAATGTACCAGACTATACCCTTGCCTATATTAGCAAACCAACTTCCAACCTTGCCTACTCCATTTCCTACTTTTTCCCAAACATTTATTTTTGATAAATCTTCAATTTCTTGATGAATCTGTGTAATGTTCTGTATGACTTTCTCAAGTGGTTTTGAATTATCAGGAATATAAGTACAACATTCCTGAACTTTCAAAGCCTTACAAACTCCGCCTTCCTTTGCTAATATTACATCTAAAGCAAGTCTGTTTTGTAATACCATTGCTCTAATCGACTGCATTTCACCTTCTACTAACATTAAAGATCTTACAGTGCTGGCAGACAATCTATCCACGACTGTCGCTAACCTTCTAATCTTAACATCGTTAAGAATCAAACCTAACAATGGAAACATCGCTCCAAATACATCTCCTACTACTTCTGCATCTCCTACTTCCCTTTTCGTTCTCCTCGAAGCCTTTCCTTCTATTATCGCCAAATCCTTTGCATGATATATTTTGGGGAAGACAATTGCCAAGTAACACGAACCATACCAATTATCTGGAAGTTTTACATAGGCATTTCTCCCACATACAAAATATACATTCGGAATAGCTTGCATCCCTTTCATAAAATCCTTTGTGTAGTACTCTAACCTAAAAGAGTGCTCACAACTAACTTCACCTACAAATTCACTCTCATAATACGTTTTGCTTCGAGTTAAACATAACTTTCCTTTCTGCGTTCTATCCAATGCGATTGGACCATTACTACCTTTCTTTTTATGTGCCTTCTCTTCTTCTGTCCAGTCTATTTTCCATTTTCCTGACATTTTTAGGATCTTCTGCCGTCTGCATCGATCATCTACTTGTGCTATAAACCTTTTCTCCACTTCTGATACTTTGCAAGTCAGATTATTTCTACGTGCATATGATGTATCTAACGTATCCCAAGGAAGAAAGAATTTAGCTAGTCTATCTTCCTTTTTGTAGTAGTCCCACTTATTCATTTGCTTATAATTCGGAACTTCAGGCAGTACCGAATCATAATTTGAAAAGTAGTACTCAAATCCTTCTCTACCATAAAATATACTAAGCAGTAAACTACATGTTATCCCATAAGTCAATGGGAGATGGTGATACCTAATGCCTTCGTCTACAGAAGCCGGCAATTGCATACAAACGTAGCAATCTTTGGCCTCCATGGCATCGATATATTCATACAATAACTTGGCATATGCATTTGACCTAAAGTTTCCCTGTGACTCGTCTATGTGTAATCTACGAGCTTCATCTGCAAGTAACGCTTTTTCACGTGTAACAGTGCTCTCCTCCTTCTTTCCCACAAGAGCAGGTTTCAAAGTCGTTACAATTTTTACATTCGCTATTCTTTTATCGTTTTCATGGCCTGTCATATAAGATATCGTTACTACTGTGATTATGAGAAATATCACTATTGCTATAAGTGTACCTACTATACATCTAGCTTTTCTGTTTAGGTTGCCGTTCTCCATGTTATCAAAACAGCGTCCCTCGTTCTCCAGCGAAAGTTCTCTTTCCAGTCTTTGGTTACTTGTTTGCGTTCACAGTCTTTAAAGTGCTTGTTATCAACAGGTATCTTTTTCACCACAATGTCTTTTCTCTTCTTAGCAGCAGACAACCCTAGCCCTTCTCCGTCCTCTAAATGTAATCCCTAATTTTATTCTTCTTTCCACTCGGCGCTAGGTTATCTTCTTCTTTACAACATACGTACAAAAAGTCTTTTATGCATCAACAATTATTGTCGGACCTGCAGCTTTCACAACAATAATTAACAGTTCAAAACGAATAACTTTTTCTTCTTCTTCGGTCATTTGCTGACCAACTGTTGGAAATTGTAGTCTTTTTAACACCAAATCTTGAATTTTACTCAGACGTGGGGGTCGGGGAAGTGTGAAAGTCAGTAACCCCTCAGTCTCTAGCCCAGGCGCCAACATCCATATCTCCACTGTCACGACTGGATCGAGAGTGGTTACCTTCACACTCTTCACTCTCCCAGATTTCTGTCCCCAATACATCTGCTAGATAAGTCCACTCTGGGGTGGCGTACCTTCTGCAGGGCACACGTACCCTTCTTGATCTTCGTGGACTCTCAGTTCCTGAATCTGTCGTTTCTTCCTCCTGATCCGACTCTTCAGCGACAGGAGCAAGAGTTCTTTCGTTCTTTCCTTCTGAATTTGGCCTTTTTCTTCTCTCCGGCCAAACGGCTTTGTCGTTTCCCGTCTTTCTGCTCCTTGTTCCAGGACCCGTCTCTTGGTCACTCTCAGCTTGTTCAGTTTCCGATTCAGTTTCCCAGTTACTGTCTTCTCCTGAGACGACTTCGGTCTCGCTAGTGTCCTGACCTTCGTCGTCCTGTTCCAACACAGTTTCAGCTTCTTCGATCACCTCCACAGCTTGGCTTTTCCCCTCTATGACTTCTCCGCTTCCCGCCGGATTCTCATCCGAGGGAGGAGCTGTGTCCTCTGGAGGTGTTGGCACTCTTCGGGTGTGTGAGGCATGTATCCAGTTTGGCAGACCTCCACACTTCACTGCGGTATTCGTTACAAGTATGACTTGAAACGGTCCTCGCCAACGCACGTCTAAGCAGTTCTTCCTGACGTGTTTCTTCACCAGGACCCAGTCCCCTGGACTCAGGTCATGGCACAAGTCTTGTATTGATGGGACCTCTGCAGCCTGGACCTGGAGGGACACAGAATTTACGGCATCAGATAGTCCCTTGCAGTAGTCCAAAATCAAATCGTCTGTGATGTTCACTAGCGCTGCAGTCGGAACCGATGGCAACCTCATAGCTCTCCCCATTAGCACTTCATGTGGAGAGAGGCCTGTTCTTCTATCAGGTGTGCTACGTATGCTCATGAGAACTACTGGAAGTGCGTCTGGCCAACTCAGGGATGTCGATGAACAAACCTTAGCCAGTCTGGACTTGATAGTGCTGTTAATTTGCTCTACGATCCCTGAAGCTTCTGGTCGATAGCTGCAGTGTAACTTCTGATCGATGTTTAAAGCTGAACACAGCATCTTTACCACTTCGCTATTGAAATGAGTTCCTCTGTCCGATTCCAAAGAGGATGGCACCCCAAACCTCGGTATCAACTCTCTAAGTAACAATTTTGCTACTGTAAGTGTATCGCACCTACGTGTAGGGTAAGCCTCAACCCATCTAGAAAATATGCAAACAATCACTAGCACATATCTGAGTCTGTTGCATGGAGGCATTTCTATGAAGTCAATCTGCATCCTATTGAAAGGCCCCCCAGACCTTCCTATGTGACTCAAGGTAACTGGTGTTCTCTTACCCACATTTAGTTGCTGACAGATCGTACATCGCTGACACACTGCTTCTGCCGCTACTCTAAATTTAGGGTTAAACCACGTTTGCCTGAATACTCTCACCATAGCATCTCTTCCTATGTGAGCTGATCCATGCAATTTTCTTGCCATCGGACTAATGAGTTCATTTGGTAATACTGCCCTTCCGTCGGCAGACACCCAGAAATTCATTTCACTTTTCTCGCACCCAGCTGTTTCCCAGCCCTTTTTCTCATCATCTGGTGCATTTTCCTGTACTGCTCTCAATTCGTCCCATGTATCTACGGTATCTAATAACATGGTCAATTCAGTCATTCCCTGGATTCCCCCCACTTTTGCATCAGTGTGAGAATATCCCTGCTCTGCGCAGTAACGCGCTACCTCATCGGCATATTTATTTCCTAATGATACAAAATCCGTATTCTTTGTATGAGCTACACATTTGACCACAGCTATGGCCATTGGTTTTTGCAAAGCCTCTAACAGAAGTTTCACGAATTCTCCATTCCTAATCGGAGAACCCGAGGAGGTCATGTAACCTCTTTGAGACCACAACTGCCCGTAATCATGAACTACGCCAAATCCATACTGACTATCGGTGTATATAGTGACTCGAAGTCTTTCGCCTGCTAAGCAAGCACGAGTCAAAGCCACAATTTCAGCTACCTGTGCGGAGTGTACTCCTTCCAGGCAAGCGGCTTCTATAACTCTGGTAATCGTGCATACTGCATAAGCTGCTCTCAGCTGACCGACATCGTTTCTTACGCATGAACCATCAACGAAGAAAATTTCGTCTGGGTCAGTCAACGGCTCATCTACGATATCAGGTCTCGGTTTGGTACATAGTTCAGTCACATCGAGGCAGTCATGTTCTGTACAATTTTCATCTTCCACTTCGTTCGGAAGTGGCATCAAGGTTGCAGGATTCAAGACAGAGCATCTTTTTAGGGTCACATTCTCGGCAGCCAATATGACCTGCTCGTAGCGTGTGAGCCTGCTGTTCGTCAGATGCTGAGTCTTCGTCCTTGTCATTAACAGTTCTACTGAATGTGGTACATACACTTCTAACGGATGACCCATAACTACGCTCTCAGATCGTTCAATGCTGACACCCGTTGCAGCTACGGATTTGAGACATCCGGGCAACGCTGCGGCTACTGGATCTAATGTAGCCGAAAAGTACGCCACTGGCCTGCGCGCATCTCCATGGACCTGTGCCAATACCGCTAAAGCGCATCCCTCTCTCTCGCAGCAGTAAAGCAAAAAAGGTTTCTTATAATCCGGCATTCCTAGAGCCGGGGCGCGACATAAGTCCTCCCTCAGCTGCAAAAACGCCATCAAACAATCTTTGTCCCATGGTACCGGATCACTTACTCCTTTGTGCGTCAGTTGTAATAAAGGTTTGGCCTTCAGTGAAAAGTTTGCTATCCACTGTCGACAATAACCAACCATGCCTAAAAACATCCTGACTTCTCTTTGTGTTGTAGGCGCGTTCATTTTCATAATCGCCTCAATTCTGTCTGGAGACACCTTCCGCTTTCCCTTCTCAATCCTGTGGCCCAAGTATTGCACCTCAGTCTTACAATATTGCAACTTACTTGGAGACACCTTATGTCCGTTCTCAGCCAAGTGATTTAACAAGGTGATGGTGTCTTCTCTGCAAGCTTCCTCAGTTTCTGACGCAACAAGGAGGTCGTCTATGTACTGGACCAGAACTGAATTCTTGGGCAGTACTAGACTCTCAAGATTTCGTTTCAATAACTGGTTAAAGATCGATGGGCTCTCTGTATACCCCTGAGGGATACGACACCATGTTAAAACGCGATCTTCCAGTTTGAAAGCGAAAAGATATTGGCTCTCTTCATCTAACGGTATCGAAAAGAAAGCCTGACACAAATCTATCACTGTGAACCATTCAGCTTGGAACGGTATCTGAAACAATATCACTGATGGATTCGGTACCACTGGACAACATGAGACAACAATGTTATTAATCTTTCGAAGATCCTGTACTATTCTGTATTTTCCACTAGGTTTCTGCAAACCCATGATCGGGGAGTTACATGGACTTCCCACGATCTCCTTTAGTATTCCCTGCTTAATCATGGATTCGATCACGGGCTTTATTCCTGCGATCGTCTCCGGTGTCAACTTGTATTGTGGTGTTCTTGGATACTCAGCATTGAGTCTTACCAAGATTTTTACCGGTTCTACTCCTTTGATCAATCCTATTTCTTCCCCAGTAAAATCCCACACCTCAGCTGAGACTTTCTCCCTCAGGTCCTGTGGAAGCTCCTCCACTGTTAAGGTGGGATAAAGTTCCACGCATTCCCTTGAGTTTACAACTTTAAAATCAGCGTCCTCATCATTGGTCTGCACTTCTACTCCTTCTGGTGTGCAATGTATCGTGCAATTCAGTTTGCACAGCAAATCTCTCCCTAATAAGCACACAGGACTAGAATCGCAGATCACGAACTGATGTTCGTCACTGTAATTCCCTATCCTCACCGACACTGGTTCGGTCAAGGGATTTGTCATCCTTTTGTTCGCAACTCCTACCACCTGTACCGTTTCTCCTGACATTGGCAGACCCGGGACTACCGCAGATCTCAACGTAGATCGAGTGGCCCCTGTATCCACCAAAAAGGTTGTAGGACATCCCGCTATTTCAGCCTCTACGTATGGTCCTCTCTGATCTACTTCCAAGGCGGCTCCTAGAGTACAGTCTTCGTCCCTACTAGCCCGCTGCCCTGTAAGAGGATCAACGTAGTAACATTCCTCTCCCCCTACAAACAATGGCATCTGTCTGTAGGTTTTTCCTCCGTTCGTGATGCGAGGTGGTTGAGGAAACGGGGCTCGAGGAGTCTGAGTCCCCCCTTTGACAAACTTGCCCTTCGGGACTGTGGCTCCCTTAACCACGTTGTTCTGAACCTCTTCCTCCTCCTGCTCTAATTCCCCTGTCTCAACGTTGTAAGGACACTCGCGTCGCCAGTGTCCCACCTCGTTACACTGATGGCATCTCGTCTTCTTTTTCAGCGTCTCGATATCCATTCTCGGTCTCGGTCTTCCTTCCTCGTCTCTGCTCTGATTATCCTGTTTCTTTGCCTGCGTCCCTGTTCCCTGCTGTCGCTGTTTATCCTTTCCAGCAGCTTGCATTTGCACTAACATTAGCTTTTCTTTAAGCTTCTTTGCCTTCGAGTCTATCTCGTCACTACAATACCTTGCATACCTCAGAATCTCGTCTAAAGGTTTGTTCTGCCAACAGATCAGATGCTGTTGGATCATTAGGCATATTTCTGGTCTTAATCCTAAGACAAACTTTGAAACAAACTGTCCTATGTCCTTGGGATCCATCACATCTAACCCGCTGTATTGCTTGAATGCTTTCAGCAACCTCTCGTAAAACTCATGCACTGTCTCTTTCGGCTCTTGGGTAGTCCGATCTATCTTTACCCAGTCTATGTCTTGTACCGGCACTTTCTCTTTTAGCCACGTTATTACCCTCTCGTACTTTTCCATGACTCTATGAGATGGACCATTCGTCCTGGCTTCTCTCGTTGGCTCACAAGTGGGCCAGTCAACACTAAGCTTGCACGCTGTCCATAAGTCTCCGGGTACTACGATGTCGAACAGTGTGTTCAAATCGACCCACAGTACCTTTGAGATCTTCACGAATCTTTCTACCTGCTTATACCACTCGACAGGATTATCTCTAAGCTTTGGGAAGGAATTGGTGAATGCCGCCAAATCCCCCCTAGTCCAGGGCACATGGACGTAGCTTCCGTTCGCGACCTCTCGCAAAGGGAAGGCTTCCATTCGCATCAAATCTGTGTCCTGGGAACCCTCAAGTACACTCCGTCTAACGGAGCCCTTTCTGGACCATCTTTCCTCCCATCTATCTAGATCTCTCCATATTCTGATACTTACGATCAATTCCCTTATGTGTACTTTCAGCGCGATCGTTCTGCGATCATCCAAATCCTGATCTGTGCAAGTTAGCCTGTGGTTACTCTGTAAAGCCTTAGTTCGTGACAGGTCTACCATGTACCTGTTTGCTAAATTAGATAAGTTCTCATGAACTGACCTCGCTCTTCGAGTAATATCTTTGGATAGAAACAGTATCTCAGCTGGTGTATATGAGTTTAATCTCTCTAGTTGTACTGTACCATCAATCAATTCATCCAGATCTGCCTTCAAACTCATCACATCAAGCCGTTTCGCTTTTATTTCGGCTTTCAGCATCTCAGTTCTATGTTCTTCCCTCATATCCCTCTCACCTCCACTGTGCGCCCTACGCCTGAGCACAGGTGAGTTATGAGGAGCTCTGCTTCCTTCTCTTCGTTCCCACCCCTCGAGATCCCAAGCCTTTCCATCTCCCCGTGGGGTATGGTGGAATAACGCTCCGTCCCCCAACCCTACATTCCGATTTCTAAGCTCGGTTTCTCCAGATGTGAGATAGGATTCACCGTTCGATTCTAACCCATTATAACTTGCTTTTTGTCTGGTGTCACTTAATAAACGATAGGGTCCGTCACGGCCCTCCATGTTCCCGTGACCTCTTTCGCGATCACCGGTAGAATGGCGAGACGTTTCGCGACTTCCTATGTTTTCGTGACTCTGACCACTATCTCCGGATGTATGTCGAGACGCTTCGCGACTCTCCATATTTCCGTGACTCCAATGTCTTGCATTCTCACCTGGGGCATGGTGTGTGCACCTGAAGGTATTCCGGTACTCCTGTGTCCTATGTTCCCCTTCACTAAAGGTGACACGAGGCACCTCGCCACACCCTGCACTTCTGTCTTCGCACATTAGCCTATTGCTGTTCTCAGTAGGATAGGTATCTCTTCTGCTCTCTTGGCTTCTCCCCTCCCACTCGGCGCTGCTTTCGCCAGCTCCACAATGAGAGAGAATCCTATTATCCTGCCCTCTCCACTCGGCTCCTGTTTCTAAACTTTTATTCCGAGCTTCTTCGGCAGCGTCCCATTCTCTCAGGTATTCCCTTAGTTCCTTATGGGTTTTCGGTTTAGGACCCCTCAAATCCATTGACCCTCTTCGACCTCGCTGTTCTACTCTGGGACCCGTTGCGGAATCAAATGGGGTACTCCGACTTATTGGTGCTCGTATCTGCCTGTGGGAATTCATTGTGGCATTCCTATTGTCCTCTTCTGCTCTTTCATTATCCCACCGTGCCTGTTCATCCTGCTGGACCCCTTCCGGGTTATAGATTGACACAATAGGACCTATGGTGACCGGAACCTGTAAAGCGTCCGGCATCTGGTATGACCTAGCGCATTGCGTCTCTGGCACGTTCTGGACCACAAGTCTTCCCACTACTCTCTGTTCTGGACTAGTTTGGGGTATCTCTACGGTCTTAGTAGCGTCCCACTCTGATACCGGGATCGACTTATACTCTCCCCACCTAGTTCCGTCTACTTGCGGTAATATGGGACTCGCAAGTTCACCGCTATATGGAGGTGGTTTATCTGTTAACAACCTGTCTATTAGATCCTCCTCCGACTCACTTTCCTCATCTTCCTGTTCTAGAGGTTTTCTTTCTCCCGTAGCCTCTATCATGGTGAACAATTTGTCCGCTTCTATCTTTTGCACCCTCCATTTCTTGGCTTCATCGTCCCATTTAGCATCCTGCACTGCCTTTACCGATCTTCTCACTCTTTCTTGTCGCCTCTTTACGCCCCTTTCGTGTGCTGTTCTAAACCACACACCAAGAGCTTCAAATTGTGTTGGCCTCGGTAGAGGTCTCATTGAAAGCATCGTCGCCTTCAGTTGGTTCAACACTTCTAATTTAAACGTTCCGAATCTTGGAAACGCCAGTTCTTTTTGCCCTTCAGTTAGCCTATGCCACTCAGAAATCCACAGTATTGAATGTAAGCCTACATTTACTGCCATATGATATGCTGGTGTGCCTTCTGGTGGAGCTTCTTCTCCGGCATATAAATTTCTCCTTTTCTTTTTAAAGATTTTCCCTAAACCCTTAAAACACTTCATTTTGCTTGATAACAACCACCAGTCCCTGTGCGACTCTCGCTAATCAGCCTATCCCAGCACGGTTCTACGCTGACGTCACTTGTATCTTCTTCAGCAGCTTCCCTCGTTTCTTAACTCGTCTCACGATTTCGCATGCGTTTTCATTCATACATTGAAAAATGACTACTTCCGTCCAAGCGATCACTTTTCTCTGACTGTACGGCCACAGTCTAACTGTAATTGCTACCTCAACTGGCACAGCGTCTTTCCTCTTACGGTCGGACACTTGCCTCAACTGATAGGTTACTTACGCACAGTAGACGTACGACCAGCGTCCGCTACTCATTCACTCACACATACGCTCCCCCTATCATCGGTCTGTCGGGAAATCAATGGTACCTCATGACCCCCTTTCAGTGGTAGACAAATTACTCTAGGTGTTCGATACACCCGAACCACTTAAGTCCTCTGGACATAAGATTTCATCCAGTTGCGCGCGCTCACAACTTTCCCTCAATCACACTACAGGCATTCAACTCCGCTTGACATTACAACACAGGAACAACATAAAACACCGCAATCTTACAACGCATGACCCTTATACTCACTCTCGACCGATTCTGCTGCTTTTCTCTCGACTCACCGTCAGCACCGTCTTCGGCTGCGATTCTTCTTCTGGTCGACGATGACTAGGGACCTTGGGGTAAACTAACCTGGCCTAGGTCGTCTTCCTCAAGAAGATAACCATCATTACTCTGCTACCAACTGCGGGGAACGGGATTTTGATATCAATTTATGAGTATGATAAATTTAATAAAGAATCCCATTCGTCTGTTTTGGACCGCTCTTATCTGTCATTGAGGAAAGGACCACCCCCGCATTGGTTAGACAAACCCCATTAACTGACGCCACTCTGAAGAACCACTTACAACTGATGAAGTTTTAAGAGTTTATATAAAGATTAATTTGAATGCGATACAATCCACTCAAAATAAAATCTCAAAGTATACAAAATATAACATCGATTATATCATCAGCTGCTTAAGCTTCGGTGTGAAGTGGTTTCTTCTGCGTCATCTGCAGTAAGATAAAAAAATCATCAAGTTAATCTGTCCCTACTCTATGCTATGTGACAACCCTACTTCGCAAGTTCTTCCCTAAAAAGGTGTCAGCAGTTTGTCTCCCTAAGAAGTTCAAACTCTCTTTAGCCTCTAAAGGAAATCTTAAGTTTCAGAAGCAGTACCCTATCTGCCTACCCATCTGCTCTTTAAGGGTCCTCGGCCTACTGCTCCCTTGCGCTATGATGTCTCAGCGCATCTGCTCAAGGCATCTACCCTCGCCCTTGCTCTGAGCAATTCGTCTCGCTATTCCTAATCTCCCAATTGCTACCTCCTCCCCGGGGTGCTGTCCCTAAAATACACAATCACCGTGTGAGTGGAACGCCCCTTGACGCCCACCACGGACTTCCCCCGATGATGTCAACTTCCTGCTTCTTCCATTGGTCCACTCTTCACGTCGTCCGTTAAGTTGACCCTTCTCCTTTGGATGTCATCTTCATCATTTCATCGTCGACATTTATTGATTCTTTCAGATCATGTAACATATGAAGTTAGACAAGGCCTTAACTCCATATCTCTTAACTTGACCCTGCTAGGTCCTGTGAATGGTCTTGTCAAAACATAGTCCACCTCAAAAGTGTCTCTCCTCACGTTCGAGCAATAAGCTCCGTCCGGCATTGTCACCTTAAATCTAACAAGTGCTAGACTTCTCGGCTCTCATGTCCACATCAAGCTATTTACGACCTTCACAAGACCACTAAATTACATTTCATATGACTATGCTCCTTCGAGCTCTTGACCAGTTAGGTTACATACACAAATGACCTAAACTCTTCCAGTATTCCTTCAAAAAGCCCTTTACACAGCATAACCTTTGGCATACATTTATTTTCGTATTTTAGCAAAGCCCTAGTTATACTTAAACATTCTACATCAAATATATGAAATATATTGAATACGACTACATAGAATATAACTTATGCATTTTCCTTGGTTACATCTTTATGTAAGTTCTCTTATACATTTATCCACGTTTCTCCACATTTACGTCTTTCCACGTCATTTTCCTCGCCGCTTCTCCCAATGTAAAGTTACACATTTAAAGTTACACACGTACACGAATTCTACTGTGCACGCTCTACATTTCATAAACATTTATACACATTTCTATACAATTGTCCTTCATGTATACGGGGTTTCTAAACTTAATGCATTTCAACATGTGAATACATTTACCTTTCCTATATCAGGTTATCACATTCATTGGCCCTTATGCTGCATTTGCCAACTTTTCATTACGATATGCGTTTCATTCCTACGTTTATAACATATACGTCTAAATATGGCTACTATATACTTTTCGTTCAAATTGCGCTCTCTCAGGGTTCACCCATACCTGCGGCAGCTGTAATTCCAGCATCTTGGAATGAGAACCATCGGTTATACCGCAATCACCAGCGTCCTGGTTCCGAATCCTGGCAGTGGCTCTTGTAATGGGGGTGTTTTGAAATTCATACGCGGTTCTTATCAGCCCAGCAGACTCCGCTGATGCAAACAGGGGGAGTTTCCCTCTGCCAGGGTGTGAGCTCTTTGCCAGGTTGGTAGATGGTTCTCCACCCCTCTGCCATCTTCTCATGCGTAAATCCAAGGCTTGTGGGCTCATTGGACATCTCCTGGTCAGATGCATCTAGGGCCCCTCCACGTCTGTCATTCGTGCAGTTGTATCCCATCCTACATCAATACAGGGCTCAGCACCTTCGCAACCAACCTCCTTGACACTTCTCAATACATCCTTATCGTCTTGAACACACACACACACTCTCGCACAAATGCTCGCACACACGTGCACATACACGCTCACATACACACACTACGCTAACACACTCACATAATGCACGCACACACATGCACACACACATTCGCACACACTCACACACATGCACATACACACACAGACAGGCATTCACACCCACACACATACTCTCACAACATACTCTCACACACACACACTTATACACATGCATGCACACATGCACACACACACACACACTTATACACATGCAGACAGACACATAAACACACATTCACACACAGAGACACACACATATTCACACACAGACACACACACACACACAGACGCACACCGACGCACAGACGCACCTAAAACAGGCACAACATCGCTTAATGCACATGCATCATTTCTACTTTATAAGGGGCGTTATATATTGCCCTGGTAAATAATTATACTACAGGGTACGTTATTCATCAGTTGTGATAAATAACACCTATTATCAGTTTCTGGGGAATAACGGTGTTTAATGCACCATAATCTGCATGATATGGTAAATACTGTATGTTTTCCTCTGTTAAATTTCAGCAAATTGGACCTGCTGAAATGTACCGAATGCAGGGCTATTTAACACATCCGATAAATATCAGACGCGTTAAATAAAACCAAACTCGTAATTCTGTCCTGTGCGTAAACGGTTTACGCATGGGATGGAATTTAACGAGCCATTCTTAATGAGGCCCGAGAGGCTATAGTTGTAAAGTCATCCCTCCAGCAGCTCAATGCAAGCACTCGAGTGGAGGTGAAAATATACACCCAGACAGTCCATATCATTAGGTGAAAGAGAAACACCCCACTGGGCGGAGCCAACACTGATTGAAAAATTCTTGAGCCAATGACTGAAAGAGGCGGGCGGAAGAAAGCCAGTGGTTGAAAGGAGTGGACCCAACGCCCACTCTACATATACATTGTAAGCAATAGGTCTGCTTAACAACTGTACTGTCTAATCTCAGACCTAAACATACAACAAAAAGCTCCACACAAAGACAAACGCACACACAAGCATGCACCCACCAACACACACATGCATGCAAGCACCCACCAATACACACATATGCATGCGCCCCCACACACAAACATACACACATGCATGCACCCACCCACACACACATACATGCACCCACCCACACACACACACACACACAAAGACAAATGCATGCACCCACCAACACAAACATACACATGCATGCACCCACACACACACACACACACACACACACACATACACCCACCCTCACACACACACACACACCCACACACACACCCACAAACACACACATGCATGCACCCACCCACACACACACAGGCACCCACACACACACATGCACGCACACACACACACACACACATGCACACACCCACACACAGACACACACATGCACCCATAAACACACACATACAAAGACAAATGCATGCTCCCACCAACACAAACGCACACATGCATGCACCCACCCTCACACACACACACACACACACACACACACACACACACACACACACACCCACCCACCCACACACCCACAAACACACACATACATGCACCCACCCACACACACACATGCACGCACCCACACACACACACACATGCACACGCCCACACACAGACCAGGGGCGGCATTAGGCATGTGCAAGCTGTGCACCTGCACAGGGCCACCAAACCCCAGGGGCCACCACGCCAATATATATCCTTAATAAAATAATCCTCTGAGAATGGATGCATATTTGCGTGGCGGCTCCTGGCAGGGATTAGGCGGCCTACGGTTCTGTTCCACTTTCAAACCCCCTGACCCCCCTCTTCACTGGCCTCCGCGCCTGCGTTCCTCCGGGGGCCCTTACCTACGCTCCTTGCCCAGGGCCGCCATGAGCCTAGATCCGCCCCTGCACAGACACACACATGCACCCACAAACACACACACATGCATGCACCTACCCACCCGCACACACGTTGTCTCTGCACCGTGAGCTTAAGTTCAAACCTTCAAGCTGCGGCTCTGGTTCATTTTACAGTTTCTAAGAAATGTGACGCTTGTCTCTGACTGCTTTGAGAAAACCCTTCAGTCCAGTTACTGTTTGGTTTTTCTTTGCATTACTCACCCCCTGCTGAGACATTCTGCCTGTGAATTTGAAATAAAGCATTGAGTGCATTCCCTTCACATTCCTAGCTCCCCGCCTGGCTCTTTCCCCACTGAATGTGCACATTATGGTTGTGGTTAACCCTTCACTTTACAGTCATCTTGCAGCATGTTTCCTCAGCTCGCCCTCAATCTCTACTGGCCAGACTCTATGGCGGACGGTGCTGGTGTGTCAGGGACACGCAGCATACACAGCTGCCAGCACACATGGGTGGCAGCAGATCAGTACTCTGCGGTTTCCACCCAAGTGCAGCGCCTCGACACCCGCTCGGGTGATAGATAGTGTGTGATGTGAATACATATAACATAACCTCCCATGTGTGCCGCTGCAGGTGCATTATCCTTGCATGTGCACAGGGACGGCAGCAGGGGTGACCAGGGTTGCAGCTGCAACCCCGGCATGCCTTTGTTACACCTGGCACCGCTGATGCTACTCCTAGTCTCACGAGGCATGAGGGCAGAGGCAGAACATGTGAAACATCTGGAAAAAACAAGTTTAGTTTCTATAGTGTCCACAGCAGCGCCACAATCTACTTTGCTGCTGATGAAAGAGTGGGTATTGTGGGGCACTTTGGGCATGTGATGTCACCTTGAACGCCCCTGCCATTTTGGTAAATTAACATTCGTGCATGTGTCTTTATGCACCTGCCCTGATCATACCAGAGCTCGAGGAAGGGCCTCCTGAAAGTGACACCACAGCTCCAGCAGCTTGGCTTAGAAGAAACAGCTCCTTCTTTTCCACTCATTACAACCACGCCAGGGATACAGGTCTGAGGAGAAGAGCCGCGTGGCAGCGACCAGATCTAAGACTTTGTGAATCAACATGGCTGATTTGGGACTTCTAAGGAGCAGTCTTGGTGCATGGCTGCTCTTTACTGGACCCTTTCCCTAACATTGTTATTTTTGGTGCAAACTTTGGTCTGCTTTTCACGTGTGTTTGCTTAGTAAGCAGTAAAATAATTGCTATCTATTGTTCATTTTGAACAGTTTTCTACCATATGTATCAGACTTCCAGCCACACCGGTTCAGTTGCTATCCCTCCAAGGTCTGCTTCCTGCACTTTGCCTCATTCTTTTCATTCAATTTATTTGTGACCATGAGTTCACATAAATAGAGTGAGAAAGTTGATTATTATTTCCAGTGGATGGTAGTCCACCACAGTAATAAAGTCACTTTTCTTGCTAGGTCCAGTGAAGGTTTCAGTGGTTGAAACCTGAACTCAACCTCAGGAGCTATGGCAGAGAGCAGACAGGCTTACTTACGAAGATGAAAGATGTCTAGAGGATTTAGAAGCAACAAGACAGTTAAAAACTCGGAAGCCCAACACAATAAAAATCCCACTCCAAATTACCCAAAATAGAGAATATTTTAATGAACAGAATAAAATGAATGAATGAATGAATGAGCGATGGTTTCTTCTATAGTGCACGGTTATTCAAGAGAGTGTACAGGCACTGCTTAGGCGGCTCAGTGTGGACCAAAGGCGAGGGCCACTTACCTATCCTCACCCAAGTCTGAATAAGAAAGTCTTCAGTGCTTTTTAAAATGCTGCTTCACCCAAGCTGGTTCGCCATACCAGCTGCCTCCGCAGGGAAGGAAGAGCCGCCACCCTTGTTGCCTTTTGAAATGGGGAACCACAATTATTCCAGCTTTGCTGGAATGCAGGAGTCTTCTAGGACTGTATTCCTTAATTCTTTCATTTAAGCAACCAAATCCCTTGTTGTGGAGGGCTTGATGCACCTTTGTACTTTATACGTCTTCAAACTGGCAGCCAGGGAGGTCTCTCCCAAAACAATGATACTTTTATTCAGACGTGTAACAGTCATATTTTGCATAACTTGTAGCTGCTGGATCAGATGTTCCGGGAGGAACAGATATAACATTTTGGCATAGTCCAAGTTACAGCGGTAGCTTGGACACCAAAGTGACAAAAATTCAATAAGAGGAACTGGAGATATGAATTTTTTATGTTTTAAATAAAAATACCTTCTGACTAGCATCTGAAATGGAAGTAAACAATCCATAGCGGGGCAAAGCAACAGCCCAGATAGCCATTAGATGAATTCCACGTGAAACCATTGACTTTTAATGTGAAAGGTATGAGCAGGAAAAAATCTAAATTCTCATCCAAGGAAGGTCCCTCGCGGGCCAGACACTTTTGGTGCCATCACCTGGTGAAGATTGCTATGGTCAGAGTGAGTCACGTTTTTAGAGCTGGGATTCCACCTCCAGAGAATAGCTGAAAGCTGTATCCGATCATGGCTCCACAAGGCTACATACCTTCTCTGCGAGGTTCCTACTGCTGTGGAAAAGCTCTGAACTGGAGCAACCTGAATCTATTGCCCAGAAGCAACAAATCTTTGTCAGATACACTTGGCAGGTTTATCCCGGTTCTCAGAAGGCCTTCAGAGCCATGTTTCTAAGTCCAAGGTTTCTCATGTTGTTAGGAGGAGCACTCTTTGACTCAGCCAAGGGTCCCAGGACCTCAGGAACAACACTTGGAGGGTCAAGACTCACTCCAGCAGAAACCACCAGCAGGGTCCAGGGTAGACTCCGTTGGTACTGGTCAGCTTGGATCTGCAGAAAAAGGGGCTTTTAGAACCTTGTTGTGTTCTTGTAGCTTAACAAGTCAGACAACTGAACCTTGGAGCCCACTTCTTCGTCCTGGGTACAAGTAGAAGCAGGACCAACCTTTTAGGTCTACTCACAGGTTGTAACAGAAGACGCAGTCCTTCTTCCACAGGTGCAGTGTTCTGGAGAAGGTGCACAGGAGTGCCACATTTTTGCTTGGCACTAGCATGTGGGTGGGAGTGACTCCTGGCCATGCTCTAATCAATGGGAACAATGTTTGCAGGTGTAAATCTACCCACTAGCTGAAGTTTCTGTGTGCCCTACTGCGAACAATCTTACAGTGCACCTCTTTACCTGAATCCAACATGGCAGAACATTTCCTCCATCGCGCAGAGCTCCTGTACCCATCCAAGAGGTTTGGCGAGGGTAATGACAACCCTTTCTTTGTGGTCACTCAAAACCGGTTAATCTTCTAATGGGATTGGTGTGAGGATGACTAGAGGGCCAGAGGATGGAGCCAGCACAAGTGTTAGCTACATCTAACTGTGACAAGGTAGGCCTCCTTGAAGTTCATTAACACAGCCTAGATTGTCATCCTATCTGAGGGACAGAACAGCTCTCCTCACCCAAGCCCATGTCTGAGTTCCGAGAACAGTGTTCACACCTCATCAAGGTGTTATTTAGCTACTGAGTGACAGATGAAAGCTACAGAAATAGACTTCTAGAGACTTTTAAAAGCACCCTTTAAAACATATTTATTATAAATCTGAATTTCCCAATGAATTCAGCTTGTAATAAATATTTTAAAGAGTTCAAGAATTAACTTTGTAGCTATTTCCTAAGTGGAGATAGCACTATTTCATTTTATTATTACCTCCCAATACTTTCCTATGGAACAGCTAGCCCTACTACAGTGAAAATGGCTTTCATGGCCTTTTCACTGAAAGGACATGTTTAACATTAAATATTTACATGTCCTACTTTTACATACCATGCACCCTGCCTTTTGGTCATTTAAGGCCTAATAGGGGGTGACTTGTTAATCTTTATGAAGAGAGGTTAGGCTTTTCAAAAAGGGTTCCTTCGGCAGGTGGAATTTGCAGTTTTAAAACTGCAGAGATGGGCTATAGTGGTAGGCCGGCAGTTGTGCTTTGCATTGTCACTATAGTGGTACACAAAGTGTGCTGCAGTCCACTAGTGACATATTACATACTGGCCCTGGGTACACTTTGTACCATATACTAGGGACGTACAAGTCAGTTAGATATGCCAGTTATGTGTGCAGCCAATTTTAGCATGGTTAGGGGTCACATCACATGTACTGGGCTCTGGTTAGGAGAGTTACAGTGCACAGACTAAAAAATAAAAACAGCAGCATCAGTCCAAATAAAACGGGGGTGATCATTCAAAAAGAGTTATTTATCTACATATCGCTTTAACGTTTACTGAATAGATGTTGGTTTTTATTAATGTTTAGCCAAGAACCTGGGCATATGGTTTAACGAAGATTTGAGGTTCGCAGAGCAGATCAAGCGATTGACGGGTGCCTGCTTCGGGACCCTCAGATCTCTGAGTAGATTCTTTCCTCTCTTACCCCAGCCAGCTAAAGAAACGGTCGCTAGGGCCCTCATATTGTCCCGCCTGTATTATGCTAACGCTTTGTATCTGAGTTCCCCTTCCTTTCTGGTTAATAAACTTCAGCTTATCCAGAATGCTGCCCCAAGACTCCTGCTGGGTATCTCTAGACGAAACAGCATAAGACATCAATTGGCTACTCTTCACTGGCTGCCGGTGGCCCAAAGAGTCCAATTCAAGGCTCTGGTACTCACGCATCGAGCCCTTCATGAAACTGGTCCTGCCTACCTCAGGAAAAGAGTGACTTTCCATGTCCCAAGTCGCCACCTAAGGTCGGCTTCCCAACGAAGGATGGTAGTTCCCCGCTTCCGGCGAACCAGATTGGGCGGTCAATCTTTTTCGGTCAAAGCCGCTGCCCTCTGGAATTCCCTCCCATTCACTCTCAGGGACACCAGAGACCTTGGTTGCTTTAAGAAGCTCATTAAGACCCATATTTTTAACATAGCCTATTAAAGTTGTTTTGTTCTTCTGTTCAGCTCTCGACTTCTCTGTGGTTATGCTTCGCGCCAGGATACTCTAGAGTAATTGTGCGCGCAATAAATATCCATATAACATAACATAACATATTTGTTTTCCTCACTGCTCTCCCATGTATTAGTTTTACCATTGGTGTACAGACCAAATGTAACGTAAAATAACGTAACATGACACAACATGATGCCACAGAACAATTCTTGCAAGACATTTAGTTAGGCCTAATATGGTCCCCCTCAGCTCGCTGTTGTGGGAGTTCGAACTTAAGCATCTTAGCTCACTTGTAACAACACCTGTCTGGTGGATTTCTAAAGCCATGCTATACTTTGCTATGCAGATTGCTGTTAATTCACCCAATACACTAAGTAAAAATCTACATGAAAACATCACAAACAACCTCACAGGAGAAGCGTGCTCGCTGGAGTGCCCCAAACAAACATTGCCACTGAACTATATTTGTGTCCGAGAGGCAGACAAAGTGCTGGAGATATTAAGAACCTTAAGTCTTGAGCAAACTCCTAGCCAAACTACCCTCCATCTTCTCTCTCACTAGAGCTAATTATTCTCTCTGTAAACACATAAATAAATAAAAAGTAAATACTACCTTCAAAACCTTCAGGTCTCACCTACTAGAGTCTAAAAAGGTACGCTAATATAGACTTAATGCCTGCCATAGCCTGTTACACTGGCCATTAAAGGCCCGCAGCAGCGTTAAAAGCCCGAGCAGAAGGCGTGGGCCTTTAACAAGGGAGCAGGTCTTTAATGGCCAGTATAGCCTACTACATTTAATGTGCTAAGTTTAGTAGAACATTCCGCCCTTATGTATGTATGTATGGGATTTATAAAGCTCTGGAATCACCCCCGTAGGGGTATCTCCGCGCTATTCGAAAGAGAGGGTACAGGACGAGCACAAATCAGTTCTGGAATACTTCCTTTTTCAGGAGTTTTCTGAAACGAAGCAGACTGGGGCATTTGCGTAAAACCTCCGGCAGAGTTTTCCAGTATTTTGGGGCAAGGTATGCAACAGTTCTACCACATGTACGTAATGTCCTGTAGTGGGGGACCACAAGCAGTCCTTTCCCTTCAGATCTAAGCAGTCTACCTGGGCAATAGACTTTAAACTTGTCTGTCAAATAGCTAGTACTTCCACCATAAAGCGCTTTATGGGCGAGGCAGCCATGTTTGAATTTGATTCTTTGGCGGATAGGAAGCCAGTGAAGCTGTTTCAGCAATGGCCTAGAGGAGGTACAAGCTGGCTTTTTTACAGAGCCAAGCGTGCAGCAGCATTCTCTATGTTCTATGGCTCTAAAGCAGGTCTGCTGACCTGGTTCTCCGGCTTTAGAGCAGCTCTGCTGACCTGGTTCTCTGGCTCTAAAGCAGCTCTGCTGACCTGGTTCTCTCCCTCTAAAGCAGCTCTGCTGACCTGGTCCTCTCCCTCTTAAGCATCTCTACTGACCTGGTTTCTCTGGCTCTACAGCAGCTCTGCTGAACTGGTTCTCTGGCTCTAAAGCAGCTCTGCTGACCTGGTTCTCTGGCTCTAGAGCAGCTCTGCTGACCTGGTTCTCTTGTTCTAATGCAGCTCTGCTGACCTGATTCTCTCCCTCTAAAGATCTCTGCTGACCTGGTTTCTCTGACTCTACAGAAGCTCTGCTGACCTGGTTCTCTGCCTCTAGAGCAGCTTTACTGACCTGGGTCTCTGGCTCTAGAGCAGCTCTGCTGACCTGGGTCTCTGGCTCTAGAGGAGCTCTGCCGACCTGCTACTTAGGCTGTAGAGCAGCTCTGCTGACCAGGTTCTCTGGCTCTACAATGGCTCTGCTGACCTGGTTCTTTGGCTCTAAAGCAGCTCTGCTGACCTGGTTTTCTAGCTCTGCAGCAGCTCTGCTGACCTGGTTCTCTGGCTCTACAACGGCTCTGCTGACCTGGTTCTCTGGCTCTACAGCAGCTCTGTTGACCTGTTCTATGGCTCTGAAACAGCTCTGCTGGCCTAGTTCTCTGGCTCTAAAGCAGCTCTGCTGACCTGGTTCTATGGCTCTAAAACCGCTCTGCTGACCTGGTTCTCTGGCTCTACAGCAGCTCTGCTGACCAGTCCTATGACTCTAAAACAGCTCTGCTGACCTGGTTCTCTGGCTCTAAAGCACATCTGCTGATCTGGTTCTCTAGCTCTAGAGCAGCTCTGCTGACCTGGTTCTTAGGCTCCAGAGCAGCTCTGCTGGCCTGGTTCTCTGGCTCTACAGCAGCTCTGCTGACCTGATTCTTTGGTTCTAGAGCAGCTCTGCTGACCTGGTTCTAAAGCAGCTCTGCTGACCTGGTTCTAAAGCAGCTCTGCTGACCTGGTTCTCTCCCTCTATGCAGCTGAATTCACATTTTGCGAGGGTGGGGGGCTGTAGCAGGAGAGGCTGTCAGCGGCCATTACAAGCGTGTAAACCGTTGCAAATTAGAAAAAAAAGTGCTACCAGTCCTTTAAAGGAAAGAGTGTAAATCCGCCCGTAAAAGAGCCAATCACAGTGGGCTTGCGTGAAAGGAGACAGGCTGGCAACAAGGAATGATTGGCATGCCTTTCGTGCAATCATTGCACTGCTTTAGGCATAATTTGTGACGCCAAACGACACGCACAAATGAAATCTGCAAGCAGAGCTGGGACGAGGCTTCTCGGAATGGTATCAATTCCAAGAAGTCTCGTATGACCAGAGCAGCGAATGCGCTGCTGACGTCAGGCCGAGACCTAAAAAGTAGGTCTCTAAAAGTGAGCAATTTACAGACACAAGTAAACTGGCAATCTCCAAGGCGGGACAGACACAGGATATACATTGCACGCTATTGAATAAGATGCGAGCTAATGAGAGTGACATGAATGGCAACAAATGGTAAGCAATGGGTGGATGCGAAGCCCCTGTATGTTGTTGGTAAGCCTACAATATGTCTCTCAACGGACAGCGCACGCACTGTCTAGTCGCTTCACCTAATAAACATGGCTGCCAGCATCCTTGTTTGATCCCGCTAAGAGGTGTGACCCACTGAAAAGTGAAATAGCCAGTTCAGTTATGGTTTTCAGTATACCTATGAGGTATATATGAGGTACATACCTATGAGGTATATATGAGGAACATTTATGAGAATAATGTACATATGATGAACTTGAATGGACGTCATTTACGTTTTTCTTGATCATTTTCAAAAAGAGATTTTTATTTTTTTATTTCATTTTCAGTTAGTCTAAATGCCAGTCTGGCAACATTGACAGTGACAAACCCCTGCCTTTGCTGCCAGCCTTGTGTACCAACCAACAGTCCTGTTTTTGTATCTTTGAAAAGTAAGTTGAAAATACACCTGGGTTCTCTCAGGAGAAGAAATGTACCTGTTAAATTCTGCAGAGCTATGAAAAGGGATGAAGCTGTCTGTCAAGCCCCCTGCATGAAGGCATGTCTCCGAAGGCGCGAGCCCCAGGGGAGGGTTGTCGCTGTTCAAGAAAACATGTTTACTGAAGCTGCAGGGGACGCACGCAAAAATCTATAATTTGTCCACACATTCATTATCACAGACGCGTCACCCAGCACCCGCTAGTTTGTAATACGAGGACATGGGCTGAGTGTAAATGGTTATCATTTTTTTTAATTTTAGTGCTTTTGAATTTTAAATGTTCTGTTTGCTGAAGGCAGCAAAGTATGTTACCCGTGTCTTTAGAAAGATGATAATGGGTGATTCACAAAATCGAGGCATTAGATGGGTTAAGTGCAAAAAAGAAACAATGCGTTACGCATGTGCATATACTTTATTTATTACTTTTTGGTAACTCACATAAATTGTCTTGTGACCCATGCTTAAGGCTAATGTTTTGATGATGGTTTGAACTTGACCTCTTCCAAAGCGCTCTGATGCCTTCAGGCTCTGTTCGAGCTATAGAACACTGCAAATAAATAAATAAAAGTGATGGTGTGTGTAAATGGAATTGTGGCATGAATGAGTGCCAGGCTTCCTCCATAATTACAAAAACAACAGTTGATGGACAGAATGCAGAACAATGTCATACATTCACCCCAGTGTATGAGACGTAACAATCCCAGGCATACACTAAGGAAAATACACAATAGATTCAACAAACAAACTAGTTCAGTTAAGAAAAATATAATTTTTTAATTTGATAAAAAGGAATATTAAACGAAAGTGCATTAGTCACAATTGATAAAAATAGCAATATAATGATACATATGTATTCACAAATTTAAAGCGGTACATCAATAATGTGGAACGAATATCATATTTTTACCAATAGAATGGAGTAACAAACTGTTAACTAGTTCAGTTGTAATTTTGTTACGATAGGAAATCAATAACATAACATTAATATCGTGTTATGATTATGTTTTACAGAATTTTGATGGTTAAAGTCCTGATGAAGGCATATTGTATATGTCGAAACGCGTCGACTGGATGCCACTTAACCTCTTTTTAAATTTGTGAATACATATGTATCATTATATTGCTATTTTTATCAATTGTGACAAATGCACTTTCGTTTAATATTCCTTTTTATCAAATTAAAAAATTATATTTTTCTTAACTGAACTAGTTTGTTTGTTGAATCTATTGTGTATTTTCCTTAGTGTATGCCTGGGATTGTTACGTCTCATACATTGTTTACCCTGTCCCAGGATATCTATCCTTATCAGGGGGTCCTTGTTACCTACAGTCTATACATTCACCCCAGTACAGAGATCTGGGCCTAAATCCATCGTTTATTTTGCTCACTATGCCATTCCAGTTTTAACCTAGCCATATGCAAATCAGTCTTGACCCTGTGTCCCATGGGAACAGTCCAGCCCGAACTGCCAAGCCAGGTCCTCCCTGGATTGGAAACAAGCATCCTAGGACAGGTTTTGGGCTTTCAGCCCTCATCAGCCAGGATAGCTTGACTCCAGTGGCAAGGAGAGCACAGGACTCACATCTGAGTATACCCGTCCCACTCGGGTGACAAATGCACCCTAAGTGCACCAGGTATGCCCAGACGTGGATCCTGGGCTCACTGTGCTACTGGAATCAAGCTATCCTAGCTGAAGAGGTGTGAAACCCTGAAACCGGCAGTATAATGCTTGCTTTCAGTCCAGAGAGGACCTTGCTTGGCAGTTCAGGCTGGACTGTTCCCATGAGGCACAGGGTCAAGACTGATTTGCATATGGCCAGGTCTAAACTGGGGTGGCATGGTGAGCAAAAGAATGATGGATTTAACCCAGATCTCTTGACAGGGGGTGAATGTTTTGATTTGCTCTGCATTCCGTCCATCAATTGTGTGTCTTTTGCTTTCTCGCCCTAAGTGCGCCAGGTATGGCCAGACATGGGTCCTGAGCTCACTATGCCACTGGAATCAAGCTATCCTGGCTGAAAAGGGGTGAAACCCCGAAACAGGTCCTAGGATGCTTGTTTCCGGTCCGGGAAGGACCTGGCTTGGCAGTTTGGACTGGATTGTTCCCTTGAGGCACAAGGTCAAGACTGATTTGCACATGGCCAGGTCTAAAATGGGGTGGATTTAACCCAGATCTCTTGACTGGGGGTGAATGCTTTGATTTGCTCTGCATTCTGTCCATCAATTGTGTGTCTTTTGCTTTCTCGCCCTAAGTGTGCCAGGTATGCCCAGACGTGGGTCCTGGGCTCACTGTGCCATTGGAATCAAGCTATCCTGGCTGAAGAGGGGTGAAACCCTGAAACCGGTCCTAGGATGCTTGTTTCCGGTCCAGGGAGGACCTGGCTTGGCAGTTCGGGCTGGACTGTTCCCATGAGGCTTAGGGTCAGACTGATTTGCATATGGACAGGTCTAAACTGGGGTGGCATGGTGAGTAAATGAATGATGGATTTAACCCAGATATCTTGACTGGGGGTGAATGTTTTGATCTGCTCTGCATTCCGTCCATCAATTGTGTGTCGTAGGCTTCCTCCATAGCCATGAAGGTGTAAGGTGAATCTACAAAGTGAAGGATGAGTTTGCGTGTGTGCCCTACTAAGGGCCCGATTCTGATGCAGTTCGGAAAGCTTCCAGACTGAATGGGTTTGGGAATGGTTTCCGAATTATTCAGATTGGGAGAGTCCAACGGACCGAGTACGATGCATCTGGATGCTTCCATATACGATTTGGTTGGACTCCCATTGACTTCAATGGGAGCCTTTGTTCTGACCGAATGCATAGGCTCCCATTGAAGAAAGGGCTGGCTGGGCAAAATCGGGCACCCTATGGCGGTCATCCCCTGGTGCCTGCCACATTTTGCATGGCTGGTAAGGGGGGACCCATGGGTACCCCCATGGGCCCAATGAGGAAGGCTCTGGGTGCATGGGGGCCCACTACAGGCCTCCAAAGTCTGATTCTGACTGGCAATTCGAGTCAGAAGGCACGATTCAGAAAGGCTGTGTAAATCCAGCATCGTACTCGGTCGTTCGAAAACACAGCCCGTAGAGATGTACGATTCTTCTCCGTACGGCTCAGTCATTTCAAATGCCGTTGAGTTGGGATTGGGTAATTCCTAAACGCCTAACTCGCTTCATGCTCGGTCAGTCGGAAACCTTTCAGAGTCGCTCGGAAAGGCATGTTCCCGATCGGATTTGGTTGAAGTAAATTCCATTAGGAGGCCTTCCTAACCGTATCAGAATCAAGCCCTAAGTAGGAAGCTTGATTCCCGTGCCAGATCCAAAGTTAGCTTCAAACTCCCCCTGACTCTTTTTTTTTTTTTGAAGTTCAACAAAGTCTTTATTTTCGTGGTTCAGGTACAGTTGACACAGCCTTAGGCCTACAACCCTGGGGCCGGCCGCGTTCTGTAAAATCGTAGTATCAGTAAACAACACAGCCTTACATCTGGCAACCCGGGGGTCCAGCGGCGTATCTGCAGCAATACAGTAGTTATGTATCGTATGTGTGCGGTGCCAGCTGACTGCTACTTTACATGCAACTTCATTTTTGTGGGTTTTGAGCCCCTTTTTGTAGAACATTCAAAAACAATAAACCTAGGAACCCCTGGGCAATTCTACACTCCGACATCCTCCGTGTGTAGCATGGTGAATGTGCGATAAATACAGGGCTAAATCATTGAGCAGTGTAGATAACATACTAGATCAGTTGTTTGAAAGGCAAGTCACGTAAGGCAATACCTATCTAGTCCTCCATTTCTTCTCCCTCTAGGGTCAGGAGAAAGTCTGTCAAATAACACCAAAAATTCTTTGGTCGCGATCTTCTGGGCAATTTCTCTTCGTACGTGAGGAGCATGTCCCTACAATACGTCAGATCTGTCAGCCATGCTTTAACATTCGGGACCTTTTTTCCTTCCCAGCACCTGGAGACCTGTCTTTTAGCAATCAAGAGCACTATGGCACAAAACATCCGCCTCCCCGCTTTAACATTTGGCACCAGACCCAATAGACAGTTTTTTATAGTACACTCCACCTCGATCCCCACCATTTTACTCAGAGTGGTTGTTATCGTATCCCAGTATGCGTTTATCTTTTGGCAATACCAAGCTAAATGAACGAAATCCGCCCCGTCACATCCGCAACGTCTGCACCTGGCATCTTCTCGTAACCCATATTCATGCAACCTATGTGGTGTATGGTATGTTTGGTGTAGGTATTTAAGGTGTCTAATGCGCAGGTTTCCATTTGAAGTGAGGAGTTTTAGGAGCGTGCAGGCAATAGACCATTCACGCTCTGTTAGTGCTTCCGGTAGTGAGTCATTCCATCTTTGCAGGGCCCTATCACTGTTGTGTGGGAGTTTGCTTTGTGCCATCCTGTATAATCTGGAGACCAAGTGGGAGGTATTCGATGAGGTGATTATAAATTGCAGTAATTGCAAAGTTGGCGGTTCTTCTGGGTAGTTTGGGTACAGTTCCTGGATTGCCCTCTGTAGTCTAAAGTGTGTGAATCTGAAAAGTAAGGTTGGGTTGCTGACATAGGTCAGATCGTCTGTTTTGCGAAATGCCCCCTCGTGGTATAGATCCCCAAATGAGTCTATTCCTATATGTTTCAGTATGTCCATTCCAACTTCCTCATTGGTCACCGATATGTTTGGGTGGAAATGTAGTGGGAGCGCCGGGGCATACAGTGGAAGCTTGTGAGCCATCCTGCCAAGTGTTCTCCATGCGTGAGCTGTAGTATCAATTGTGTTAAAATCTTTTGAGTGCAGCGGCGGTCGTTTATGCGTTACTTTTGCATTCAGTGGAATCGGTGCTGCTTCACCCTCTTCCACCGCTGTGTGTGTGAGATATGGGGTGGGATGATACCAATGTGCCGCGTATTGGGACTGTGCGCACAGATAGTAGAGCCGAATGTCTGGTACACAAAACCTACCTTTTTCATAGGGCAATGTTAATGTACGCAGGTCTATGCGCGCCTGTTTGCCTGCCCATATAAGTTTAAGCACCAGGGATGTTATGTGGGTGAATACTGCTTTAGGCGGTGTTATTGGTATATTATTGAATAAATACAAAAACTTCGGAAGGACATTCATCTTAACTATCGCAATTCTGTCCGCTAGGGACAGCGGCAGCTGTATCCATCTCTCTACTTTACCCTCTAATTCTGTGAGCACCCTCCCATATTTCGTCCTGATCACTTCTTCAGGGTCCCGGCTGTACCATATGCCCAGGTAGCGCGAGGGGTCAGACTGCCAGTCCAGGGGGAAGTCAGGTGAATATGGAGTGGTGGAATCAGTGAGTGGGATGATTAATGACTTTTCCCAGTTAATTTGTAACCCAGAATGGCGACCAAATTTCACATATTCACGTAATAATGGGCTAAGATTCTGTTCGGGGTCTCGCACGTAGAGAAGCATGTCATCCGCGTACAGCGAAATATGAAGGGGCCTCCCGGGGAAATGTAGGGCTGAGTGGTTATGCGTCTGCCTGATTATGCACGCGAGTGGTTCCAGGGCCAGGGCGAATATTAAAGGAGATAATGGACACCCCTGTCTAGTCCCTCTAGCAATATTAAAAGGCGCCGATATGTATCCATTTACCCTTACTCTAGCTACCGGCCTCGTGTATAGCAGAGACACCCAGGAGATATACCATGCCGGGAACCCCATTCTCTGCAGTATTGTTTGTATGTAAGACCATTCGATGGAGTCGAAAGCTTTGGCTGCGTCAAGCATGACGGCTGCCGCTTTAGTCTGGGGGTGGAGGTGGTGAGATAGTGCAAATAACGTTCTCGTATTATGGGAAGTGGCTCGTGTAGGGATGAACTCTGCCTGATCTGGGAGTACTAGGTTCGTCATCAGGGGCTGTAAGCGTTCAGCTAAGAGTTTCGCTAAAATTTTAGAGTCCACATTCAGAAGAGACAGGGGATGGTACGATTCGCAGTGTTCTGGCTGTTTATCAGGCTTTAGGAGAGCGATGATCACCGCCTCGCGCAGCAATGGCGGTAGCGTCTTCTGATCAAAGGCCGCACCATACATCTCAACCATGCGGGGGGCAAGTATATCAACAAAGGCTTTATAGAATTCACAGGTATAGCCATCCGGCCCCGGAGCTTTCCCGTTTTGTTAATGCGTGTATAATGGCGGTCACCTCTTCTACTGTAATTGGTTGTGCCAAGTATTCACGCTGGTTGTCGGACAACCACGCTATTGCTATGTCCTCAAGGTAGTCGCGCGTTTCCTGTGGCGGAGCAGGTTGACGGGAAGTGTACAAGTCCGCATAATTACGGACAAAGCTATCCAGTATTCCCGCAGGCTGTGTACATAATTTGCCGTCTCTGTCATGCACTTGTGTGATTAGTTGCGGCTCTCGTCCCTTACATATTTTCCTCACCAACAGCCTGCCAGGCCTCCCACCCTCCCCGAACCGCCTAGCTAGTGGTCGTTTGTTCACATATTTCAGTTCGTCTTCCGCAAATTTTTGATGTTCTATGAGGACAAGCTTAATTTTCCCCAATAGTTCCACATTACCTGTGTGTGCGTACTCCCTCTCTAGGGCAGACACCTCACGTTCAAGCCTTGTTATTTGCGCCCGTATGTCTTTGAGTATCCCAGCTGTCGTGCTAATGCAAGTGCCCCTGAGCGTCGCCTTGAATGCCTCCCAAAGAATGCATGGGTCATCAACTGAGTTTTCATTCAACTGGAAGTACTCCTTTATTGCTTTCGTTATGGTAGTCACGTACAGGGGGTCTAACAGTGCCTGTGCGCGGAATCGCCAACTGAATGGAGGGGGAGTGTAGTGTGGGACCTGCAGAGTAAGTTCTACTGGATTGTGATCGGACAATGTACGCGGGTGATTTACTATCTGTGTAGCCCATAACACCACATTATCTGTCCCCAGCCAATAGTCTATTCTTGACCAGCTACCGTGAGCCATGTTTACATGTGTCGCACCCGGTGTTGACGGGTGCTTGACCCTCCAAACGTCCTTGAGTGCAAGTTCTACTAGTATATCTCCCAGCTTTTCCCTGGCTTTCTTGTGTGGTTCCATGGAAGCGGCAGAGCGATCCACAGCATCCTGTAATGCTACATTAAGGTCCCCTCCCCAGAGTATAGTCGTGTCAGTAAATTCCAGCAGGTGATCCCATAAGTCCTGAAAAAAACCCGGAGAGTCAACATTCGGACCATACACATTCACTATCGTCACCTCCTGGCCCGCAACACTCCTGACACAATAACATATCGGCCATTTGTATCGGAAATTGTACGTGTTATTCTATAATTAGTGCTCTTTTTGACCAGTGTCATCACCCCTCTGGAATAGGATGAGTATGCCGCCGAGTTGGTTGATTCCGCCCAGCGTGTACCAATTGGTCTATGTGATTTGGGGTCCATGTGAGTCTCCTGAAGCAATGCTATGTCTATGTGGTGCCTGTAAAGACATGCAAAAATTTGCCTGACCTTTTTAGGATTGGTAAGGCCCCCTCACATTCCAAGTTAGTAATTTCAGGCTATTCGTACTCATATTAACAGCATCACATTATGGTTGTACCATATGTAACCCACCCTCTTCCCAATTGTTAGCTCACCCTTGCACAGTAATAGCATTTTGGATGTCCACCTGTTTACAATCAGCCCACTTCGGTGTGCAGCAGTGCATCTCGATCGCCCAGGTAATTCAAAAATCAACAAACCCCAACTTCCCCAATACCCACCCACTCCAGCAACCCAATTCTGCTGAAGCCATTGTACCCACAGAACTGTGATTGTCAACATAACTTGTCGGGGACTGCCCTAGTGGAGGTCCGCCGAGGACGCATTACTCCATCCTAGTGAAAGGATGTGGGCGAATCTACGATCTGTGTACAGAGCGCCTGGGCCCTGAAGCAACACCAGTCCCATTTTGCATCATTGAAGTCATAGGCATTCAGAACAGTCTTACAGTGTTTGACAGAAAGCACGGCATCTTTCCCTCATGTACATATAAGTGGTACATTACGGCAGCATAACCAAGTTCATGCTTTGATAGTTTGTTATGTTCCGCTGCCATGTTAACCTCATTGCATTTCTCCCCAATTAACCAAGCTGCGCGTCTCTCTGACATGGCACCCATACCCAACATTGTCTCATTATACATGACACCCTGTATGGAGAGAGTCACAGGTTTGGAGCCGTAGTTCGTGCGATATCCAGCTTTACCCTCCTACACCCGTAGGTCCGTCAGCTGCGCAAACACAGCGCAGCATTCCTTAGTAGGTCTTACCTTTCACTCTGACTCGGCGTGTCTGTCTCTGCGATGGGACCGTTTATCTTTGGCAGCCGTTGTTTTGATGAAATCCATTGCAGCTTTCGGGGCCGAGAAGAAAATTGGCTTGTCCTCCCATGTGATCCGCAGGCGAGCTGGGTATAACATGGCATACGGGATCTGCAGATCTCGGAGCTTGGTTTTAGCCTCGTTGAACTCTTTGCGTGCCTGTTGTACAGCGAACGTGAAGTCTGGAAAAAATTCAAGTTTGTTTCCCTGATGCTGAATCTCACCTTTTTCCCTCGCCAGTCTGAGTACTGTGTCCCTGTCGCGGTAATCCAGAACTCTTGCCACAATTGGTCTAGGTGTGGCTCCCGGTTTGGGTTTTGGCGCCAAGGATCGGTGCGCTCGTTCAATAATGAATATTGAGGATAGATTTTCAGGGCCAAACAGGTCTTTGCACAGTTGTTCCACATAGGTCTCCATTTGGCCAGTGTTGGTTGATTCTTGAAGACCCGAAATACGTATGTTATTACGTCTCGATCTGGCTTCCAACTCCTCGGCCTTGGCTTTGATCACCTCTAGTACTTTCTCCATTCCTGTACATTTGGCCGTCGTGGTTCGCGATTCGTCTTCCACCGTCGAGATCCTGTTTTCCGCCGTATCCAAGCGTTCGCCCTGTTTGTCTAGTTTGGCCGCCATGCTGTCCACTCGGCCCGTCAAGTGATCAAGTTTGCTATTGATATCCTGCAGGTTTGCTTGAATGGATTTCAGTAGGGTTTCCATGACACCACCATCTTGAGAGTCAGTTTCCAGGTCGTCTTCCGCAGCTCCAGTCTGACGCTTGGGCGCCTTTCGCGCCTCAAAGTTTAGTTTCTGCTCTTGTTTATCTGGTTTGCCCATGTTGCAGGTGTTGAATTAGCTGTCTCTGGGGGTTGTTTGCTTTTGCGGCGTGCCGTATAGCGCTTAGCTCTGTAAGGAGGGAATGTGGCACCTATTATCTAGCCACCCCAAGTGATGCACAGATCAGACCCCGCAGTCGGAATGAGCCCCGTGCTTAAGCATTGGTGGTGTCTCCGTGGTACACCAAGGCGTCGTTGACTGTCACTAGATAATCGCCAGCAATTACTGGTGCAGGCATGCGATGTTCACCACCCCCCGTTTTCACAGGTTGTGTCGGTAATGTTTTTTGCCGTTTATATACCCGTTGAAAGAGCATCCGGCTTCTGCAGTAGGGACCTCTTTGTTGTGCTGGTCAGATAGTGTCGTTGTCAGCCTCCAGTGAGGGAGCCTAGCGCAGGGTGCACAACCCACGTAGAACTTGCATTTCCCACTTCCATGCAGGCAGAAAAAGGAAGTTTTTATTCCTCGTTATGTGGAGGGTGGCAAGGCAGCAAACAGCCCGCCCACTGGTGTGCTAGGGAACCCCGATCCCATGTGTGCATGGGCGCCGCCGTTGTGCTTCCCGCCGATGTACGGCAGTTAGGAACAGTTCAGGGGGGAGGTGTGAGGGGGAAATGCTGTCAACACTTGGCATTGGTGTACGTTTTCGTGATCCCTTGCTCTTTACCATAGAACACAAAAAACAAGCCAGTTCCGATCCCCCCCGCCGCTAACAGCTCTTGTCCATGTACAGCGCAGAGCGCGTTATTAGTGCGAGAGCCAGTCAAGCCCGCATGAAAGGGAGCGTCCCGCCATGACACTCCGGCTCCGTACCTCCATGATCGCTGTCTCTCCTCCGTAGGGTCGCGCAGGTCCCACCAGCAATCCGCCGCGGGCGGCACCCGCACGGAGCGAACACCACTGTTTTTTGGCAATCGTCTGATGTGAGCTCACTCACACGCTGGTCAGTCGCCGAGGTTCTTCCGCCGATCGCCGTCCGCCATGTTGGATCGCCGAGTCTGTTGGGGTCCACGGCCAATGTCGCATCTCTAGCGCGGAAGGGTGCAAACTTCGGGGGTCCTCGTATGCACAACACTGTCCCCCGTTGAATGGTGTGCCGGTTGGCCTGTGGCGCTCCGATTTAGCGCATATTAACGGAGATTTTTAGATACGCCCGGCGGAGCTGCACAGCTAGGCAGCCATTCCGCTGTGCGCCCCCTAGCGCCTCCCAACTCCCCCTGACTCTCAGGTGAAATTGGATGAGACAGCAAAACCTTAGACTTTTCTACGTGCTTCAACTACTTCTTCTAATCATTTGCATTGCTGTGACTGAATTCCTTGTTTGTTTAAAACTTGTATGCATAAACCCCTTTAGGAGTTTGGGTTTCCCAGTGATTATTTTGTATCTCTATAGCATGGTTTTAAGAATTGTGAATTTTCACTTCATTTTAAATTTGTTATGAACCTTCTTACCCCAGGCTAATGATTCCTGGTCCTCATTTTGTAGCCAAATGGATCGCACTGTTAATTGAATTCTATTGATGTTAATGCTAACTCTCATCACCTCTCCGTTCGTCAGGGACCAATTGTAAGCAAGTGGGCCCAGGAAACGCTGTATCACTTCCAAGTCAGCCTCCCTAGGAATATCATAATATCCTATCCTTGTTGCCACTGATAAGACGTGGTGTCAAGATATACACGACACACAAGGATCTTCAAGAGATTTATTCCAAGACCCAAGGTACAACCTGCACGACACTGCCGCCACACCAACTGCCTTCTCCTGAACCTCCCGACGCCACATTCCATCACGTTCCCCCATTTTATCACAATTTCCACAGCAATGTACCTATGAGAATACAACACAAGTAGCAATCACAGAACACAATCAACACACAAAAGGCTTTCATTCCAGATCTCCCACACATCCGGATTTGGACACGCAGCGGTAGCGCCGAATACGCGCCGAAGAGGCGCCAAAGAGTAGCCAGTCTGCGCCAGTCCGCGGCACGGAGGCGGACGGGGCCGGACGGCTTACGCATATATTCGCTCTCTGTGCTAGTGGCACTATGTGTCGCTGTACACTTACGTATTCCAGCCCCGAGCTTCGCTCCTTGCGCCCCCCGTGTAGTCGCTGCCATCATGTTTTCCCGGGAGGGCGGGCTCTGAAGAAAGGCTGTAGTACTTGTGGCTGGCGCCTCCCTGATCGGAAATCTTTTATACAGGTCAGCCCACCCTTTCAGCATAAATGTTTACTACTGAACACTAGATCCCTACCCGGCCACTCTCTAGACATATGGAATATGTTACAGGATTCTAAGATATCCTGTCTGTTCCTTACGGAAACTTGGCTGTCCGATTCTTCCTCTCCTGATTTGGCCAATGCCGTCCCTTCTGCCTATAACATTTATAGGAAAGATAGGTCATCCGGTAGAGGTGGTGGAGTGGCTATTATAGTTAATAAGAATATTGTATGCCATACGTTCTCAGTAGATAATATACAGGGCTGCGAAGCATTAGGCTTTACTCTCCAGCTCTCATCTTCCCAGGCCTGTACTGGTATCCTGGTCTACAGATCACCAGGGTCGGTGGGGCTGTTTTTGGAAGAACTACAGGCAGCCCTATCAATACCATGCCTTAGGTCTAATCATTGCATTTTATTAGGCGACTTAAATATCCATATGGATAATAGTTCGGATCCGGACACTCTTAAACTGCTAGATATTACCTCCGTGTTTGGCCTATCTCCTTATGTGGCAGGACCGTCTCATAATAAAGGCCACACGCTTGACCAGATTTTTTCTACCGTTCCTATCTGTGTCGACCCTCCCATGCCAGTTTTGAGGTCAGATCATTTTCTCATCACTTTCTCCATCTCTGTCATGGCTCCATCACGGTCCCAACCAGCAGGGTCGCTAAAGCCTCTCTCTAAATCTTTCCATCTTCTTACTAGAGAGATGCTATCAAATGTTCTAACTAGCTTCCCGTGCCCCACCTCTAACAATGTAGAGGAGTACATCGATCTCTTCCATAATTGGTTCACAGACCGTCTAGAGAGCTTGATTCCAGCCAAGAAACATACTTCTGCAGACAAGAGAACATCTGCTCCTTGGTTTACCCCTCACCTAAAAAAAGCACGACAAGATCTCAAGAAAGCAGAAAGAGCATGGAGGCGATCCTATGATCTTTCTGAGAGGTTAAATTTTAAGACGCAGACTCGAGCCTACCATAAATTAATCTGGGAAGGTAAAAAATCCTATCTGGAATCCAGAATCAATGAAGCGGAGCATTCTAGCAAGGAAATTTTTAGGGTGGTTAAAGACTTCACCTCTCCCTCTGCTTATACTCCGACCCATGTTCACTCCGAAACTTGGTTGAAGGAATTGGCGGTCTATTTTGTACAGAAAATTACCTCTATTCAATCTTCCCTCCAGGCCACTTTCCAGCAGCATACGACAAGTCTGGGGTGTCCCTTGCCAGATCATGGCCCCTTTCTGTCCAATTTTCCCCCATTAGATCTAGAGAGTTCTCTTGCTATTCTGACAAGTCTCAAATCCGGATCTCCACAGGATCCTTGCCCTGCCAAGTGTCTAGCAAATATGGCACCTGTTCTTAATGACTTGATAAATCCCATCTTGAATCTGTCACTCTCTTCCGGGGTAGTTCCCAAAGCTTGGAAGAGTGCCATGATCTTACCACTTATAAAAAAACCGGCGCTCGACCCTGCAGTTCATGCAAACTACAGACCCATCTCCTTACTCCCTGCTCTGGCGAAAGTGACAGAAAGGTTTGCTCACAGATCCATTTCCAATTTTATCGAAGAAAGGGGTCTGTTGCATGGTACTCAATCCGGCTTCCGTGCAAATTTCAGCACGGAGACCGCGCTCCTTGAAGTCACAGATGCCATCAGGGAGGAGTTGGATGCTGGTAAAAAAGTGGTACTGATTATGCTGGATCTGTCGGCGGCGTTCGACACCGTTCCCCACGCACTTCTTCTCTCCAGACTCTGGGACTTTGGTTTGCGGGGAACGGTGTGGAACTGGCTTAAGTCCTTCTTAGCCGACCGCCGGCAGACAATCTGGGCGCCACCTTTCTCTGCTGAAATGTCACCACTTGAAGTGGGGGTCCCGCAAGGTTCCATCTTAAGCCCCCTCTTGTTTAACATCTTTATGGCCCCCCTGGCGGTGACGGCGGAGTCTTTTGGCGCCCGGATTGTCAGCTATGCTGATGACACCCAGCTCCTCTTTGTAAGTAACAGGGATGGTCAGTTTGATGGTGTCCAGGTCAATGGATGTTTGAGTGCTATTTTTGAGTGGTTTGGACGCCATGGGCTGAAGTGCAACGCCGACAAGTCGGAGTTGCTCTTCTTTGGCTGTACATCTGAACCCGATTGGAAAACCTGGTGGCCGAAAGACATGTCTCCTCCCACTAGCTCGTCTGTGAAAGCCAAAAATCTGGGAGTGGTGATTGACAACAAGCTATCTTTCGGACCACATATTTCATCTCTCACTGGGAAATGTTTCGGCATCCTGCGGATGCTTCGCAAATTTCTCCCTCTAGTCTCTATCCAGCACAGAAAAATTATTGTCCAGGCACTGATCTGCTTCAGGCTGGATTATGCAAACATTCTGTTTCTGGGACTTCCCAAATATCTGGTCAGACGTTTGCAAATCGCCCAGAATTCTGCAGCTCGAGCCATTTTTGGCCTTCCAAGGAAAGCCAGAGCCACGGATCTTCTCGCCACATTGCATTGGCTCCCAGTTGCAAAAAGGATTTTATTTAAAACATTGACCACGACTTTCAAGGCCTTGCATGGCATAGGCCCCAAATATATCTCCAAACGACTGTCTTGGTATATCCCTCTCAGATCTCTTAGATCCTCGTCCTTATCAAAAATGAGTGTTCCCACTATCAAACGGGCAAGAGTAGGAGGACGGTCTTTTCGGCACCTAGCCCCTCATGCCTGGAATGATCTTCCAATCTCTTTAAGACAGACTCCCAGTCTTCTGTCTTTCCGTAAGGCCCTTAAGACTTGGCTCTTCCCGTAATCTTTGATGCTGTTTTTATGTTTGTATGCCCTTTTGGTGTTATGTTTTTTTCCCCATCTTCGGTTGGGAGTCTTCGTCAAAGCGCCGGGATACTCCATTGGAGTGGCCGTGCGCTATAGAAGTGTACAAATAACATAACATAACATAACATGCTCCCACTTGTGCCCACATTGGAATTCCCACTGGTATGGCTTTTGCCAAAATTATTTTTGACACAGTTAGCCTGCATATTGCAAGTTTGTGCAACTTAGAACGCATGAAAGCGTGCAGTGTATGTATGTTATCCCCCTACCTGAGAAACAAAACTGAGAATGGAGTAGTAACAGCACACAGGTCACACCCCCGGGTATCAGTGTTTACTGGGTGATCAGTTACCATCTGCACCTGTGCAGGAGGAGTAATGAGGCTTCACAGTAATGAAATTAAGGGAAACTTGTGGGCAACTTCACCAAAATGAACCTGCTAACATCACGGGTCTCAGAGCCTGATTCACAAATAGCATCCGCTCTCGTGGCGGAGGTTCCACAGTCGTTGCGGGATCTATGCACTTGTGGTGGAATCTCCACATTGCGGTTTCTCATTGTGGGATCCAGTCATGAGCGTGGAGTTCCTTCAATGACTCCGGAGTCACCTCCACGTGTGTGGGCTCTGTGTGAATCAGACCTTACCCGGGGTTTAGCGCAAATTTTTGGGCACTGAGCAAGGATCTACTTTCAGCACACAGTATTTCTTCTGTTCGATTGGTCCAATGCCGCTGTTTGCTCTGCTTTGCATCACATGAGTGCCGGCACACACCTTTAGTTATTGTGGCCTTAAAAGTCCTTGCCATGTGTCCATGCCTACAGCAGGGACAGGGCTTCTTTGGTCTGCATGAATGCCGAAGGACGCCGGCACAGGCAAAGCCAGAATCAAACCGTGACTTGATCCAGTGTGGGCTTTGCTTCCAGGACACGCTCACTCATTCTTACAGGCCTTTACCAGATCTTACACTGAATGTGCTATTGAATGCCTACTGGGCCTGCTTCCACCTGAAGACTTTCTTAAGTGCCTTTGAGTGTTGAAAGTATGTATCCCAAATGAATGCAGCAAGTATGCATGTCCTACTAATGAAGCAGGCCACCTTTCACCTAGTTCTCTGTCCACACCACCCCCAGAACACCTTTCAAAAACACTCAAGGAATGTGCCTGGTAATGCATGTCAGGGTGATACTGGCCCTACACTGCACCTTTCATAATTGGATTCCCTGATCCTTCTGGATGTCTCTTGTCTGCAGGTACAAACCATTCTGGCACGCGTCGCTCCATGTATGTCATTCTGTTGCAGTTCAGTCATGTTCGATTATAAGATTGTATTTTAGACTGGTGTCACTGCATGAATCAGGTCAGTATCAGCCATGCCTCAATGGCATCTGGGTCAGTGTTGGGCCACATTTGTTTTATCAACTGAACCAATGATCTTCATCAATAATCATTGATGACATCGATCATGACATTATCCAACAATCATGACAGCATCCTACAGGGCTTGTGGACTTGAAGTAATTGAACATACTACACATATGCTCAATTTTCTGCCACTAATCAAGTGATAATGGACATGTTTGTCCACATGCTGGACACATAGCATATCTGTCAAGTTACCCACATTTGATGGATGTTACCAGCTTTTTACTGGAATTCACCCACCTAACAAAATACCTCCATAGATTTGAGTGCAGTCACACCCCTTTTAAACCCTGAAGACTCCCAAGAAAGCGTTTATACACTATTCAACTAACATGATCACCCTCTAATTGACTTCACATGACCTGCAATTTTAAGTGAAATGGTTGACAAGTATGCCTTTACTGATAAGATACCTTCTGTCAGACGCTATGGATGACCTTATGTAGTTTGATACAGTAAATTGGCAATTTCTCTGAAATGAGCACACTGGTATACAATCTGAGAGCCATGCTTACAGTTCCAGAGGGAGTTAAACCACCTGTGACTGTCTCACCCCTATATTCTATATTATTCAACAATCTGAAGGGCCTCAAAATCTACAGTGAAGCTCTGAAAATAAACATCTACACCTTATAAACTCCCTTGCTACATATAATTTGTATGTAGCACTATATTACAGCTGTTCACAAAGGTCAAATGCCTAGGCGTGCACAGGTAGATAATCTATTGTGAAAAAAAGTTTTGTTTTTTCTCACAGATGTTTTGCAACAGGCTTTAGCTTTAAGTCATAATGTACTTAACAACACACATCACATCAGGTGTGAGAAACCTTTACCTTCCTTAACATGGAGTACTTATGACACCTCATACTTTACTGGTTTGTAATCAGTGCAACATACATCTTTCAACAACCCACTCCTGCCTCCATGGCTGATGCTATTTCCAATCTATGCAGCCACATATGTACACACAGTAGCTCTACACTACATATGACAATGATATAATCAGTGATGTCATTTGAGATGCCATCAGTGATGTCATCAATTATGTCAATAAACATGTCAGCAGTGATGTAATATGTGGGTCATATGCAGTGCATAGCAGGGGAACATGTTATAGTCAGATCAGCTAACTATAACTCGTAAGTTCAGTGTATTTTTTGTTTTAAAATGATAATTTTACATTATTATAAAGCCTAACTATAGCATAACTTAAAGTTTTGTTTTTTAGTCAATCAATCAATCACAGCCTTTATATAGCGCGCTACTCACCCGGGAGGGTCTCAAGGCGCTGGGGGAGAGGGGTATGTTATTGCTCGAACAGCCAGGTCTTGAGTTGCTTCCTGAAGGAGAGATGGTCTTGGGTTCGCCGAAGGTGGGTGGGGAGGGAGTTCCAAGTCTTGGCTGCCAGGTAGGAGAAGGACCTTCCACCGGCGGTGGCTCGGCGGATGCGTGTTATGGTGGCGAGTGCGTGGCTGGTTGATCGTAGCTGGCGGGTGGGCGTGTAGAAGGTCATGCGGTCGTTGAGGTACTTGAGGCCCAGGTCGTGGAGAGCCTTGTGTGCGTGGGTGAGGAGTCTGAACGTGATTCTCTTGCTGACAGGGAGCCAGAGCAGGTCTCTCAGGTGTCCGGTGATGTGGCTGTGTCGGGGGATGTCCAGGATGAGTCGAGCGGAGGCGTTCTGGATGCGTTGGAGTCTTCTCTGGAGTTTGGCTGTGCTTCCGGCGTAGAGGGCGTTCCCGTAGTCCAGTTGGCTGGTGACGAGTGCCTGGGTGACGGTCTTCCTGGTTTCAGTGGGGATCCATCTGAAGATCTTGCGGAGCATGCGCAGGGTGTTGAAGCACGAGGAAGAAACAGCGTTGAATTGTCTGGTCATTGACAGGGAGGAGTCCAGGACGAAGCCCAGGTTACGTGCGTGGTCCGTTGGTTTGGGAGCGGTGCCCAGGGCCGGGGGCCCCCAGGAGTTGCCCCAGGTGGAGGGTGATGATCCCAGGATGAGGACTTCCGTCTTGTCTGAGTTCAGTTTAAGGCGGCTGTTCCTCATCCAGTCGGTGACGTCTTTCATCCCTTTGTGTAGGTTGGCTCTGGCGGTGGTGGGATCGTTGGTGAGGGAGAGGATCAGCTGGGTGTCGTTGGCATAGGAGATGATGTTGAGGTTGTGTTGGCGTGCGATGGCTGCGAGGGGGCTCATGTAGACGTTGAAGAGGGTCAGGCTGAGAGAAGATCCTTGTGGTACGCCGCAGATGACTTCGGTGGCCTCGGATCTGAACGGAGGGAGGCGTACTCTCTGGGTCCTTCCGGTGAGGAATGAGATGATCCATTCCAGCGCTTTCTCTCGGATTCCGATGTTGCTGAGGCGCTTCACTAGGGTTCGGTGGCAGACCATGTCGAACGCTGCGGAGAGGTCCAGGAGGATGAGGGCCGCTGTTTCCCCGTTGTCGATCAGGGTTCTGATGTCATCGGTGGCTGCGATCAGGGCGGTTTCGGTGCTGTGGTTGGCCCGAAATCCGGACTGCGAGGGGTCGAGGGATCCGTTTGTCTCGAGGAAGGCGGCAAGCTGTTTGTTGACGGTCTTCTCGATGACTTTGGCCAGAAAAGGAAGGAGGATGATGGGACGGTAGTTCTTGATGTCAGTGGGGTCCGTCGTTGGTTTCTTCAGGAGGGCGGTCAGCTAGGCATGCTTCCAGCTCTCCGGGGAGGTGGAGGTGTGGAAGGAGGAGTTGATGGTGTCTCGGAGATGGGGTGCGATGGTGGCGTCGGCTTTGTTGAAGACGTGGTGTGGGCACGGGTCGGTTGGCGATCCTGAGTGGATGGAGTTTATCGTGCGGGTGGTGTCTTCGGTGCTGATCGGGGTCCAGTTGCAGAGGGTGGTGGTGGCGGGCGTTGGTTCAGTGGTAGGGTGCGTGGTCTGTGCGTCGAAGCTGTTGTGTATGTCGGTGATCTTGCGGTGGAAGAACGAGGCGAGTGAGTCGCAGAGGTCTTGCGAGGGAGTGATGTCGTTGATTCCGGCGCTGGGGTTGGAGAACTCTTTGACTATGCTGAAGAGTTCCTTGCTGTCGTGGGCGTTGTTGTCCAGTTGTTCTTTGAGTGCCGTATTCTTGGTGGCGCAGATCAGCTGATGGTGTTTGCGGGTGGCGTGCTTGAGGGCGGTCCAGTTGTCTGTGGTGTGGTCGAGCTGCCAGGCTTTCTCGAGGGTGCAGCAGTTCTTCTTGGATTCCTTGAATTCGTCGGTGAACCAGGGGGTTTTCTTGCTGCCGGGTCTGCTGGGGGGGGTTCTTTAGTGGTGCGAGGTCATCGGCGCAGGCGGTCAGCCACTGGGTGAGGATGCTGGCTGCTTCGTTGGGGTCCGTTGTGCTGGTTGGAGTGTTCTGGCTGAGGGAGGCGGTGAGCTGCTCGGTGGTGATCTTGCTCCAGCTGCGGCGGGGGACCCGTTGCGGTTGGTGGTGAGTCGTAGTTCTACTGAAGCTGAAGTGGACGCAGCTGTGATCTGTCCAGTGGAGTCCGATGACGTGGCTGAAGGAGACGTGCTTGCTGGATGAGAAGACGGGGTCTAGCGTGTGTCCGGCATAGTGGGTGGGGGTGTTCACCAGTTGCTTGAGTCCGAGGTTGGCGAGGTTTGTGAGGTTGTCCAGCAGGGCGGTGGTGTTTCTGTCATTCTTGTTCTCCAGGTGGAAGTTGAGGTCCCCTAGGAGGATGTAGTCGGCGGAGGGAAGGGCGTGCGGGCTGATGAAGTCTGCGATGTCTTCGCTGAAATGTGTGCGTGGTCCCGGTGGTCTGTAGTGGAGGGTGCCTCGGAGGGTGGTCTTGGGGTCGGTGTGTATCTGGAAGTGCAGGTGCTCGGCAGCGGGGAAGGTTTCGTCGGAGTTAGTCGAGATGCGGATGGTGTTCTTGTGTACGATGGCGATGCCTCCTCCCGTCTGGTTGAAGCGGTCCTTCCGGGTGATCTTGTATCCGTCCGGGATGGCTGTGGCGATGTTGGGCGCTGAGGAGGCGTTCATCCAGGTTTCGGTGAGGAAGGCGACGTCCGGTGCTGTCGCGTCGAGCAGGTCCCAGAGTTCCACGGTGTGCCTGTGGACGGAGCGGGTGTTCAGCAAGAGGCACTTCAGGTGGTTGCTGTTTGTGTTGGACTCGGCAGGGGAGGTGCAGGTCCGGTAGTAGGTGAAGCCGCAGGCTTTGCAGGCGAAGGGTCCGTTGGTGCGTCTCGAGTGGCTCGGTAGCAGGCAGGGTTCCGGCCGGCATTGAGTGCGTTGAGAGTGGCGGCATCGTAGGTCTGTCGTGAAGTCTTGCATTGGCGGTGGGGACCAGAGGTCCTGGCGCTGGGCGCGGTCCAGGCGCAGACGGGCTTGCCTTTGGCGCGCCTTCGGAGCACAATCGGCGCGCCCGCTGCGCGTGCGTGAGGGCAGCATGAGTAGGGAGCCGGGTGGGCCGACACAGCTGGTTGGCGGGAGCGGGGCGGCGAATGGGATGGCGGAGCCGCAGGGAGGCAGCGGCGGGAAGAAGCTGGTGCGGGCGGGTGGCTCAGCGGTGGCTGGGTCACCCGAGCACGAAGAACCAGGAAGCGGCAGCAGGCAGGAAGCGGCAGCAGGTAGGCAGGCAGGAGCAGCAAAGGAGCGTGGGGGCGACTGGGCCTGATCACAGGCACTGTAGTGGCTTAGTGAATTTATTATGTAAGACTGATAAAACAATTTGAGCTGTAGACCAGTGTAATAGAAGATAAATAATGTAAGGATGTTCCAATTTACAAGAGATTAATGTATATAAAACACATATAACTTAAAAAGAAAAAACGGGTAACAGCAAATGATTTCATATACACAAGGGTGTATAGAATTGAATGTGTAATATAAATATTCAGGAATTTGGTAATTAAGATAATTACTTGTAATAGCTTTAGAGATAATTTTCTCAAATTTGTAAATCTTGGCACATGCCTTACCCCTTCATAGTCTGAAGTGGTATTTATACAGAATATTATTGCACTCTTTTTGAAGGTGTCATTGAAGGGTGTTAACCTGATGTCTGGTGGGGTGGAGTTCAAGAAGCGAAGTGGACTCTCACAGAAGTAAATATTGCCCTTGCTTTCTTGAAGGATTGGGTTATAGGAAGCAGCTTGTGCACAGTTTGAGGTCGTTGCTGCCCAAATGCGATGACCAATTTTTGGACTAGGCACCTTAAGGTACCAGAGTGGAGAGCCTTGCCTGTAATACAGGCTTGTTCACAGAATCGTTTGCCTCAATGTATACCATTTAATGTGATCAGAACTGTATATGCTAACAATAAACAGGATGAGAGAATACACTCCTGCTGGGGTTAATTTTATATTGATATTTTAGCTGTTAGGCCATTAGAAAAACCCATCAAGAATTGAGAGACAATTACAGAGCCTCATTATCTCAACATGAAGAAACCAATCAAGCTATGCAGGAGGTCAAATCCTCTCAAAAGGTGCTAAAAGTACAGTAAAAAAAAAAAAGTCATTTATTTCCTCCTGAGATTTGTATGGACAGCTTGGAAAACCAAGTGGAAAATAGACCAAGGTGAGTCAGGAACTTTATAAATATTACTAAACGATTAGAAAATAGCACAAGAATAAACAATTTTGTTGGAAGGCGGTGACCCCATGGGTCGAGTAGACTCTCCTAACCCCCTGGAACCTCCTCTCCCACAATTACTGCCGAGTCTTATCGAGGAGGGAGTCCCCACCGGGGAGGACTGATCGTACACACTGTCGACACACCACACTTATGAGCGGACACCACACCGTGATTCTTTATCAAGAAAAGACTTTATCAAGGTTAAATAAAGAGCAATACACAGCGATCGAGGGATCGCGAAAGTCTCGTAACGAGGGGTCGGGGAAGCGGGGCAGTCTTAGGAGGCCAGCTGGCCCGCCACGTACCCGGCGCACAGTTCTCAATCCTCGAACTGGGGGTACGGGGGCTGGCGATGGGACTTGCTGTCCTACTCACTTCTGGTTCAAGCTTTTCGTGAAGGTAACTTCGATGGTCCAGCCGGACCAGTGAGTTCGTCAAGCCGCGACGAGGTCAGCAGGGCTTGGGTAGGAGTACTCCGTCGTACTCGTAAGTAGATGGGGCAGCGACAGCGTCAGCAGGGCTCTGATGTTCAGGTCTTGTGCTCCAAGAGGGAGCCGCGACGGCGTCAGCAGGGCTCGGTGGGTCAGAGTCTGTTCTCCTCGAAGTCAGCCGCGATCAGATCAGCAGGGCTTTCTTGTCCAAGATACCACTCCCGACTGGATGGAAGGCAGGCTGTCTTATAGTCCTGGAGCTCTTTGATGTCCGGACCCTCAGAGGCAGGAGGCCGGAGGTCCGAGGGCCAGGCGCCTGATTGTCTGGGCGGTTGGTTCTTTGATGCTTTGGACCATGCGCCCATGGAATCCCAGACGCCCATCAGGGCCTGAAGCCAGCTCACTAGGAGGCCCAAGGTGCCATCGAAACCAGCCCCCAGGGATAGTTCAGAGGTGTGAGGGAAACCAGTTCCTCGGAAGGGGGCCGGAGGTGTGATGGAAGTCTTGGTTTCGGGTACTTGGGGAGTCGTTCACCCCCCGGGTGGATCTGGGCGCGCCGGGCGCGCAGGCTTAGCGGCAGTCAGGAGCGGCCAGGGCTGCCGAAAGGAAAGAAGGCGGCCGGCCGGCCGGCCGGGGTGGCCAAACATGGAGTCCGATGGTTACGTGCACGGGTGCAGGCACGCGGTCTGGGGATCATCTCAGGTCCAGTGTAGGAGGGTCATGTACAGTTCTGGGTGGACGGGAATCAGTTCCACCCGTAGATCTGGGGCTGCGGAGATCAGCGAGGTCCACGCCACGAGGCCGGGTCCAACATGCGTCCCCTCCAGCTGAAAGACGAGGAGAGCTACCCATCCTCTTGGGGGTTCTCCTCGCTGAGGCGGAAGAAGCGGGACAGGCCGTCGGCGTTGGCGTGGTCGGCACCAGGCCTGTGTTCCACAGTAAAATCCATCCCTTGGAGGGAGATGGACCAGCGTATCAGTTTAGGGTTCTCTCCTCTCATTTGCATGAGCCACCGGAGAGGACGTGGTCGGTCTGGACCCGGAAGTGGGTCCCAAACAGGTAGGGCCTCAGTTTCTTCAAGGCCCAGACTACTGCGAAGGCCTCTCGCTCGATGGTGCTCCATCTCTGCTCCCGGGGTAGTAGCCTCTGGCTGATAAAGGCTACCGGATGATCAATCCCCTTGTCGTCCACTTGGGAGAGCACGGCCCCGATGCCGTGTTCGGAGGCGTCGGTTTGAACCACGAACTCTTGGGAGTAGTCAGGGGCCTGGAGGACTGGAGCGGTGCACATGGCTTGTTTCAATTCTTCGAAGGCCTTCTGACAGGCGGGGGTCCAGATAACCTTCTTGGTGTTGGCCTTGGCTGTCAACTCGGTGAGGGGGCCTACAATACTCCCGTACCCCTTGATGAATCTACGTTAGTACCCTGTGAGACCTAGGAAAGCCCGCACCTCGGTCTGGGTCGTGGGGGTCTCCCAGGCATTGATTGCGTCTATCTTGGGTTGGAGGGGGGCCACGAGGCCGCTGCCGACCTGGTGCCCTAGGTATACCACTGAGCTTTGTCCTATTTGGCATTTACTAGCTTTAATGGTGAGCCCGGCTCGACGCAGGGCGTCCAACACCTCCCAGAGGTGGTGCAGGTGCTCGGCTCAGTGAGCACTGAACACTGCAATGTCGTCTAGGTAGGCTGCACTGAAACTTTCCAACCCAGCCAGGACCTGATTGACCAGTCGCTGGAAGGTGGCGGGGGCGTTTTTCATGCCGAAGGGCATGACTCGGAAGTGGAAATGGCCATCCGGAGTGGAGAAAGCAGACCTTTCTTGGGCCCTCTCCGTGAGGCCGATCTGCCAGTAGCCACTGGTGAGATCGAAGGTACTAAGGTACTGAGCCGACCCTAGGCGGTCAATCAGTTCGTCGGCTCGTGGGATCGGGTGTGCATCGGTTCGGGTGACTGCATTGAGTCCGCGGTAGTCTACGCAGAACCTTAGCTCAGGAACGGTGCCGGGGGCGGCTGCCTTCGGAACCAGGACCACGGGGCTGGCCCATGGGCTGTCGGAGGCTTCCACCACTCCTAGGTCCAACATTTTGTCGACCTCAGCCTTGATGCAGGCTCGGACTCGGTCCGGGACTCGGTAGGCTCTGTGCCGTACCGGAGGGCTGTCCCCGGTGTCCACGTCGTGGACGCACCAACTAGTGACGCCGGGAGTGAGGGAGAAGAGGTCTGAGAATTGTCCCAGCAAGTGGCGACATTCCTCACGCTGCAAGGGGGTGAGGGAGGAGGAGAGACTCACCCCCTCTACGGAGCCATCTTGATCCTTTGCACAAATGAGGTCGGGTAGAGGGTCAGTTTCCTCTTCCTCTCCGTCGTCAGTGGCAAGGAGTAACCCTAACTCAGACCGCACAAAATGGGGTTTGAGCCGGTTTACGTGTAACACTTTCAGGGCGTTCCTGGCTGATTTTGTATCAACGAGGTAGGTGACCTGGCTCTTGCGCTCTTTCACCTCAAAGGGTCCAGTCCATTTGTCCTGCAAGGCACAAGGTTCCACTGGGGACATGACCCAAACCTGTTGGCCTGGTTGAAACTCGACCAGAGTGGCATTCTGGTCGTACCAGCGTTTCATCTCCTCTTGGCTGGCCTACAGGTTGGCCTCGGCCAGCTCGCGAAACTTCCGCGTCTGGTTCCGGAGGGCCAGGACGTAGGAGAATACGTCGGGGGGTGTGCTCGGTGGGGCTGCCTCCCAACCTTCCTTGACCAGGCTGAGGGGACCCCGGACGGGGTGCCCATAGAGCAGCTCAAAAGGGCTAAACCCTAAGGATTTCTGGGGTACCTCTCGGTAGGCGAACAGGAGGCAGGGTAGGAGGACGTCCCACTTGCGTCGCAAGGGCTCCTCAAGACCCATGATCATTCCTTTCAGGGTGCGGTTGAACCGCTCAACCAGGCCGTTGCCCTGGGGATGGTAGGGTGTGGTGAACTGGTAGGACACCCCACACTGTTGCCAGAGGGACTTCATGTACCGGGATATGAAGTTCATCCCTCGATCGCTTACCACTTCTCGGGGGAATCCCACCCGGGAGAAGATTCCCATGAGGGCCCGGCCCACGACTGGGGCCGTCACGGTCCGGAGGGGGATGGCTTCGGGGTATCGGGTGGCGTGATCGACCAGAACCAGAATGAACCGGTGGCCTAAGGAGGTCCGGGGGTCCAGAGGTCCGACGATGTCGATCCCCAACCTCTCAAAGGGGGTACTGACAACTGGAAAGGGCTGGAGGGGAGCCTTGCGCTTGCCTCCGCTTTTGCTGCTCGCCTGACACGTGGGGCAGGACTTGCAGTGGCGTTCCACATCAGCCCGCATGTGGGGCCAGTAGAAATGGGTCACTAGTCGCTGGAAGGTCTTATCTTGGCCCAGATGCCCTGCCAGGGGCACATCGTGGGCCAGGTTCAGGAGGAGTCCGTGGAAACGTAGGGGTACCACCAGCACACGGGCTGATCCTAGTTCCGCGGTTTTCTGTTCACTGTACAGTAGGCCGTTTTCCCAGTAAAGGTAATGGGAGCCGGACTGGTCTCCAGCGGCCTGGGCTGCGGCCTGTCGGTGGAGCCCCTCTAGGGCAGGGCAGGAGGTCTGCTCTTGGCAGAACTCCTCTCGGGACGGTCCTCCCTCTTGGCGCCACTGGGCCAACTCGGGGAGATCTGCTAGGGTCGGGACTGGTTCGACAGCTGGTCCGAGGGGACCCTCGTCGGATGCGTTCTCTTCGAGGGAGGGCTGGTCGAGGACCGTAGGGTGCTTGCCGCCCTCGGGTACATCAGGGGCTGAACTGGGGAACTCAGGCTCTTCGTTCTCGGGGTTGGGCATTCTGGCGGTCATGGCCCGGGTGCTCACACAGGCCCACTGGGGCAGTCCTAACATGGCTAAATGGGTCCTTCTCTCTACCTCTTTCCACGGGGAACTCTCGAGGTCATTCCCCAGGAGGCAGTCTACAGGCATGTCCGTGCGAACTGCGACCCGCAGATCGCCCGAGACCCTCTCCCACTCAAACGGGACCTGGGCTATCCTGCAGGTGCGGACAGAGTTATCGGCTGCTATCACCCGACAGGAGGTGTGGGGAATGATCATGGACTCAGGAACTAGCGTGTACCTAACAGATATGATGCTGGCTCCTGTATCCCGAAGGGCTCCTATGCTGCGCCCGTTAACCTTCACTGTTTGGCGGTACTTTTCGGTGTTGTCGGGCAGATAATCTCCGGGGATCATCTCACTATCCCCCAGGGAGGCTAGGACCATGGCTGCGGGTTCCCACTCCCCCTGTTCTTCTATCTCTTCCTCTTCTAAGGCTACTGAGGATATCTGTCTAGAGGAGGGCCCAGTGGGAGTGGGTTTCGGGGCCAGGGGACATCGGGGGTCACCGGCATAGTGCCCGGGTTGCTGACACTTGAAGCACGTGGAGCTGGGGCGGAGCCCCGGGGGTCCTGCACTCGGGGCGGCTCTCGTCGCGGGAGGAGAGCGCGGGGTCTGGTTTCTGGGGGGACTACGCTGAGGCCCTGACTGGGAATTTTGCTGCTTGCCCCGACCTCCTCCACCTCGCTGGCGGAAAGAACCTTGGTCGTTCCGTGGGGGGTCTCCCCCGGGCGCCTTCTGGACTCGGGTGGCCACCCATCGATCGGCTTCCACAGCCAGTTTCCGTGGGTTGGCGAACTTGCTGTCCAGGAGATGCTGTCTTAGTTCCACAAAGCAATTTGCGGACAGGTGTTCGTAAGCCACTAGGTCGACTAGGCCCTCGAAGGAGGTCATATTGCTGCCCTTGATCCACCCATCTAGGGCCCGGGTGTAGTAGTTCACATAGTCCACCCACGTGGTGCCAGGAATCTTCTTGCACTCCCTAAACCGCTGGCGATACATTTCTGGCATCAGGCCGTAACGGAATAAAAGAGCGTCTTTCATGTGTTGGTAGGCGTTCATGTGTGCCGTCGGTAGGTCCAGCAGGGTATCTCTCCCCTCGCTGAGGAAGCAGCTCCACAGGCCGGCCCCCCAGTCTTTCTCCGGGACCCGGTGAGCGGACATGGCCACCTCGTATGCCTTGAACCATTGTTGGATGTCGTCTCCTTTGTAGAATTCCTTTACAACATCCTTGGGGATATGCACCTTCGTTTCTTTGGGGACCACCTGTTCCCCAAGGTCCGGTGATCCGGCTGCTTCTTTTCTGGCTTTCAATTCAATTTCCTTGAGGCTGCGCTCGTGCTCGAGCTGAAGTTTCCGACCTTCATGCTCCCTCTGGAGCTTCTTCTCCTCTAGATCTCCCTGGAGCCGCAATTGCTCCACCGCCAACTTTTTTTCTGCGAGTTTGAGCTCACCCTCTAATTTGAGGTGTGCTAGTTTGAGTTCATGGCTTCGGTCACGTTCTCGCTCGGCCATCTCCTCCGATGACCGCTCTCTCCCGGTTGCTGGGCTCCGGGTCGGTTGCTGGATTCTCTCACCGGTCGGTGTACCGGGTTCGGTCTGTGGCCTCCCTCCCTCGTCTTCGATCGGGGGAAGAGATGCTCCGGACTCTACCCAGGCGGTCAGCGCTTTCTGGAAATCTTCCTTAGTACTTAGTCCGGTACTCGGGATACTTAGTTCTTTGCAGAACTGCTTCAGCTCTCTATGTGTGTAATCTTCCAGGAGGTCCTTGTCGAAGGTTGTCTTTACACCGGATTCTGTAGTCGTCATTGTCGCTCTTTTCTTGGGTGTTTGCTGCGTGTAGGCTCAGGTAGTGTGTCAGTGGTACGATCTTTAGACGTAGGTTCGTATCGCGTCGCTGCCACCAATGTTGGAAGGCGGTGACCCCAGGGGTCGAGTAGACTCTCCTAACCCCCTGGAACCTCCTCTCCCACAATTACTGCCGAGTCTTATCGAGGGGGGAGTCCCCACCGGGGAGGACTGATCGTACACACTGTCGACACACCACACTTATGAGCGGACACCACACCGTGATTCTTTATCAAGAAAAGACTTTATCAAGGTTAAATAAAGAGCAATACACAGCGATCGAGGGATCGCGAAAGTCTCGTAACGAGGGGTCGGGGAAGCGGGACAGTCTTATGAGGCCAGCTGGCACGCCACGTACCCGGCGCACAGTTCTCAATCCTCGAACTGGGGGGTACGGGGGCTGGCGATGGGACTTGCTGTCCTACTCACTTCTGGTTCAAGCTGTTCGTGAAGGTAGCGTCGATGGTCCTGCCGGACCAGAGAGTTCGTCAAGCTGCGACGAGGTCAGCAGGGCTTGGGTAGGAGTACTCCGTCGTACTCGTAAGTAGATGGGGCCGCGACAGCGTCAGCAGGGCTCCGATGTTCAGGTCTTGTGCTTCAAGAGGGAGCCGCGACGGCGTCAGCAGGGCTCGGTCGGTCAGAGCCTGTTCTCCTCGAAGTCAGCCGCGATCAGATCAGCAGGGCTTTCTTGTCCAAGATACCACTCCCGACTGGATGGAAGGCAGGCTGTCTTATAGTCCTGGAGCTCTTTGATGTCCGGACCCTCAGAGGCAGGAGGCCGGAGGTCCGAAGGCCAGGCGCCTGATTGTCTGGGCGGTTGGTTCTTTGATGCTTTGGACCATGCGCCCATGGAATCCCAGACGCCCATCAGGGCCTGGAGCCAGCTCACTAGGAGGCCCAAGGTGCCATCGAAACCAGCCCCCAGGGATAGTTCAGAGGTGTGAGGGAAACCAGTTCCTCGGAAGGGGGCGGAGGTGTGACGGAAGTCTTGGTTTCGGGTACTTGGGGAGTCGTTCACCCCCCGGGTGGATCTGGGCGCGCCGGACGCGCAGGATTAGCGGCAGTCAGGAGCGGCCAGGGCTGCCGAAAGGAAAGAAGGCGGCCGGCCGGCCGGGGTGGCCAAACATGGGGTCCGATGGTTACGTGCACGGGTGCAGGCACGCGGTCTGGGGATCATCACAGGTCCAGTGTAGGAGGGTCATGTACATTTCTGGGTGGACGGGAATCAGTTCCACCCATAGATCTGGGGCTGCGGAGATCAGCGAGGTCCACGCCACGAGGCCGGGTCCAACAAATTTGTATATAATAGGTCTCCCTGGGGACTTTATATTAGAAAAAGACCTGATACAAACAATTATTCAGCTATTAGAAAGTCCATCATATAAAAAAGCTGTGACATCAAACTTGAAAGAAGCAATTCAAAGAACTAACTGTAAATCATATAGGCCCCAATTACGACTTTGGGGGTGCAGCGCCGGGTCCACCCTGCTGCTGCACCGCCAAAGCTGTGGTCAAACTTCCGCTAGATTGGGGGTTTCCTCCTGTCTGGCAGGCAGGTTTTTGGTATTTCCACAGCGGTGACTTAGAAAATGGCCACTGCAATGGGAATGCCAAAAACAGTCCATGCATGGAATGGACTGAAAAGTATATGCCATGCAGGAACTGGGGCGCATGCACACAAGGGGCACATGTTGTGCTGGCATGTGTGCTTCCCCATGCGGAGGAGGCACAGGGGGTTTGTTTCCTCTCTGCCGCGGTGTAGCAGGTGAAAGTACGTAAAGCATTATCTAGTCATAAGAAACTAAACAAAAAGTCAGAATCGTATTGCACAAAAAAGAGACATAATTTATTTTTAATTATAAGTATAGAACTGAAATTATATTTTTATTTGAGACATTTTGTGAACAGCTCTAAAATGAACAAACAATTTAGATGTGGGGAGCTGGCATTTTTTTATCCTGATCCCCAACTCATAGATGCTAATCAAGATGAGCAAAAAAGACAGATAGAGCTGAATGAAGTTATGGAGGCAATTGAAAACCTGAAGAAAGGGTGCAGCAACCTGGCATGATGGCAGGCAGAATGAATTATATATATATCATTCTTGACAAAACTGATTAAACCACCTGCTACCTTTATTAATTTGCATTGAATAAAAATTAAAGAAAAAACCATAAGAGTTGGAAAGAAACAAACAGTTTAAAAAAATTAAAATGAATAAAGATCCGGAGGAGGGTTCACTCTTAAGACCAATTTTCTTCTTAAATACATTTGCAAAATATATTCAGCTATTTTAGTAAATAAACTAAATAAAGTAGTTGATGTTTCCATTTATACTGATCAAGAAGTATTCAAGCTACAGGGAAATATTGGAAACCCCATCTATAATATTTGAGCAATAATCAATTATTTCACTATATATAATCGGCAAATGCTAGTCTCAGCAGTTTACTACAAAAAGGTGATTGATAGAGGTGATTCTGACTATCACAACCAAATCTGGGAAAATCTTGGGATGGACATTGACGGCACTTAAAGATGAAAATCTTATCAATAAATTCTATTGACCAAAAGGGATGTCGAAAATGTTTTTATAACGCATCTTGGTATACAAGTCCCCACTAACCTCTCAGAAATATATCAGCTTAAAAAAAATTAAACAACTTGATGTATAGGAGAAAATGAATCTCTCTGTTACTGAAAGAATCAACTATGTAAAAAGCATTGGTAAAGGCAAAGGGCAGGTGTTCACAGACAGCATTTTGATTCAGTCAATGCTTGTCTTGCTATAGTATTTGTAAAATAATTTAGGGTACCTATTGGGTCCTTGACAATATTAATAGAAAATAAACATAGAAAAAGGCAAAAATATTTTTGGGTATGAAAAAGCACGTATTGCCACAGTAGTCCCTGCCACTGAAAGAAACTGCAATGTGTGGATCTGCTCTTGTGAAAAAGCAGAATACTGCCACTGACAGTGAAGGTAGCAAATGGTTGATGTGGGCTGACCCATGCCTCATGCTCTGTGCTGTAGGGGGTGAAAGAAAATCGTAGATGACCCAAAAACAGATTAGAGGATGAAGAGAGCTGGCTGAAGGCCTCCGTAAGTAAGCATATCATACAAATCATTTCAGTAAAATCAAAAGATCTTAGCTCAGGCCGAACCTAAAAAAGATTATTTTTTTTAATATGCATCCCTGTTTTCATTCAGAAAAAAATGGTATGTATATTTAAAAATATTCTTTATTTAAAAACAATCACATACATGTTGATCTGTGGACCCTTCCAGGCCATCACCCCCATGACCGTGCTTAGTCGCATTGCGTTTGTGACCCATCTCATGAATATTAATGAGGTAGGTCAGATTGCAAAGCAATTGAATTCACAAAATACCACACTGGTTGCAAAAATGCAGGTGCCGAAGCACGACCAGTTTGTGAGGCCCGTGAAATAGTACATCTGCCGCTTAAATCTGTAATTAAAAATAAGTAAGACATGTAGGAACCCATCAGAGATAATAATGACATCATTGCCTCAACCTGCATATAGTATTACAGCCAAGAGCCCAGAGCCCTGCTTTCAAAGTGTCGGCACCAAATGATGAGGCCTGTTGCACCTGAATGAGGAACATGATTGCTCGATTGGCTGCAGGCCGCAGACCCCGCTCCGTCACTTAGAGAGGTAGATGTAATGTCGTCCGAGGTAGAGGAACTAAAGTAGGCGGCTGGTGACATTTGAAAGAGGTGGGGCGTAAAGTTCGTAATGAGTGCGGGTGAGCGTGCGAGCCAAACCGTCATAAGGGGGTCTGGGGGGGGAGGGGGAGTTTTGCAAAAAGAGTGGGCAATTGGTGCTTTTTCAAGTATATTTGAGAAAACAAGAGGGTTAATAAATAGATAAAGAGACTTGATATGATAATGACATAGGTAGGTGCTTATTCAGTATAACCACAGAACTTCATAATGACATAACCATGCTGAGTACCCCGCATACGTTAATGCATAGTATGCTGGGAAAATCACATCAGAGAAAAATTATTGAAGAGGCCCCTTAATATTTGAATGTTGGCAAATACATGTAAGGCAAAAATAACCATGCTGGAGTTCAGGTGATTATGCAGTTAGGAGGCCTTTAAATGTTATCTTTATCTTGTCACATGCACATGATTTGCTGGGGAGGTCAAAGACAGAGGTGAAATGTCAGGCAGTGTCTTCTGACAAATTGCTGCTTTTCTCTTCTGATTGACATTGATGTTTGCTCTGACTGCAAAGTGAGAGGATATTGTTTTGGGAAACAAATGTGTGACAATCTTGCTGCTTGTGCTAAAGGAGGTGTGAAACTGAGGAAAAGGCTGTATTATCAAAACATATTTGCAGCACAGTAAAATGTAATAAATGCCTGCTAATAAACTGTACATATGTTTCAAAATATATCAACAGTTAGGAAAAAAATAATTATCCGTTCAATTGACTGAAAAATGGCAGATGCATGCGCAATGCTTGTAAAATGAGACTCGCTCATCTTTGAACAATAGATACTCTGTGAGAACCAAGCTAATCTAGAACAGAGCACCAAACCAAAAAATGCAACCCAAAATAAGACGATCAAGAAATACTCTACTTTCTGGACTGTCTTGTAGCTACACTTCTAGCGAGTTACTGCCCCTCACAGCCCTCAGATCAAGGCAAGAGGAAAATCCAAAACTGAAGGTTTCATGTGTTTTTAACTAGTCTTTCCGGTTTCATGAATACAAACTACTGTAACCTTTGATTTACCAATCAACCATGTGCCACAAAAGAATAAAACCATTTAATGACAAACACCAAAAACATTACTATATGATGATGTTTTATGCCTGGAACAACAACACCCCTGACGTTGTGCATGTTATTACAACCACAGAAGGACAATTGTAATAAGCAAAGTCTAATAAAAGTTGCATTAATTATAACAGCTCTAATGACGTTCTTCACTGCCTGCCATCTAGACACACACTCAACTATATTGCTAACCTCTGAAACCACTCACATCACCGAACTTCATTTACATTTGACATCGTAACCACATTAAGTTGTAAATGGGTCATAAAAAGCTCTCCTAATAACAGCGTTATCGCCAATGTAAGTTAAAATGAATGTACAGATCTAGCTAGGATGAGAGGCTGCATTGGAGCACCGGTTTCTGCAGGAGGAGCTTAACAAAAAGGACTGCTGTGCTGTGATTTTGTCAGTCATTAGTCTTCTTTGTGATTTTTAAAGGTGTCTAAAGGCAGGCGCGGGCAACCTTCACTAGTTTTGTTTTCTCCTTTGTATGTTTGGACTTGCACAGCAGCCAATTTGTTAAAGGGAAAATCAAAACTACTGGCACCAGAATACGACGTGAAGACTGGGCGTAACACTCGCGCCTAAAGCCACATACTTCTGGTTCTTTTAACCCAAGCGGTTTGCAGAAAGTAATGTGCCCTGCAACACAATCAGCACTGCACTGGGGGTCTACAAGCACGTAGCCCCCAGAATACCTTCTTGGACACCATCATCCGGAAATTCGAAGGGCAAAGTAAGTGCTGCACACACCTAGTTGTTTGCACCAATGCCAAATCTCATTATGGTAAGATAGCACAGTGGACTAATTCACTGACTGCTGTGAAGATGTGTAACACGTGTAAACATTGCCGCAAGGAGGCCTTGAGAATCTGCGATATATCCTGGTTTACGCAGTTGACCGATATTCTCTGCACCTGGATGACACGCTTTACTTTCACTCTCCGTGCCTCATTGCCCTTGTTTATCAACACTGCTGTGAGCGCTTGGAAAAGGTTTTGCATCTATATTTAAGTTAAAAAGCGCCATTATATTTAGTGTGAAAGGATCAAACTAAGGCACTTTTCAAGTCTATTTGCGAAGTTGCTGTTTAGGTTTATATTTATGGCGCCATGAATTAATAAATAAGACACAGCGACAGTCACTCAGCACTGGAATATATAAATCACAGCCCTTGTCCCTATCCCGGCCGAGGTTTTCTTGTCGCCATGTTTGTTGGCCGGGGAGAGGGATCGGGGTAATTATAGCACAAGCATTGCACACCTGGGTGATCGCCATTTACAAAAGTAAAGCACCCGCTACACCTTCCTTGACACATACCTTAGTGCGTGACCCCGCCAGAGAAGTGGGAAGCAGCAGGCCGTCTGGACCGTCCGTCAGTAGTAGCAGCCAGGCACTGGCCAGTCACGCGGTCCACTCTACTGGTCCTGACTCTCAGACTGAGTGAGTCACTTCTACTTTCACTTTAGTTGTGGCACTGGCAGCACTGTCTGGTGCGCCACGCGCGAAATGGCCAATCACCTCCACATGGCTGGATATAGCCGTATGTGATTGGCCATACAGTGCGGGCCGAATGCAGAGCAGCCAACACCCATGCGCTGCAACATCCTGCTGCAGCAGCCGCCAATCCTGAACAGCGCCACTGCGCCAGGATTGGCTAACGAGCAGGTACTATTCTGCCCTTAATGAGGCCGAGGCCCCGGGTCCCTGCCACAGTCTCTAGTGCTATTAGGGGGTTGGGGGGGGGAGTGTACCAGTCTACGCATGCGCGGGCCAGGTGAAATAATTAGTACTCCGGGATTTCACATGCGCAGGCCGCTCGCTGCTTCCACGCTATACTCTTTTGGTTGCCTGTTACTCTCTGCCTCAGCCCCGCCCCCCACGGCCCACTTCCATGTGAGATGCCTGATTCTGTCGGGCTTGTCCCGGGGCGGTAGTGCGCAGTGCGGGAGCCTGAGTCACTGCGCGCCGCTCAGATTCAATTAATTTTTCAAATCCTTTTTAATTCTTGGTAAGTTGGCAGTGCAGTCCTCCAGCTAGTGGGGCAACGCCCCAACGCCCCCAATGGACGCACCGCCACTGAACACTGCGCGTTCCCTGTCTGCCGCGTGACGCGCATGGGCCGCGCGGCCGAATCAACTCATTGGACTATAATGGAAGCAATAAGGGCCCGAGAATTGAACACCGTCCGGCGCACGTGCCGATTGGCGGGAAAGGCAAGCAACCCTTATTACCTGTGACAAGAGGTGATTGACTGCAAAGATAACCCCGGCCGTTCTGCAACAGCGCCCTGCTGAATCCAATCAGGCCGGTGGCTCTGTGGCGCGGCTCACCAGTCGCCAAATCAAAAGCCGTGATTCAATCTGCGGAATACGCAGTCGGTCTGTAATCGCCACTACGAGACGATTATCGATTGTGACTTGGAATATATCGGTGCATCGGTGCCCTCTAAGCAGCCCCGCAAGGACATGCGGGGCTAAAACCACTTCCATTTGTGACATTCACTGATTCTGCATCCCCTTGAAACAAAGACACCTGGGGCGAAGAGGCCTCCGTGAATCCATATCAAAGTCATACTCCGCATCCCATGTCGTGCCCTGTTTCGTTACCATTTTTTATGTATTCGGATAGCACTAACAATGCACATAAAGAAGAAACCAAGTAGTGAATGGAAGCTTCTAAATTCTAGAAGATGTTGCGGCCCATGATTAGGGATTGGCAATAGTTGTTGTGACCTATGGTTAGGAATGGGCGATGGCTGTTGCCACCTATGGTTAGGGATGGGCGATGGCTGTTGTGGCCTATGGTTAGTGATGGGTGATGGTTGTTACTCCAGTTGTTAGGAATGGGTGATGGTTGTTGCGGCCTATGGTTAGGGATGGGTGATGGTTGTTGTGGCCTATGGTTACCGGATGGGCGATGGCTGCTGCAGCCTATGGTTAGGGATGGGCATTAGCTGTTGCGCCTATGGTTAGCGATGGGCGATGGCTGGTGCGCCTACGGTTAGGGATGGGCAATGGCTGGTGCGCCTATGGTTAGGGATGGGCGATGGCTGGTGCGCCTACGGTTAGGGATGGGCAATGGCTGGTGCGCCTATGGTTAGCGATGGGCGATGACTGGTGCGCCTATGGTTAGGGAGCAGAGATGGCTGGTGCAGCCTATGGTTAGGGATGGGCGATAGCAGCTGCGGTCTGTGGTTAGGGATGGGTGATGGCTGTTGCGGGAGCCCGGTAGAGCAAGAACCCATCCAAGGTGCGGGTCGACGTACAGCAAACACTAGCAATAGATGCGGACAACCTTTGAAATACGGCATACTGGTGGCCACAGGTTTGTCAGACAGTGGCTACCTGCAGGTTTCAGTGCTGATAATCACAGCAGTGTGTTTGAAACAAACCCCCAGCCCTGAAGAAGTTGACGAACAAGTAAGATAGGCAACGAAACATGTTGTTTATTTTATTTATTTATTTATGTGATTTGTTGAGCGCGAACAATTGCACAAGGGCGTCTCGGCGCTATGAATGAGGGCAGAGTGAAGGGGAATAAGATTACTGGTTGAAAAGCCATGTTTTTATTTTTTCCTGAAAACAGTCAAAGTGGGAGCAGACCGAATGTCTGGATCAAGGGAGTTCCAGAGTTTTGCCGTCGAAACGTAAAATCTGCGATCACCCCAAGTCACTGTTCTGTTGCGTGGAACCGTCATGGTGAGATTGTTCATTGATCGGAGTGATCGATTAGGAACATGAAATTTAAAATGGTCGATGAGAAAACGTGGGCCTTGTTTGGGCGTGGCTTTGTAGGCAATACAAAGCACCTTAAACTTTATCCTATTTTTGACTGAGAGCCAATGGTATTTTTTTATGGTGTCAGCAATAGGTTTAAATTTAGGGGTGTTCGAAAGCAGTCTGGCTTCCTATAAGTTGATAGGAAGCTCAACAGGAGTGTGTTGTTTTTAACTGGAGTAGATACCCAGCAAGGAAGGAACAATAACATTTAGCTAGTGGTATCCAACCCATTTTTAGAAGGTTAGAGCATCGAATAGCGGTTCTCCATACCCCTGGGGGAGGATGAATATAGTTGAAAGGAATTAGTATCACAATTTGAGTTTTTCCATTCACTTACACTTTTTCACAACATTTTCAGTTAACTGGTTGGAAGGAACCAATGATGACAAGTGGAACAAACTGACGAGTACCAGTCAGCAGTTCCCCGGTGGTTGCTCCTGTGAGGTTCCTCCGTTCCTTGCACACATTTTTCTACAATAGCAAGCACAATGTTGAGTAGAAAATTATATACGCAGACATAGGCACACAGGTTTTTTAAAGTAATTAACGAGGCACACTCTGTCTACTCATGAAATTTATGTTGTAGATTACATTTATCTCCACATAGAAATAGACAGGTGATGGTAAAAATAAATTCCTCTCAGAACCAGGCCCAGGTTTTATTGTTGATAATGATGGCTGTTGTGGATGGGTGATCGCTGTTGCTGCCTACGGTTAGGGATGGGCGAAGGCTGTTGCAGCCTATGGTTAGAGATGGGCAATGGCTGCTGCGGCCTGTGGTTAGAGATGGGCGATGGCTGTTGAGCCTATGGTTAGTGATGGCCGATGGCTGTTGAGCCTATGGTTAGTGATGGGTGATGGTTGTTGCGGACAACGGTTACGGATGGGCGATGGCTGTTGCGGCCTATGAATAGGGATGAGTGATGGCTGGTGTGTCTATGGTTAGGGATGGGCATTGGCTGTTGTGCCTATGGTTATCAATGGGGGGTGGCTGGTGCGCCTATGGTTAAGGATGGGGGGTGGCTGGTGCGCCTATGGTTAAGGATGGGTGATGACTGTTGCGCCTATGGTTAGGGATATTATGACAAAACAACAATGGCTCTTGTGGATAAATATTGAGCACATACAGATGAGTATTGTTTTTGGCACAGTGGCGATATGGGTGTTTTCGGGTGGATGTCAAATAAAAGAGCTGCATAAACACTTAGTCAGTTGTTTCAAACAGTTCCATAGTTTATACACTCAAAACCAATGGAAAATGTATCGATACATGATCAGTAAAGCAAACACAAATACAATTTATCAAGTGACAGTGTGTCCCAAGTGAATGATTTGTGAGAACCTAAACTCTTATGGTGAAATACAAAAAAGGTTTCTGCTTTGAATTTGGATTTTCATCAGAAAGAGGCGACCCGAAATTAAATGTCTATAGTAAAGTTGTATTAGTTGGAGGTATGGGCAACTATTACGCATGGTCCGTCCTTTTTTCTCTGTCGACCAGATCATCGTACCAAGGGAAGCAGCAGCGAAACGAGGAGGCCCGCATTGACAAGCACATCGCTTAAGGGACCACCTAGCCCAGGTTGTATCTCTGACATCGACGAAGAACACCATCTGCACATTTAGCAGTCAATTCTTAGGAGCTAGCTCCACCGTGCGCATTCCGCCACCTGCCTTCCGGCTCTGGATCCTTCAGACCGAGCTCCAAAACTTTACTGCTTGCCTTGCACTGCTCCCCTCCATGGGCTCCCGGCCGGGAACCCTGTGAGTTTTTATATTCACTTCCTTCACATGGTGCTACTCTTATCATCCTAACATTTTCCCACAGTGCTAACTTTACTCAGGTGTCCCCATATTGACAAGTCCTGAAGAGACCCGACATCCGCCAATGGTCGAAACGTCTTCATGAGGTCTATTCCATTTAAGTGGGGGTGGGGTTCGAGGAGGATTCTCCTGTGGAGGTAGTGGTCATGAACGTACATTTATGATGTTTTAGGGGTGTAATTGGATTATATGTAATAGGTTTCTTTTACAATTTAGTGATGTGACTGGCTTTTCAGCTCAGAGGATTTTTAGGTTTTAGGTGTGTGCTTTTATTTGGGTTAATGGAATTTTAGGTGATAGGGGTTGCAGGGGTGTTTTAGTGGTTGAGGTGTGTTTTGGTTAGAGATGAAAGCGTTTTTTTAGGAGTTAGAGTTATGACTTGGGAGGTATTTTAAGGATTAGGTGAGTGAGTGTTGGGGTTATGGGTGTGATGGGCTGGGTTTTGGTGTATTGTGGGTGTAGACTTGTTGTATCCTTTATTGCCCAGAGGTATGCTAGCTATTTTTGGTTTTGTCTGTGTTGAGTGGAGTGAGGGTTTTGGTATGTGGGGTGCTTCGGGTTTAGGGTTTATGGTTTTGTGAGGGTGTGGTTGGGTTGATTTTGGGATGATTTGGTGTGTTTTCCTCTAGATCGGGCTTGGTTCGGCCCAGAGTGGTATCTGTAATTTGGGGAGGAGTAGGGAAGTGTTGCACCTACTTTTACCTGAATTGGACTCTTGTTTCATTTAGATGGTTTTTGAATATGTTCCTAGACGAGATTTATTGTGTTCTGGCGATTAGGAAAGTTATAGGATGGGTGGTTATGAAAGTAAGAAATATGGGGGCAGATTTACAAAAAAGTCATGTGACACAGCAAGGGAATATGAAGCATTGTGTTGCAGGATAGGGAAATGGAAAAATGTGTCATATTTGCTAAGATATGACATATTTCTGTTCGCTCCCTGCTCTGACGCACTCTGTGCTGCCTAGCGCCAACACGGGCACTCTTGCGCAACGGTGCAAGGGTGTCTGTATTACGAGCAGGAATATATTCATGAAGGGAGGGAACCCTTCTATCACAAAAACAATCCTTAATGGCATTTTTCTCTTTGCATGCCTGTTGAAGAGTGCTGCATGCATATAAAGAGGAAGTGATGAGGAGAAATAGAAACATTTCTCCTCATTACTTCTGAGTCTGGGACGTGCACCACTTTGACGCAATCCCAGATTCACTGACCTTAGTAATTTGGGACTGTGTAAAAACCCATGGGCCGATGCATGAGCACAGCTAGCTAGCTAGCGCTGACCTGCTAGCTGCCACACTCATAATATTGCCGTTTTAGGCAGCGCTTCGCTGACGCTCAGACAGTATGCAAATGCGTGACAATGCATTTCAGTGCTGTGATGCGGATCACCACACTGAAATGCGTTAGAGTCACGCCTGATGCGTGATACTTGGCAGGACTGTACATTGGTACTAATTAAGGTGAACTCTTTTCTCAGACACGGTTACCAGATGTAAAAATGACAAAATAATGATGTAATACGATCACTAAATGTGCCACATTATGCCTCATAATTTGCTTTTTATTGCTGCATAAATTAGTCAACCCTGCCGCATAATTTGGTCTTCCTCTTCCGCATAATACCAGTGGCCCTGGGACGCCTCAGGGTAACCACCGCGCTTTACAAATCTTCTTTTCATTTAATTTCATACTGTTTCTGAGGCACATAGTAACTGGATCTGTGCCTGGGCTTCAACACAATAACTCCTCAAGCAGCCAATGGCATTGGGGTCTCTGTGTGGACACTGGAAATAGTTTAACTTCTTTGGTGTCATCCATCTGAATATTAACATTATATGAATATTAAACAAGTTCTACCTTTTTAAAACAAATCAACCCATGAGCAAGGAGCCATACTCAATGCCAAGTGCTGCATCAAATTCAATAATAGATGCAAGAAGCAATTTTTATTGACTGCTGAACATTAAGTGCTTCTAATTACGCGCTGTACCACATTCAAATGCAGCTATGAATGCTACTTAAGTGCTAGACCTAAGTGCCTCTAATGAAGCCGATGCCAAATTCAAAGACAGGTGCACGTCGGTGTTTCATCTAAAGGAAAGGGATGGACCTGTTTTTGACCTGGGTAATCCTTTTCGCACTTGGTTGCGAGATGTTTTTGCCTACGGCACTGGCTTCCTTTCTTCTTACCAGGCTGTCAATCGATCCCTTATGACGATTTTACTGCCCTGCTGTACCTTTATGTTCATGGGATGTTTGTAAATGTATTCACTCTCATTCTCATGCGAGTGGAAGTTGTTTATTCACAACTTTTCATAGTCAGACATGTTTAGACCTAAAAAAAACAGGAGATGGATTCTAAAGTTCCAGGGGGCAGATTTACAAGAAAGTGACGCATCTATAGAGATGCGTCACTTTCCTTGCACCAACCCAATAAAATGCTTGCGCCACCATGTATGCGCCTTATTTACAATACGGCACACCATGGCAGAAGGATTGCCATATGCGTCAGAAACTCTTACGCATCTGTTGGGGCAAAAGTCACGCAGTGCTGGAGCCGTGTCGCAAGCACGATGCAACTCCAGCAATGCATTTTGTGGCCTATTCCCACTACACTGCATCACTCCTTAGGCCTGCAGGCATAAGGTTTTGACGCAGTGGCGTCCTAAAAGTGACGCAGTGAAATTTTGTAGATTTCACTGCTTCACTTTTACGAGGTTTTCCTGCGTAGGAATGACCCCCTGCATACATTATACCTGACACAGGTATAATGTGATGCAGGGCTTTATAACGTGACTTATCTCCCTAGATGCGTCACGTTATAAATAGGGCGCATTGTTTGTGGCGCCGTTGCATCACAAAATGTGACGCAATGGCTGTGCAAAGAGGCGCCGGGGGCTTGTAAATCTGCCCCCTAGAATTCATCTTTTTGACGTCTTCTTCCAGGAAGTTTTCTGAAGTTAACACATCATTACATGTTATAATCAGTGCCGCTTCAATTATGCGCTCAGGTGATCTTTTCTCATTTAATTATAGATTTACCACACTTGGCACATAATTCACCACCTGCTGCATAGTTTGCAGATTTCAACAACAAAAAATGTCTAGCTCAAAGTTACTAAAACAGGCATTGGTCATAATGTCGTGTGACCCGTTTAGGCGTGAAGTGGGGCAGTATGTCTACCTGGTGAACCGCAAATGTAACAGAGGTGCGCTGCTTGGGCTCACGCCATACATACATTCTTGTATTAGCGTCGATTATAATTGTTGTCATCTTTAACTACCCAATGGGAAGCGAGTGCCCACTTTCCTGGCATGCATTGAACCCTTGGCACCATTGCTGCGTCACTGGGCGTAGCCTCATTGTCAGACCCAGCGGCTGATTGATTGATCTCTTGCCAGACCCACCCGCCAAGACAATGGCGCGTGCAGGGTGCTATGACGGAAGTGGGGGTCCCCTGGTGGAGGGGCCCTCGGCACAGTACAGCTTGGCAGGTGCCACAAATGATAAATGAATCGCGTGGACTCACAGGGCTGGGGCGAGCCAGCCCTGGAAATGAAAACAAAGTGATGCAAAGGCAAACAGACAGCGACTTAAGAAAAAACCCATTTCAGTGTTTCAAAATCTAATTTACAACAGGCCGAGCGAGATAAAAAAAACACACAGAGCGTCAAGAAAGAGAAACCTTTCTTAAAATGCAAACTAGGATTGCCGGCTCGCCATAAGGGAACATCGCTGCGGGGTGCAGTGTGTGTCTTCTGGATAAATCTTATCTCTGGCCTCTGCCAGGGCACGAGTTGGGGTACCACGCAGGTGGACGGCGTCCCCCCACTTATTTTACCGTGTGGACGCCGTCCCCTCTGCCAAACAGCTGGACTTCACTCTTTGGCCTCTCTGGGACAAGATCGGAGCTCACAGCATGCTGCTCTCGCGCTGACTTCTCAGATGCAATCGCATCTAAGAGGTGAGCGAGGGGAGGCAATGAGCCCGATGGTGCAAGCCACCTTTCGTGATGTCACTTCCTGTTCCTGTCGTCACTTCCGTTGACAGCGTCCCCCACTTCTTTTTTTAGGACTTGTGCCCTGCAGCCTCTCCACCCCACCCAGGGGCGGCTCTAGGGTCATGGTGGCCCTGGGCAGGGAGCGTAGGTAGGGGGCCCCGGAAGAGGGAGTCCGGGTGGGGCAGAGCGCGGAGGCCAGTAAAGAGGGGGGGGGGGGGGTCAGGGTGTTTAGAAGTGGAACTGAGCCGGAGGCCGCCAAATCCCTGCCAGGGGCCGCCACACAAATATGTATCCATCCTCAGAGGATAAATATATTAAGGATATATATTGGTGTGGTGGCCCCTGGGGTTTGGTGGCCCTGTGCAGGTGCACAGCTTGCACATGCCTAAGGCCGGCCCTGCCCCACCCAAGAACCTGTGGCGCGGGAGACGTCTGCTGTGCACGTCTGGGTGCAGCTAAGGGGCTGTCATTCACAAAAATCCAGGCACTAGAAACATTTTCACCACTTACCAGCAGAAAAAACATGAAAACTTCAGTTCCCATGTGTAATGTCGGCCCATCACCTCATAAAATCCCCTAATGAAGTAAATGTGTGGCCCCACGAGCAGTGCTGACCTCAGGTGGAATTAAAACTAGACTGAGGGTGAGTGGCTCGTGCACTCAGATTCACGGCAATGGTGTAACAAAACTTGAGGGACCCCCCTGCAAAGTACATGGACACCCCTCACCCCAACCTTCCACGGACCCAGATAGGAGCTCTCAGACCGCTCGTGCACAGTGCCGGCATGTGCTCGGTGCATGACTGCGTGTAAGAGAGTATCAAACTAGCCGGTCCCAGACCCAGTCCCTGTACTGTGGGGGACCCCTGGAGCTCGGCCCCCCTTCACCGATGTGACTGCGGGCTGTTACACCACTGATTTCTGGAAGGAGAGTGAACTTGCCGCACATGTCACACCCACGTTCAGTGCAGTTGACAGTTATGTTGCACATCTTCTGAATAATTTGCCAGTGTGTCTGTGCCGTTCTTGCGTTGTTGTTGTTTTGCAGACTTTTATAGCGCAAACTCGACCCAAAGGTATTGCAGCGCTTTACATGAGCACCAGTTACTTTACATTAGGACACATTCTTTTTTTTTTTTGGTAGGCACGGGGAGATTAATTGATTTGTCCAGAATCACAGGATGCGGAGTCAACCCGTGGCTCGAGCCTTGGTTTCCCAGCTCAAAAGTCGTTAGTCTAGCCGTGAGACTGCATCTTCTCCTCAACTCCCTGAGTTAGCTGTGGTGCCTCAATGTTTTGTGATCTGTCCATTACTGATGACGTGATCATTACAGAATTCTGATTGTGGTTGTTGGAGAGAGGATTGGCTAGAGAAAAGGGATGAAATGGCCACAGGGTCCACAGTGCCTCAATATGGTGGTGATTCCTCTCCTGAGACCGAACATGTCTTTAGGGTGAAGGCGATAGGACCAGGTGAGAGACCGTGCTCAGATGTTCGAGGTACGGCTCTTGAAGATGCAGTAGGTGTTCACGAGGTCTAGAGTGCGTTGTGGAATGTTTTCTTTCGGAGATGTCAGCAGTGTTTGTTGTTAAGAAGGCATTGAGCTTGACTGTTGTGAGTGATGCTGGTCCTAAGATTGGAGCCACCAAAGAACTGAGACTACAAGAAGAATCCTCTTGTGCAGGATTGCCGTTCTGCTTGACTAATCGGCCTTCCAAGGGTGTCTATGTGGGTTCCTTGCCTATCAGCCTTATTCATCAAGGCCGAATCGGCTCGCAAAGGGCCAGATTCTGAGAATCTGGCCCTTTGCGAGTGCGATATTTGCATTTGGGATTCAACATCCCAAATGCAAAAATCGCTATTTGCTAATTCGCATATTTGCGAGGATTTACATTTAAGGAATCTCTATTTGAGATTCCTTAAATGTAATTCATCATCCATTTTACAATTGCGAAATCGCAATTTCGGGCCGCAATTTACCGCGAGGTCAAACCTCGCGGTAAATTGCGAAAACTCAGAAAAATGCATTTAAATGCATTTTTCTGAGTTGCACGTTACACACACACATGTCCTTTGGACATGTGTGTGTGCAACACCTGTGTTAATTTCCATGCAGGGGTGCTACAGGGTGTCCTTCGGACACCCCTGGCACCCTTGTACTCGCAATCTCATTTGCGATTAGCTAATTGCTATTCGCAAATGAGGAATGACTCCCCATGCATTCCTATGGGCCTTTTGGCCCATAGGAATGCATGGGGAGTTATTCCTTATTTGCGATTAGCAATTAGCTAATCGCAAATAAGGAATCAGTGGGAATCGCAATTACTATTGCGATTCCTACATGAATACCGTTTTGCGAGTCTCAAATAGCGATTCCTTATGATTCGCTATTTGAGCCTCGCAAAACGGCCCGTTCATGAATCAGGCTGTTAGTTCCCTGCCCATGAGGTTCCGTGAATTCTGAACCTGGGTCATAAAGGTCGTGGTTCTGTTAGGATTTTGGTAACGGCGAACCGTAAACAGTGAGCTCAGCAAGTATGAGTGTTTTCGTCATGTTACACCAATGGATTCACTGTGTATTTGAAGATTTCGTTCTGAACCCTTGGGTTCCATTTTGTGCATGGCAGCCATTTTGTGGTTGCCCTCTGTTGGAGAGTAGGGTCTGCTATCCTATGGTCACCCCAATTTTTGCTTTTTGCTTCACTGGTTTTCGACTTACTGAGGCTGTGGGCCTGCTAATCAGACCCCCAGCCTGCTGTTCTCTCTCTAAATTTATAATACATGTGCTATAGGTACATACCCCAATTGGAAATGGACTCCTTGTCAGCCCCTGTACCATGCACTATAGGTGCTCAGGGTATAGGTGCCACCAAGGCCTACCAGGGGCTGAAGCATAGCTTTTGCCACCCCTGGCTGGTTCTTAAATTGACACAACTGGCTGATCATTCAGCTGGGGCAAGTGGGTGTAGTCACCCCTTGCTTAGATATAGTATACCTATATCTAAACCTATATCTGGACACATATAGCCTGTAAGCCACTCCTATTGAAGGCCTCATCAATCCTGGAGGCAGAGTGCGTGGTTTTATGTGAGATGGAGCTCTGGCATGAGCTGAGCCTGTCTGCAGCTGTCGGGAACAACTCCCTAAGCTGATCCGGGATAATGCCATACCATATACTCTTAAGCGCCTTATAATCCTCGCGGTTATATAGCAACTTTGGTTTGGCTTTATCAAAACATGTCGTGTAAGGTGTCATACGAATTGGAATACTACCCCCTCGCCAGTTCTGGCGACGGGGGTAGCATTCCACCCTTCTAGAGGGATAAGACATGTTACTTTACTGAAACGCGGTTGATTTAAAATGAGCCTCAGATCCACAAAATGGATGCCCCTGCCACAGACACGGGTCTGGCCTCCTGCTGCTGACCGAAACTCAGCATATGGTGGCCTGGACAAAGGGTTTCCTGTCGCAGGGCGGTGTTAAACCACCCCAGACAGGAGATAGTGGATTGTAGTAGGGAGGTTTCAAAGAAACCAGACACTGCCTGGGGAGCACAAGGCTGCCCCTTGCATAATCCGGCCAAACCGGTTCTGGGGCCTCCCAGCTAAGCATGGGCGGAAAATCCGTTACGCTCGCGGATTTTGCGGATTTTCGGGAAATCCGCAATCCGCGAGATTTGCGAATTTCCCGCAAAATCCGCAAATCCGCGAGCAGCGGATTTTGCTCGCGCTGCTCGCACTGTTCGCGTGAGTTCGCGCCCCGCGAATAAGTGCAAAATTGCAGAAATACGATTTTAGCAAAACTGAAAGTAACTACTTACCAGGTTCAAAAGTTCAGGCACATCATTAGTAGCCATTTCCTGTAGTGCTTCCTGAGGGGCCCCTCCAGAGTTCAGTTGCCAGTTGAAACTATTATGTGACCCTGCTCTGAACCTCAGAATAGTTACACATATGCCACAAAGGTCCTGAATTACAGCTAAGGGAGACAAGCAGGAGCCAGGCTGGAAGTTAAAATCCATTAATCAGCCCCTAATTCATTATTGTCAGTTGGGGCAGGGCAGGTGTTGTAACTAATTTTGCAACAATGAAAGCACTTAGCAAGTGCAAAAGATCACTAATCAGGGCGCACTAAGGAAGCAGGTGCCAGCTAAAAAAATATTCTGTGACACATTAATCAGCCCCAAATTAATTCAGGTCACTTGAGGCAGGGAAGGTGTGCTTTGCTTTGCCGAAAATAATGTACACTGGACAACCAGAGGGTGTGGTGATGAAACAGAGGGTGGCATGGGTGGGCCAGAGGGTGGCATGAGTAGTCAGAGAGTGGCAGTGGTGACAGAGAGTGGCAGTGATGAAGAAGAGTGTCCCAAACAGGCTGGACACGTAGAAACAACAAGTTCGCAAAACTTGCGACCCGACAGGTAAGTTCGCAAATTGCGAAATTGTAAAAACCCTCGCGAACTGGCAGAAACACGGGCGAACACAAAAAAAAAAAAATCCGCAAATTCGCGGGAATTCGCGGATTTTGCGGATTGCGAATCCGCAAATCCGCAAAATTCGCGGATTGCCAATCCGCAAAATCCGCTCATGCTTACTCCCAGCCCCTGTCCCAGCGCGGCCTGGATCAAAGGAAAGGGGTGTAACCACCCCCTTCCTGGGTCCCACCCATAGGAGGGGACCTAGCAGGATGTCCAGCCCACCAGATTCGAATAAGAGTGGGAGCAGTGCCAATGCAACTCAGATCATCCTGAAGAAACATAAGAAATGAATTCTGGACCCTTCGACTTTCTACACAACGTTAGAAGACTGAAGAATCTCCCTTGTGGTCAAGGAGTGACCACCCTGTGCAAACAGGCAACATCCAGCCCTCGACCCTTGCTTTGTTGCAGTTCCCGCCGGAACTCGAGCGACAGAGATTGACGAGATCAAGCTTGCCTGCCTTCTCCCTGCCCGATCCACAGTCCCTGCAGAGCTGAGACCAGTGGAGGCGACCGGAAGCGTGGGGCACGCCATCTTGAAAAGGCCACGAGACGCTGACCGTGCAGCCCACGAGTGACCCTCGCAGCTGTACATCGGGGGTTGAGAAGCCCCAACACCGAGCTCCACTTGCACCAAAGCTACCCCCTCCACACTCGACGAGTGCTGCGTGGGGCCCTTCTGCTTGTGTTGGCTCGACGCGTTAGCCTGGTCACTTGCCAGCTGGCTTGTGGCCCCTGTGCCGACGAAAACTTGAATACGACTTGCTTTTCTGGTTGCTCCAGATCTGCACCAGCTACTGTGAAAAGGAGCCCCCACTCTGACCCTCCTGGTTTGAGTGATAAGCAATCTCCCGGTTCCGCGTGGATTGCTTTTGCCAAGTGCTGTTTGCTGCAATCTTGAAGCCGACGGTGCTGACGGCTAGAGCCTACGTGGGACAGATCGTGACCTGCTCCTGGACGTCGCAGATGCCCCAGAGCCCACGTGACAGCGGAGAGAAGCCTATCAACAACCACCTGATTGTGCCCGACATTGCCTGGTTCCGTCCTGGTTCCACCCTGGTCACTGCTGAGTGACCCAGACTCTGTCCCCTCTACTTTCAGGTACTTTTCTACTTCGATCCACCCTTGGATCGCACCGGACACTTCTGCTTCACATCGCCTGCAGCTGCAACAGCTTCAAGCACCAAGAGCCTGCGTGTCAAAACCCGACGCCACTTCGACCCTGTGCACCCACGGCCTGTGGGTGAGGTAACATTGCAACGCCGGTGTTCCTACACTGGTACACACCTCTAGGGTCTGTGTCTAAAGTTTTGTTCCTCTAGGTTCAGCGGAAGCCTCTTTTAATTCACTTTGTGTAACTTTTACGCACCATTGACATTGCATTGGTGCAAGCCGCACTTTCCGTGCTGCACCCGTCTCCTGTGGGCTACTCCCGACTTCAGCATTGCTAGTCCTGACTGCTCCCAGCGAATCTCTAGGCCCTAGGCCTAACCACTGTTCGATTGGTATCTCTTATACCACTTTTTTAGTATATGGTTTAAGTGGCCACCGGCCCTTATCCAAAATTGTGCAACTTTGTATGTTATACTGTGCTTTTGATTTAACGCTTGTGCCCCTTTCCTCATAAAGAGTACTGGGGAGTAATTTAGAAATAAATACATATATTTTTATAATATATACTTGTGTGGTGTCCTTTCATTTGATTACAGGATTGTATGTGGTAAAACAACTCGCTTAACACGACCTCTTAAGTTAAGCCTTTAAGGCTGCTTAGTCCATGCTACCACTAGGATAGCTTGTCTAACAAGGTTGACTTACAACCTGACATCTATGGGGTTTGTTTGGACTGATACCCAGTGGTTCCAGAATTGGAAACACTACATATCAGGCCAACTTCTCACATTGGTGTGCAGCGGTGCGGATTTGAGCTTGCTGTTTGTTTTACCATTGCAATCTTTACATCAAATTGAAAGATCACATCAAGTACCTTAGGTACATATAAATCAAAAGCTTAGCATATTAAGTTCTACTGAACTTAGTAGTTGTAGATTAAAGGGATTAGCACACCCTGACTACAACTCACTAGCAAGGTACAGTAGGAAAACACTTAGTGTAGGTAAGTGCATCACTTACACCTCACTAGCAGTCATGTCTGATACAGGTGGAGCCTCAGGGTCTGCCCCTGTAGCAGTTGACCTTACCAAGGCAACTTCCAGATATGACAACCTTAGCCACAAAGACCTGAGTGCCTTGTGCACAGCCAGGGGGCTAAAAAAGGGCAGAGGCCCTACCATTCCTTCCCTAATAGCTATCCTAGAAAAGGATGACTTAGATAAGGTGAGTCAGGCTCCCTTAGATTCAGGTGAAGGGATAAACTCCCCTGAGAATGAGGATCTTCCAGAAGATGAAGAAGAGGAGGAGGAAGAGGAAGAGGAAGGCTCAGATGTAGAGGAGCCTGAAGATCAGGATCAGAGGGTGAACCAGGTACAGGTTGCCAGGCTTAACCAGGCCAACCTAGACCTACATGAGAATGGAGAGGGCCAGCACCACTCCAGATCTCATAACCAAATTCTCCCAGGTAACAGGAGGGTGAGATCTCCATCAGGGGACTCCCATATTTCTAGTGCCTCAAGAGAATCTCAGAGAGGGAGGACTCCCTCCCAGAGGAAAGAGCATAGGGCCAGAATGAGGGCTGTCCAACTCCAGATAGAGAGGGAGGAGGTAGCCCTGGCTCAAGCTAAGCTTACCTTGGCTCAAGCTAAACTTACCTTGGCAAGGGAGCAGAAATTGAGTGGCTTAGATGCCACTGGTGGCAGCAAAGTTCCTAAAGAAAAAGACAGGGCCTATGACAATAGAAACCTGACAAAAATTGTGCCCCCTACAAGAAGGGATGACATCCACAAATGGATGACTGCTCTTGAGAGGGCCTGCATGGTACAGCAGGTCCCTGAGGATCAGTGGGCAGCAATTTTATGGTACTCCTTTTCTGAGAAAGGGAGGGACAGGCTCCTCACTGTTAGACCTGAGGATGCCAAAAACTACTCTGTTCTGAAGAGTGCTCTTATTGAAGGGTTTGGCCTAACCACTGAGCAATACAGGTTGTTGTTCAGAGACACCCAAAAAGCACAGACTCAGGACTGGACTGATTTTGTAGATTGTGCCACTAAGGCTCTGGAGGGTTGGCTGCAGGGAAGTAAAGTTTCAGACTATACAGGATTGTACAATCTTATGATGAGAGAACAGATCCTTAATAACTGTCAGAACCAGCTGTTGCATCAATACCTTGTTGACTCTGATTTGACCTCTCCCCAAGAATTGGGAAAGAAGGCAGACAAATGGGTCAAAACAAGGATTAAGCAGAAAAACCAGAACCAAGGTGACCAGAAGAAAACAGACCAGAAGGGTGGGAATCAGAAAGATAAAGAAAAGGACCAGAAGTCTTCAGGCCCCCAAACTAGCAATAAGGAGGGGGGTTCCCAAAATGGAAACAAGAAAAAGAAGAATGATGGCCCAAAGAAACCTTGGTGTAATACCTGCAAATCAGTTTCACACTGGGGCAGTGAATGCACTAAGAAAAATCCAGTCCCCACCACTGCAGCTCCTAAAGCACCTGCACCCCCTAGTACAGTCAGCAGTGGTGGTACTCAGCCAAAGGATTTAGTAGGGTTGACCCTGGGTACTGAAGTGGAATCTGGCCTAGTCAGAATTCCCACACAGGCAGTTCTCCTATATGATGTGGACTTATCTTTGACCACTGCAGTAAGCCCCAGTAACCTGGGCAAATATAGGCAGACTCCCTTAATCAATGAGAAACTGGCTCAGGCCTACAGGGACACTTGTGCCAGTGTCACTATGGTGACACCTGACTTTGTGGACCCTGGTCAGATTGTACTAGGTGAAAGTTACCTAGTGACCAATGCAAGCAACTCCACTACTTCACATAGTGTGGCTGTTGTGAACTTCTCCTGGGGAGGGGTAGATGGCCTAAAGAAAGTTGTTGTGAGTGCAGACCTCCCAGTAGACTGTCTGTTAGGCAATGATCTTGAAAGCTCAGTTTGGTCAGAAGTGAAGTACAGGACTCATGCAGAAATGCTAGGGATTTCAGCTCATGTCCTTGCAGTGACAAGGTCTCAGGCTAAGAAGTGCCTTCCTGAACCAGTGGTGGATCTTGAAACAATAGACCAACCACAACCCAAGAGAAGGAGCAAGAGGGTTAAGGCTGTGCCTTCCCACTTGTCCCAGGTTGAGGATCAAGTTTCACAGGAAACTGATTCTGCAGTCCAAGAGGAGACTGTCTCAGATGAGCTTGAACCTGAACAGGTTGAGTTTCTGGGGACAGGGGGACCCTCAAGGGCAGACCTGGGGCAGGCCCAATTAGATTGCCCTTCACTTGAACCCCTCCGACAGCAAGCTGCTGCTGAGGCTGCAGGGAATGCTCAAGGTACCCATAGAGTTTATTGGGATGAAGGACTCCTTTACTCAGAGGCTAGAGACCCCAAGCCTGGTGCCACCAGGAGGTTGGTTATACCTTTGAAGTTTAGGGGTTTCCTTCTTACCTTGGCCCATGATATTCCCCTTGCAGGACACTTAGGCCAGAATAAGACTTGGGACAGGCTTGTTCCACACTTTCACTGGCCTCACATGTCAGAAAATGTCAAGGAGTTTTGTCGCTCCTGTGTCACTTGCCAAGCCAGTGGTAAGTCAGGTGGCACAACAAAGGCCCCCCTGATACCACTACCTGTGGTGGGGGTACCCTTTGAAAGAGTTGGAATAGACATTGTGGGTTCCATGGATCCTCAAACAGCATCTGGGCACAGATTTATACTGGTGGTAGTGGATCATGCCACCAGGTACCCAGAGGCAATTCCCCTGAGGACCACCACAGCACCTGTGGTGGCAAAAGCCCTCATTGCAGTTTTCTCAAGAGTGGGCTTTCCAAAGGAGGTTCTTTCAGACAGAGGTACCAACTTTATGTCTGGCTACTTAAAAGCAATGTGGAAAGAGTGTGGAGTAAACTATAAGTTTACCACACCCTACCATCCACAGTGCAATGGGCTTGTGGAAAGGTTCAACAAGACCCTAAAGGGAATGATAAAAGGTTTACCAGAGAAGCTTAGGCGGAAATGGGACATCCTTTTACCCTGCTTGCTCTTTGCTTACAGAGAGGTCCCACAGAAGGGGGTTGGCTACAGCCCTATTGAACTTTTGTTTGGCCACCCTGTGAGAGGTCCATTGAGTTTGGTGAAGGAAGGATGGGAGTTACCTCTCAAAAAGCCTAAACTAGACATTGTGGACTATGTACTTGGTCTCCGCTCCCGGATGGCTGAATACATGGAGAGAGCATCCAAAAACCTTGAGGCCAGTCAAGAATTACAGAAAGCTTGGCATGACCAAAAGGCTGTTCTGGTTGAGTTCCAGCCAGGGCAGAAGGTGTGGGTGTTGGACCCAGTGGGGCCAGCAGCTCTCCAGGACAAATGGACTGGACCCTACCCTATCATTGAGAAAAAGGGAGAAGTCACCTATGTGGTTGACTTTGGTACCCCTAGGAGCCCCCACAGGGTGCTCCATGTAAACCGTTTGAAAGCATTTGTTGACAGGGAGGACATGAGTCTCCTCATGGCCACAGATGGGGAACAGGAGGAAGAGAGTGACCCTCTCCCAGACCTGCTTTCCCAGAACCCTGATGATGGTTCAGTTGATGGAGTAGCCTTGGCAGGCAGCCTCACTGAGCAGCAACAGGTGGACTGCAGACAGGTGTTGCAGGCCCACAGACATATGTTTTCACTCACACCCAGCCAGACTAATTGGTGCACCCATGAGGTGGACACTGGTGACAGTCTGCCTGTGAAGAATAAAATCTACAGGCAACCTGACCATGTCAGGGATTGTATAAAGGCTGAGGTGCAAAAGATGTTGGAGCTTGGAGTGATTGAGCCATCAGAGAGCCCATGGGCTAGCCCAGTGGTCCTTGTGCCAAAACCTCATACCAAAGATGGGAAGAGAGAAATTAGGTATTGTGTGGACTACAGAGGTCTCAATGCTGTCACTAGGACAGATGCTCATCTCATTCCAAGAGCAGATGAGCTCATTGATAAATTGGCTTCTGCCAAGTTTCTGAGCACATTTGATTTGACAGCTGGCTACTGGCAAATCAGACTAGCTGAAGAGTCAAAAGCCAAAACAGCATTCTCTACCCCTAGTGGACATTATCAATTTGTGGTAATGCCCTTTGGTTTGAAGAATGCACCTGCCACCTTCCAAAGGTTGGCGAATCAAGTCCTTGCTGGGTTGGATGACTTTTGTGCAGCATATCTAGATGATATTGCTGTCTTTAGCTCCACCTGGGAGGATCACCTGATCCACCTGAAGAAGGTTCTGGAGGCCCTGCAAAAGGCAGGCCTGACTATCAAGGCTACTAAGTGCCAGATAGGGCAGAGCAAGGTTGTGTACTTGGGCCACCTAGTAGGTGGGGGTCAAGTTCAACCACTGGAGAGCAAGATCCAGACCCTATAGGACTGGGCTCCTCCAACTACCCAGACACAAGTCAGAGCCTTCTTGGGCCTGACTGGGTATTACAGAAAATTTGTAAAGAACTATGGGTCCATTGTGACACCATTGAATGACTTGACATCCAAGAAGATGCCCAAAAAGGTTCAGTGGACAGTTAGCTGTCAAAAGGCATTTGATGACCTGAAGAAGGCCATGTGCTCTGCACCTATCCTGAAGAGTCCTGACTACTCCAAACAGTTCCTTGTACAGACAGATGCTTCTGAGTTGGGGGTGGGAGCTGTGCTTTCACAACTTAATCAAGATGGTCAAGACCAGCCCATTGCTTTTATTAGCAGAAGGCTGACCCCCAGGGAGAAACATTGGTCAGCTATTGAGAGGGAGGCCTTTGCTGTGGTTTGGGCCCTGAAGAAGTTGAGGTCATACTTGTTTGGTACTCACTTCCTAATTCAGACAGACCATAAGCCCCTCTTGTGGCTAAATCAGATGAAGGGTGAAAATCCCAAACTGCTCAGGTGGTCCATTTCCCTACAGGGGATGGACTTTACAGTGGAGCACCGCCCAGGGACTGACCATGGTAATGCAGATGGTCTCTCCAGGTACTTCCACTTAGAACATGAAGACTTATCTGGTCAAGGTTAAGTTTAATGTCCCTGCGTTTGGGGGGGGGTGTTGTGTAGGAGAGTAGGGTCTGCTATCCTATGGTCACCCCAATTTTTGCTTTTTGCTTCACTGGTTTTCGACTTACTGAGGCTGTGGGCCTGCTAATCAGACCCCCAGCCTGCTGTTCTCTCTCTAAATTTATAATACATGTGCTATAGGTACATACCCCAATTGGAAATGGACTCCTTGTCAGCCCCTGTACCATGCACTCTAGGTGCTCAGGGCATAGGTGCCACCAAGGCCTACCAGGGGCTGAAGCATAGCTTTTGCCACCCCTGGCTGGTTCTTAAATTGACACAACTGGCTGATCATTCAGCTGGGGCAAGTGGGTGTAGTCACCCCTTGCTTAGATATAGTATACCTATATCTAAACCTATATCTGGACACATATAGCCTGTAAGCCACTCCTATGGAAGGCCTCATCAATCCTGGAGGCAGAGTGCGTGGTTTTATGTGAGATGGAGCTCTGGCATGAGCTGAGCCTGTCTGCAGCTGTCGGGAACAACTCCCTAAGCTGATCCGGGATAATGCCATACCATATACTCTTAAGCGCCTTATAATCCTCGCGGTTATATAGCAACTTTGGTTTGGCTTTATCAAAACATGTCGTGTAAGGTGTCATACGAATTGGAATACTACCCCCTCGCCAGTTCTGGCGACGGGGGTAGCATTCCACCCTTCTAGAGGGATAAGACATGTTACTTTACTGAAACGCGGTTGATTTAAAATGAGCCTCAGATCCACAAAATGGATGCCCCTGCCACAGACACGGGTCTGGACTCCTGCTGCTGACCGAAACTCAGCATATGGTGGCCTGGACAAAGGGTTTCCTGTCGCAGGGCGGTGTTAAACCACCCCAGACAGGAGATAGTGGATTGTAGTACGGAGGTTTCAAAGAAACCAGACACTGCCTGGGGAGCACAAGGCTGCCCCTTGCATAATCCGGCCAAACCGGTTCTGGGGCCTCCCAGCCCCTGTCCCAGCGCGGCCTGGATCAAAGGAAAGGGGTGTAACCACCCCCTTCCTGGGTCCCACCCATAGGAGGGGACCTAGCAGGATGTCCAGCCCACCAGATTCGAATAAGAGTGGGAGCAGTGCCAATGCAACTCAGATCATCCTGAAGAAACATAAGAAACGAATTCTGGACCCTTCGACTTTCTACACGACGTTAGAAGACTGAAGAATCTCCCTTGTGGTCAAGGAGTGACCACCCTGTGCAAACAGGCAACATCCAGCCCTCAACCCTTGCTTTGTTGCAGTTCCCGCCGGAACTCGAGCGACAGAGATTGACGAGATTAAGCTTGCCTGCCTTCTCCCTGCCCGATCCACAGTCCCTGCAGAGCTGAGACCAGTGGAGGCGACCGGAAGCGTGGGGCACGCCATCTTGAAGAGGCCACGAGACGCTGACCGTGCAGCCCACGAGTGACCTTCGCAGCTGTACATCGGGGGTTGAGAAGCCCCAACACCGAGCTCCACTTGCACCAAAGCTACCCCCTCCACACTCGACGAGTGCTGCGTGGGGCCCTTCTGCTTGTGTTGACTCGACGCGTTGACCCGGTCACTTGCCAGCTGGCTTGTGGCCCCTGTGCCGACGAAAACTTGAATACGACTTGCTTTTCTGGTTGCTCCAGATCTGCACCAGCTCCTGTGAAAAGGAGCCCCCACTCTGACCCTCCTGGTTCGAGTGATAAGCAATCTCCCGGTTCCGCGTGGATTGCTTTTGCCAAGTGCTGTTTGCTGCAATCTTGAAGCCGATGGTGCTGACGGCGAGAGCCTACGTGGGACAGATCGTGACGTGCTCCTGAACGTCGCAGATGCCCCAGAGCCCACGTGACAGCGGAGAGAAGCCTATCAACAACCACCTGATTGCGCCCGACATTGCCTGGTTCCGTCCTGGTTCCACCCTGGTCACTGCTGAGTGACCCAGACTCTGTCCCCTCTGCTTTCAGGTACTTTTCTACTTCGATCCACCCTTGGATTGCACCGGACACTTCTGCTTCACATCGCCTGCAGCTGCAACAGCTTCAAGCACCAAGAGCCTGCGTGTCAAAACCCGACGCCACTTCGACCCTGTGCACCCACGGCCTGTGGGTGAGGTAACATTGCAACGCTGGTGTTCCTACACTGGTACACACCTCTAGGGTCTGTGTCTAAAGTTTTGTTCCTCTAGGTTCAGCGGAAGCCTCTTTTAATTCACTTTGTGTAACTTTTACGCACCATTGACATTGCATTGGTGCAAGCCGCACTTTCCGTGCTGCACCCGTCTCCTGTGGGCTACTCCCGACTTCAGCATTGCTAGTCCTGACTGCTCCTAGCGAATCTCTAGGCCCTAGGCCTAACCACTGTTCGATTGGTATCTCTTATACCACTTTTTTAGTATATGGTTTAAGTGGCCACCGGCCCTTATCCAAAATTGTGCAACTTTGTATGTTATACTGTGCTTTTGATTTAACGCTTGTGCCCCTTTCCTCATAAAGAGTACTGGGGAGTAATTTAGAAATAAATACATATATTTTTATAATATATACTTGTGTGGTGTCCTTTCATTTGATTACAGGATTGTATGTGGTAAAACAGCTCGCTTAACACGACCTCTTAAGTTAAGCCTTTAAGGCTGCTTAGTCCATGCTACTACTAGGATAGCTTGTCTAACAAGGTTGACTTACAACCTGACATCTTTGGGGTTTGTTTGGACTGATACCCAGTGGTTCCAGAATTGGAAACACTACATATCAGGCCAACTTCTCACACCCTCACATAGGCCGATGACTTTAGCTGACTTCTGGATAACCTGAGTGAACTGACCCTGTTGCCTGAAGCTGACCTTGTTAGGCCAGTTCCTTGCCCAGTAGCTGATCAAGATTAAGGATCAGAGCACAGGAGATTGTAAAGTTTGGTATGCACATACACACCCCTTATCCTACTTCTCATCTGTTTCTGTTCCTTCCTTTTATGGCTTGTTTACGATATGGGTAGTGGTCTTTTATTATGGGTTTGTCCAGCATTGTGTAAGAAGGAATGTTGGGCTTTTTGCATGCTTGCAAAAGCTAGGACTGCCCCTTACTTTTGTGCTGAGTTTTGTAAGCCTAAGCATATAAAAGGCCTCTGTTCTCTGTATTCCTCAGACTGCCTCATTCAGTTGCTAAGGCAGCTGGGTGACGTAGCCTCACTTATTGAAAGTTTAATAAAGATGTCTTTTCATATTTCAGCTTCTGTGCCAAGTTCTTTATTGATATTAGTAAGACCCCTGAGAATGAAGATTTTGTGAAGTTCCTCACCCATCATCCATTCCTTCTGCTTATTGGTCAGTGTGAGCAAACATCAAAGACAGCTCCTTCTCCTATATAGCAATGAAGACAAGAAATTAACTACCCTTTCATCTACGGACCTCCCCATCTCTTCCAGAGTTTCGAAAGTCCCTAAAGACCTGGCTTTTCGGTAAATCAAATGAACCATGCCAGTGCCTGGATACCCTCATGGGTGACAAGTAGCGATTTACAAATCTACTGACTGAAAACAGGGGTCTCTGCATGCAAGGTGACTTTCCAAGCACAGGGAAACAGACTATGAGTTTAGAAACAAATGTGGGAAAAAACAATAACAAAAACATGTGCAGGCAAACAATATACAAACAACAAACAATTAAATTGCGATTCATTAATAAGCAGTGTTTTTTTTTCTTCAGATTTATATAGCGCAAACTCGACCCAAAGGTATTGAAGCACTTTACATGAGCACTGGTTACGTTACTCAAGGAAACATTCATTTTTTTGCTTGGCACTGGGAGATTAAGTGATTTGCCCAGAATCACAGGATGTGGACGTGACCCCGCGGTTCGAACCTTGGTTTCCCAGCTCCAAAGTCGGCAGTCTAGCCATCTGACCACATCCTCTCCCCAGTGTTCTCTTCTTTGCCAGGACGCAACAGCATAAGTGTATTATTCAAGAAACCTCTTGCGTTGTCCGAAGCAATCAGCACTTAACTTTGCCCATTCCGTCTCCTCGAGTTAGGGGAGACCAAGACAGATCCAGTATCCGTTAAAACTCGGCAATTTCAGGATGAAATATTGTCGGATAACATGTTGCATTAAACTGCCCATTGTTCAGACACTGGACAATTGAGTCGCACCACTAGCGACTGGAGTGACGGTCCCTTGATGAAGGCATTCCCGCCGAGATGCGCGTAGTGTCTACATACTGCCTGCTCTTGTGCCTACATATTGAAAAAAATATATTTTTCAGATATCTAAACCTATCACATTGTGGACTAACCCCCAGATTCATCATGCTCCTCTTTTGCGAGTCCTTAATAGCGATTATTAAGGAATCGCTATTAAAGACTCGCAAAATGGGATGCATGTAGACATCGCAAAATTTATAGCGATTTCTACATCTTCCTTATTTGCGATTCGCTAATTGCGAATCGGAAATAAGGAAGTGATTTCAAGGGTGCCAGGGTGTCCAAAGGACACCCTGTAGCACCCCTGAAATGATGATTTACACTGGTGTTGCTCACACACATGTCCAAAGGACATGTGTGTGTGTGTGTAACATCCAACTTAGAAAAATGCACTAAAGTGCATTTTTCTAATTTTTCGCTATTTACCACGAAGTCAGACTTCGCGGTAAATAGCGGCCAGAAATTGCGAATTCGCAATTCTAAAATGGTTCATGAATTGCATTTAAGGAATCTCAAATAGAGAATCCTTAAATGCAATTCTTTGCAATTTAGCGATTTCAGATTTTGCGAATATTGCATTTGGGATGATGAATCCCAAATGCAATAAAAGCGCTCGCAAAGGGCCAGATTCGCAGATTTTACCTTCATGAATCTGGCTGTAAATTGTCATTGTATTAAAGTTGAAAGAATTGATGTAATGTGAATTGAATTAGATGTGCTCAGGATTAGCACACTAAGTAGGACCTAATAATTGATAACTATGTTGCAATATAAATGAAATACTTTTGTACTGACTACTGTACAGGACAACATCATTGTGAACCATGTTTTTAATGAAGTGAAGATTTTTAATAATTTTTTTATACAAAAAGATTAAAAACTATTTTGTAATAATAACATAAGCAGTTGCTCAAATCAGTTAATGAATTACAACTTAATTGTTTGTTGTTTGTAAATTTGTATATTGCATACCTGCACATATTTTTGTTTATTGTTTCCTACTCAAGTTTGTTTCTAAACTAATAGCCTGTTTGATTGCATGATTCAGCCTCCTCAGGTCTCTAAAGCTCCCTTGCCTGAAATTGTTTAGCTCTAACTCTGCCATTTGCAGGACTTCCCTCATGGTGCCGGTGTGATAATCTGCAAGCAAGAAACTGATTGGTGTGGAGTCTTCCTTAGAAAGTATGTGACAGTATTAGAAAGTGGCCACACAATCTATGAGAAAGGGCTAGTAGTTCTTGGCTTACAGCCACAGAGGTGCTGGATTTAGTATGTCCATCTCTCAGTTTTTACCAATCCACAAAATATCTTAAGGCCAGATTAATAAACAATTGGGCAACATAATTGGTATATAAAAGATACAAAATTCAACATTTTAGATATACATTGGTGATATTCTGTAACTAAATAACAACATGTTTTTTCTAAGTAAACTACTCCACGTTTTGAGAAAAAAAGTAATATCTTGGATCATTAAAGGAAGAAATCGAGAATTGTGTGTGATAATGGAGCATTTATAAAAAGAAACTGGCCAACATTTCCAGCTGTGTAAAATACACAACAATTCCATGTGTACCTTTTTAAACATCAATATGGCAAAATTCTGTTGTTGTATTTACTTTACAAAACATTGTCCCTTTAAGCTGAACATCTTAAATGCTGGTAAACTACCATCTTTCCTTTTGATGCTTCTGGCTTTTGCCCTATGGGGATAAATTAATCACCCAATATTTGCACATTAAATTCCCTGTGATCAGCAGTATTGCTGCAACCTTCATCTCAGAGGTAACTGTATCTTTTAACAGCATGAACCCAGTAGCAGATTACCGGCTAGAAGGTTTGTAAGAGGTCATGAATTTGCCAGAACTCAAATTTCAAAAACAAGTGAAGAAAATGAAACACTACACCAACCACACCACCAGTGATCTCAAACCTTCAGAGTGAAAGAGTAAACACTGCTGCAATCAGAGTGAGACATATCCAGCAAGAATGCCCACCGTGGTCGCTTGGCATATACGCATGAGGTGCAATCCCCTGGCCTGGCGCGACACAGTTCACTTCGGTAAGCTTATGTTTTGAGAAGATATAAAGTATTACCTCTGGGACAACCCTGTGGAGATATTGTTTAACTTATCACACTTGGGTTCCCTTTTATAAACTGCAGCTGGTGGGCGAGCCGCCAGGATCTAGAATGCGTTGCTGTCCGCGACGCTAGACTCAATAGTGCAAGGTCTTTGCAAGGCTGACCCTCTTACTTCTAAAGTAGTTTAAGCCCTCAGCAGCCAAAATAAACATATTGTGAAAAGCATCCCCATGTTTCAAAAGGTTGACTGCCTTTTAAATAGTTAGGAATATCCTGTCCTCACAAAACTGGAATTTCGGACTCGAAAGGCTTGCGTGGAAAGGAAGGATCGCTAGCCTCAGATGGCCTCGTGGCCCAGACACAGAAAGAACTCTGAGGTAGGGTTTCAAAGTGGGTTTCCCATGACCTAATAATCCTTCTAAGTAGGGGATCCAGGGAGGTAGCAGTTTTTTCATCTTACTATCATCGTTGGGGCCGTACAGTTGACGTAAACCTCTTTGGCCACTAGTAACATCACAAGAAGAGACATCCAGGACCGGACGGGCCGCAGCGGGCACCAGGCTTTTCCCCGGTGGGCCGCTAGTGTTGGGGCTGGTTTTAGTCCCCTGGGAGGCAGTTTTTGCTACCATTGGCCGGCAATATCAGCCCCCCTTCTCCCCGCCAGGCGGGTCAGACCAGCAGCTTGCCAGGGCCAGTTTTGGTCCCCAATCTGGCCCTTGAGACATCTCACAAACCTGGACTGCATTGATCAGCTGTTTCCTTAGCCTTTTAATCCACTTGCATAAACCTGAGGCCGCAGCACTTTAGTAACCAGTGACTAAAAATGGCCATAAATACTGCTGCACCCAAAAGAAGCAAGAGGTGTATATTCCTTTAAAATTCAGTAGGTGGTTGAGTTAAATGTGCATTTTTTTTTCTATTCCTTTACTTTTAAAGCATTCACGGCACCCGCGCTTTAGCTTAAGATGTTCAAAGCCTAGGCGGGGGTGCCGCCATTGTAACAGAAGTAAACAAATAGAACAAAAAATGTGCACCCGCCATTTCTTTTCTATTAGCTTACTTTTGTTACAATCACGGCTCCCGAGCTTTAGCTTTAAACACCTCAAGCTAAAGCGTGGATGCCACCCCAGTGCTTTAACAATGTTTACAGCTAAAGCCCGAGTAACTCAAAGGTCTCGCCTTTGCAAGAGTTTGAGCTATTGGCATTGTAAAAGACAATGTATTTTTAAAATGTTTTTAGAAAACCTGCAAGCAGTGTTTATACACCGCTTGCAGGTTTTTGTTCACACACTGCTTGCAGGTTTTTCAAAACACATAAATAAAAGGCATTGTCCTTTACAATGCCAATAGCTCAAACTCGTGCAAATGTGAGATCTATCGCATTGCAAATGCTTGTTTAGCTTGAGTCTGGAGTCAGCGCGTATGGCTGTTTCTATGGCAATGATCTATTGCATTTAACCCCTCGGCTGGCGGGGTCATTCCCCTGCCGTGCTGGGGGGAGGTGGAGCTTGCACAGCGCCCCGGTGCTCATGAGCTCGTCATGAGCCACAATGGTCGTGTGCTCATGACGAGCTGAGCTCATCAAGACGACACCCGTTTCATTAGAACGCTTGCACAGCAGGGGAATTTGCCCAGCGTGAGAGTGTTCTAACGATCATGACGAGCTCAGCTCATCATGAGCACACGAGAACCGTGGCTCATGACGAGCTGAGCTCATCATGAGCGTGGGAGGGGTTAATTAAAAAACTCTAAAAAGGAGATTTGCGCTCACCCATTACTTACCATTAGATTGCTTCGTTATCACACTTCTTTTTTGCCTTCTTATTCGGTATCACGTGCCAGGCATCACTTCTTGCACCTCTTCTTTCTTTCTGTGGTGCATGGATCAAGTACCGATTGATTTATCTAAATTAGTGTCTGCCCACTGCTCGCGCTGTGATTGAGGTGCTATTTCTTTTTTTTTAATCAAAAAACACACAAGGGCCTTGACTCCTAACTCAGCGCGGCTGAGTCAAACCAGAACTATATAACAAAACAAGAACCACTGCTGAGAAGTTCCTTTGGCCTACAAAGAATAAAGGTAGCTGTTATGAATCAAGCACAAACAACCTGCTTAACGTATAGCAACATACAATATTTAATCTTTTTGATTTTTTCTTTGTTTATGACACTATATTTTAGTGCATGGAAATACAAACAGTTTTATATACAATATATACATTAATAACGTGAATAACAAAAAAGACATTTACACACTTCAAACATTCTTGGCTATTCAGTCATACACAACACATTCATCCAAAATGATCTAAACTGGAAAAACAATGAGTCCACGTATCAGTCGTGAATAAATGGAAGCAATCTCTTTGTGATTTCACAATTTTTAAAGTCTTTGTAGATCGTAATTCAAAAAGAGTATCCACTTCTCTTGCTGTTGGTGAAGGGACTGTTGTAACACAAAGAGTATGAGCCAGATACGGGACTAGGGTCGACGCGTTTCGAACCCCTATTAGTGGCGGGGTTCTCCTCAGGACCAAAAGGGTTCTGTAACAATGACGAAAAACACTACTTAGGGAGGTGTTTTTATAGAAAAAAGACGTGACCCCTGTGTAAGATAACAGCCTCAGCCTACCTTAACCACTTGGTCACTGATCCAAACGTGAAAAGATAGAAACGAAGAACCAAGGTATTTCCAACTATGAAGTACGCGCGGGGGCTGCAGAAGAGAAAAACAGACAAGCGCGCTGCATTTAGTCACAAGCATTCACAATCGATCACTCTGGCTAACCAGGTATTGAGGGGGGTGTGTATTATTACCTGCTAAAGCTATGGCTTCTAACTCGCCAAGGGTTCCATGACTCTCCTTATTCCTGGAGGGGAGGGCTGCTCCACCGCTGCAATGTAACGGAACAAGAAACGTAAGTCTCTCGGTGCCATGGGACTGATCCTCAGACCAGTAGCTGGTAAGGAGTTGAAAAAAGACGTACCGTTGGAGAACAGGTTTCCGTACTTCACTCAGGCACACGGGAAGAATCACCTTTGCTTACTGTCGTGGCTGGGACTTCCTGGTTAAAAGACTCCCGAGCGTTTCTGGGACTTGTAGTCTGATACACACGTAGACCGGCTGTTGTCAAAGAGGAAACGGTGGGGTGGAATGACTGGAGGTGTCTCAACTATTGCTTGCTGCAGTATTACCGGGCAGTGACCTGGAGGGATCAGGTGCTGGGTTTATACATTTCAGAAATTTCATTTAAGCCCCGTAGTGCTGTGTTGAATTTCATTATCAGCAGCGCCTCACGCTGGGCTAGTTTTATGTCCAAATCCCCTCCCCGTGGGTCTTTTTCAATTTTGGAGAGGACTGTCCATCTTAGGTCAGTTTGCTCATGTTTCAAATTAGTCCAATGATTGACTAGCGGGGCATTTTCGACCCCTCTCCGAATTCGGGATTTATGTTGCGTAATCCGGTTCCTGACTTCTTGCGTGGTTTTACCGATGTAGACCAAAGGACACGGACAAACGATGGCATACACCACATTTTTGGTTTTGCAGTTCGTAAATGTGTCATGCTTCCAGTGAATGTTTTCAAAAGTGAACACAGAGTCCTCAATGGTTTCATTACAGCAGGTACACGTCCCGCATTTGTGATGTCCTTTGGTGGGGGGTAGTCCAAATAGACTTTTCAGTGTTGGGGCTTTGACAGTCGGTAGGGCGGCTCTTACCATGTGGTTGGCTACACTTTTCTCTTTTTTATACGCAAATAATGGGGGTGCGGTGAAATCTTCATGGATATCTTTTTTTTTGGCAGGTTTATAGAGCATTACCTCAACCCCATGGTATTAGGAGAACCCCCTATCTCTTCCCACTGCCCCTTGAGCCCCGCCCATGTCCTGCTTCTCATATATTGTGTTTTAACAAGATGCCCCAGCGTGATTGTTGGGAAATCTGAAGGTCCTTGCCCCCCCCCCCCCCATCGTACTGACCAAGCTACCGCCCCTGAGTGAATTAACATATTTTTCCCTACAACAATTATATTCAGGACGCTTTTCTGTTCTAGGCAACAATACTGCATTCTATAACACAATTAAAAGTGACTTACACTCACTTTTGCTAATTGTGCACCTGCTGTTGGGCTCACTGCCTAGTGTGCAAAGGCTGAACAACAGCGCCTTGATGTGATGTACACTTTGGCCACTGACTATAACCATGAAAGCCCTGTCACACCTTTAACACAGTTGCAAAAGCTAATTGCAATATATGCTGGGCCACTTGAATTATGCAGCAGGAAAGGACCAAATTATGTGGCAGGGTTGAGTCAATTATGTGGCAAGAAAGGCAAATTATGTGGCGTAATGCGGCACATTTTTTCAAATAGTATTTCTTCATTATTATGTACATTTTACACTTGTTAACATGGTCTGGTCATTGGGAGCACCTCATTAGTACCAGTTTAGTGGCAAAATATATCAATAAGCTACAGAAACGTGGCCGGTCAACTTTTGCAAAAGGCCCCCACTGTGAGCTAACATGTGACACTGCATTTTTAGTAACTTTGGAACCGTTTGAGCTAGAAACAAAATGTATTTTTTGTTCAAATCTGCAGATTATGCACAAAAGATGGATTTGGAAGCTAAACGCGTAGTTGGCCTGCGTATACACGTCGTCCTTGACCTGGTGACAACATTGTTCTTTTACTAGGAAACCTTCCACCGATTAGCAGCATTCACGCTGCTGATGGGACACCTTGTGTTAAGAGGGTGCACAAAGTTAGCTCTCCAGGTCTAAGGGAGTGTTCCCTGGTTTTCTTGCTTTCAGTTTGATCGAGTCCGAGTCTTTGGCTCTACTGCACTTTATTTATGCATTACATCCGCACTCGATTGATGATGCAGGGAATATTGGCTATGTGAAGATGACAGATGTTTGCAGTATCTCTGTACACCTGAGTCAGACTAGCCTATTGGACAATCAGGCATGTGATTCATTTTTTGGCTCCTTATGGACCTGTTTATGGTCTGCTGGGTTGGCTTTTCACTGTTACTTTCCTTGGTAAAAACAAATTCTGCCTGCAGGAAGTACAAATCCATGCAGTCTTTCACACCTTGCACAACATTCATACAGCGTGTCATTACTAGTTCAAAACCTCCCCAATTTACAAATATTAGCCACTTTTTTAGCTATCTCAATAAGGGAATGTGACACATTATGGACAAATCTGCTGAATTTGGAACTGGGGAACCCTATTTGTGTGGCCAGAACCGCCTCACCCCATTTGTGGATCGAGGAGTAGCCAAAGAATGACCCCTGTTTGGCCACATCGCATCCACAGCATCCTTGAGCATCTCCAGCATCCAGTATCCCTTGCAACAGGACCATTTCCATTGAAACCTATAGCAAGGGCATAAAAATGCCTGGAACTGACTGAAGACTTCTTCTGTTGAAGTAACTGTTTCTGTGGACCTTGCTGGTCCCCATGACAGGCTTACTGTCTGAGTTGGTTGTATAAAGAGGCTGGAAGTAACCATATTGATACATACCAATGTTTTTCCTAAAACAGTTCCTATGGGGTTGATTACGATGTCTGTCGGAATGGCTCCGAATAAGATTTGGGTCTGGTCAACCCGATTGGGAACCCGTCTTTCCGGCAGTTTCAGAAAGCTGTCCGAATGACGATTAGGATGTTTAAAAAGCATTCAGCTTTCCGAGTCGGTTCGGGATGGCATTCGAAGGAACCAAGTTGTTCGGAGCCGAATCGTACAGGTCTTTGGATTGCGATTCCGTTTGAGCAATTACAATGGCGGATTCAGACAGCCTTTCTGAATCGATTTGTCTGACACTGATTGGCTGTCGGAATCTGACTTGGGGGCCGTAGCATTGCCCCCTTCACCCAGAGCCTTCCGAATGGGACCTGTGGGGTTACCCAAGTGACCCCCCTTTCAGACCATGCGCAGTGCAGCAGGCACTAAAGGGTGCCCGCCACAGGGTGCACGATTTTCCCCACACACCCCTTTCTTCAGTGGGAGCCTGTGCATTCGTCGGAACACAGGCTCCCATTGAAGTCAATGGGAGTCCGACCGAATGGTATCCGGAACCATCGTGATCGGTCGGTCATTGAATTTGCCAATGCTTGTTCACGGTTAAGAGACAAAAAGTGCATATTTACAATAACTTCTAAAATCTGTAGCTCCTGAACCCTCTGGTGGCTCTTTTTTGTTTTGGTGTCTAAAATATATTAAAATATAGTCTATTTTTAAAATTGGTGTCAGATATATTGAGTGCCTCGTGTATTTCTTTTTCAATTGTTTTGGTGCTGTTTAAATGCTTTATAGTTGTTCCTCTGTGTAAGTATGACTGCACAGAGCCACAGCTACCCATGGTTAAGCTAAAGGTTGTATAAACGAGGGCCTACTGTTCCTAAAGGGTTTGGTAAGTGTATTACATGGTGAGGGCGCACAACGACTTCTTATAATACACCGCATTTCCTCACAACTAGACATAATGATAATAGAGCACTTCACAGTGAACATTGTGGAAGATACAACCACCGGGTTGTACTTGTTACGGAGCACATTCTTAATGGAAATCAGATGAAAAAACTGTCAACGACAGAGCCCTGCTGGCCTTTGGTGGTTGAGGGTCAAACCCCGACTCAGACATTACATAACACACAGTTGTGACGTATTAATAGTGATTCCATGGCCCAGATGTTGCTTTGCGTAACACAAACCCAACTCAAAGCGTTAAGGTGGGATTACTTCCAATGAAAATCTGAATTTGTATTAGATGGTATCCCAAAGCAAATCAAAGTGTGCTTTCTATGGGTGGTGCATGGGCGTTCCCGTGCAACCACCCATGGGTTTTGACGCAAATCCCGGTCTACAAAAAATCATAAGACATTAGTTCTAAAATCATATGACTTCTCAAGCCAGGTGCAACGGGGAGAAATACTTTAATATCTCCTTGTTTCTCCTACTTTAATGTGTGCGGCATTCTATAGCACACATACAAAGTTAGACATGCTGTAAAGCATAGTGTTTGCACTGTAAGGGACCCCTTTCTGCACAAAACCTATGTTTTAGAGATTGCAGACACCGTTACGCTATGACACGAGGGTGGTTGTGCAGAAGAATGGCTGTCAAAAGTATGCCAGCGCAGAGAGAGTTGAGAACAATACCACACCTTAGTAGATATTGAGCTCTTCTGTCTCTCTCTTTACTGCGCTGCTTTACATGGTGTAAGAAATTGGCTTGTTGGTTGACTGGGGTATGAGCCCTGATCAAGTAGCAACCACAATCCTTGTGAGGGAGAGGCATAGGTCATCCCTAACCTAAGCTGTGCTCAACCCTCTGGTAGCTTGGCACAGAGCTGCCAGGCTTAACTTAGTGGCAATTTGTAAAGTTTTTCTGCAACCTTTCAAGCAATAATAAAGTTAAAAACACCACACAAAAAGTATCCCACAAAACGTGAAATAATTAAGCTTTCTTTAATAATTAAAACAAGACCAAAATGACAAACATCCAATTAGTAGAACAGGAGATATGCACGCTTTTAAGATTTCAGTAAAAATAGCGACAAACAGCACAAAGCACCAACTGGGGATATCTGGTAGCGTCGGACCGGGACAAAGTCACAAGTTCAGGCCGAACACGATAGAGCGTGAGCCAGCTGCAGAGACTAAGTTAGGGTACTGCAATGCAGCGAGGCAGTGATGCAAGGAGCTGCATTGTCATCAAGGATCCCATTGACGGGACTGCGATGCGGAGTCCGGCATTGAGGATGTGGCACGCAGATGGGGTGATGCATCAGTTCCGAGGTGCTGCGATGCGGAGTCCAGCATCCTCGTCGAGGCTGCCATCACTGAGGGATACGAGGGCATGCGCCTAGAATGCATCGCGCAGTGGCGAAGGATACAATCCATTTAGCAGTGGCGATTTGGATTTGTGCCACACAGCAGAAGAGATGCATCAGTTCTGCTGGATCCACAGAGTCTGGCAGAGCACCTTAAGCCCACTTCCAAGGGTCCAGGACTGGGATGGCACCACTTGGCAGGGTAGACTCACAGATGGCAGAGTCCCGGCACTATTGCAAGGTTGTTGGAAGCCTGTTGTGTCCCTGATGCTTCAGATCAGGAGGCCAGCCAACTTACCCCTGTAGTCACTCTGTGTTCTGGGTTCAAGAAAGGCAGGTCCTTCTCACCCAGGTAAGATGGCAGTTGTCATCAGTGAAGCAGTCCAGCAGAGTGACAGTCTCTTCAGCAGCACAGCAGTCCTTCTTCCTGCAGAGTATCCATAGGTCCATAAAGGAACTGAAGAGATTGGGTCTGAGGTCCAGTGCCTTTGAAACAGTGAGAAGCTTCTAGAGGCATGCTTTTGAAGTGCATAGGTGCTCTGCCTTCCTGACCATTGCTCCAGACCAACTACAGGGGGGCATACAACCTTCTGTGTGGAGGTAGGGCACATCCTATTCCAGTGTAAGTGAGGTTAGGTCCAGCTCATCCCTACCATCCAGCTAGTGATGTCCCATTTGATCACACCTAAGCTCCTCATTGTGTATGGCTTTCTAGGGCAAGCACACAAAACCCAATTGTCGACTACACTCAGTCATGTGACCCAGGGACAGGTTAGGATTTTTCCGTACAATTCCAAAGACACTAAAAATAAACTGGTTACCTGTCCCATTTGGAAATTACAGCTTATTAAATGTAATAAGATAACTCCAATGTTCGTCCATGGTGAGGTAGGCCTTGCAGTAGTAAAATATTAATGTAGGAGTTTTTCAAAACTATGACATGTAAGACTTACACATAGATGTCCTAATTTCTAATTTAAAACACTTGTAAAGCGCGACGTACACCTTGCGGTTTCTTGGCGCTGGGGGTTCATCAACTGAGGGAGAAAGACCAGGGAAAGGGTGAGGTAAGTTTAGGCGGGGAAAGCCTGGCAGAAGAGGAAAGTTTTCAGGTCTCTACGGAAGGAGAGGTACTGAGTTGCAGAACGAAGATTGTCTGGAAGTGAGTTCCAGAAGGTAGGGGCCAGAGTTGAGAAGTTGGACCCGCCCCACTTTTTGCGTGAGAAGCGGGGGATCTGGAGAAGGGACTTGGAGGAAGACCGGAGATCTCTTGCAGGGACATAAGATTTAATAAGTGAAGTGATGAAAGCAGGGGCAGTGCCCTGACGGGCCTGAAAAACCATGCATCCGATCTTGAATAGGGAGCGCTGTTTCACGGGGAGCCAATGGAGCTCTTTCAGTAGGGGGGTGGAGTGGTGATAGCGTGGAAGGCCGTATACCAGCCGGGCCGCCTGGTTCTGGATAGTTTGGAGTCTACGCAGGCTGTACGCTGGAATACCATGATAGAGGGCGTTGGCGTAGTCCAAACGCGAAATTACCAGGGCGGCTATGATCATCTTTAGTGCCTGGGGGGAGAAGAAGCGGGAGACAGAGCGGATAGTTCGGAGAGTGAGGAAACAGGAAGAGACCACGGAGCTGATTTGAGAGTGAAGAGTGAGCTGATTATTCACTTTGACACCCAGTGTTTTGACCGAAGTGGAGGGGGATGGTGCAGGGCCGAGAGAGGGGGGCCAGAAAAGAGAGTTCCAGGGGCTGGATGAACCACCAGTGAGAACCAGCTCGGTTTTATCCGGGTTCAGTTTAAGATGGTTGTGGTTCATCCAGTCCCTGATGAATGTCATAGTTGACTGAAAGTTAGAAGCCGAGAGAGAAGAGGGAGACAGATCAAAGATGAGCTGGAGGTCATCCGCATAGTTATAGACGGTGACCTCCAGCTGCTGGAGTGCATAGATAAGAGGAAAGATGTAGAGATTAAAGAGTAAGGGAGAAAGAGAAGAGCCCTGGGGAACACCGCAGGTGACAGGGAGAGGGGTGGAGGTGAAATCGCCTAGTCGGACCGCCTGGGTGCGGTCCCTCAGAAAGGAGGAGAGCCAGACCAGAGCTGATCCCCCGATGCCAGCCGCCTTGACACGGGCAAGTAGGATAGTATGGTCCACCGTGTCAAAGGCGGCGGAAAGATCAAGGAGGACCAGTGCCTGGTGGTTGTTTTCATCCATACCCTTTCTGAGGTTGTTCAAGACTGAGACTATGACCGATTCGGTCGAATGCCTAGGGCGAAAACCTGCCTGGCGAGGAGCCAGCCCCCCATTCGCCTCGATGTGAGCGCTCAATACCACGGTGACATGGCGTTCCATCACCTTGCCCAAAAAGGGCAGCAGGGAGATGGGGCGAAAATTGGCCGAGATGGAAGGGTCCGCGCCGGGTTTCTTCAGCAGGGGCACTATAGTAGCTGCCTTTAGTACAGGGGTCACAACACCCTGTGCCAAGGAGCTGTTAAGGAAGGCAATAGGGGGATCGGGGCAGCTAGAATAGATTTGCTGTAGGATACGTGCGGGGCAGACGTCCGCCGGAGACCCCGACTTCACTCTGGGGAGTATCGCCAGAAAGGATTCCTGAGTGAGGGGAGGGATAAGGGTGAGAGGATTTTGGACGATAGGGGGGGAGGGATCGACAAAAGCAGACGAGGGTGATGGGATGTTACTCTTGATAGTTGTGATTTTGTCCAAGAAATAGTTATTGAGTTGGTCGCAGAGAAGCTGGGAGGGAGGGATTTGGGGCGAGGTTCGGTCTGAGAATGCCAGGTCATTCACAATGCCGAAGATTACCCTGGGTTTGTTGTCGGCAGATGTTATTTTTGTGGAGAAGTAGTCGGTTTTTGCAGCCAAGATTGCTGATTTATATTTAGCCAGTGATGCAAGGAAGTGGGTTTTAGACAAGGGGCTGTAATCTTTCCTCCACTGCCTCTCCGCCCTTCGGGCGCTCAGTTTAAGTTCTTTTAGGTGGTCGTTAAACCATCTATTGGAGTCCTTGAGTCGGCGGATGGAAATGCGACGTAGGGGAGCCACTGAGTCGCAACCTCCAGCCAGCCAGGTGTTAATGGCCTTGGCTTGAGAGGCAGATGATAGGCCAGCAAAGGTGGGGGTGGAGTTGCGGAGCAGGGAGGTCAAGGAGGGGAGATCCAGCCTATTCCAGTTCCGCGCCCAGGTATTTTTGGCATGCAGGGTTTTGGATAATGGATTGCGGAGAATGGAGAAGGAGATGAGGGCATGGTCAGACCAAGGGCATGGAGAGACAGCCACCGAGGCCAATGGGAGGTTGAGAGACCAGACCTGGTCGAGTGTGTGTCCATGGGAGTGAGTGGGGACAGTAATATGTGGCACAAAGTTGAAAGATAATAAGGATTCTGTGAATTCTTTTGACGCGGAGCACTCGTGTGGGTCTGAGGGCCAGTAATTGAAATCCCCCAGCACCAGAACCGAGGCATAATTGACCACTAGATTGGCCAGTAGGTCTTGAAAAGCAGGTAAAAAAGAGGGTAAGGGCTGGGGAGGGCGGTACATGAGAAGGCAAGTGATGGGAGGAGAGGATAGGAGGGAACGGACTACCAGAAAGTCGACAGGGAGCATAGAGGGAAAGGGAAGTGATTGAAAATGTAGATCTGACCTGGCGATTAAGGCAACCCCACCACCAGCCCTGCCCGCCGGACGGTCGGCGCGCAGGGCCACGTAAGAAGGGGGGAGGGTAGCCAAGAGAACGGGGAGGGAGGAGTCACAATACCAGGTTTCGGTCAGGAGCAGTAGGTCCGGTTTCTCTGAGTCGAGTAGGACGGACAGCTCGTGATGGTGCTTGACCGCTGACCTGGTGTTGAGTAGGATAGCAGACAGTGCTGGGGTCGTGAGTTGGGGGTCGGGGAGGGGGGGACAGGGAGACGGGGGAACCAGTGGCGGGGGAAGCGGAGGTGTGGGAAGGGTAGGGGCAAGGCCAAGTGAGGAGACGAGTCTGCGGACGGGTTCCGGGAGTGGCCAGAGGACTTGGAGGGCGAAGAGGTCCTTGGAGGAATAGGACAGATTTTTGGCATGGTGTTGTGCCCCTGGCCCCGTCCGGCCGCGGACGGGCGCAGACGGGCTTGACTTATGCGCGACTTCGGCGCGAAGTCGGCGCTCCCGCTGCGCTCGTCCGCTGCGCGTTCTAAAGTGGCACATTGATATAGGTGGCCGCAAGGGCGGAAAGGGGGCGTGGCCTGAAGGTGGGCGTGGCCAGCCGGCAAGAGGGCGTCGCGTGAGCGATTGATCCGCTGCACGGAGCCCTCGAAGTGCAACCAAAGCAAGTAGCAGCAGGTGAGGTTTTAAAAACACACAGAATACACAGTGTTAAAAGAGCGTCTCCCGGCTTTCCGCCTCAGGAGATATGAGCCCAGAGAGCGCTCGAAAGCTGGCGCTTAAAAGGGCGGAAAGGGGGCGTGGCCTGAAGGTGGGCGTGGCCAGCCGGCAAGAGGGCGTCGCGTGAGCGATTGATCCGCTGCACGGAGCCCTCGAAGTGCAACCAAAGCAAGTAGCAGCAGGTGAGGTTTTAAAAACACACAGAATACACAGTGTTAAAAGAGCGTCTCCCGGCTTTCCGCCTCAGGAGATATGAGCCCAGAGAGCGCTCGAAAGCTGGCGCTTAAAAGGGCGGAAAGGGGGCGTGGCCTGAAGGTGGGCGTGGCCAGCCGGCAAGAGGGCGTCGCGTGAGCGATTGATCCGCTGCACGGAGCCCTCGAAGTGCAACCAAAGCAAGTAGCAGCAGGTGAGGTTTTAAAAACACACAGAATACACAGTGTTAAAAGAGCGTCTCCCGGCTTTCCGCCTCAGGAGATATGAGCCCAGAGAGCGCTCGAAAGCTGGCGCTTAAAAGGGCGGAAAGGGGGCGTGGCCTGAAGGTGGGCGTGGCCAGCCGGCAAGAGGGCGTCGCGTGAGCGATTGATCCGCTGCACGGAGCCCTCGAAGTGCAACCAAAGCAAGTAGCAGCAGGTGAGGTTTTAAAAACACACAGAATACACAGTGTTAAAAGAGCGTCTCCCGGCTTTCCGCCTCAGGAGATATGAGCCCAGAGAGCGCTCGAAAGCTGGCGCTTAAAAGGGCGGAAAGGGGGCGTGGCCTGAAGGTGGGCGTGGCCAGCCGGCAAGAGGGCGTCGCGTGAGCGATTGATCCGCTGCACGGAGCCCTCGAAGTGCAACCAAAGCAAGTAGCAGCAGGTGAGGTTTTAAAAACACACAGAATACACAGTGTTAAAAGAGCGTCTCCCGGCTTTCCGCCTCAGGAGATATGAGCCCAGAGAGCGCTCGAAAGCTGGCGCTTAAAAGGGCGGAAAGGGGGCGTGGCCTGAAGGTGGGCGTGGCCAGCCGGCAAGAGGGCGTCGCGTGAGCGATTGATCCGCTGCACGGAGCCCTCGAAGTGCAACCAAAGCAAGTAGCAGCAGGTGAGGTTTTAAAAACACACAGAATACACAGTGTTAAAAGAGCGTCTCCCGGCTTTCCGCCTCAGGAGATATGAGCCCAGAGAGCGCTCGAAAGCTGGCGCTTAAAAGGGCGGAAAGGGGGCGTGGCCTGAAGGTGGGCGTGGCCAGCCGGCAAGAGGGCGTCGCGTGAGCGATTGATCCGCTGCACGGAGCCCTCGAAGTGCAACCAAAGCAAGTAGCAGCAGGTGAGGTTTTAAAAACACACAGAATACACAGTGTTAAAAGAGCGTCTCCCGGCTTTCCGCCTCAGGGGATATGAGCCCAGAGAGCGCTCGAAAGCTGGCGCTTAAATGGGCGGAAAGGGGGGCGTGGCCTGAAGGTGGGCGTGGCCAGCCGGCAAGAGGGCGTCGCGTGAGCGATTGATCCGCTGCACGGAGCCCTCGAAGTGCAACCAAAGCAAGTAGCAGCAGGTGAGGTTTTAAAAACACACAGAATACACAGTGTTAAAAGAGCGTCTCCCGGCTTTCCGCCTCAGGAGATATGAGCCCAGAGAGCGCTCGAAAGCTGGCGCTTAAAAGGGCGGAAAGGGGGCGTGACCTGAAGGTGGGCGTGGCCAGCCGGCAAGAGGGCGTCGCGTGAGCGATTGATCCGCTGCACGGAGCCCTCGAAGTGCAACCAAAGCAAGTAGCAGCAGGTGAGGTTTTAAAAACACACAGAATACACAGTGTTAAAAGAGCGTCTCCCGGCTTTCCGCCTCAGGAGATATGAGCCCCTTAGATATGAGTCCTACTTTTTAAATTCTTTGCACACTACCCTCTGGGCTGTCCAAAACCTACCTGACGGGCTACGTCTATGAATTAAAAAGGAAGGGTTGGGCCTGGCGAAAGGTGTATTTTGCCAGATTGAGATGGCAGTTTCAAACTGCACACATACAGGCTGCAATGGCATGCCTAAAAGATGTTTAAAGTAAGTCTGGGCGGTGCTCAGCTCCCAGAGTTTGCAGAGTTTTCTACACTCCGTGTTTGCGCAGTTCCGAAAACTCAGCTCTGAGTTTTATCCTCACTCGTGTTCGTAAATGTCAAGTTGGCGAACGTGAGTGAGGAGAATCCACCTAATGGCAAGGTTTTTCCTCATTCGCGTTCAACATCAAGTTGGCGAGTGTGGAAAATCAACTTCCCGGCAAGATTTCTCAACGTGGGCGGTCACATTTCTCATTGCGAGTGGTCGCATATGCTTGTGACCGCTTGCATTGAGACACTGTCCGTTCGCATTGAGAAAGCTGCTGCTCAAGTAAAAAATCTACTTGAGCAGTAGAAAGGAAGCAGCGCCACTTACGCTGTGCGTGGTGCCGTTTGCAATGATTGCACAGTGCGAACAAGCAACTAGAACTGAAAACCATAGCGAACAGCATTTATCTAATGCACTCCGGCACTTGCGGAGCTCTGCGTAATGCAGCAGAATTTTGTTTGCACTTTGCGGCGTTCCGTATAGTGGAATTGGGCAAACTCCGCACAGGCTTAGTTTAAAGTGCTACTTAAGTGGGTGGCACAATCAGTGTTGCAGGTCCACTAGTAATATTTAATTTACAGGGCCTGGGCACAGGTGGTGCAACTTTACTAGAGACCTACGTATAAATTAAATGTGCAAATTGTGTGTAAGCCAATTTTACTATGTTTTAAGAAGAGACCACAAGCACTTTAGCACTGGTCAGCAGTAAAAACAAAGTCAGCAAAACAGAAGTTCTGGAGGCAAAAAGTTAGGGGGAAATCCACTCCAGGTCTGACCCATGACTTCTTAGTAAATCTGTTCATTGCATCCTCGGTGGGATGTGTGCTTTCAGAGCAGCACCATTTATTTGATAAAGGTTGTCATTTGGGTTTATTTATCAGGGTGAAGTGCTTGTGACCCTGCAGTTTGAGCCCCTGTCCTTCCTACAGGAGAGAAATACCAGTCCGTCGACCTGTTAGCCACGACCCTTGTAGGTAAGAGCGGAAGGGCAGAGTGGGGCAGGGGGGGTTTAGACAGACATTGATGAGGAAAGATATATTATTCATTTAATTTTCCCTCGTGATCGAATTTCTCCCCAACCCTGCCCCGCCGCTATTACCTAAACAGGCTACGGCTGGGACCTCTTTAGTGCACCTGTGCATATTTTCTACAATCCGGAGATGGATGGTGGAGATCAAAGCACAAGGGGGAATATGTACAAAAGCATTTTTGCAGTTGGAATTGGGGGGTTACTGACCGCAAAAATGCTTTTTCATTTGTACAAAACACAAATTGCGATTTGGTATCATTTTACAGAATCGCAATATGTGTTGAGCGATTCAGAGTTTGAAAGGGGCATGTTTAGGGCGTCCCTTCCTAATACGAAATTGCAGTGGTATATATGAATATTTTGCGACCAAACTACAGTTGCAAAACATTATTTTTTACCTACCACTCAAGGTTGTTGGTAAACATTCGCAAATGCAAAGGTGTCCCCAGTGAATGCTGAAACAAATCATTTTTAAGAGCAGGTAGTGGTCGCGCGGACCACTTCCTGCTCTTAAAAACGAAAAGTACATGTTTCATTTTTTTTTTTATTGCATCCCGTTTTCCTAAAAGAAACCACAGACATGGTGGTCTGCTGATTCCAGCCGGCAACAATCCCTTTGATACCTGCAATTCGTAACTTATTGAAAATTACGGCATACCTAATTAATATTCATGAGGTAGGTTTATTGCGATACCATTAGGAATCGCTAAATGAAACTCAAAAAGGCTTCATCGTTTAGGAATTGCAATATCCTCATTGCGATTAGCAAAGAATCGCCATTTGGAAATCGCAATCCCAAAAATGTGTCATATGGCCCAAGGTTACAGTTTAGTGTGTGGATAGTATGTTGCGAGGGAAAGAGTCCTGTATTGCAGCTCATGGAATTTGTATGGCATGTTTCCTACTTAATTGCTCGCCACTAACATCAGCTGTGTCCTGCAGGTCAAGAGTTAAAATCCTGGGGCTCATTTATGAGAAATGACGCATTGCTGCGTGAATGCAGCGATGCGTCACTTCTCAGTGCGCACTTCTTGCGTCATGATTGATGCGTCATATTTATAATATGACGCATCATGTCGCAAGGAGTTACAGATACGTTTTTCTGATGTATCTGTAGGCGCAAAAGTGACGCATTGCTGGAGTGTCACAAAAGTGATGCAACTCCAGCAATGTGTTCTTTCACATGGGCAAGCTCCATGTGAAAGGGCCTATGTCAGTCTTACGCCTGCCGTGAAGCAGGCGTAAGATTTTGACGCATTAGAGGCCAAGAAATGGCGCAGTGAAATCTTACAGATTTCACGGCGTCACTTCTACGACCCTTCCTTGCGTCAATACGCCCCCCTTGCATACATTATAGCTGGCGCAGGTATAATGTGGTGCAGGGGTTTACAAAGTGACGCATCTACCTAGATGCGTCACTTTGTAAATATGGCGCAATTAGGTGCATTTTTTACGCCACTGGCGGCGTAACAGTGACGCACAGCCTCATAAATGAGGCCCCAGGTATGTCCAGCTCACCCATCTGTAGGTCATTAACTTGAGTACCTTTAAAATTGGTTCTAGTAACACCGGTTATTTACAGTGCTTGGAGACAACTGCGGTACTGATGCCTCAGGTTCCATGATATGTAGGTTCTTGCAGCACAATATCTAGGCGCTATACTTAGTACTTGCCACCCAGGCTTAAACATATGCAGACCCGACCATTTGTTTACTTATTGGTGCTGGAATGGTACAAGGGTAGGCAGGATAGCGCCTCAACAATGAGACTGAGGCTAAACGTTTCCAAACTCCTACTGGAGAAATGCATTGGGCACGCAACATTCAGGCAATGCGTCACAAACTTTAACTCTTACCACACAAAGTGGCTCCTCTTTTCCTCCCAAGATCCCTCGCTAAACGCTCCACATGTTTTGTTCTCTGATAGCCTAATGGGCAAAATACCTTATGACTTGAAGACCTAGGGTGTGGCATGGCTACGGCATACTGTCCCACTCTGTGCCGCAGCAAACTCAGGGGCATATTATCAAGGGGGTTTATCTCCACTTTTTTGGCTTTAAAAGCCAAGAAAGCGAAGATAAAATTATTTCCCTATTACCTAGCTTTCGCTAACAGATAGCGACCATCTTGGGCTCCGCTTTGCATGTCAGTGATATTTATCACTAATGACATGCAAAGTGGGCGTGCCAAGATGTTAGCGACTGTTTCCAGTCGCTAACATCGCTATCACCAATTACCAACTTTTGGAGATATTCGCGCTAAGCGTGAATATCTCCAAAAGCTAACACCTGCCCTGAGCAGTTCTTAGCCATGTTATCCAATGGGAGGTGGATAACGCGGCTAAGAGCATTAGCTCGGTAATGCATGAATATCGCTGACTTTTCAGCGATATTCCTGCATTGCGGCCGTTTTTTATCGCATTTGCGATAAACCTTGGTAATACCAAGATTTATTTCAATAAAAATCGCCGCAGGTCAGCGGTAATTTTTTGTCTCTAACCAAGCAATAGCGATAATTATCGCTATTGCTTGGTAAGATGCCCCTCACTTATGCCTGTGCACGGGCCGCAGACTGAGACAGTGTGCCTACTCACAATCAATGCATACAATCATTATTGATGGACGAGCCAGCTGTTTGAAGCCACCAGGCGCTCTATTACACATGGGACACACTTTTGCTGTTTGCGCCACAGCACACCTTGAAACAGATGCGCACTCTCGTACTTCAATGCTGATAATACTTTACGGTTATGGGAGTTCGCTTGAAATGCTGCCATTGCAGGGTTTTTTTTTATCACTCACAGCTCTCCACATGGTTCCTCTCTCAGTGTAGCCCAAGAGAGCACCCAGTAACTTCCAAAATATGTGATCCCACTGGAATACTTCTACCAAGGTTGGGCCCGGTTTACCTCCACTGTGACTCCTGGGCTCTTCTTTTCTGCCGTACACCTTCACTCATACCTCTTAAGGGTTCCTTTTCCAAGTGCCTCACTCACTCTTGTTTTCTTCATTTCAGTGTCAACGTTTTATTGATGACATGACTGAAGCTTGGGACAAGATGACTCCAGAATATTGTGCATAGCAGCCCTCACTGACCTCGGGCATACACACACAAAACAGTTACAGGAAACCCATTAGATATATGACGTTTCAGTACCACATAAAGGCTGTGGCATCCACACAAATGCAAAAGAAATACCGGAAAACCATTAAGGGGCTGATTACGAGTTTGGCGGTCCGAGGACCACCAGACTCACGGGGCGCAGCGGTGGCCCTAGTATGAGTTGGGCGGTGGGACCGCCACAGTCCCGCAGCAGCCGCCAGGGAACGGCCATTCACTGGCGGTGTTCTGGTGGTATAGAGGCATCAATATGCTTCGTGGGACCGCCGATGTCCCGCCAAGCATATTATGAGAGAGGAAACAAAAGGAGTCCTACAGGGCCCCCTGTGCCTCTGCGTCCTTTAGATGCACACGGATGCACACAGGGGGCACGGCATGTTCATCCCTGTGTTCATGCATACCAGGTCCTGTATGGTATGGACTTCTCATTCCATACCATGCAGGAAATGTTTTTGATGTTCCCATTGCGGGGTCTGTTTCTAAAGGTCTCTTAGCCTTGTGAGAGAGGGGTGGGAGGGCAATGCTTGAAGCGGGCGTAGGTCTTGACACAGCATTGTGCAGATGGTGTACCCCCGAGCCTTGCTGGAGCTGCGTCGCGCTTGCGACGCAACTCCAGCAATGCGCCACATTTCCGGCACAGATGCGTCACGCATCTGTGCCATTTTTGCACCATGGCGCGCCGCATTATAAATGCGGCGCACCATGGGTGGCGGAGCTGTGGTGCACTGTGGCGCACGTTAACTGGCGCATCCCTGGGGATGCGCCAGTTACATAAATCTGCCCCTGAGTCTCTCCCTCACCATCTCTCTGCCTAGGAACATAAAGGGTCTGTAGAGGCTGTCAACCTCTCCCCTTCTATGACCACAGAACAGCACTGTTGCCAGTTACTAGAGCAGTTCTCCTCTGGTCTCCCTCACCCCTGGATGCACACACCTGTGCATCCATTACATTGAGACTGAAGACAGTCAGCCGGTTAAAAATAATGCTTATAGGTTGACAGACAAGGTGAGGTCCAGCATCGGGGAGAGGTCTCCCCGATGCTTGTGCCCATGGCTGGAACACTGGGCATCACTTCAGAACTTAGTTTCTGTGTGGACTACAGCGGACTCAATTCCATCACAGAGACAGATGCATACCTCATCCCATTGTACAATAACGCTGATTGATCAGACAACGATACCCCGGTTGCACGCAGAGCACATATTTAATTGTTGAATCCCAGTTCACGTCAAAGGTGTGCAAATACCATCTCTTCAGTACAAATACTTTACACATTGTCTCAGAGTTCAGCCTGACTTCTCTGTGCCAAGCTACCGAGGGTTGAGCAAAGGTTCATTTAGGGGTTGCCTGTGATTTCACCCTCATGAAAATTGTGATTTCTGCTTGAGTACGGTTTTCACCCCCTCTACCAGTAACACAATTTGTTAGACTGAGACAGTCTGCCGCTCCTTTCTTGCATTGCAGATGAGACACTCAGTGTGTCACTCTTGTATCAAAGGGTGAGAGTGTCACTCCTGTCTTGTGTTAGTATATGAGATAGGCTATACTATTAATACTAGTAATAGGTGACACCGTCTGCCACTCCTTTCTATTGTTAATAGGTAACACGCTCAGTGTGTCTCTCTTTTCTTGTAGCAGTCAATCAGACAGCCTGTCACGTCTGTCTTGTATGCTTAGGTAAGACACTCAGTCTGTCACTTCTTTCTTGCATCAATAGGTGAGACAGTCTGTCACTCCTTTCTTGTGTTACTTCGTGAGACAGTCTGTTACTCCTTGCTTGTATGAATAGGTGAGGTAGTATTTCACTCCATTATTTTATTAATAGGTGAGACACTCAGTCTGTCACTCCTTTCTTATATTATAAAAATAGTCTGTCACTTCTTTATTTTATTATAGAGACAGGCTGTCACTGCTTCCTTGCAATATAGAGACAGTCTGTCACTGCTTTTTTATCATAGAGACAGTCTATCGCTGCTTTATTGTATTATAGAGACATTCTGTCACTCCTTTCCTGTTTTATAAAAACAGTCTGTCACTCCTTGCTTGTGTTATAGAGACAGTCTGTTACTGCTTCCATGCATTATAGAGTCAGCCCGTCACTCGTTTCTTGTGTTATAAAACAGTCTGTCACTCCTTTATTTTATTATAGAGACAAACTGACACTGCTTCTTTGTATTATAGAGACAGTCTACAACTGATCTATTTTATCATGGAGGCAGTCGAGTGCTGCTTTCTTGTATTATAGAGACAGTCTGTCACTGCTTTCTTGTATTATAGAGACAGTCTGTCACTCCTTTCTTGTGTTATAGAGACAGTCTGTCACTCCTTCCTTCTGTTATAGAGACAGTCTGTAACTGCTTTATTTTATCATAAAAACAGTCTATCACTGCTTTTTGTATTATAGAGACAATCTGTCACTCCTTTCTTGTGTTATAGAGACAGTCTGTCACTGCTTTCTTGTATTATAGAGACAGTATGTCACTGCTTTCTTCTATTATAGAGACAGTCTTGCACTGCTTCCTTGTATTATAGAGACAGACTGTCACTCCTTTCTTGTATCAATAGGTGAGACAGTTTGTCACTTTTTTGTTATATAGAGACAGTCTGTCACTCCTTTCTTGTAATACAGAGACAGTCCGTCACTCATTTTTTGTGTTATAAAGACAGTCTGTCACTGCTTTCTTGTACTCTAGGGACAGTCTGTCACTGTCTTCTTGTATTATAGAGACAGCCTGTCACTCCTTTCTTGTGGTATAGAGACAGTCTGTCACTGTCTTGTATTATAGAGACAATCTGTCACTGCTTTCTTGTATTATAGAGACAGTCTGTCACTGCTTTCTTGTATTATAGAGACAGCCTGTCACTCCTTTCTTGTGGTATAGAGACAGTCTGTCACTGCCTTCCTGTATTATAGAGACAGTCTGACACTCCTTTCTTGTGTTATAGAGACAATCCATCTCTGCTTTCTTGTATCAATAGGTGGGACAGTCTGCCACTCCGTTCTTGTATTAGTTGGAGAGACAGTCTGTAATTTCTTTCTTGTAGTAGAAAGTGAGACAGTCTGTATTATTTCTTGCATTAGTAGGTGAGGCAGCCTGTCACTTTTTTCTTGTATCAATAGGTGAGACCGTCTGGCTCTACTATCTGGTATTATTAGTTGAAACAGCCAGACTGTCACTCCTTTCTTGCATTAGTAGGGGAGACCGTCTGACATCCTTTCTTGTATTAACAGTTAAAATACCCAGACTGCCCCTCCCTTCTTGTATAAATATGTTAGACAGTCTGTAGCTTCAGTGTTGTGCTATTAAGTTAAACAATCTTTCCCTCATTTCTTATATTAGTGAGCCACTCTGACATTCCTTTCTTGGGCTAGAGTGACACCCTGTCACTCCTTTCTTGAGTTAGGAGGTGCAGAAGTCTGTCGCTCATTTCTCGTATAAATGGGTGAGACAGTCTGTCACCCCGTTCTTCTAATAATGGGTGAGACAGTCTGTCACTCCTTTCATGTTTCCATAGGTGAGACAGTCTGTCACTCACTTCATGTATCAATGGGTAAGACAGTCTGTCTCTCCGTTCTTATGTTGTTAAAGTAATCAATCTTTCACTCCTTGCATTAGTGAGACAATCTGTCACTCCTTTCTTGTATTAATAGGTGAGACTCTCAGTCTGTCACTCCTCTCTTGTATCAATGGCTGAGACAGTCTGAGTCTCCTTTCTTGTATCAATGGGTTAGACAATCTGACACTTCTTTCTTGTAGCAATGGGTGAGAGAGTCTGTGACTTTTTTCTTGCGTAGGCAGGTGAGACAGTCTGTCACTCCTTTCGAGTATTTATGGATGTCAGTCTGTCGCTTCTTTCTTGTATCAATGGGTGAGACAGTCTGTCACTCAATCTGTGTATCAATGGGTGAGACAGTCTGTCACTTATTTCTTATGTTATTATGTTAATCAATATTTCACTCCTTGTATTAGTGAGACAATCTGTCACTCCTTTCTTCTGTTAGCCATTCATTCAAATAATCTTTATTTTGGTCAAAGACCTTACAAGATACAAAAAACAAAAAATACAATGAATAAAAACTTCATTACAGCTATGTGAATCTCTGTTTGTTACAAAAGTACACACTTTACATTTCATAAAAGCTAAAAAAGATAAAAGAGGATAAAAAGGTGAAGGAGATATGTACAAGTTAAAAATAGTGTACAGGCAGGACACAGATTACACACAACGGGCTAGGTTAAACAGAACATTGTCCACGGGAATTGTTGTTAATGAATGACCAGCGCCTCCACCACATGGCATGTAAATAGCAAGAAACAGAGAATACAATTGGCAGGGAGGTATCACATTTTAAAATCCTGAGTGCCTGGTGGTACTGCTTGAGCCCCAAGTTTCTGCAAAATAGGATGAGCCATCGCTGCCTAATATTCTCATAGGATGGGCAGAAAAAGAAAACATGGGGCACAGATTCCTCTTTTGCACCACATGCTGGGCATTCTAGCGATTTATTGTTAGACCATTTGTGGGAGAAAACCCTGAGTGGTACTGTGCCATGCCTAAATTGGACATAGTGTTTCCTGGCTTCACTAGTGTGAGAAGTTGGCCTGGTATATGATGTTCACTATTCTAGTGAGCACCTGCACCAGTCCAAACAACCCTTATGGTGATGGTTGTAAAGTCAACCTTATAGACCAGCTATCCAGTGGTAGCATGGACAAAGCAGTCTTAGGCTGAACTCAAGAGGGCATGTGAAGCCAGCTGTTTTACGATATGCAACCCATTTAAATACCAATTGAAAGGACACCACACACGAAATATATAAAATATATATGTATTTATTTCTAGACAATCCCTCTGAACTCTTTATGAGGTCAGAGGCACAAGCACATAACAAGATACTTAATAAAAATACAATAAGTTGCACAAAATACAGTAGTGCCCTAGGGGCACGCTAAATCATATACTAAAATAGTGGTATAAGGACCACTACACGGAAAGTGAATAGGCCTAGGGCCTAGGGAATCGCTGGGGCTATGCTGTACTACAAAGAGTTAGGATGCAGGAGACCCACAGGAGGCGTGTGCAGAGTCTTTACTCACACACAATTACCATAGAGAATGAATGGGAACGTAAAAGATGGAAACTAGTTCTTTTAGGGCAATTCTGACTGGACTCGATGAAAGTTACTTGAAACCTAGACAGTTGGATAGTCAATACCCACAGGAGCACCAAAGTACTTCTGTTACCTCACCCACAGGAAGCGGGTGCATAGGTGTCAAAGTGTGTCGGGTTTTGTCGCTGAATCCTATGGAGCCTTGAAGAAAGATGCTGCAGGCGACCAGGAGAGAAGTGTCCGGTTGGATCCAAAGACGGATCGAGGATAAAGAGTACCTGAAAGCAGAGGGGACAGAGTCTGGGTCACTAGCCAGTGACCAGGAAGGAACCAGGAAGGAACCAGGCGATGTCGTGAAGCAATCAGGTGATGTTGTGAAGTTTGTCTCTGCAGCCACGTGGACCAGGAGGCATCGGAGACAACCTGGAGTCAAACACGGGCTGTCCCAAAAAGGCTCTCGCTTTCGGCGGTGTCGGTTTCCCGATTGGAGTCAACAAGCCTTGGCAAAGGCAACCCATGCAGGAATCGAAGTTGGCTTCTTAATCAGACCAGCAATGTCTGATGGGCTGCTTCTTTTCAGGGAAGCAGGGGCCAGTCTGGAGCAAGCAGACCAGTGGTGTAAATTCAAAGGTTCGTCGCCAAGATGGCCACCAGCCAACGGGCAAGTGACCGGGCAGACACATCAAGCAGGAAAATGCAGAAGGGCCCCATGCAGAACTCGTGGAGTGTGCAGGGCTGATATTCAGTGCAGATGATGCTCGGGCTGAGGCTTCTCAATCCCCAATGCACAGCTTCGAGGGTGCCTCAGGAGCTGCACCGTAAGCAAGTCACTGACTTTTCAAGATGGCCGGTCCCACATCTCGCTTCGCCTCCACATGTCTCAGCTTTGCTGGGGCTGTGGATCGAGCTGAAGGAAGTCTGGAAGTCCGGTCTTGTCAGGCTCTGTGCTCGGGCTCCTGCGGGAGCGTCGACAAAGCAAGCCTTTGATCGCTGGATGGTGCCTGCTTGTGCAGGGTGGTCACTCCTTGACCACAAGGGAGATTCTTCTTGCAAAGTAGATCGTCGAAGGTCCAGAGTTTTGTTTCAGAGTTTCAGTCAGGATTATTTAAAGTCTTGGGACTCAGCTCCTGTCTATATACCAAATCTAGGGGCTGGATTACCTGCTAGGTCCCTCCTATTGGTGGGACCAGGGAAGGGGTGGTTACACCCCTTTCCCTTTGTCCAGTTTCATGCCAGAGCGGAGGAGTGTGGCTCACTGATTAGAGCGGCAGACTCTGAAGCAAAGATCAGGCCCGGGACCAAGGTTCAAGTCCCGACGTGGCAGGGTCTTGGGCTCAATGTCCGCGGACTCGATAATTCTCGCCTCGGCGCTTACTCTAATCATGGGTCCTTGCAACTCTGGGCAATAGCTTGCTTAATCTCCACAAAGGCCCCTACAACACTGGGATGCCTGGCTTCACCTTGGGGGTTCCCAGGAGGGGCATCTCACAGGGAGAGCCAGGAAGGGTTCCACAGTGTTATACAGCGCCGGGACGCCCGTTGGGGCAGCTGTGCATTTTACAAAATACACCACACACACACACACTACAGAGCTGGGGCTGGAGTGCCCCTGCACCGGTTTGAACTGGACTATGCATGAGACCCCTTGTGTGCCCCAGGCAGTGTCTCCTTTCTTTTAGCCCTCCCTGCCCTAATACACAAGAGCCTGTCTGGGGTGGTGCTAACACCTCCCAAGCAGGAAACCTATTGTCCAAGTCTCCCTCGCTGGAAGGACTCCCAGCAGCAGGAGGACAGACTTGCGTCTGTGGCAGCAGCATCCATTTTGTGATGCTGAGGCTCTGGTTAACTTTAACCGGGAATAGTGGGAACAGCATGTCTTCTCCCTCTAGAATGGTAGAATGCTACTCCCGTCACCAGAACTGGCGAGGGGGTAGTATTCCAAAACGTATGACACCTTACTCGACATGTTTTGATAAAGCCTAACTAGAGTTAGCATTTGATCGCGAGGTTCATCATGCACTTGAGAGTATATGGTATGACAATATCCTAGAACAGCTATAAGGACATGGTTCCGAAAGCTGCAGACAGGCTCAGCTCATGCTAGAGCACCATCTCACATAAAACCAAGCACTCTGCCTCCAGGATTGTTAAGGCCTGCCATAGGAGTGACTTATAGGTGTATATGTGTCTAGCTATAAGGTTAGATATAGGAATACTATATATAGGCAAGGGGTGATTACACGAGCTTGCCCCAGCTGAGTGATCAGCCAGTTGTGTCAATGAGAGTGGCCAGCCAGGGCTGGCATAATACATGCTGCAGCCCCTGGTAGGCCTTGGATGCACCTATGCCCTGGGTACCTATAGTACACTGTACAGGGGCTCATAAGGTGACCCAGTATCCAATTGGTAATGCACCTAAAGTACATTGTAGTGAATTTATAGAGAGAGTAGCTGGGCTGTGGGTCTGGTTAGCAGGCCCACAGCCACATTAAGTCTAAAACCAGTGAAGCAAAAAGCAAAAAGTGGGGTGACCATAGGAAAGCAGACCCTACTCTCCTACAACTAGGAACAATCTCATCCATAAATGGCTCAAGTTTCTACTCATCTTTATTACTCAGAAAGTCTAGAGTTAGGGAACCCAGCAAAGAGTTAGTGGCAATATTCTCCAGCTGTTGGTTACGTTGGAATTTCACCAAATCAGCACGGGACACCTTCATACAAGCTACTTCGGGGTTGCTCCAAAAATTCGGGTAGCCCAACCTCTTGCTCTCATTTCTTATGCATGCAAACCATTGGATTTTGTCTGTCCCAGGGAGTCCCATAAGTTCTTTAACTTCCTCCTAAAATACCTCAGTTCTGGGGTTACCCATAGTCTACACCAATATGTTAGCAGGTGAGTCAGACTGCAAACTCCTTTCTTGTATTAACAGGTGAGACATGCCAGTCCTTTTTTGTGTTAGTAGGTGAGACACATTGTCACTCCTTTCTTGTTTTAACAGGTGAGAAACTCAGTCTGCCACTCCTTTGTTGTGTTAGTAGGTGAGACAATCTGTCACTCCTTTCTTGTGTTATTAGATGAGGAAGTCTGTTGCTCATTCCTCGTATAAATGGGTGAGACAGTCTGTCACTCTTTTCTTGTATCAATGGATGAGACAGTCTTTCACTACTTTCTTGTATCAATGGGTGAGACAGTCTGTTACTCCTTTCATGTATCAATGGGTGAGACAGTCTGTCACTCCTTTCTTGTGTTATTCATTTAATCACTCTTTTCGTGTATTAGTGAGACACTCTGTCACTCATTTCTTGTGTTAGAAGTTGAAACAGTGTGTCACATCGTTCTAGCAGTGGTAGGTGAGACTCTCAGACTGTCACTCTTTTCTTATTTAAGGAAGTGAGACAGTCCGTCACTCCTTTCCTCTGTTACTTGGTGAAACAGTCTGTTACTCATTGCTTGTATTAGTAGATGAGACAGTCTTTCACTCCATTCTTGTATCAAAAGGTGAGACAGTCTGACACATCTTTCCAGCATCAATGGGTGAGACAGCCCGACACTCCCTGTCCCTTCAGCTGGAGGCCTTGAAGAACAGACAGCAGTTCTTCTCTGAGACCTGCAGCTGGCAGGAAGAAATGTTTCTCTCCTTTCCCAAGTGTGCCTTGCAGCATGCTTCGGGCTTTAGCTCCTGCAGCTGGAAATGTGCTGGCCTCAGAGACCTCGAGATTCCTTTTTCTTTCAAAATGCCAAAAAGATGTCAAAAATCACCCATGACTCTACTGCAATACATGCATCATTGGGGTGAGAAGAGGAAAGCACATGTTTCTGTGAATGGAGACTGCATGAATAACGGTCTGTGCTATGAGAGGCCAGCTGGGCCACAAAGACAACCATCAAGCACTCACAGAGGCGCATGCGCACTGGCAGCACCCCGGAACAGCTCCTTCTGCACGTGCCGCTCCTGGTAAAAGCACCAAGCAGGGTGCAGAGGCCATGCCAGCGACACAATTCAGAGGTGGGCCGAGGTAGACGTTAACAGAGGACTGGAGACTGGGGGTGAGAAGCGACAAATAAAGAGCGGATAGAAGCAATGAGGCGAGAGATCCTGAAAGGGGGCAATAAACAGACAAAGGGGCATATTTACAAGGGATAGCGCCGCCAGAATGTCACTTTTAGCAAAGTTTTGGTGGCGCTATGCCCTTCTCCATATTTACAAAGTGGCGTTAAGCCTTAACACGGCCTTGTAAATACGACCCCTTTAACGCATCACTTTGTGTGAAAGGACATGCACTGGGCGTTGCTCTTGGCATTCCACCGCAACACCCATTGCTTTTTGACGCTGCCCCAGATTTACAAGCAGGTGCATGCAAGAGCAGGCATTAGAATGGCGAAATGAGGAGAAATTCTTTTTTTCTCCTCTTTTTTGTTTCTTCTATAAGTGCTGCATTCTGCAGCACACATTGAAAGAGCAAAATGCCATTAATGATTGTTTATGTGCAGGAAGGTGAACCTTTCATCCAGCTAGCGACTTCGATCATGCAAGCGGTGAACGTTTTCTTGTGTTGGGGGTCTTGTCCGAGAGGGAGAGTATGAGTTGCTCTGCATAGGAGAGGATGTTGATGTTGTGTGCACGGATTATATTGGCCAGAGGGATCATATATGCGCTGAAGAGGGTCGGGCTGAGTGATGAACCCAGAGGGACTGCGCCAATGAGCTTGCGGGCTTCAGGGGAGTAAGGTGCCAGGCTGACAGCTTGTGTTCTATCAGTTAGCAGACACAGAGGAGAGTGGGTGCTTGGGGGCCAAACATTTGCAGGCACCTGATGAGCATGGGGTGTGCAGCTGTGTTAAATGTTGCAGAAGGTCCAGGAGAGTGAGAGCGGCCGTGTCTCCTTTGTCAAGGATCAGGCAGATGGTGACTGTGTGTCGATGAGTGCTATTTCTGTACTGTGGTTGTGCATGAATCCAGATTGCATGGCATCGAGGAGTTGAAGGTTGCTGAGGTGGTCAGTGAAGCATCAGTTGATTCGTTTCTCTAAGACCTTTGCTAGGTATGGTAGGCGGGAGATAGGTCTGTAGTTGCAAAGCTTGGCTTTGCAAGTAGATGGTTTCTCGAGCAGTGGCATGACAGTGGCATGTTTGCAGGTGGCTGAGTCGATTGAGGCCTTGAGGATGGCTGTTATTGCTTCACTGACTGGTAAGCATCCTTTGGTAACGGCGTGGTGGTGTTATGGGTCAGATGGAACCCCCGAGTGGGCGGTCTTCAAGGTAGCCGTGATTTCAACAGTGGTGACAGCAGGTCACGAGGCCATGGCTCATTCAACCGTCGTAATGGGAAGTTGAGTGGCCCTGTTAACGGGGTCTGTTAGAGGATCAAAGATTCTCCATATGGAGGTGATCTAGGCTCTCATAGCAGTACTTCTAATTACATTTGCATCAGCTTTAAATATAAATGTAATTTTTTTGCCCACATATATCAGCTTCTCAGTTTATGAGATTTTTGTACCAGGCTTAGCATTACGTATTTTACTTATTATCGTGTTTTGGGAAGCAGAGCGGATTCTAATCGCAGGGAGCCTTGTTTGAATCCTGTCACTCACCTGTTAAGCTGTTAAACACTATGGCCTAGATTTACGAAACATTCATACGATGCAGTTCAGCAACTAAAGTTGCTGCACTGCATTGCATGAAAGGTAGAGAGCAGAACAGCGCTATCTCTACCAATATATGGAGCAGTTTTCATTTCTCACTGCACAGGGGCACTTTAGCCTGCCATGCGCCACTGCATACACCCTTGCACCACTGTGCCTCTGGGAGGCAGGTGTTGGTGCAAATCCTTGTCTACTAATGTTTGAATATAGGAATTTGCCTCAAAACCCTTGGGTGGTTGCAAGGGAGTCCTCACGTACCACCTGTTGAACACCCCCTTGACGCAGAGTAACATAAAGCTGCATCTTTGGGTGCAGAGACAAAATATTGATGTCAAAATATCGATTTGCACAAATATCGAGGTAAAAATATTGTGGGTCAGAAATATCGATAGAAAAAATATTATGGTCAAGAATATCGATTTTAGGTATGTAATGTCGATTTAAAAAATATTGATCTGTTAAATATCATTTGTAAAAATATAGTTGTTAAAAATATTGATTTTTTATTAATGTTATGTATTTTAGTATACATTTTGTATGTGTGTGATGTTTGTTTTTTTGTATAAGAATTGTTTGTATTTCTATTATATGGGTTAAAATTTTAGTAATTAATAATTTTTTTATTGAATTTTGCGTTTTCAGTTACGTAGCGGGTTGGAGGTTTATAGTGGAATAGGGTGGGAAGTAATTTAATTATATACATTTTATTGATTATTCATAGTTGTTATAAAAAAACGGTTAATTGATTTTGCATTATTAGTTTCGTAGCAGATTGTGGGTTTATATGGGAATAGGGTGGGAAGTGATTTAATTATATATATTTTATTGACTATTTATAGTAGCTATTAATTTTTTTTAAATTGAATCTTGTGTTTTTATTTCTGTAGCGGGTTGTGGGTTTATAGAGGAATAGAGTGGACGTAATTTAATTATATAAAATGTATTGATTAAATTGTACTTATTAATATCTGTATAATTGTGATGCTATAGTGTTAAATATGCAAATGAATGTATTAATAATTGTTAAGGATGGGAAGTAATTTAAATTGTATTGATGAATTATTTATTAGTTGTTAATTACCTTAAATTAGTTATTTATTAATTTATTATGGTAATTGTGTAATTATTTTAGGTGTGTGTTGTGGTTATTATCATGTTAAAGAATGTGTAATCAATGAATGTTTATTATCTTTTTTTAATAATAATATATTTTAAATGTAATATTCATTAGGTTAATTATCGAAATACATTTTAATAAAAATGTTGATGCCTTTTTTATTTGTGTGGTGTTATAGGGTAGGAAATAAAATAAATACATTTATGTTTGTTTGTGAATATTTGTTTCTTTTAAATAAATATTGTTTATACATGTATTTATTAATTTTTAAAATATCATATTTGGAGGTTCTTATTATATGTAATTAACATTATATTATGTGTTATTTTTATATGTTTCATATGTTTAATGGTATATTTTTTAAATATTGTTTATTTATTTTTATGAATATAAATATTTTTTAATTGTTGAAATATTATTAGTAGTTTTTGTTTTTCTCCTCTCCAATACTTTCCCTACAGTTGCTCTCACTGTAGTGGGAATAGTAATTTTTACCCCTCCACTATCCAGCACTTTCCCTATTGTTTCACTCACTGGAGTGGTAATAGTCATTTTTACCCTCTGCTATCCAATACTTTCCCTACTTTTCCATTCACTGGAGTGGGAATAGTAAGTTTTACCCCTCCGCTATACAGCACTTTCCCTACCTTTGTATTCACTGGAGTGGAAGTAGTAATTTTTACCCCTCCACTATCCTGCACTTTCCCTACTATTATACCCTCTGGAGTGGGAATAGTAATTTTTACCCCTCTGCTATCCAATACTTTCCCTACTGTTGCACTCACTGGAGTGGTAATAGTGATTTTACCCCTCTGCTATCCAATACTTTCCCAACTGTTGCACTCACTGGAGTGGGAACAATAATTTTTACCGTTCCGCTATCCAGCACTCTCCCTACTGTTGCACTCACTGGAGTTGGAATAGTAACTTTTACCCCTTCGCTATCCAGCACTTTCCGTACTGTTGCAGTCACTGGAGTGGAACTAGTAATTTGTACCCCTCCGCTATCCAGCACTTTCCCTACTGTTGCACTCACTTGAGTGGGAATAGTAATTTTTACCCCTCCGCTATCCAACATTTTCCCTCCTGATGTATTTACTGAGTTGCGAAATGTACATTTCATTTTTGTTTTAATAGTTTTATGTTTTTATTAATTATAGAATGTTTTAATTTTAAATTATTGATATATGTATATATTTTATTTTTATATCATTGATTTTTTATTATTAACCACATCGCTGCTGTGCATTTTCCCCTCCTGTGCTGGAAAGTGGTGATTTTGGTTCTTTCATGACGAGCTCAGCTCGTCATCAGCACAGCTCCACTGTGCCTCATGACGAGCTGAGCTCGTCATGAGCATGGAAGGGGTTAAGTATATAGTTAATAGTTAATAAATTATTTTAAAGTATATATATGTATATGTATACATTATTATGTTTGTGTGTTTATAGTTTTTGAATTAAAATATTTTTTTATATTTTGTTAAAATGTATATTACATTTAATTTATTTTGTTAAAGAGAATATTATTATTTTAATATATATCATTTTATTTTATTTATATTTTGTAAATCAATACTTTTTACATCTATATTTTTAACTTTGATATTTTTGCCTATATTTTTACTATCTATATTTTTACTTCGATATTTTTACTACCAATGTTCTATCAGTGATCTGCATATTTGTTGTTCTTTGGGGCATGATCCAGCTCAAACGGCGAGTTGCATCTCATAGTAAATCCCAGCATGATACTTTGCATCAGGATTTCGTCACAAACCAGGTGCAAAGCTTTTAATGTGAAACAAACAATTCTGTTCCTCAAAACAAAAAAGCATATAATTTTCATGAAAACTTAATTTTCATGCTGAAATGTAAGCTTTTCATTTTCTCACATGGAATATTAGAGGCTTGAATGATTACAGGAAAGCCAGACTTATTCTGGCTAATTTAACCAGTCACTAGATTGATATTTATTTCCTTCAAGAACCTCACTTGAACAACACTTCAAATACAAAGCGACAGCACAGATACTGGGGAAACATCTATTCAGCGATATATTCAAATTATTCCAGGGGGGGTGGCCTCCACATATTTCATGGGCTGGAGTGGAGTATGACACACACTCACTCATTGCAGAGGGGAGATATGTTATCCTAAGGTGCTCATTGGGTGGAGCTGGGGTGGTGCTGGCAGCAATTTATGGCCCTTATACTGACTAGCCAGATTTCTTTCATAATATATGGGCACACCTTGCAAGGTTAGGATGACATACTATTGTTTGAGGAGGAGATTTCAATGCCATACTAAATGACACACTGGATAGACAGGGCTCAGTCTGGAGGTTACATCCTTGACCAACGCAACCCTTAACACACTCATGCAGGAAAATGAGCTAATAGACATTTGGAGAAGCTGGAACCCGGACAGCGTAGAAGGCACATGCATAACATCACACTATAATGCCTGGTCTAGACTTGACTACTGGTTGGTATCCAAAGATGTGGCCGCATGGACAACAGTTGTCCATCTGTTCCCTAGAACACTCTCTGATCACGCCCCTTGCCTGCTTCAGCTCAGTGTCCCATCATTGCCTGGTCGGGCATTTAGCTGGAGACTTACACCTCTCACTTTATTAGACTCGGCATTCCCGGAAAACATCAGGAAAGACATCTCAGATTATTTTGCAAACAATGCGGGATCGGTGTCCTTGGCGGGTACAATTTGGGAAGTCTTTAAGGTGAAAATATGGGGGAGTTGTATTGCCAAACAGGTTGGGGTGTTGAAGTCCATCAGACAATAGTTAAAGACACTAGAGACACAGATTAGGGAGGAGGAGGTGCAATATTACAAGACAGAAGATAGGAGCCACCTGGCATCATTGAGGGCAAAGCTCTGAAGGAGGCACACCGCAAAGTGAAATTCTTGGGAAAATATAGCACAGCCAGGAAATATGGGGAGGGTGACCGCTCAGGTAAAACTTTGGCCACCACACTTAGACGACTGCGAAATACAGCTAACATCACAGAACTTATGGACGACAACTGAGTACCAGTGAGGGGGTCCCAGCAAGTACTTCAATATCTGACAGATTTTTACTCCAAGCTATATTCCTCCACTGCACCAGATATATCGGCTGACTTACAGTCGTACTTAGATTCCATAGATTTGCTATACTTAGAGTATGCGCACAGAGAATATCTGGATGCACCCTATACTGAGGAGGATCTCTTGCAGGTCATAGATAATCTACCTAATGACAAAGCTCCTGGTTTATATGGTCTGACCACTTTTTTTTATAAAACATATGGTACTTTTCTAGCTCCGCACCTACTGAATGTTTACCAGGAATCGATTGGGTCAAGTCGCCTTCCACCAACTATGCGTGAGGCGGTAATTTTAACGTTACTAAAACACTGGAAAGACCAGACCAGTTGGGACTCTTATCGCCTCATTCATAAACGTTGACAATGAAATATATGCCAAACTCTTACCAAAAAGACTGCAGCTCATCCTACCCCTCATCGCCAGACCAGATCAATCCAGCTTCATGCCTGGTGGTCAACTGCGCATAATCATTCTGAAGGACTGGGTTTTTCTAAGACCCAGCGGTGCCAGGGGACAACACCTAAAACCTTCGTGGGTAACCTGTTCCGGCGTACAAGTGACAGAGACACGGGACACTTCCTTCGGCGTCAAAGATTTGAGGTTTATTTACTGCAGGGAACACAGAAATCACAGGAAGTACAGCGTGTGTATGTTCGAGGAGACTGCTTCAAATTGCTACTGTAGGTCGCTCCTTTTATACACATTTCTGTCATACGTTAACATGGTACACAAAGGTTTACAACTTGGTTCCCAACATTATCCTCGGGAGGGGTCGCTTTGATGTATTCAGGGTCCGGAACATAAGTACGGAAACATTTGGTGGTTCCCAACTGTAAAAACCCATCTTCCCACCATTAGTACATTCCAATCAGCAATAAACAGATCGAAGAGGGAACAAGGACAGGTGTGGAGGAAGACAGGACAGTGGGAAGATCGGAAAGGGTGTAAAAGGGGTGGTCTCGGGAGACACGAGCTACAGGCATCAAAGGGACGTGCCTAATGAGATGCACGACTAAAACAATAGACCGGCACGGCAAGATGAGCCTCGAGCGGGGCCATCTGCCTTACAGTATCATCCCCCTCGTCATAAAGACACTTTCAAAGGAACATGTGTCTTCCGCAAACGTCTCGGGAATCCCAGGGTCGCGAAGCGGACACCGTCCGTTCGCTGGCTACTTGAGGGCAAGAAACAAAATGGATGCCGTATCTAAGATGGAACCCGTGGGCTCGGATGAAGAAACCCACGAAACAAACGAACGGTTTAGGTTAGCACAGCGAAACTGCGCACACTTACTAAACTCGTTATTTGCGGTTCATAGATACCAGACTCGACCATATTCGTACGAGTCGAAAACACCACTTACAATTGTCACGGAATGTCAGACGCTCCTTTTGCCCTCATGTAGGCAAGCACTAGTCGGAATCATATTCGATATTCATCAGACCGTCTAGATGTTGCTGCAACATAATTCTATCCAACTGAGCAGCTTTGGTAACAGGCAGCTGTCTTATTCACGTCGTAGCACAGAGGCCACATAAGGCAGGACCACACTGTACACAAAGACAACACGTGAACAGAAACGCTGCAACAACTCCGATGATCATCAGAATCTTCCAACCCCAAGTCGACATCAGGCCCCAAAACCACCCAAGTAGCGTCCAATCCCCTACGTCCACGTGTATGGACTCAGAGATCTTATGCAACTTTGAGATGGCTTGATAGACAGTCGGAGCGTTATCCGGAATGAAAATACAGCAGCTCGAATGGATCACCTTACATACTCCACCTCGATCTGCTAATACAACGTCTAAAACCATACGGTTTTGTAACGTCATGAGCCTATCCGCCTGAAGTTCTGTGGTGATATTACCAAGGGCACTGGCGGTGATGTTAGCTGTCGATTCCACCACTCGAGGCAATTGTCTCAGGTTCCTACTATTAACCATAGGTCCCCAAAATGGAAAGAAACCCTTGAAAAAGTCTCCTGCCTCTTGACCGGCAGTGTCCTCTTCGCTAATCACGCCTCTCACAACTCTAGTCTTGTGATAGTCTGCATCCACAGTGAACGTCGGAGGCAACAAATTTGCAATATAACATGAGCCCACAAAGTCAGAAGGCAGCCATGTATATGCACGATCATGGCAGACAAAATATGTACCCTTGGCAGCCAGAAACACAGGGGAAGAGGACATCGGCAGAATGTAAAACTCGGAGCAAGCACTCTCTCCGAGTCGAGCTCTCACTCTTCGGCCACGACCCATTAAGCAAAGATTACCAAGGTGGGGTACGACCCATATCGGGGGCGAGCTTCTAAGCTGTTTTTCACTCACGAGCGCACTATACTCAACCTTACTCAGGACCCTATAGGCTTGTACCTCTTCCTCTGGGATGAGCGACGGGTCATAGATATCCCTATCTAAATCCTCTATCGCTGTAGCCAAAGGCTTGTGATACGAGCCAGGACCGAGGTAGGAAGAACGTGGCACTCGATTGGGGTAGGAATCTAGTGCACTTCGAAACATTGTTTGAAATGCTCGAGCTGAACCCTGGGAACTATAAGGAAGGACCAGATACGGAATTCCCTTATCCGTTGTATGTGGCATTAACCCACACACCCAACAATTAGTAGTGTTAACCACTAACTGGTGCTGATGAAGGAGCTGAATAAAGGAATTATTTCGAAATTCTGCACGTCTAGCCTGTTCGTGTTCGGGTAAGATATGGAAGGAATGAGGGGATATAGTGGAGGTAGATTTAGGTTCAGAGGTAGGAGTAGGTATGGCAGAAGATAAGAAGTGCGACATCATATAATACACCCCACCCGCCAATAACAAAGAAACAATTAGAAACAGGAGGAACACCTGAAACATAAAGCATTTGGTACGGGTAATTTGTTGCAGTTTGAATCTTTGCGCCTGAGCTTTTTCCGGATCCACAACTTTTGAGAACGCCATCCCCTAGAACCGTCCGCAACGTTTCTTGACGCACTTCGTTCTGTGTAGCAGTAGTCAATCCCTAGGAGTTCCTAGGAACCGACGGCCTTCGACCTAGTGTCAAGACCTACTAACCAGAAGGAAGTACACGCGCGGCCCTACGGTACACCTGGATGTAAGGTATTTTATATACAAGTATGTACAAAAATCTCTCAGCTGTGGAAGCAAAAACACATATGGAAAAAACTCAATATTTACAAAAATCACAATAGTATGTATGTTTGGACTGATCGTGGCAAAGGGGTTACGTAGATATCAAAAAGGATAGAAACAAATCTTTTTATTAGTCTTTAGGATTGGATCGCAAAAAGTATCGCCTCTTTCCAGGACGTGTCTGTTCATCAAACAAGGGATCGATGAGGGAACAGAGTTCTGTTGATCAGTCGATTGTTCCGATCTTGAGTCGTGTGATGATGAATGTTCAACAATGTCTTTCTGCTGCACTGAGGATTCTCCAACAGGCTGTGCGTCGCTAAAAGGTACAAAGGTCCGCAGTCCTTCGGCTTCAGATGAAGCAATGCCCTTCCTCACCCACGAGTCCGCCGGTAAAGGTATAGGTACCTTCTTGGTGTGGGTGGCATGCACCCAGTGTTTGCGTCCCTCCACGCGGACAGCAGTTCTCGTGGCAAGGAGGACCTGGAAGGGTCCAGTGAAGCGAGGTTCCAGATTCTTCTTGCGAGCGAAGTTTCTGGTAACCACCCAGTCCCCCGGTTGGAGCTGGTGGCCTGGACCCTCCGTCTGCGTCGGCAATGCTTCAAAGACCTGTTGATGAATTAACCTCAGTTTAGCAGTCAGATCATAAAGATAATCAATCAACATCGGGTACTCAAGATTAGAAAACACACTTAGTCTAGGGACCCCCCAAACATTCGCAGGACGACCGAACACTATTTCATAGGGACTAAGCCCTACTCGGGAGTGTACAGTCGCCCTTGTTGACAACAAAGCTAAAGGCAAAGCGTCAGGCCAAGAAAGACCAGTCGTGGCCTGAATCTTCGCTAGTTTGAGTTCAAGGGTGCCATTATACCCTTCAACCAAACCTGCTGACTGGGGATGATTGGCACTATGGAACTTCTGAGTAATTCCAAGGCCCTTACACACACTCTTCATTACACTTCCTACAAACTCACTTCCGTTATCCGACCATACAATTCGCGGCATTCCATACCGAGGAAAGTATTCCTTCAGTAGGATTTTCGCAGTGGACATAGCAGTGTTGTCCTTAAGAGGGTAGGCTTCAATCCATTGGGAGAATGCGCAAACCACAACTAAAACGTACTTCAGGTTATTGCATCGCTCCATATGGATGAAGTCTAGCTGAATCACTTCAAAGGGACATGAAGGGGGTGCAAAATGGCCAGCAGGTGTAGGGGTTCCCTTACCAGGGTTGTACATCATACATATCATACAAATCTTCACCAATCTTTCAGCACACTTCGTAATACCATCATTCTTCCACACGGGGGACAACAACTTACAAATACCTTTCGCACTAATATGTGCTAACCCGTGTGCCATTGTCACAACAGCTAGCACATATGCGTCTGGCAACATCCACCTCTTGTGCTCCGTCAAATCAATCCAACAACCATTCGCATCCAGCTTTCCCGTGCTTTCTTTCCACTTCACCTTTTCAGTCTCGGTGGCCTCATTCTGTATCGCTTTCACACTCTCGATAGTATCCTCACACATACTCGTTTCTGTAGGCCACCTTACCGAACTCGTCACATACATTCTAGTGCTAAGGTTCCGGGCAGTCTCCTTAGCAGTCTCATCCGCAAACGCATTACCACGACCGACATCATCCGTCACCTTACGATGCGCACTACATTTAACAATCGCCACCTGCTTAGGCAAAGTAAGTGCATCCAAAAGATCATTCACAAGTTGTCCATGCTGAATCTTCGTACCATGCGACGTCATAAAACCTCTCTCTCGCCACAATCGTCCAAAGCTATGCGCAACGCCAAATGCGTATTGACTATCAGTAAACACATTCACCCGTTTCCCTTTCGACAACACACACGCTCTAGTCAGAGCTATCAGCTCCGCAGCCTGAGCAGAATTCTGATTCAATCTCGCAGCCTCCACAACAGTGTTCAAAGTTTCCACAGCATACGCAGTCGTGACATCACCATTCAGTAATTTAAAACATGAACCATCCACATACAAAGTCCCATCGGGATCATCCAAAGGAGTGTTTTTAAGGTCCACGCGACCTTTTGTTTCTTCCTCAGTCCTTAAATAACAGTCATGAGCTGTTACTTCATCTGACTCTGTACTGATTGGCAATAAAGTCGCCGGGTTTAGGACATTACAGCGTTTTATCTGGATGTGACTTGCCAAAAGCGTCAATTCGTACCCAGACAATCTTGCACTCGTCAAGTGCTGAGTTTTCGTACGATTTAGGAGAGTGTCAACTGCATGCGGAACCATTACCGTAAGCATATTATCCATGACCAATCCTGCTGATTGTCGGATGGACACCGCAGCTGCCGCTGTTGCTCTCAAACAACTCGGCAATGCTCTAGCTACCGGGTCCAAGGTCGAGGAAAAATATGCACATGGACGTTGCTTATCACCAAAAGGTTGCGTCAAGACACTCAACGCACAACCTTCTCTCTCGTGCACGTATAACGTGAACGGCTTACTGTAGTCAGGAGTACCTAACACAGGGGCCGAACACAACGCGTCACGTAATTCAGAAAAACTTTTCTGACATTCTTCCGACCATGGTAAAGGAGTTGGAACGTCCTTACACGTAAGAGCCACCAATGGTTTCGCTAACAGTGAAAAATTTGGGATCCACTGTCTGCAGTATGACGTGATGCCCAAGAAGGCACGCACATCTCTCTGAGTTGTTGGCACAGTCATCCGGGCAATCGCAGCAATTCTCTCTGGGGTCAATCTTCTTCCCTCCTTTGACAATAAGTGACCTAGATAGGTTACTTCTTGACAACAATATTGAAGTTTAGAAGGAGACACCTTATGATGTAAGTCACAGAGATGTTGCAATAACAACACCGTAGCAATTTTACAAATGTCCTGAGTGTCTGCAGCAACCAATAAGTCGTCAACATATTGGATCAAGGCTGCACCAGCCGGCAACATAAACGCATCTAGCTGGCCTTTTAAGGCTTGGCTGTATATCGATGGACTTTCACAGTAGCCCTGAGGAGCACGCTTGAACCGGAAGCTGCGTCCACCAAGAGAGAACCCGAAAAGGTCTCTGCTCTCCTCAGCAATCGGAATACTGAAGAACGCATTCTTCAGATCGATCACCGAAAACCAAGATGCCGATGCTGGAATTAGAGTCAGTAGCGCCGTGATGTCGGGCACAACAGGGAACTGAGGAATCACAATTTTATTTACCTCCCGTAAATCGATAACAAAACGATAGACAGGTGGTTTCGAAGGATCAGTTCGTTTCAGAATAGGCAACACAGGACTGTTGCACACGTTTCCCCGAGTCTCCTCAATAACGTCTTTCTCGATCAAATCATAGATGATCGCCAACAATGCCCGTTCACCATCAAGAGAGATACGATACTGGGGAATACGTGGCAACCGCACATTAGACTTCAAATGGACAACATAAGGGGAGATGTCAAGCAGGCCCACGTCATTGGGACCTGTTGCCCACAAAGATGCAGGAAGAGAACTCAATTCCGGTGGAAGCTTATCGAGAGACAAGTACATTGGAGAGATAACTCTCTCACCCAAAGTAAGCTTCACTCCCGTAGGAGAACAATACAAAGTTGCATATAAACGTTTTAGCAAATCCAGGCCCAAAAGATTTTCACCACAACCAGTGGTTAAAATCAACGGAGCTTCGAGCTCACGTGGCCCAATTGTAAGAGGCAAAGGGCGTGAAACTGGATTGCTAACAGGGGCGCCAGAGAATCCAACGGAAACATTTGTTAAGCCAGACAAAGGTGCGCCAGGGAGTTTCGAATGCATGATGGAACTTTTCGCTGCACCAGTGTCCAACAGAAAAGGCTCAACGACGCCCGAGGTGGCAACTGCGACGTAAGGCCCTCTCTGATCAACCGGAACTGATACCACTCCCTCTCCTTGTCTAAGGCTGTCCTAGTAGTTACCGTTGTCAGTTCCCTGATCGACGTAATAATCATCCACATTGTACTGAGCAGATCGCCCTTGCGACGATCCACGCTGATCAAAACAATTATTGGAGTCAGAAGTGTTAGTGGAACGATCGTTCTGAGCACCACGACCCCTACCACGTGATGTCTGTTGAGAACCACCACGGCCTCCTCTAGATGTGTTACCACCATTACGCTCATTCAAAACGGGACAGTTGAATTTTATATGACCCTCCTGTCTACAATAGGCGACTGATTGTACCCTAACGACGATCTTTGTGAGGAAGAATCATTTCGTGGTTGTGACCTATTTGATTGAGACTGCGATCTATTACGTTGCTGTGAATCATTCTGATTCGAACGCGGAGGATAGGCCTGTTGCAACAACACTTTAGTTTTAAGTTCTTTCGTCTTTTTGTCAGCACGATCGTTCTCCTCTTTCTCCCTATTCTCATAATATTGAGCCATAGCCAATATCTGAGCAGAAGTAGAAACAGCCAACGCACTTTCAGAATTTTTTAATTTGTTACTCAAGTCAGGCAATAAATTGGAAACAAATTTGTCCACAAACAACCTCTGACCACCTTCGGTACCCATATCTTGACCGCTGTGGTCGATGAAAGCCTCCTCGAATCTCGTGAAGAAATCCGAGACACTCTCATCCTTCTTTTGCTTGCAAGCGGACAGTTTGTCCCAATTTACCCCCATAGCTGGCATAAGCGTTTTCATTAGAGTAATTATTCTCTGAGGGAGATCGGTAATGAGCTGTTCGGGTTTAGCCCCACCAACTTGTCGTGCGTCTGCCGCGATAAGAGCAGCCCAATCACCACCTAATTCCACCGCATGGTTTTCTTGACGAATCTTTGCCCATACCGGTTGCGGTACGACATTGCCAAACAGCATGTCGATATCGGCAAGGTTCATTATCGTAGCGTCTACAAGCTGTGATAATTCTTTATAGTACCCTGCAGGATTTTTGCGAGGGTCAGGCAAAGATTGCTTTACCTGTAAAACTTCCGATCTTTTCCATGGGAGGTGTATCCACACTCTCTGGAAATGTGGCAGGATCGGCGGAGCGTGATTAGCATCACCTGGCATCCACACTGGTGGAACTTCACGCATAGGAAACTGACCAGGTACATCTAGCGGTCCCTCAATATCTTCGACAAACAATGCTCGAGGCATCATAGAAGGACGAAGGGACAGTAATTTCTCGACTGCACGTCGAACATTGGTACCTATGACCATTCCGCTTGAGAACTGAAGCTGCAGATTAGTCAAGGCAGTCATTACGTCATCAGATGCGTCAGCCGATATTAGGTCACGCAAAGCTTTGCACATTTCTTCAAAAACAAATCTTTGTGTCGGTATATTGAATTGCTCAAACGTTTTCAATACCGCACGTGGAGCATTCCTAGCAGGACATCTCACCCAACCCATAGCCATATTACACAATAAGTCGCGCTCCCTATCATCAGGAAGCTGGCTACGTCTTTGAGGACCGTCCGAACCAGCGGACTCAAGAATAGGACCAAGAGAATGAAAGAAGTTAGCAGCTACAGAAGGAGTACGACGTCGAACAGACGGAGACAAAGAATAGCCCAGAGGGGTAACAAGAGAAGTACCAGGAACAGAAGGAACGGCAGGAGAAACCAGAACAGTAGAAACAGCGGGAGCAGGAGTATGAGGAAGTACAAGTGGAGGAGCAGTAGGGACAGAAACAGGTAGAGGAGCGTGAGCAGCGGGAGGTGCAGGGACAGGAGCTGGTTGAGGAAGAGGTACAGGAGGAACCACCGGAACAGCGGTATCCTGTGCGTACGGAGGTGGTGATTTCATAAGATAAGACATTAAGGGGTCCTCGGTACCATCCTCCTTTTTGTCCGTATCCGCCGGTAATGCAGGATAGCACTTATCGACAGACATACATTGTAATCTATCAAAGACTTCCTTTTCCTTTTCCTCCTTATCACGCTGAAACTGCTCTGCTTTCTTTACAATGGTAGCAACACCGTCTCTCTGACTACATTTTAACAGTCTGATTTCTCTCTGTTTGGCTTCTTTATGCCACAACCGAAAAGCATCAAACATGGCCGGCCTTGATTTTTTCTTAAACAATTTAGTCTCGAGATTATCTAAAATCGGGGTCTCGAAACTACCATGAGGTGGCCAACTAAGGACACCATCTTTTTTGGTATAGCGGATCCAGTATTCATTAAAAGTAATCGGACCTAGTCCGTGCTTACTGTAGAGCTCATAAGTGGGAGTTCCAACCGGAGGTATCGGACATGAATCCTCCAGTCGGGAATCCGTACCACAACGGCGAAAACAACTGAACAAAGTACTACGGCTAGGCATCTCGCACACTAGCTGAGTTTCACAAACTTCAAGGGTTACGGGATTTACCAAGTCCCAGCAATTAACAAAACCCTCGGTTTTTGGCGTCTGCAGGCGTCAAATATCACGACAAAGAACCAAGTACTAAGAACCACAAATGCAATGGAACCATGCAACAACTAAGCAACCACAACTAAGGACTCTGGGAGCGACCCACAAATACTTAACTCAAAGATCGATGGCGTCACCAGGAAGGCCCGTCAATCGTCTCGCAGTACCAAGGTCTACGCCGGGCGCCAAAACAGGTCTACAGTCAGGGCAGCAGTCCATCGCAGCCGTCAGGAGGCGGGAATCTTCGCGGGAAAAGTCGTCGGGCCACTTATTTCGACAACAGGATCGATGAAGCGGGGTGCACCTTCCCTCGGAGATTTCACACGAAGTTCCTCACGATCGTCGGGCTTGGACCGGTACCGCTGATGCAGCCCCACATTGGGCACCAACTGAAGGACTGGGTTTTTCTAAGACCCAGCGGTGCCAGGGGACAACACCTAAAACCTTCGTGGGTAACCTGTTCCGGCGTACAAGTGACAGAGACACGGGACACTTCCTTCGGCGTCAAAGATTCGAGGTTTATTTACTGCAGGGAACACAGAAATCACAGGAAGTACAGAGTGTGTATGTTCGAGGAGACTGCTTCAAATTGCTACTGTAGGTCGCTCCTTTTAAACACATTTCTGTCATACGTTAACATGGTACACAAAGGTTTACAACTTGGTTCCCAACATTATCCTCGAGAGGGGTCGCTTTGATGTATTCAGGGTCCAGAACATAAGTACGGAAACATTTGGTGGTTCACAACTGTAAAAACCCATCTTCCCACCATTAGTACATTCCAATCAGCAATAAACAGATCAAAGAGGGAACAAGGACAGGTGTGGAGGAAGACAGGACAGTGGGAAGATTGGAAAGGGTGTAAAAGGGGTGGTCTCGGGAGACACGAGCTACAGGCATCAAAGGGACGTGCCTAATGAGATGCACGACTAAAACAATAGACCGGCACGGCAAGATGAGCCTCGAGCGGGGCCATCTGCCTTACAGTATCATCCCCCTCGTCATAAAGACACTTTCAAAGGAACATGTGTCTTCCGCAAACGTCTCGAGAATCCCAGCGTCGCGAAGCGGACACCGTCCGTTCGCTGGCTACTTGAGGGCAAGAAACAAAATGGATGCCGTATCTAAGATGGAACCCGTGGGCTCGGATGAAGAAACCCACGAAACAAATGAACGGTTTAGGTTAGCACAGCGAAACTGCGCACACTTACTAAACTCGTCATTTGCGGTTCATAGATACCAGACTCGACCATATTCGTACGAGTCGAAAACACCACTTACAATTGTCACGGAACCTCAATTCTTTGTTTCACTACCTCAGCCCCCAAACACCTGCTTTAGCTAATCTGCTGGGCTCCACTAAAGCTTTTGATTCCCTCGAATGGGCATATCTATTTAATATATTGGCTGGACTAGGCATCATCTCCTCATTTATTCAGAAAATTAAACTTCTGTATTCTGAACCTACAGCCTGGCTGCGAGTCAACGGCCTCATATCCAAGAGTTTCCCCATCACACGGGGTACGAGGCAAGGGTGTCCCTTATCCCGTCTCCTTTTTGCTATAGCCATGGAGTCCCTAGCAGCACGCCTCCGACAACATCATGTGGCCAGAGGTTTGCGGTTTACATCAAGGGTCCTGATAGTCTCGCTATATGCAGATGATGTGACACTGTATATAAATAAACCGGTGGAAAGCACGCTCCCTATACTTCACAAAATTACTAGGTTTAGCAGTCTTCCTGGTGTCCAAATCAATTGGTCCAAGTCAACACTGTCAACCCTGACAGATTGCACAGCACCCTTCGAACTTGCGTAACCTCTCCAGTGGGCCGACGGTCCGGTTAAATACTCGGGTGTCTGGTTGAGCCGAGATGTACAGGAACTTTGGGATATGAATTATGGTTGTACGATGAGCTGACTTGAGGGGAAGATAAACACCTGGTCAAGATTGCCACTGTCGTTGACAGGAAGAATAGCTATCGCTAAGATGATCGTACTGCCCAAACTACTATATTTATTTGTCAACCTCCCTCTCACTCAAACATTCTTAAAATCATTGAAATCCTTGATGATTGATCTGGTCTGAGCAAGGAAGCTAGCGAGAATCTCCTGGGAGTTGCTTACATTGCCACTCAGTCAGGGGGGCCAGGGTGCGCCGGATATCCCCCTGTATGCCGACTGTGCACAGGCCTAGTTTCTGCGCTACTGGCTACACCCAACCCCATTCCAACCTCATTTAGCGATACAATTGGATAGAGCACCACCTATCCCACTAAATGTGAGACCCAGAAACAAAATAGATACTACTGAGACACTGTGCTGGGCATGGGATGGACTTCGTACAAGAGCTGGGCTGGAGCTATTATACACTCCCTCTGCCCCTATAGCGCACAATCCCCAAATACCGCTCTGGCCGATCGGAGCGAGGGGATAAGGGCTGAGAAACTCGGCATGAGCACATTTGCAGATTTATATCCAGAGGACAAATTTGCTACACTGCCGACAGAGCTCGGGGAGATTAAGACTCTTTTCTCAGATCTGTTGTTATACAATCGCATTAGGGCGAATTGTCCCCAGATCCACAGCACCTTCCCTGCCCCTCCACCTACACTACCAGCCCTCAAGCACATATTGACTAACACATCCTTGTGTAGACTAATAACATGTTTATATAATACGATGTAAGACATGTCACCGATCACACAGCCAAAGGCCCTGGTGGGCTGGAATGAGGAGTTACATACACCACTAACCGATGAGCAATGGTGGTTCTGCTGCGGCCAGCTAGATGCACTATCCCCATTAATTTTAAGTTCTTGCATAGGTATTATAGAAAGCCCATACAGCTGCAGCGCATGGGTTTATGCACGGGCACTAGCTGCTGGACATGCCACTCCACTCAAGCCTCTGTCCATCACTTGGCTTGGTACTCCCCCCTCCCCACCCGATTGAGAAATATTGGGCAGAAATCTTTGGCACGATATACCTGAAACCCTTGTGGAGCCATCACCGCTGCTGGGGCTCCTGGGATATACTAAGGATGCCCCAATTGAAACCAGGTGTTTATTAGCGATGCCATTACTGCTGGCCAAACGGCGGGTAGCTATACACTGGGGGAGGCCAAAGACTCCAATGGTTAAGACATGTATATTAGACGTTACGTATTGCCAGGAGCAATTTAACACCTTCTGGGAGCTGATGCCGGAAGCCTCTAGGCCACCCGACATTTGGTGTCCTTTTTAGGTCTCGCAGAGCCAGCGCATGCCCTGTCGGAGAGACATTTAGTAGGTGAGTTTTCAAAGTGCTACTGTCTTTCCTAGCGCTTGCGTTCACGCGAGCGTGCAGGCGTGCTGCCGCCATCTGGTTTTGATCGCGATCACTTTCACTTTCTCTGGGGTACTTTCCCCCCTGTTCCCACAGACTCCCTCCTACTTTCCGTCCTACACTCACCATTAGGAATCTCTGCCTTCCTATTGGCGCGTCTCTTTCTCTTCACTGATGGCCTCTTCCCTCGCACCCGTCTTGCATTCCTCCCCTCGCCCCCTTGTCCTCCTTTCCACTGTTTCCTCACATGTTGCTGCCATGAGTCAATGCCCTCCTTCCCTTCACCTTTTAACTAGCCACTGGGAGTTGGGATGGGAACAGCGTTACAGCGCTAACCTTGTCGGCAAAGCCAATCGTTTACCTTTAATGTGCTATTGCACCCACGCATTATTTATTTGTGCATGTTTATCTATGTATGCATCAGGACATGTAATGTCATACCTACATTTTTCATTTAGAGGACGAACGAAAGGTACGGACCGTGCAAATCAGCTCATGCGAACATAAAGTATTCAAAACAAGCACAAGCAGCCTGAAATGATGAGCAGCATCCCTATTTATGCAGTATTTACAGGCGGTGCAAATCAACTCATACGCACATAACATGGAAAGTGTCCAGGACAACGAGCTTGAAATGATGGAGCAGGGAGGCTCGGAAACTAGCTCAGCAAGTTAAGAGCTCACTACTGAAATCAGTGTGCAACCTGCAAGTCTTAGGTTCATATCCACCCTGCTCTTGCTTTGCCTTTCATCTCCTTCGGGTCCATAAAAAAGTAGCATTAAGTTGGGTAACAATGACAGCTTCTACTAGTAGTGTTATGAGAGCAAGCACTACACATATTATTGTTAATGATTTGGTGTGCAAACTGAACATGGGACATATTCCACAGAGTCAGTTTTCCTAATCTTGATTTAAGTATTAATTGATTCAAGAGAGATGTGCTATTTTTTATCGATTTCAGAAGGATTTCTGCTATTTTTCTGCCACTGTCGTGGAGATGCGGAGAAATTGCAATTTTTAGGGTTTTTGTGTAAGTTATCTTGCAAATCGGTGTAAGGAAGATTGTCAGGGAGGCTTTGACAACATTAAAAATCTGCAGTCTGCAGAGCCATGCAGCTCACATCTTTCCCAAATAAATAAATGTGCGCTCCCAGCGTTGTATTACACCTTCTCCCACCCGGGCACCATTGTTATGTTAACATTTCTTCCTTAAAAACAAAGCTTTAAATTCTTACCCTCGTGGTGACTTGAATCTGGAATACATGTTTCTCACCTTGAACGCTTAAATTGAATAATTTGATACATCTCACTTCACAACAAGCAATGGCATTGCCAATAGGCCTTGCCTTTGGGACCCTATAAGTGTTTGGCCATGCACCACTTGATGTTGTTGCTCCAAGGAGAATGTGCTGGATAACTAAACACATATAAAGTCCCAAAGGCGAGGCCTATTGCCTATGCCAATGCTCTGCTGATACGCCTGGAGCCCCAGTGGTGCGGACAAAGCTGTAGAATGGTTACATTTGCCGTAAAAGTCTTTAACTATGGTACAGAGCCTCCTCTTTTTTCTGCAGTTGCCTACGCTATATCCGCAACAGTAAGTTTGACGCTTGATATTATCTGTGCCTTTAAATTGCTGCAATGTCCTCCCCTAATGTTGTTCTTTCTTATTTCTTTCTTTGGTCCTTATGAGTGTGTACGCATTGATAAAATGATACTTGTGATATATATTTTGTATATGATTTTGTTTGTTGTGCTTAAATGCCAATAAAAAACAGTTTTTTAAAAAAGCTTCCTCTACTCATAGAAAAGTGAGAGAGAAGGGCAAGCTTCCGTCACACATAACATGATAAGCAATAGTAAAAGCTTCATCCATAGGTCTCTAGGCAGTATTAGGGCACGCATTCACCACACAGAGCATGTACAGAAGGAAGGCAGGGTTCCTCTATACATAGAAAATGAGCTCAAAAGTCCAAGCTTCCTTCACACATAACAGGATAAGCAGTAGGACCAACGTTTGTCCATAGACTGCTGAGCACCAGTAGGGCAAGTTTCCTTCACAAATAACAGGGCAGGCTGTATGAAAAGCTTCACCTATAGACATCTGAGCACCAGTAGTGCAAGCTTCCTTCACACATAACAAGATAAGCAGTAGGACCAAGCTTTGTCCATAGACTTCTGAGGACCAGTAGTACAAGCTTTCTTCACACATAACAGGATAAGCGGTAGGACAAGCTTCCTCAATAGACATCTGAGGACCAGTAGTGCAAGCTTTCTTCACACATAACAGGGTAAGCAGTAGGACACACTTTGTCCATAGACTTCTGAGCACCAGTAGTGCAAGCTTCCTTCACACATAACAAGATAAGCAGTAGGACCAAGCTTTGTCCATAGACATCTGAGCGCCAGTAGTGCAAGCTTCCTTCACACATAACAGAATAAGCAGTAGGACCAAGCTTCCTCCATAGACATCTGAGGACCAGTAGTACAAGCTTTCTTCACACATAACAGGATAAGCGGTAGGACAAGCTTCCTCCATAGACATCTGAGGACCAGTAGTGCAAGCTTCCTTCACACATAACAGGGTAAGCAGTAGGACACGCTTTGTCCATAGACTTCTGAGCACCAGTAGTGCAAGCTTCCTTCACACATAACAAGATAAGCGGTAGGACCAAGCTTTGTCGATAGACTTCTGAGCACCAGTAGTGCAAGCTTCCTTCACACATAACAGAATAAGCAGTAGGACCAAGCTTTGTCCATAGACTTCTGAGCACCAGTAGTGCAAGCTTCTTTCACACATAACAGAATAAGCAGTAGGACCAAGCTTCCTCCATAGACATCTGAGGCCCAGTAGTACAAGCTTTCTTCACACATAACAGGATAAGCGGTAGGACAAGCTTCCTCCACAGACATCTGAGGACCAGTAGTGCAAGCTTCCTTCACACATAACAGGGTAAGCAGTAGGACACGCTTTGTCCATAGACATCTGAGCGCCAGTAGTGCAAGCTTCCTTCACACATAACAGAATAAGCAGTAGGACCGAGCTTTGTCCATAGACTTCTGAGCACCAGTAGTGCAAGCTTCCTTCACACATAACAAGATAAGCAGTAGGACCAAGCTTTGTCCATAGACATCTGAGCGCCAGTAGTGCAAGCTTCCTTCACACATAACAGAATAATCAGTAGGACCAAGCTTCCTCCATAGACATCTGAGGACCAGTAGTACAAGCTTTCTTCACACATAACAGGGTAAGCAGTAGGACACGCTTTGTCCATAGACTTCTGAGCACCAGTAGGACAGGTATCCACCACACATAGCATGCACAGCAGCAGTGCAAGCTTCCTTCACACATAAGAAGGTAAACAGTAGGACAAGCTTCTTACATAGACATCTGAGCACAAGTAGTGCAAGCATCCTTCACACACAACAAGATAAGCAGTAGGACACACTTTTTCCATAGACTTCTGAGCACCAGTAGTGCAAGCTTCCTTCACACATAACAAGATAAGCGGTAGGACCAAGCTTTGTCGATAGACTTCTGAGCACCAGTAGTGCAAGCTTCCTTCACACATAACAGGGTAAGCAGTAGGACACGCTTTGTCCATAGACTTCTGAGCACCAGTAGTGCAAGCTTCCTTCACACATAACAAGATAAGCGGTAGGACCAAGCTTTGTCGATAGACTTCTGAGGACCAGTAGTGCAAGCTTTCTTCACACATAACAGGATAAGCGGTAGGACCAAGCTTCCTCCATAGACATCTGAGGACCAGTAGTGCAAGCTTTCTTCACACACAACAGGGTAAGCAGTAGGACACGCTTTTTCCATAGACATCTGAGCACCAGTAGGACAGGTATCCACCACACATAGCATGCACAGCAGCAGTGCAAGCTTCCTTCACACATAAGAAGGTAAACAGTAGGACAAGCTTCTTCCATAGACATCTGAGCACAAGTAGTGCAAGCTTCCTTCACACACAACAGGGTAAGCAGTAGAACCAAGCTTTGTCCATAGACATCTGAGCACCAGTAGTGCAAGCTTCCTTCACACATAACAAGATAAGCGGTAGGACCAAGCTTTGTGGATAGACTTCTGAGCACCAGTAGTGCAAGCTTCCTTCACACATAACAGGGTAAGCAGTAGGACACGCTTTGTCCATAGACTTCTGAGCACCAATAGTGCAAGCTTCCTTCACACATAACAAGATAAGCGGTCGGACCAAGCTTTGTCGATAGACTTCTGAGGACCAGTAGTGCAAGCTTTCTTCACACATAACAGGATAAGCGGTAGGACCAAGCTTCCTCCATAGACATCTGAGGACCAGTAGTGCAAGCTTTCTTCACACACAACAGGGTAAGCAGTAGGACACGCTCTTTCCATAGACATCTGAGCACCAGTAGGACAGGTATCCACCACACATAGCATGCACAGCAGCAGTGCAAGCTTCCTTCACACATAAGAAGGTAAACAGTAGGACAAGCTTCTTCCATAGACATCTGAGCACAAGTAGTGCAAGCTTCCTTCACACACAACAGGGTAAGCAGTAGAACCAAGCTTTGTCCATAGACATCTGAGCACCAGTAGTGCAAGCTTCCTTCACACATAACAAGATAAGCGGTAGGACCAAGCTTTGTCGATAGACTTCTGAGCACCAGTAGTGCAAGCTTCTTTCACACATAACAGGGTAAGCAGTAGGACACGCTTTGTCCATAGACTTCTGAGCACCAGTAGTGCAAGCTTCCTTCACACATAACAAGATAAGCGGTAGGACCAAGCTTTGTCGATAGACTTCTGAGGACCAGTAGTGCAAGCTTTCTTCACACATAACAGGATAAGCGGTAGGACCAAGCTTCCTCCATAGACATCTGAGGACCAGTAGTGCAAGCTTTCTTCACACACAACAGGGTAAGCAGTAGGACACGCTTTTTCCATAGACATCTGAGCACCAGTAGGACAGGTATCCACCACACATAGCATGCACAGCAGCAGTGCAAGCTTCCTTGACACATAAGAAGGTAAACAGTAGGACAAGCTTCTTCCATAGGCATCTGAGCACAAGTAGTACAAGCTTCCTTCACACACAACAGGGTAAGCAGTAGGACACGCTTTTTCCATAGACATCTGAGCACCAGTAGGACAGGTATCCACCACACATAGCATGCACAGCAGCAGTGCAAGCTTCCTTCACACATAAGAAGGTAAACAGTAGGACAAGCTTCTTCCATAGACATCTGAGCACAAGTAGTGCAAGCTTCCTTCACACACAACAGGGTAAGCAGTAGAACCAAGCTTTGTCCATAGACATCTGAGCACCAGTAGTGCACGCTTCTTTCACACATAACATGATAAGCCGTTAGGACCAAGCTTTGTCCATAGACTTCGGAGCACTAGTAGTGCAAGATTCCTTCACACATAACAAGATAAGCAGTAGGACAAGCTTCGTCCATAGACTTCGGAGCACTAGTAGGACAGGTATCCACCACACAGAGCTTGCACAGCAGCAGGACAAGCTTCCCCTACACATATAAAGTGCATGCGGAGTGCACGCTTCCTTGACACTGACTGAAAGTGCGAGAGAATGGCAAGCTTCCTTCTTTCATTTTACACACAGTGTGAACAGCCACAGGCCAAGCTTGTTTAAGGCACAGTATGTTCAATAGGTAAACTGTCTGCACCACCACTGGGCTTCAAAGGGGGGGGGGGGGGTGCTTTGAGTCCCAAATGGGTTCGGAAAGTGCTATATATCTGCTAATACAGAGTTCCAAGAAACGAGGCGCAGGCACTAGAAAGGCGTGGCCCGCGCTGGTGCATATGTTATTATATCCCTTTAAAATTCCCCCCTCCATGTCCCTGCTTTTGTTCACAAGTGTTATACTCACTCCTTCACCATTCAGATCCACCACTGAACGTGTGCAGTGACGACATCAGCCCCGTTGAGTAGCGTCACGTGACTCGCCGCCCATTAAGGATGTTGAAAGGCGTAAAACAACTCACCCTCCACGTGCCTTGCCGTGAGTCGTGGGATGAGGTCACTGTTGGATGGTTTGAGCGGGAAGGCAAGAGATTGCTCATCATGCCTGGAATCTGTAAACAAGATGCCCCCCTTCCCCCCAGGCCAGGCAGCGAGGTCTAACACCGCAGGGTCCCTTCCAAGATAATGCTCCAGCATCAATTTAAAAGCTGTATAACAGGCTGCACAGTTCTTTTTCTACTAATGAGAACATTCTGTTTAATGCATGACTATGTCGAAAAGCAGCGCAACAATTTGGCTCGCGGACCACAGGCCGCGCGCCCTGGCCCGCGCGCAGGCCCCACGCCTGCCAACTCCCCTGACTTGCCCCAGAATGTACAGTAATAAAGGCGTCATTACCCAATTTACTCCTAAACACAACATAATGCAATCACCCTGGCATCCACAACACGAAGCAGCACACAGCTTTATTGGGAACATGCGTGAAGGAACAGCAGGCCTCGCGAGTGTAAAGGGTGGGTGACCCTGTGTGAGGCGATACGGAGCCCGCTGCAAGGTCTGGGGAAGCGTGGCGCGCGGGGGGAGCCGGGTTTGTAGATGATCAGCGTGCCACATAAACCCACAGTTCACCGCCATTGTCATCTCAAGAGGCAAAGCTTCACACAATCTAATGCGCATGCGCGTCGGTGGCAGTGTCTTGGTGTGCCTAAACGAGGCCTGGGGAGAACCGGTCCTAAGCTGCAATATGGCTTCTTGAGTTTCAACTGAAAGAAATAAGTAAAGCAGGGGGTAAAACCCTATCCAATCTGCAGAAACAATGATGCCAATATGCAATAATATTATTTTATTTAATGGTAAATAACAGCATTTCTCAATAGTATTTGAAATGTGTATGAGGTTGAAACTCTACTCGTGCGCATCTCCTCTGATATCCATACGTCCACCTCACCCACATCTCTCCACAGTCTCTCTGCACCCTTGTATTCTAATGCAACATTTCCTTTATTGCTTTGCTATGTCTTGCAAGGATTCAAAGCGTTTTCTGGGAGGGTGACTACTCCACTGCTTAGGCGCATATTAACATGAAAATGGCGAAGCGCTGCAAGCAATTTTGCTGCGCCGAGCTGCGTCATTTTCAAAACGCAGGGATGCGCCGTATTAACAAGTATACGGTGCATCCTTGTGCTCATCGATGCACCAGTGCTAAAAAAGCTGTCAAGCGCCAATGTAGTCACCCTTGCATATTAGTGCAAGGAGGCCTTCCTGCACATAAACAATCAACAATCTATGCACGTATAGAAAAAGCAAAAATCAAGGAGAATTGAATCATTTCTCTTCTTATCGCCATTCTAACGCCTGACAATCTATTGCGTTAGATTTTGGTGCTGCCTCAGCCTTGTAAATCTGGGGCAGCAATGGGTGTTGTGGTGGAACGCCCACTGCAACACCCATTACATGCCCCTTTGCCGCAGAGGACTGCGGCAGAAAGGGGCATATTTACAAGCCACGCAAAGGGGCTTAGATCCACCTTGTAAATATGGAAAATACTGCTGCATCACCAGAGCATCAGAAAAAGTGACGCTCTGGTGGATTTAGAGGCTTGTAAATATGCCCCCTATTGTTATGCATGAGCTATACTAGAGTGTACCCCACCGGTCTCCCAAGTGTTGCTTGTTGCCTGCTATGATGGCTAAATGAACGTTCCACCATACATGGCAAGCACTTGGCACACAGAGACCCAACCATTTCTATGACTCTGATTTCTTTGTTTGCTCTGCAGCACACAGCAACACTCTCAACCAATGGAGCCCTTCACAAGGCGTTGCAATGCAGTTAATTTAAACAATGGAGCTAAGGCTAAAAATCTTTCTGCTGTTTGAAAAAACAGTTTTTGAAAACTGAGAGCTAATGTTTTTCTAAAGAAACATTTAAAAACAGCAGAGAGGTACTTAGGCTCAGCTCCTGTGTGTAACTTGTGTATGCATTGAAACACACGCAAAGCCCTCTTCCCCTATTGAGATTATGATGCCAGATATATTCCTTCAAGAGGGTACACTGACCAACAACACTATCAGCTGATTGCTCAACAGGTCAGCTGCATTAATGGCCTTGTGGTCGCTCCCCTGCATGTTCAGTACTGTTTCGGTCTTTCTAAAGCAGCCTTCATCAGGACACATCTCGTATAAAAGCCATTTTATTAAACAAATCCCTCAGTCCCTGCTAGTTTAGAGTGGTAGCTGCAGCAGCTCACATGCCTGCGAGCCTCTTGTCACTCCTACCTGCCTTGGAAGAATCTTCCAGCTTTTCTTTCAGTGTAGGAAGAGAAAGAACACTTGTGAGCACTTTTCAAACCTGTGCCAAATAAGAAATCTGCATTTTCCAGAGGGAAATATGGCCCTAGATGTGCATAAAAATGACTGAAAAGTCCATCAAGGAAAAATTAGGTAAAAGATACATTTTACATTTTGAAGGACATTGTCCTAACTAAAGGTCTAATAAAAGCCTATTGGGCCCAGTGACAGCAGGCATTCTGATGTCAGCACTCAACTGTAATAATTTACAACAGGTGACTAGTGAGCTAGAGTGTAATTATTGCGACCTTCTATATAGTTGAAGACCAAAATGCACAATTACCTTTTATAGACATTACGGTATGCATTCCAGTGAAATCAGTGCGCAGACCAGAGCGTAAACCGCAGATGTCCTGACATGTGGCCTTCAGCACCCTGGAATGCATTAAAATCCTTTAGCGCACTCCTGAAGCGCATTATTGAAATCATAAAATAATGGAGCACAACCTTACTTTTCGTGAGCAGTAAATCACTGAGAGTTTGGCAATGATGGATGCTATATGTTAAGAAGGCATGGAGACAAAAACACACTGTGTCATAATTTCTTCCTATATAAAATGGACGTCCAAATCCTATTAGAGTGCGGCAGAGTTTATGGTGAATCAATTATTACCATTGGACCCGGAAAAAAAGGCCTGGGTTACCCTCAAACGGAGGCAGGCGTCTCTGTCAAACACAAGAGAAAAACAGAAAGACATGGAGAAGAGAGCGAAACGAAGGAGTGCTGCATGGCTTATGCCATGAGACGTGCTGTAAATTCTATAAGGGACGTATTTACAAGCCCTTTGCGCCACCTGTGTGTCACTTATTTTGATGTACCAGTAGCACAATGAGCTTGCCCATATTTACAAGGCTGTGCAAGGACCCTGCATGACTTTTTATGGCCTTGTAAATACGGTCCCATTTTTATGCATCACTTTGCGTGAAAGGGGCGTGCCATGGGTGTTGTTGTGGGTGTTCCCACGCAATACCCATGGATTCTGAAACATTCCCAGATTTACAAGGTTTCGTACACCTGGGACTGCATCAGAATCCTATGCTTCACCAGGAGAGGCGTAAGGAGGCACAACGAGGAGAAATGCTTTTATTTCTCCTCATTTTGTAATCTTGCTATGCATGCTGCATTCTGCAGGGTGAACCTCAGAAGATCAGAACAGATCGCTCAGATCCCCTAAAGCTCCACTGGATGTTGGTAGCAGGATCCAGCCAGGTGGGCATGCTAGACAGGAGTCACTCTCGGGGTAGCCCTGTGTAACCCCTCAAGTGATAGCTGTACAAAGAAAGGTGAAATACATGAGCATAAAGTCTGGACAAGGTTTAGGTCTGTAATCTCAATTACAGCTCACTTGGAAATTAAGGACAACGACAGCCCTGCAGCTCCACCACTTGCCTCGGGCTGGGTTCTTGGGGTAAACGCCCCACCGCCCCCACTGCTTCTTGATGGTGAACAGGAAAGCCATCCTCAATGGACTGACCACCAGTGTTAGGTTTGAAATTCCCGTTCCTGCAACACACTCGTTTCATGCTATATTAGGTTAGCAGTGTGTGGCTAAATAGATGCCATTTATATTTACGTTACGCAACCCACTGAGTTAGCCCTGTAATATGCAGGCTTCAGTTGGCGAGTGTGACTCCATTTTACGTTACGCAACCCACTGAGTTAGCCCTGTAATATGCAGGCTTCAGTTGGCGAGTGTGACTCCATTTTGCATTTCATAATCCCTATTAGACTGCTTACACCGTGACTGAACTAGGCCTCATTACTTGTATTGCTTGCCTCAGCAGAACACTGTATTTCGTTATTATTTTCTCTTCTGTTCAGGCCCAGCTACTGCTTGCCACGATGGTGGAATGCATAGGACAATGCACCTCATAGTTTTCAAAGAATTTAGTGGTCCACATCTTCGTGGGCGATGAGGGAACGCTCTTGGTTGCCCAGTTTTGGTGACTTGATGACAGAGTGAGCGGTGCTCCAGACTGATCTGGCCAGAGAGCGCAAGCCCACCATGTTCCATCATCTTCCACCGCCACCACACTCTCCATCTTAAATCTTCACTTAAATGGAGTTAGTAGCCAACCTCCTCAGTTTTTCAAGCTGAGTCTGAGTTTTTAATTTGAATTGGTTGAACTCTAATCACATCTCATGAGAATCTTTGTGTTATCTTCAGGTGAGAAAGCCTTAAAACCAAAGGAATTCATGAGGTCCCTGGGAGGGTTTTACTAATAGATAATAGATAAAGAAAATTAGGGGGGGCCTTGGGGAGCACTAGAAGCCACCGTAACGATAAAGAACACTAAAAGCCACTGTAATCATAGAGAAAAACAGATAAAGCAATGTCCTGGGATGCCAGTTTTCCTTTCAGTAGATGTAGTTATAAATAGATTGTATGTTAGCTGTTGTTTTGTCCTACATTGTTTATTTATGATATATTGTGCAAGGATAATCTCTCTCGCAGACTGGGATTCACTCTTCCCTCCAGCCCTATCTCTGGATTGTTTATTGTGTACAGGTGAGAAAGACTCAGGTGCTCGCTCATGTGACCTAGAGGTTCAGTCCCCTGTCCTCGTCTAGGCCCAGGGCAACTGATCTCTCGATTTGGAGAGATCATGATAACATAGGTGAACCCTCTTGAATGCAGTTATTAGACTCAGGACCCCACAGAAACCAGAAGAAAGGACCTGGGCAGTTGAAAGTCATTATGGAAGTGTGAAGCTCCATCTTCACACATAGAATATTAATATAGATATTTAACTCCATGTGTTATTATATTAAACACTTCTTTCTTATTGAATTCCTTGAAGAATGTGAAGTAAGTCTACACAACCCTCCCCACATCGGGTGGGAATGTCTCTTATTGTTACTAGTCTTTGTGATGTGTGGACCTCTTTAATAAGTGCACTTGGAATGTAGGGGTTTGTGGAGGTGCTAATGTCTTGCAAAGCACTGCGGGGCAGTGCGTCCATTTATTTACCTTTATAAAAGTCTACAGGGCATACTTATGAGCCCTTTTTGTCACCAGAGCATCACTTTTTGCGACACTCCGATGGTCAAACTACAGAATCATAGTTATGAGGTTGGCAAAGCATCTTTGTGTGGCTTTGAATGGCCTCATAGACATGGAGTAAGACAAGGCAGCGCAAATCACGGAGGCACCTGGGGCATTTGGTGGGTTTACCCATGCCACACCCATGGATTTGCCACTTCCCTAGATTTACAAACCATGTAAACCTGGAGATGCTCCAAAACCTTACGCCTCCTGAGGGTTTGCTTCCTCTCGCCATGTGTGCTTTATTCTGCAGCACACCTAGAAAGACGTAAAAGCCTCCCTGGATTGTTTTTGTGACTGAAGGTACCCCTTCCTGCACAAAAACAATCCTACCAACGGCACAGGCACCCTTGCACCAGTGCAATGGGAAAGGACAGGAATGCACCGTACTAGATAAACACAGTGCATTCCTGCTCTTTCAGTTTCACGTAGGGCAGTGCAGCAAAGTGAATTGCTGCACTGCCCTACGCCAAAACCCCATAAATGAAGCCCTAAAAGTGCTGTGCAGAATTGGGCAGCTTCATATAGGCTGCAGCGCAACCTTTATTAGGCCTCTTGTTTGGTTTCTTTTTCACAGAGTTATTCAGGGCATCTGCAGATTGGTTATGTCATGTTATGTTATATTATGTTATGTTATGGAGATTTGTAGTGTATGAGAACAACAGGAGAAGACCCATAAATCTAGTTGGGATGGGTGTGTCGTGTAAGCAAAAACAATTCCCAACAGGTATCATGCAAAGACAGTTTCAATGATGTATGCAATATGCATTACACAAAGGAAGAAACCAAGGAGTCATTTGAGTTTTTTGATAAAAGGCAATATTATTCACCAAGAGACAAGGGGGAATGGTCTTTCACATGGCAATACAGTTAACACAGCACTGTACAGAGCAGATCATGTGACAACCCAGTGGCACTTGGTGCAAGGTGCTATATACAATTAGTGATGGTGAAGGTGCAAGTGCTAAAGTGAACAGCGTGATTGACGCATGAAAATGAAGTATTTACATCAAATAATAGCTCCACAGAAACAAGTTGTAATCACTTTACATTAAGATTTTTCAAAATTTGAACAGGAGCACAAAAACGTGAAATGCATCATATAATTCCAGCTGTGAAGTCGACGGCGTTTCGATCCCCTTTAGTCGGGATCGTCATCAGGACAGGGTTGTCGATGGAACCAGTGCTGAGGGCGAGAGAAGGGCAGTTTGAGCGGGGAACCGAGGACTGGGGTGTGGAGTGCGGTGGGTGGGTGGGTGGGAGAATGGTCCGGTATAATTATCAGAACAGTGAAAGTCTAGATGTGGATGTGGCGTGGTGGGGGTGGAGGCCAGAGCAGGGAGTAGTTGGAAAGTGGGTTGGGGGTGACTACGATGGGTGTAAATAACAAGGGTTGGAGAGTTAAAATAATATAAATCGCAAGTGGCAGTAAGGTGAGAGTGATTCAGGCTTACGCTAATAAGTGCGAGGTAGGAACTGGGCGGTGTGGGAGTGCGAGGGTAACGGAAGGGAGAAAAACTTACAGTGGTACCCAGGCCGGGAGGCGTGGGTAGCCGAAGTCCAAGCGGTCGCTCAAAAGTCGAAAACTGCGGGGGAGCAAGCGGGGGTGGGGAGTTACAAACCTTGGCCAAGTACAGGGTAAAGGGTAGATAGAAAACCACGTTTAAAGGTGGAGTTACCTGATCGTAGATTGTATCTGATCAGCAGGCGGGATATTTTCAGCGCCTACGGGGAGGAAAAGTACTGGGAGTAAGAGAGAGTCGGTTTGCGAGTAAGATCGTTTATAAACCTCCTACTCCGATCGCACCAATTGTGCGGGAAACGCGCTTACCTGAGTGAATCAGGGCTGTTGAAGGCAATTGGGGCTCTTCTGGGGGTGGCTGCAAGCAGTAAATGCTGGAGCTACCGGAGCAGGTATGAGGTCTGCATATAAATGAGGAAGTGAGTGGCGGGGGCGGAGTTAGGTCAGCGCGGGAGGCGGGAAAGGGGGCGTGTCACGAAGTTACCGAGGTAACAATGGCAAACAGGAAGTGGCGAGGTAGAAGAAAGAGAATCAGGGTTAGTCGGATTGTTGTCATGGCAACACTGACATACAGGGCGTAACGGGAGGCCGTGATGGAAAGGGAGGTCTGCAAGAGTCGAGGAAAGGGTTGTACAACCATGGGTTAAACACTCTTGATGAATGGACAAATACTATCACCGTCTGAATCCATTTCCCACCTAATATACCATTACCATGTACTTAACTCCCTGGTTTTAAACCGCGTGCTCAGTTGGACCCTACCAACTGTTATGTCCTTGTTCTCTTCCCCTGTAAACAGACCATAACATGATGTACATAACCTTCTGGTTTTAGACCAATCTTCCAACAGAACACCATTCAACTGTACATATACCCTCCTCGTGCTCATCCCTCAATGTCTAATTTGATACCATGAAATGTATACATGATGTATTGTGTAACTTGTACTGTGTCTGTTTTCCGATTCCGATTCTTGGATTGGTAATTGGGCCAAGGGTCCCTGAGTCGGGTATGTTATCTCTGTGTCTGGTTTTCTTATGTGAGCCAAGGATGAAAGGCAAAACAGCGCCCTTTGAAATTAAAGGGAGAGGGAGAGATTGGTGGCTGAATTTCAAAATGTGAAACCAGATAGCCTGGAATTAATACTGGCTTCCCTGTTTGTCCAAATTGTGTGATCCTAGGCAATTATTTTCTTTCACTGAGCCTCCTTTTTCTTATTTTCAGACATGAGCGCACTTTTAAATACTTGAGTTCGGGATGTGTATTGTACAAGCGCTGCTTATGTTTGCTTTAATAGATATAATAAAAATCTAGGCTACGTTTAGGGCTTACAGGACTACTGACTTGCCTCTTGGTTCACTAACGACGTTGCTGGGGATGGAGCCAGCCATGAAAGTTTTTAAAAGTAGTCACTTTTAATAAATGTCTGTATATGCAGTGATATAATCTGATGTACTAAGGGGAAATGCTGCAACATGTTAAACAAATACACTTTTTTGAACTTTGAAGACACTGCATGATATTTTGACATTATGTTTCGTGCATGATATACTTGGTAAATATTTTCATGGCCTGGCGCGTGCACGGACTCTTAGAGCCGATCTAGACTCATCGCTTGTTTCACCTGATTAATTTGCCTGCGGGCCCTCCGCCTTTAGCAAATTGGGCTTCATACATGGCACTGCCTGGCACTTGATGAAATGATTTGTAAATGGTGCGGACTAGAAACATGGAGCCCTGCCCACATGCACTGATTTGCCAACTCTACTCTCAGGGCTTCTTTAGCAGAGACGGAAAAGAGTGTGTGCAGTGAACAAACATTTAAAATAAGTGAGCCCTTGGCCTGGGCTCCAGGCTAGTGGGTTGTACATGACCGTAGTAAGTATGGGCGGAAAATCCGTTTCGCTCGCGGATTTTGCGGATTTTCGGTAAATTCGCAATCCGCGAGATTCGTGAATCTCCCGCAAAATCCGCAAATCCACGAGCAGCGGATTTTATGGCTTGCTCGCACTGTTCGCGTGAGTTCGCGGCTTCCCAGTACAACTTCGCGCCCCGCGAATAAGCGCTAAATTGCAGAAATACGATCTTAGCAAAACTGAAACTACTTACCAGGTTCAAAAGTTCAGGCTCATCATTAGTAGCCATTTCCTGTAGTGCTTCCTGAGGGGCCCCTCCAGAGTTCAGTTGCCTACTTGCAACTATTATGTGACCCTGCTCTGAACCTCAGAATAGTTACACATATGCCACAAAGGTCCTGAATTACAGCTAAGGGAGACAAGCAGGAGCCAGGCTGGAAGTTCAAATCCATTAATCAGCCCCTAATTCATTATTGTCAGTTGGGGCAGGGCAGGTGTTGTAACTAATTTTGCAACAATGAAAGCACTTAGCAAGTGCAAAAGATCACTAATCAGGAAGCACTAAGGAAGCAGGTGCCAGCTAAAAAAATATTCTGTGACACATTAATCAGCCCCAAATTAATTCAGGTCACTTGAGGCAGGGAAGGTGTGCTTTGCTTTGCCACAATAATGTACACTGACTGGACAACCAGAGGGTGCTGGGATGAAACAGAGGGTGGCATGGGTGGGCCAGAGGGTGGCATGAGTAGTCAGAGAGTGGCAGTGGTGACAGAGAGTGGCAGTGATGAAGAAGAGTGTCCCAAACAGGCAGGACACGTAGAAACAACAAGTTCGCAAAACTTGCGACCCGACAGGTAAGTTCGCGTTTGCGAAATTGTACAAAACCCTCGCGAACCGGCAGAAACCCGCGCAAACACAAAAAAAAAAAATCCGCAAATTCGCGAGAATTCGCGGATTTTGCGAAATGCGAGTTCGCAAATCCGCAAAATTCGCGAACGCGAGATTCGCAAAATTCGCCAATGCTTAGACCGTAGTCATGAGGCCCGGAAAAAACTCCCAGGCCCACGTGCAACGCCTAGCAGCATAGCTTCAAGGGGGGTGTTTGGGGTGTGATTCTCCTCAAATGCATTCTTCAGTTCACTCGGAGGCTTTAATGTGTTCATTTTGTCGATTGGCTTCTTAAATATCTATATATATATATAGTGACTGATTACCAAAAAAGTGGTAAATCTGCATAGAAGCACTCCTTAATGGGTGCAAATGTACTACTTTTTGGAATTCACAAACATAGCCAGTAGTATTCTTGGTAAGCTGCGCCAGTCTCAAGTTTCCAGCCATACCACTGGCAATCAAACAACACCCAAAAGGTGATGGGATGAATGCTTGCACATGGACTAACCAGGGCAGTCACTTGGGGTAGCATTCTAACCCATTTTTTGCCCACTGTGCTATTAGGCAGAGGCCCTCCTAAAGGAACTCGGTGCCGTCCCTGCTCCTCGTGGAAGCAGTCCATCCCGAACCTTGGTCATCTCAACCCTCCACCCTGCAGCCCACTGCTTTTTTAGTTGGGAAATTTAGATTGACGTCCCCCAAATCTCAATGCCCCCGGTACTCCCCTGGCCATGTTAGTATAAAGAACATTATGTACGAGGTGCTCAGTGACAGGGGAAATTCACGATTCAAGAAGAAGTCTGAACCCAATCCAAGTAGCAGTTAGTGGACAGACGCATGGGAAGTCATCATGTTTGGATTTACCACTCCATTGAGGAGCAGAGGGCACTGGGTGGAACTTGCCTCATTGTGGCTGTGGTGGACCCTACTGTTGACTTGGTCCTCCTCTAAGCATACCCACAGGCTGTCCATCCAAGGATCCTACGTATCCCTCAGGTTTAGGGTACATTTAAGGGGGTGACCCAGACGCAAGGTCACAGGTCTCCATTTCACCTTGTTGCTCATTGGTCGCTATTCGCAGACATGTTGGATGACAGTCCTGGAACCATCAGCGAGGGTTGACGTTGCCTTACTTGAGAAGTGAGAAACAAAGACCATCAGAGCAATACCTCTGTGGGCGCGAGGAAGCCACAATGGCCTGAGTGAGTGAGCTTGATGTTTTTTTTTCCCAACTGACTAAGATGTACCTTATACATAGACGCAGCCCTCTTGGAAAGTCAGGTTGTTTTCTTTACATATCGTTGGGTGAACTTTATCCTGTTGCCAGCCAGCTGGTGTACACGATCCTCTGTCTTTAAATAAAGGGACTAGATTGTGCCAATCAACCAGCGGAGTGCAATATACACAATCTGAAAGACCATAGGCTATTGGTGGACAGTAAAGGAATGAGCATTAATATGAGTTGGGCTGTATGAGGGAGACCTGCCAACACACACTTCCACCAAACTACCAACTAGGATGTGTGCCACCTCTTTACAGGTTAGTGCACACATCATCAGAGAGATGTTTATCATTAAAAAACATCAGAAACCTCCACACGGGAGCACTCAAAACAGGACTGGCACTCACAAACAACCTTCAGCTTACATGTCCTTATCCCCAGACACATGTTCATTCCTCATGAGCTCTCTGGAGACATGACCTTTGCAGTCAGTAACTGCTGTCTTCCACGAAGACCTCATGAAGAGCGAAACATGTGTCTGGGACTAACACAATGAACAATTGGAAGAAGTGAAGAGTTATCAACCTAGGAAAATGAAATTTTGGGAGAATAAATAGTTATCAAGCTTTGCTTCACTGGATGAATTGCACCTTTGCAAAAAATGGACCACATTGACCTGAATGCACTGGGAGAGCCACAGTCCTGCTTCACTTGAAACCCGCAGCTGAAGGCTATCGCTGGGTGCCATTCCTGCTTTCAGTGCCGCCAAATGGAGGCTTTCGTTCGATAATATAATGCAGTTCATATAGACAGTGCATCCGCATTATAGGATTATCCTGACAATGTACACACTCCCAGCTACTGGCTGCTCCTCGGGGAATGATTCTGCTGCTCAGTATATTAAACACCAGATTATGATGTTCCTGTCGCCACTCGACAGACAAGTGTCTTTTTCACACTCCTGGGTTTTAACTTTGATGCTCAGAGGGGCTGAGTGCTTGACGAGCTCAGCCATTGTGTTCCTGCACAGTCCTTCCTCGAAGAGGTCTTGTAATCTCCTCAAAGGGCAGTTTATTCAGAATCAGTTCAAGGGCCACTTGTTCTGAACATCAGAAGGATATAATTGCATTTCCTCCCTCTGGTGATTAGGCCAAAACAACAGACACAAGCCTGGAGCTGCTTGGCCTCGTGCTTGCCTGCAGGGTCTTGCAAGGCAGCTGAGGCTGTGCACTGAGGCAAGGGAGACTGGAGCTCCAAAGGCCTAAGCTGGCCACTTCCATAGGGCTTAACCAGAACCAAGGGTTTTTTCGCATTCAATATATCGCTTCAGTGGTTATTCTCTTCCCTGCTCCGAACATCTGTATTAGCACAATTTGCATCTGAACCTGTTCACGACCACCTTACACTTTTTGCAGCATTGCAACCTCAGAGCTGGAGCAAGGAGGCCATTAAAGGGAAAAACACATGTTTGCCACTTCCCCTGAACTCTGACCTCTAGCGTTCTCCCCCTGGTGCAATGCCGACCTCTTGTATTCTGCCCTGTTTTGGGATTATAAAATGCTCTTTATCCATCACTGAAAACCTCTGCTTCATTCATTGGTTTCTGGGCTGTGCCCCTGGAGGGTCCTGTCATTCCCATCTTGTGTCCCAGGACTGAGGTATCCTTACACTGCAATTCAATAAATATGTACCCTCTTTTGTAAACTGGACTGTCCAAGGGTCATTTCTGGACAGATAGGAGAGGCTGGTGTTCACTGCTCAAGCTATGTCTATTATCTTTGACTGATGCCAGATGCTCCCAGTTACATTTTCACGCTTTCACTCAATCCCAGCCACAACAAAAAGAGGAAGGAAGAGCTCAGATGTTGTAGGAGAGGAGATGTTGGCTGACAGTGGCAGAATGTCTACTTCAACAACATCTAGACACCTATGGAGTTCCTTGTGGAGGAACCCTCATGGCTGTCAACATGAGGGGGTCCTCACAGCAGGAAGTCCTAAGGTAGACTGTAGGGCAATAACCAGATTGCATTCTACCAGTTCCACAAGACTTGTGTACCATGACACACAAGGAAATTAGCTCAATTAAAATTTACAGGACAGAGAGGGTGAACAACACTTACAACGCAACTTTTACATCGCAGAGCCTTTACAACGCAAACTATTACAACGCATTGCTCTGGGGGGCGCTTTAGGATAGGGAATAGGTTAATTTACTATCCAATAACCTTCCCTAGTGTCCACGGAGTCTGGAGTTGGAATAGTAAATTAAACTATTCACTATCCAGCGCCCCAAAGCACTATGCATTGTAATGGACTGCGTTGTAATAATTGCGTTGTAAAGGCATGCGATGTAAATGCATGCGCTGTAACGTGATACATCCACAGAGAGGACACTAGTTATTGGTAACTCCACAGATTTTACAAAGAAGGGTTGACAGGCTTTCCCTAAAAATAATTATCTGCCACCAGTGATTGGTTTAGCAGTCCTTTATTAAGGGTGGTGCTATACTTTAGGTGAACATGAACATTGGGTGATGTTATGGAGCACCCCTAGAGGAGGTGCTTTGCACAAAGGAGCAGCCAGATGATAGAGATGGAAGATGTGCGTGGTATACATGCTATGATATAGTCAGGTGGTAGAGCTAGCTAGTACAGCTTAGGTAGATAGGTCAGCAGCAGTTTGGTATAGCTGGTATATATGTGTGGTATATTCTGGTATGTAGAGTAGGGTGATAGAGCTGGTAGGTGCTTGGGTTAACTTTTGCATTTAGTAAGTGATAACTTTAATTTGGAAGCAGGTAGGAATGTCGAATTTGGTGTCTAAAGAATTGTAATTTAAAATCTTCTTTAATGACAAAATTGGAATTTAAGTCACAATTCTGAGATGTCACTTTAAGAAAGTTGGCATTTTTTTGTCCCAACTGTTTGCTGCCTGCAGCCTGTATCCTGGGTCACATGACTAGGTGCAGCTGGTAGTTGGCTTTTATGTATTTGCTCCCAGACATTGAGACATAGGTATTGGCAGGATGTGCCATCTCTGACTTGGGGAGTGGAGCTGTCACCTACCACACATGCACATCACAAAATCTATGCCCAGCACATTTACAAACAGTTTTGACACTAGTCTTTTGTGTCGCCAGACAAGCTATGGCCAGAGCAAGGAAGCAGGCAATTCCAAGCACAGCTCTGGTTGGAAGCCACTAGATACTTCTACTTGAAAGTGGGCACCAGGTATAAATGGGCACTTCGGCCCAACTCTGCAGCACACCTCTGGACCTGTGGAAGTGTCAGAAGGACTGCTGTGCTACTCTGCAAGATGAACCACTACTCTGCTGCCCTGCTGCCTGAGCAAAAAGGACTGAACCTGCATCTTGAACCCAGGACTACCAAAGTGACTCCAAGGGCTGCCTTCTGATCAGAGCCTTGGGGCAGAAAATGCTCCAACCGCCTTGAACCCAGCACCTGGACTCTGACTGCTGTGTGTCTTGCCCCTCAAATTTTGTCCGGGACCCTTGGAATTGGGCCTTAACCCCTCCCGTGCTCCTGTAGGCCGTTGGCTGTCGCGAGCACTACCTTGCTAGTGCTGCGAACGGCCAACGGCCGACGCAGCCCTGCCCACTCCGTGGAACGCCCGCACTGCGGCGAAATAATCACTGCGGTAAATGGGTTAAGGTCCCTTGCCAGCCCAGCTGTGGTCCTGTGGCAGATCTTCCGCAATGCGACACATCTCGTTGCAGCTCTGCTTTGAAACCACCACTGTGTGTCACATCTCTGATGCATGACTCCGCATCCCAGCCCATAGCTTCATCAGAAGTGCTGCAGAAGGACGTGTCCTCGACGTGAGCCTTCGCATAGAAAGCTACTTGATGACGGAATCCTCAATGATGGTGCAGGACTTTACACCACAGCCTTGCATCTTTTTCGAAATTGCCACTGCGTGACACATACTCGGCGAAGAACTTTGCATTGAAAGCCCCTCATTGACAACATCCTCAACGATGACACAAGTCTCCACATCTTAGCCCTGCAGCAGCTCGGAACCACCGCTGCACAAGGTATTCTTTACGCAGTAACTCATAACGTTCCGCAGCTGGACTTAACCTTGTTTGCTCAGGTGGCCTAACTTGTTCCCTGTACTTGGCCCGCATTCCATCGTGATGAGCCTGAATTTGTGACTTCGTCCTAGTCCAGTACGACCAGATAGCCACAATTTTGTGCTTTATGCTTCTAGGCACTATTTTCCCTTGAATCTTTAACATTTCATAATTCCCATTCTACTGATTGGATTTTTGTTGATTTGGGTCTCAAATAATTTGTTACATTTTACCTTATTTTTCTAAATTGGAGTTGGATTTTTTCTTCTGTTGTGTATTCACTTTATTATTGTTTGAAGTGCTGCATACATACTTTACACATTGCTTCTGAGTTAAGCCTGACTGCTTATGCCAAGCTACCAAAGGGTTAAGCACAGGTTAATTTGGGGTTTGCTTGTGACTTCATCCTGACAGAAACTGTGTTTTTTCCTTGATTAGGGTTTTACCCCAACCTCAACCTGTAACCCAATTTCTAACACTGTTGGTAGGTGCTTCTGTGACAGCCTAGCTGGAAGCGAGCTGGCGTGTACAACTCAGGTGACACCGACTTGCAAACAGTTTGCAAGCCCTGATGGATGCTTACGTATTTTACTCTCCTTGAGAGGGGGCAGAGTCAATATTCATGTAGTGGGAAAGTGCTGGGATGCTAAGGAAGTATGACGTTTTATACTGCTGTGCTCTGATTGGATGAGGAGGGGGTTCTTTTGATCGCAGCACGATGAATCTGTAGAACTTGATAATTTCCTATGAAAAATTCTGTGTATAAATCCCTGATGTTAGTAACTTTGAGAGACTTTTTTGATGCTATAAGAGATGCCGCTCAATTTCTCTTTGATTTTGCTGCTTATTTGGGACTTAGAATTATTTTGATTGTGCACTTACTGTGTGTCCTATTTACTGAGACCCTTTGTGACATTACATTTATGCTAATGCCTATATGATTTCTGTACCTCAACTTTTGAATTTTTGTATTAATTCTTCCCTCAAACTCAGTTATTGAGTTTTTCTTTACTCAATTAACTGTATTTGATATGTTGCCTTATCTCAGGGGCCCCTCTCGTGACTCTACGATGGCGTTTATGTAGTGCCTCAAATGTATCTTTGATCTCTGCAGGCTGTAAGACCCTTGCTCAGTCTGATGTGATATCAAAACACCCAGTCAGTGTTCAGGCAGAAGAACTGGCAGCACCCTTTGATTTTAAGGCTACCTTCCTGCATTCCCTGGTGAGATAGCACAGGCTGGACCCACTCAACCTCTCATTCTTCTGAGGTTGATAACATCAGCAGTATTGAGATTGGTAATATTTAACACCTGCTCTCAGCACCTGTATAACAGATCATTTAAAAAGTGTATCAAATGCTACTAAACAATGTAAGTGTAAAATACTTTCTATTATCAAACTTTTCATACATGCGGTGTTCTGTCTTCGATTAAAATTCGAACTGTCCCATCAGAAATGTGATGTCTCCCTCGACTCTGCACCTGGCACTTGGACACAAAGCGAACTCGCATCAATGACTGTCCCTCCTTACGACAGACAGCCACAAGGGTCAAGGATCTCCCTTTTCACTCTGGTGACCCTGGATCCCTTGGGATCCACTGATATCGAATAGCCTTTTTGTTGCAGATACAGTGTCCGTGGCTACTGGTTGACTAGGACAGTCTCTAAACGTCTGGCACTGAGGAGGGAGTGGAGGCTAGCCAGAATTAACAGGACTTTATACATCGCTTACCGCCCCTGACAAGGATCATCTTATATCTGCCAAAGTAACCCTTCCTTTAATTAGAGGCCATTTTAGTTTATCTGAGTTGTTTTGGGGATTCACTTATGAGTGCTCTGTGTCACTTTTGCACCACGTAAAGAAGTATATGCATGATGAGGGCGCTCATTTCGATTCATGAAGCCACGCGAGGTCACCTCGCGTGGCTTTGCGTGGCCTCGTAAATCATGACTAAGGTGAAGCAGCGCAAATTGCTGCGTCGCTTTATTCTGCGCCTGGGAGGCATTACCTGGGTGTTGCTGTGGGTATTCCCACAAAATACCCATGGAATGTAATGCTGCCCAGATATACAAAGTGATGTAAACCAGGGGAAGCATCAGATCTGTACGCCTCCCAAGGTGAGGCGTAACGAGGAGAAATATGTTCATTTTGCCGGGTTTTTTCCTCTTTCTATGTGCGCTGCATCCTGCAGCACACATAGAAAGAGGAATACATCTCTTAGTATTGCTTCTGTGCAGGAAGGAGCCCCTTCCTGCACAAAAACAGCAGCGCAGAATAGCGCCTTGCTGCGATTCCCTACGCCAAACCCCCATAAATGAGCCCCATGGTGTGGAACACTATAATATGTTTGTAGCATCTCATCCTTTTTTGGGGATATAAGTGAGGGATAAAAGAAGCATAAAGATGTAAGTTAAGACAATCATGTTTGAAAGTTTGTTCCTACGTTAGTTGAAATGGCAGTCCCATGAGTACCTGAGGAAGAGCTGTTTTGAGGGCTTGAAACTAAGCATGAGCGGTATTTGCGGATTGGCAATCCGCAAATTTTGCGGATTTGCGGATTCGCAATCCGCAAAATCCGCGAATTCCCGCGAATTTGCGGATTTTTTTTTTTTTTTTGTGTTCGCCCGTGTTTCTGCCAGTTCGCGAGGGTTTTTACAATTTCGCAATTTGCGAACTTACCTGTCGGGTCGCAAGTTTTGCGAACTTGTTGTTTCTACGTGTCCAGCCTGTTTGGGACACTCTTCTTCATCACTGCCACTCTCTGTCACCACTGCCACTCTCTGACTACTCATGCCACCCTCTGGCCCACCCATGCCACCCTCTGTTTCATCACTACACCCTCTGGTTGTCCAGTGTACATTATTTTCGGCAAAGCAAAGCACACCTTCCCTGCCTCAAGTGACCTGAATTAATTTGGGGCTGATTAATGTGTCACAGAATATTTTTTTAGCTGGCACCTGCTTCCTTAGTGCGCCCTGATTAGTGATCTTTTGCACTTGCTAAGTGCTTTCATTGTTGCAAAATTAGTTACAACACCTGCCCTGCCCCAACTGACAATAATGAATTAGGGGCTGATTAATGGATTTTAACTTCCAGCCTGGCTCCTGCTTGTCTCCCTTAGCTGTAATTCAGGACCCTTGTGGCATATGTGTAACTATTCTGAGGTTCAGAGCAGGGTCACATAATAGTTTCAACTGGCAACTGAACTCTGGAGGGGCCCCTCAGGAAGCACTACAGGAAATGGCTACTAATGATGTGCCTGAACTTTTGAACCTGGTAAGTAGTTACTTTCAGTTTTGCCAAGATCGTATTTCTGCAATTTTGCACTTATTCGCGGGGCGCGAACTCACGCGAACAGTGCGAGCAGTGCGAGCAAAATCCGCTGCTCGCGGATTTGCGGATTTTGCGGGAAATTCGCAAATCTCGCGGATTGCGGATTTCCCGAAAAATCCGCAAAATCCGCGAGCGGAACGGATTTTCCGCCCACGCCTACTTGAAACACGTGTCCAAAGGGAACTTGCTATGACGCTTGATTGATTTTAAAGAAGGATGTGGACTATGAAATAAACTGTACATTCCTGCCCTTTCACATTGGTGTAGGGCAGCGCAGCAAGAAGACTTGTAGTGGAGCCCTACGCTAATTCCCCCTGATTTTGCAGAATTACTGCTAACTGGCAGTGTACTGAGGCTAAGGCTCTGACGTGTCTCTGGTATGTTGGCTATACTCACCTGCACAGAGATCGGATGTATAGTGCAGTCATCTGAATGGCCGGATGTCAGGCTTTCTCATTCTATGCACCCAGGGTATGGAAATCCATACCATCTGACATTCCTTAGCCCCACTCCTCTGTTCCACTTCAAGTAGATTCATTTCCAAGCAAGACCTCGGTAGCATAGAGCCGTAGGGATGCCACACAGTAGGAGGGAACCTCATTCACCCAGAATCCACCAGATCACCCCATGGGCCCAGTCACCTCAGCAGATGGGAACACAGCCCTACGTCACCCCATCACACCCAAGGGAGTAGCTTGGTGAGTAGGAAAGGGGGGGGGGGTGAGCTTCAGATTTTCCAACAATCACACTGGCACAAGAGGATAACATACATTAAACACCAAGCAGGGCGCAAGAGAGGGGCTAAAGGGGCAGCGGAAAGGGAGACAAATGTGGATTGGTAGGGGAACTAAATGAGCAAATCCATAATATTTTGTAAAATAACCACCATTTTTGAAGACTTTCAAAACAGAAAGAGACAAATTGTGTGACTTTTTGTCTGTGTGTATGCAACCACTCCTGGTGAAACCCGACAGACACACCACCATACCCGACTGAAAGCACCTGTACCCAACTATTTATCAGAAAATGCATTTATTGAAGGGGGGTGCAACACCCCAAACACCCCCCTGGAGCTCTGCCCCTACCCCGACCCCTCACCTTCTCATTTCTGTGCCATCAACTCACCCTCACTTCACTTGTAATACGACCCCAACTAGCTGTCGCTCCTCACCTGTCTGACCCTTTGTTATATTTAATTCCTCACTATAGCAAGCCCAGACATGAGTACACAGGTACATACAGAGATGATTCCTTATAGGTACATACAGGTACGTACTGAGATGTATACACACAAGTACATATAGAGATGTATACATACAGAGATGTTTCCTTACAGGTACATACAGAGATGTTTACAATCAGGTAAATACAGAGATGTTTACAATCAGGTACATACAGAGATGTTTACATACAGAGATGTATACATACGGGTACATACAGAGATGTTTTCATACAGGTACATACAGAGATGTTTACATACAGATACATGCAGAGATGTTTCCTTACAGGTACATACAGAGATGTTTACATTCAGGTACATACAGAGATGTTTACATACGGGTACATACTAGGATGTTTACATACAGGTACATACAGAGATGTTTACATACAGGTACATACAGAGATGTTTACATACGGGTACATACTGGGATGTTTACATACAGGTACATACAGAGATGTTTACATTCAGGTAGATACAGCGATGTATACATACAGGTACATACAGAGATGTTTCCTTACCGGTACATACAGAGATGTTTACATACGGGTACATACAGGGATGTTTACATACAGGTACATACAGCGATGCTTACATACAGGTACAAACAGAGATGTTTCCTTACAGGTACATACAGAGATGTTTACATTCAGGTACATACAGAGATGTTTAAATTCAGGTGCATACAGAGATGTTTACATACAGGCACGTACGGAGATGTTTACATACAGGTACATACAGAGATGTTTCCTTACGGGTACATACAGTGTTGTTTACATACAGGTACATACAGAGATGTTTACACCGGGTACCTACAGAAATGTTTACATACAGGGACATACAGAGATGTTTGCACACGGGTACCTACAGAAATGTTTACATACAGGTGCATACAGAGATGTTTCCTTACGGGTACCTACAGAGATGTATACATACAGGTACATACAGAAATGTTTACATACAGGTATATTCAGAGATGTTTCCTTACGGGTACATACAGAGATGTTTACACACGGGTACCTACAGAAATGTTTACATACAGGTACATACAGAGATGTTTACACATGGGTACCTACAGAAATGTTTACATACAGGTACATACAGAGATGTTTCCTTTCGGGTACATACAGAGATGTATACATACAGGTACCTACAGAAATGTTTACACACAGGTACATACAGAGATGTTTACACACAAGTACATATAGAGATGTATACATACAGAGATGTTTACATACAGGTACAGAGATGTATACCTACAGGGGTGTGGAAAACTACAGAGGGTTAATGCTAATTCTTCGTGAAGTTTACCAAAACCTAAGCAAACAGCCACATTTATTGTGAAAATTCTCTTGCAAAATGAATTTCCTCCCGAAATAGTCTCCTGCAGGGTCGTAAACTCAGGAAACTTTTCAAATCAGTGACGTTTGCCAAGGATGCTCACCCTCTAGGGCAAAGAAACCCTGCAGCCCTCTGATGTGCGTCACACTTTGGGTGAAAGGTCGTGGTCACTGCCAGAGCTCATAAGAGCCTGGCATGCATGCTCCGCCCTCTTTGGGGAATGCCAGTGCCAGAGCTGGCGACTTTGGAGCTGGGCAACCAGGTTCGAGTCTCGGCATCGGCTCCACACTTTGTGATTCTGGGCACCTTACTTAATCTCCCAGTGCCCACCACAATGAATGTGTCCGTGCGTATAACTAAGGGTCGAGTTTGCGCTATATGAAAACTGCAAAAAGTTTTTTTATGGCGCTTAGCTCCGGGGCTGCTTCTTTCTTTGCGTCAAGTCACCACTCAAAAAAGTCTATCAACAGTTTTACAAAGATCTTTTCAGAATCTGAACACTTCCCTGACTCTTCTGGCTGTGTTATCTTTCTGCGCTTGAATAGACTATGTTGCTGACAATATATTCTTTCTGTTTGGCTACACAAATTCCAGGCGCATACAGACATTCATTAGCCTCGTATAATTGTGGCACTGAATTTGTAAAATTGTGAACCGAAACATGGTCGCCATTTATTTTTAAAATACAGTTTATTTCTGCATAGTAGGGGCTTGCCCCCTTACGTGCCTTGCATGTCTGCAGGGAGTGGCTCTCCGTGGAGGGGTTGTGCATAGGGCAAACACTGTGCAACAGGTACAAGCCCACCCGTGTGTGGCCCACAAGGGGTTGGCTACCCACTGAGGGTTCGATATAGGACGAAGTCTGTGTGTGGTAGGAGCTAAGCCACGTAAGGAATTTATTTTGAGCACAAATTGATTTTTTGTCATTTTTTATTCTATTTTGTCATAATTTATGATATTTTATGCTGTCAATCAATTTTTCTACGAATCGATCCGCTTTCTCTTTAATCGGTTCCCCAACGACATGATTATAGATTTTTTTTTCCAAAGAAAATGTTTGATGAAATATTTACTGCCCAGTGGAGAGACTAACGCCAGAAAGAGCTGAGAAACAAATCACATTCCGTGGATTTAAAAGAAATTCCGCCCTTAAATGTGAACATGAACGATTAAATGAAACATGAACATCTCACTCTGTACTTTAGCAACAGTCGCGGCACTCCATATGAATGGTATTTCTAAGCACTGCTCTCTTTCCACAGCAAAGAGGGGTTTATTTATTAATAGAAAAAAGCAAATTGGACCAAACAGAAGAAATTAACTTGTTAATGTTTTGAATGTAGGAAGAACAGCCAACTACTTAGACCCTTCCCCCAACTAAGGGGCTTATTTTTTAGAGCCCTGCGTCGCTTCAGCACCACATAAAGTGGTAGATGCTTGACGCGGAGCTCTCATTTCGATTTATGAAGCCACGCACCACCCTGCGTGGCTTTAGGTGGCTTCAATAATCATGAGTCAGCGATGCAGTGCAAAGTGCTGCATCGCCTCACTCTGCACCGATGCCGCGTCCCATGGGCGTTGCAGTGGATTTCCCCACGTAACAACCATGGTGTGTGACGCTGCCCCAGATTTACAAGGTGATGTAAACCTAGCGAAGTACCAAATACGTACGCCTCCTGAAGTGAGGCATATCCAGGAGAAATATGTTTATTTCTCCTCGTTTTTTCCACTTTCTATGTGTGCTGCACCCTGCAGCATTTTGTTGGCAAGAAGGTACCCCTTCCTGCACAAAAACAATCCTGCTTGCAACAGAGGCACATGGTGCCGGCGCCTCCATCAGCTCTAGGCTGCAGAAATCGCGCCAGCACAGGGAGAAACCATGGAAATGAACAGTGGTGCTTAACTATGGAGCATTCCTGCCCTTTTACTTTGGTGCAGGGCAGCGTAGCAAGGTGCCTTGCGCACTGCCCTATGTCAAATCCCATAAATGATGCCCTAAGACTCTCAGCAAAGGGGGGGTGCCCAAGGCAGGTTTAGGACTGACTGAGAACCAAAAGCAGCATTCGTAAATATATTCGACCCAGACCCACTCCCTCCCCAACTCTTTCTCTCTGTCTCTCTCTCTCTCTCTGTTTGTCTTTCCCTTTCCACTCTCTCTCTTTTTATTGTTCTCTGTCTCTCTCTTTCCTCTCTTTCTCACCCAAATTCCTTAATGTGCCTGGTGTAGGTCCCCAAGGAGCGGGAGGGAGTGGCAGGCGTGTCAGCAGTGGCCCTGGGCCCTCAAAAACCAGCCTCCATTGGCTCCAGCTCACTGGGGAAATGCCCAGTAGAAAAAAGGACCCTGTGCAGGTTCGGTAAGGTCAGTTGCACTTAATTTTTTGCCAACTTATCTTCACGGACATCCTGTTAACCTGGACCTACAGTGGACACCCCTGTGGCACAGCTGATATTATCATTGTTTGTGTCTCTGCTCTTGTTGTGAGTGGTTCAACTCTGCTTCTAGACTGGCAAAGTGCAGCTGGGGGTGAGACACAGACAAATTCCTTTAGAGTGGGGCAGCCTGGAAACAGCCACTGTGTTCCCCAGATTTTTTTTAAATCATAGATTTGATTAGGAGTGGGCGAAGTACACCCCATGAGGGCTGTGTTCCTGATTCCCCTTTGTAGGTGTGATCTTTCATGTAGGGGCTTTTAGATGCTTTTTTTCACCCACTGGCCAGTCGAGGTGTCATTCACATATCTCTTCTGCCCACCACAGCATCAGGCAATGGGTCAGCCCACTTCAGCTATTGGCTAACTTCACTGTGAGTCACAGCATTCTGCCCGTTCACAAGGAGCGCATTCACACAAAGTAGTTCCCGTCCGTGCAAAGGACTACTAAAGCAATATGTGCTTTTTGATGCCCAAAAATATATTTTTGCTTTTATCCAATGCTTTATATATTTGAATTGGCAGACACCCCACACACCCGCAGATCCACAATACAGTCTTACAAATATACTGCCAATACAAAACAAGCATTGTGAAAGCCAAACATACTGGCAGATGGTGGCAGATCTAGTGGCATTGCCAATGCTTCTTATCACATTCCAGGCACAGAAAGATCCGTTCTAGTGACAGTGGGAGGGCCTGGTAATATTGGCCAATCTGACTACTCAAACTACCATCTATTTACAGATCAATTCAGGCAATTGGAGGGCTAAAAACATGAAACACACAAAAGCATGTCATGGGTTTTGCATTTGTTTTCGGTATCCGTGGGTGGCGAAGTATGGATCGAGAGTGGCTCTGGCTGTGTAGCTGGCTCTGGCTTGGACCTTCATTCCTTAGAGCTGGCGAGCCAAAACAGTGCCTGCCAAGCATGCCAGGTGCTGACTTTTCTCTCCCTACTGCAGTTGTGAAAAGACAAACTTGCAAACCATCTATCTGCAGCAACGAGCGATTGTCACACAATGCAGCAACATATTCTGCTTTGCTGAACCGAAACACAGGGGTTGAAGAATTAACTTTGTTTTTCATTTGAAATGAACTCTATCATATTTTTACAATATGTTTATTGCATTGTATCAAATCTCTTAATGTCTCTTGGAGTTTTGGCTTCTCTATCTCTTGTTTTATGTGGGGAACTGTCACACAGTGGTGAAGCGACCCTTATTCCTCCATAAGCAGCCAGGGAAAGGTGTGCGGTACTAGGGTGGCTGGAGGGGGAAGTCTTTGTTAGTATTATGTTTGCATTTATTTTAAGATGTCCAAGCAGACTGTAATGTTTTAAACTGTTGCACACATTTTTGTTCTCTTGTTTTCAAAAATTCACCATTACAGAGCGGGCGTGTCCAGTCTGTCTGAGGCCATGAGGGGAATTTTTTGTATTTGCTTCATTTGAAGCTGGATTGTTGTCTACAGAGCCTATGTACATATCAATCAATCAATCAATCAATCACGGTATTTGTAAAGCGCGCTACTCACCTGGGAGGGTCTCAAGGCGCTGGGGGGAGGGGTATGTTACTGCTCGAACAGCCAGGTCTTGAGCTGCTTTCTGAAGGAGAGATGGTCCTGGGTTCGCCGAAGGTGGGTGGGGAGGGAGTTCCAGGTCTTGGCTGCCAGGTAGGAGAAGGATCTTCCTCCGGCGGTGGCTCTGCGGATGCGTGGTAGGGTGGTGAGGGCGTGGCTGGTCGATCGTAGCTGGCGGGTGGGCGTGTAGAAGGTCATGCGGTTGTTGAGGTACTTGGGGCCCATGTCATGGAGAGCCTTGTGTGCGTGGGGGAGGAGCCTGAACGTGATTCTCTTGCTGACGGGGAGCCAGCGCAGGTCTCTCAGGTGTCCGGTGATGTGGCTGTGTCGGGCGATGTCCAGGATGAGTCGTGCGGAGGCGTTCTGGATGCGTTGGAGTCTTTTTTGAAGTTTGGCTGTGGTTCCGGCGTAGAGGGTGTTCCGGTAGTCCAGTTGGCTGGTGACGAGAGCCTGGGTAACGGTCTTCCTGGTTTCAGTGGGGATCCATCTGAAGATCTTGCGGAGCATGCACAGGATGTTGAAGCACGAAGATGAGACGGCGTTGACTTGTCTGGTCATCGACAGGAAGGAGTCCAGGATGAAGCCCAGGTTGCGTGCGTGGTCCGTTGGCTTGGGAGCGGTGCCCAGGGCCGGGGGCCACCAGGAGTTGTCCCAGGCGGAGGGTGATGTGTAGTGGTGCAACCTAATCAACACATAAAAGACAACAACCTCCTAGACGAACCTATGTCTGTTTTCAATCAGGGATGCAACAAAAAATCATTATTGCTACAGGTGGTCTGTGATGCAGTTCGGGTCCTAGACTCTGGCAATGCCTGCCCCTAGTTCTTCTCAACTTATTGGCAGCTTCCATTCAGCAAACCCCTTTACGCTCCTTGCAAGTTGCAGGGGCAGCCTTAGACATGTGTAAGCTGGGCACCTGCACAGGGCCACCAAACACCAGGGGCCACCACGCCAATATTTATCCTTAATATAATAATCCTCTGAGGATGGGCACATATTTGCGTGGCGGCCCCTGGCAGGGATTGGTGGCCTCCGGCTCTGTTCCACTTCCAAACACCCTGACCCCCCCCCCTCTTCATTGGCCTCCACACTCCGCCCCGCCCGGACCCCCTCTTCCGGGGACCCCTACCTACGCTCCCTGCCCAGGGCCGTCATGAGCCTAGAGCCGCCCCTGCAAGCTGTCACCCTCAAACATCGAATGGGCATTGGTGGCGTAGTTCTAAAATGGTTTGAATCATTCCCCATGGGTGGGTCGCAGAGGATATAAATTGGCGATTGCTTCTCAACACCGAGTCTGTTAATTAAGGGGGGGTCCTCTGGGTTCTATCCGTGCTTCGGCCCTATTCAACCGGTGTATTGAGCCTCTCAGAGTCCTACTAAGAAAGGCAGGGATCTTTTATCATCCATATGCTGATGGCACCCAATATTACTTAAAGGTTCTCTGTCCAAATGACATCTCGCCATCACTCTTACTCCGTTCAAGGCTGGGTGACTTCTCACAATTTGAAACTGAACCCTTCCAAAACTGAATTCCTCCTCATCTCCCCTTCGAAGTCACCTCTTCCGATACAATCCTCGATGGGCACACTCAACACCCTTAACAGTAAACTCACCATTTTTGATGGTGCCTAAGAGTCATCCTAAATAATAAAAGGGGCAACTTGGAATCACAAATCTGCACCAGGGCGAGAATTGCGCACTATAAAGTGCGTCTCCAGTGGGGATTCCGCGCTACATTCCGAAGCAAGGTCTGAAACCTCTGAAACCTTGTGAAAACCACTGTTTTCTCCAAAAACTAACTTCTGCTAAAATGCAGGCTTACCTATCCCTAACATTGGGGTGGATTATGCTGATACGACCCTGTGCGGTCGTATCAGCAAGGTTATCACCATTTTGCAGGGAACATCGCTGGAAAACCTGCGATGTTCCCTGCAAAACAGCGATAATTTTGCTATCTCTGGAATTTTTATCGCCCTGGAGAAACGCGTTGTTAATAACGAGCAAAAAGGGCGATAAATTACAGAGATAGCCTGAGATAACAAAATTATCGCTAAGCACGGCCAGCGATAATTATCGCTGGCCGTTGATGATATGCCCGAAAGTTAGTGACAACTTAGCTAAACTCTCCAGTGAGAACTTGTTCTCCCACCGCTATGGTTTAGCCTCTGACCATTGTCCTGGGATTCACTGCTCCACCACCATTGTATAAGACCTTTCACTGCCGCAACTCACACTGCCTACATCCTCCAACAGTTGTTATTCTAGGCCTAACATGATCTGCTGGTTTGCAAATTTGAAACATTACCACCTTATGTAATGATTGCATATTGTGTAAATTGGGCCCTTATGTAACGACTTATGTTTTACTGTAAAGACCTCATCTAAATGTAAGTGTGGGCCTTATGAAATGATCTGTTTTTATTATAAAGCGCTCTAGCACCTTAGGGAAATGTTTGCGCTATATAAAAATGCATAAATAAATTAAATAGGAATATTCTAGGTCTTTTAAACATGTCCATCTGTGCAAGCGAAGCACCCCCTGCTTCCAAGCCTTCCTCGTACTCAGCGCCAAGACAACCTGTTGCGGCCTCGCAGCGCCTTTCTCCAAGTTTTCATCGTCCCCAGCGCCTAAAGACCCGCCGTGACACCCTAAGCGCTGATTCTCCGGCGCTGCCTGGTGTGATATATGGGCGCTTCAGATATCTAGTTTCCCCTCTAGTTTCCTGGCACTGATTGTCCTTCAAATAACTCAGCATGTCACGTGTCTCCGGAATCTCGCGCCTGTTCCCCGGGCCCTCGCGCGCGTTACACCATGTACTGTTCTAGCATGGCCGGCCGCGCTTTATTTCCCCGGTGGCTCGTAGTTTGGCTACCAAATAAATCTAAACATGTTGTTTCTCTCCTCGCTTCATCACAGCCCCGAGCTCGGCAGCGTGTAATGAAAAGCGCCTCGTCCTGCACGGCGCTGTGATGGGCGGCGAGGAGCGCGAGAAAGCAGAGATTTAATATCCTTAAAGCACGCCATTCCAAGAGTGAAGGGCTGTGTGTCTGTGGGTCATAACTAGACCCGGAACTGGAAGCGCCTGCTTCTTACGAACCATTGCAACGGATGCAGTGTTGTATCTGCAGCAGGGCACAGGTTCTGGGGGCGGTGAGGCCTGCTGAGACTTTCATCCTTACAAGGTCAACACAATGAAGGGTAAAACATTCGGAGATAATATCTCTTGCTATTTACAGCTCTTTAAAATGGAAATGTGCCCTATAGCGATGTAGTAAAGAAGATGATGGTAATAATAATAGGTTTCTGAAAATGTCTGTGTACCACTTGTGTATGTGGTCTTTTAAATGTCAATGTACCTACAATGTAAAGTGATATACTTAAGATAAAAACGACGATGATGATGATGGTAATATTAATAGGTTTCTGAAAATGTCTATGCACCACTTGTATATGTTCTTGTTGAGTTTTGCCCTCTACAGGGTCAGAGCTGTGACGTCAGGAACCGCGCTCCTCCTTTCAGCCTTCCTCACACTCTCGTTGACTCATGGTCCTATATTCAGGCCCGTGGCCAGATTCATATGTGTAGGCTTTGTGCCAGAGGGGCACCTCACAACTCCTATTTCTACTCGTTGCCTCTTACATCCTTTTTGCCTGGAAATTAACAAGAGAGAATGTAATGATTCCAGTGAAGCAAGCAAAGGAACAGGTTTTTAATAATTATAGAACTGAAGCTGCTTTCTTAGAAACAGAATACATTTTCCATGGCTTATTACCTGGAACAAAATAAATAAATGTGACTTTGAGGTTATATGCAGGGGGGGCACGGCCCCCAATAATGACCCAACATTGAAGAGGAGCTCTGAAGGTACATTCTATTCCTGACATTTGTCGGGAAATGGTACAGTATACAAAGCTGGAAAGTATACTATTTTTTAGTGCTTCTGTTTTATTATTTCTGTTATTCCTTTTTTTTCATAGTATGTCTTAAAGCACAATCTAGCCACTTACCATGCCTCCACTTGAAATCCCATGAACATGCAAGCCCACAAAATACTGCTCACCCCTCTTCAAAACAAAGTCACACTATCACCAAAGCACATTCTCTAAACTGTCTACTAATAAATGCTAGATCGCTTTCTAAAAACAACGGGCCTCATTTATGAGTAGTAACGCATCGCTGCGTGAAAGCAGCGATGCGTCACTTCTAAGTGCGCCCCCCTTGCGACATGATGGGTGCGTCATATTTACAGTATGACGCATCATGTCGCAAGGAGTTACAGATACGTCAGTATTTCTGACGTATCTGTATGGCGCAAAAGTGACGTATTGCTGAAGTGTGTCACAAAAGTGACGCAACTCCAGCAATGCGTCCTTTCACAAATCGGGCAAGCCCCATGTGAATGGGCCTGCGTCAGTCTCACGCCTGCTTTGAGGCAGGCGCAAGATTTTGATGCATTTGCACCCTAGAAATGGCAAAGTGAAATCCCGTAGATTTCACTGCGTCACTTCTACGAGGCTTACTTGCATCAGAACGCCCCCCCTGCATACATTATACCTGGCGCAGGTATGATGTGGCGCAGGGGTTTACAAAGTGGCGCATCTCCCTAGATGTGTCACTTTGTAAATATGATGCAATATGGCGCATTTTTTACCTTGCTGGTGCGTCACAAAAAGTGACGCAACACCTGCGCAAAAGTGACGCAAGGGCTCATAAATAAGCCCCATACATCACAGCTCCGACCTTCTCACTGACACAAAACTAGACATTCTATTCATGGCTGAATCGTGGTTGGGAGATGATATGGCTCCAGTCTAGACTATCAAACGATCACCCAAAATCGTATAGGCAAAAAAGGAGGTGGCCTAGCTGTTGTGTTCAGGCAAACATTACATATCACTAAAGTTTACGGCATTGGCATAAAGAATTGTGAGGCTCTACTCACCAGATGCAATCTTACACCGTCTTCCTCCTGTAACTTCCTGCTCCTTTACAGACCTCCACCTAGCAAGACAACATTCCCAGACACACTTCCAGACACACCTGATAATGCTATGCTCCATGCATTCTGTGTGACCTCAACATTTGGTTTGACAAACCCAATATGCCCCAACCCAAAACCACTACCACCAGCCCAGATGCACTGTACCTGCATCAGAACATCCACGAACCCACACACATCGCTGAATAAATCCGAAACATCATTTTTGCTAATATAGAACTGGTTGCCATTCAAACGATGACTCCAGTCACATGGTCAAACCACCATTGACTTATTTTCCAACATAAAACAACACTAAACGAGGCACCTAAAACCACCTTACATACATCCACCTATCACTTCAATCATCAAGAGATCCGCACACGAAGAAAGGCAGTTCTTGCTTGTTTTTCTCCCTACGACCCTCGCCTGAACTGCAGTTTCTAAAAATTTATGAAGGCAGTGGAAAAAAAGATGCCAAAAATCAATCTTTAACGGCTTTTGTACAATTGATCTAACATTGTTTGGTCTATTGGCACGACTGACTTCATGAGCTTATGGGGGCACCGGGAAAGTAAAAATATTTTATAAATACAAAATTGAACTATTCTTTCAAAAATGTTATCACTTATAAGGTTATCATGTGTACATTTGATCTAAGGAAATGTGAATGTATTATATTGATTTTATTAGAATTGTAGTTTTATCATTCTCTGTTCCTAATCTATTTTGTATTGCAATGGTTTTAAGTAACTATGCAAAATAAAAATTACTTACTTACTTACTTACTATCGGTAGTGGGGGAAACTCAATTTGGGACACTTAGAAACACAACTAACATCCAGTACATATATAGAAACCATACATTCAGTTCTGAGTGGCTACAGGAAGATTTTGATATCCTGATACCACTAAAAACCACACAACTGAACAAAAGAAAACAAGCATCTTAGAGAAATACAGAGATAAAAGAGATAAAGCAACAAATTAGAAAGCTACAACGTGCCTGGCTCAAAACAAACACCAATCAAGACAACCTTTCCTACATAAAATTAACAGATTATACAAGTCAGCTATTAAAAAAGCTAAGAAAACATACTATTCAGGCAGACTTCAAATTCCTAAATGTGCAAATAAAGAATTCTATAAAATTCTCAATTAATTTCGTAAACCAAATTGCCTAGAAGGAGCTCATCCCGTTACACTAGATTTCACAGATAAACTGGCAAATCATTATACTGACAAAGTAGACACTTTGGACTCATACTTAAAACAGAGACAAAGCATCAGCACTAACCCTTTTACAAAACAACAATCCAAGAATACTCTAACCCAGCCTCTCCTTTCCTTCCAACACATTTCACACAAAGAAGCAAGCAGGCCTGCTGGCAGCCCTTCTGACCTGTGTCCACCACAAACATTCATGGAAATTCTTCAAACAGCCTCTGCTGCCACTCCAGTAAGAAGAATCATCAATGACTCCTTAACTACCGGAATATTTCCAAAAGAACTAAAAAAGTCAGACATACTCCTATTACTGCAGAAAACAAACTTGTACCCGCTGAACCCTGACAACTGCAGATCCAATACAAATTAACCTTTCCTGGGCAAACTGATAGAAAGAGCAGTATTCACCCGGGTGTCACAATTCATTGAAGAGAATGCCTTATGTTCGACTTCCAAACGGGATTCCATCCAGGAACAGGTACAGAATCTGCCTTCCTTGCCATCTGGAATGACCTGAAGAGCACAGTTGACCGCAATGGGGTTGCTGCTCTACTTCTCTTGGACCTCTCGGCTACCTTTGACATGGTTGACCATGACAGACTGAAACAAAGTCTATGAAGCCAGCATAGAGGGGACTGCTCTAGACTGGATTGCATCCTACTTTCGCTACAGAACTAATGTCATCCATACCCCACCTTCTCGTCTAACACATACTTCATGAAAGCAGGGGTCCCTCAAGGCTCTATTGTCTCAACCATGCTTTTCAACATGAAGATCTTACCTGCACTGACCAACCAATTGCACCTCACGTGTTACAACTATGCAGATATCATGCAAATACTCCTTAAACTCGAATCCCCAAAGACACTGGAAACTCGCCAGTTGTCTCAGAGCTGTGGATCAATGGATGACGTGGAGCCATCTCAGATTGAATGTTTCCAAAGCAGAAATACTCACATGTGGCGACTGGAAACATTATGACCCACTCGCTGCATTGCCTGATGATCTAGAAAGTATCAAAGGAAGTAAGAAACCTCGGAATGGCCATGAACTCCAAGCTATTGATGAATGCCCAAGTGGACAGACTAGCAAGAACAAGCTTTGTTACTATAAAAACTCTGCGACGAATCTTCCCCCATTCGGGATTTCCACAGAAGGTCAAAGCTACCATCTCACTGGTTCTGTCCAACCTCGATTACGCCAATAGCCTCTACCACGGATAACCTTTAACGACCATGAGAAGATTACAACGGATTCAGAACTTGGCTGCCAGACTACTCTTACATATAAAAAAACAAGACCACATCTCCATTGCCTTGAAAACCCTGCAACATGTGGAATAATTCTGTTTAAAAAAATATATATATATTTATATATTACCTACTGGCAATCGCCAGTAGGTAGTTATAGTTTGGACTTTGTTTCTATTCAAAAAGCGTTTTTTCTTTTCCCAATAACTTTGGCGCCGGTTGACGAATCTTCACAAAATTTTCAAAACTAGTGGGGCGCTCCGGTCAGCTCCTAACTTGAAAGTTTTCGGGGTGATTCGCTAAGCGGGGGCTGAGAAAAAAGGGGGATCCCAAAACTCTTTTTCTCCATGTTAATTCCCGAAGGAAACTTTAGACACGGCTACAGCCCGAACTGCTGAACGTAATTACACCACATTTGGCAAAAAGGTAGCCCTTGTTTCAGAAAGAACTTTTTGTTAAATGGTGTAAATCAGTTCAGTAGTTCCTGAGAAATTAAAAAAAAAGGTTGAAAAATGCATTTCCCTTAGGAAACTTTAGACACGGCTATAGCTCGAACTGCCGAACAGATTTACACCAAATTTGGCACAAATGAAGCATTTGTTTCAGACTCTTTTTTTAAATGATGTAAATCTGTTTAGTAGTTGCTGAGAAAATCAAAAGATAAAAGTCTCTAAATATAGAGGCACGGAGGATCCGCCAATCCTGCCGATCACAAGCTGCATTCTAATTGGCTGTCAACACTTCACACCAGGAAGTGTTGGCAGCCATCTTGTGCCTCGGTAAAACCGAGGCACAAGAAATCAGTAAAGTAACGCACAAAATGAGAAAAGGGGGCAGGGTAGAAACACCCTGACCACCTAGGCCTGATCAGGGGGTCCCACAAGGACCCCCAGTGCCCAAAAAACATTTTTCTTTTGATCAGCTAGGTAATTGAATCAGGTTGAGAAAAAAAAATGAAGCGCTTCGTTTAATTGAAGCCTCCGGGTGGGCCAGGTTCCGGGGGCAGATAAAAGCATGTGTGGGGGTCCCAATCCCCGACACTGCCACCCCCGGGACTTTGTATAAATATTTGCGGGGCTCATACGACCCCCACGCAGCCCTGGGACCGCCACCCCAGGGCCTCCTTTTTTATAGTTTGGGGGGTCTCTGAGGCCCCCTCAACCCCCAAGGACTGCCACCCCAGGGGCTCTCATTAATTAGTTTCGCGGGGGCACACTGTCCCCCCGCAGCCCTGGGAACCACCACCCCCAGGGCTTCTTTTAAAAAAAAAATCTTTAAATGTGTGGGGGGGCTCGAGCCCCCCACACGCCCCAGGGACCACCACCTCCCCGGGGCAGTGCTATAGGTTGGAGGAGGACCGCACGGCCCCTTCCTGGAGCCATGGGCCCCCAGGGCCGGCTCCTGCAGTGTCCCGGGGTACCCACCCCTGGGACACTGCTGTTTGCAATGACATGGAGGAAACCTGCTCTCTCTTCCAAAACCAAAACCAGATTGCTTTTCCACATGGGGAGCTGCATGTCAGCAGCTCCCCATGTGGAAAAGCAATGCTGGCTCCTGTAGGAGGCTGGGAAACGGCGGGACCTTGGGGGAATTGGGGAACCCCCACGGTCCCACAAGAGAGACTAAGCCCGGTAGATGGGGTCCCCGGGGCCATGATTGGCCTGAGGAGGGGGGCCACACAGCCCCCCTCCAATTATTTTTTTTCAGAAAAAACACTGGCCGTGCCCCAGGGGATGGGGTCCCCAGGGGGCCGAATATGGCCTTGGGAGGGGAGCCATGTGGCCTCCTTCCATTTAAAAAAATAAATAAATAGGAGTTAGGCCCTGGGGGATAGGGTCCCCTGGGCCAATTAAATAGAAAAGGAAGGGAGCCACACAGATCCCCTTCTTAAAAAAAAAACCTGCCCCCTCCCTGCAGCACTCTGCAAACGCGCCCCCTGACGCTTTGTAGGATGGGGAACTAATTCCCCTTGAATACTGGTGGTCCCTGGGGGCCAACTAGCCCACCAGGAACCTCCAGTATGCGCCACGGAGCTGTGTTGCAGGGAGGTGTTCAGGTGCCATGCCCTTTTTTACACCTCTCTGCAATGCAGCTCTGTGGCGCTTATGGAGGTACTTGGTGGACCAGCTGGTCCCCAGGGACCCTCTGGATTCAAGTGGACTTTATCCCCCAATTTAAAACACACCACGAGGTGCGTTTGCACAGTGGTGAAGGGAGGGGGCGGGCGGGGCCTGAGTTGACATGTGTGAAAACATGCCCTGTGGTGCATTTTTAGTTGGGGAATTAATTCCTCTTCAATCCTGAGGGTCCCTGGGGTCCAACTAGCCCACCACGTACCTCCAGTAAGCACCACAGGGCTGCGTTGCAGAGTGATGTAAAAAGGGGCGTGGCCTGGGCCACCTCTCTGCAACGCAGAACAGTGGCGCTTACTGGAGGTACCTGGTGGGCTAGTTGGCCCCCAGGGACCCTCAGGGTTGAAGAGGAATTAATTCCCGAACTTAAAACGCACCACAGGGCGCGTTTGCACACATGACACCTCAGGCCCCGCCCCCTCCCTTCCCCACTGTGAAAACCCGCCCCCTTGTGCGTTGTAAGTTGGGGAAATAATTCCCCTTGAATACTGAGGGTCCTTGGGGGCCAACTAGCTCATCAGGTACCTCCAGTATGTGCCTGGGAGGTGCGTTATAAAGAGGTGTCAGAGACCACGCCCCTTTTTATACCTCTATGCAACACAGCTCTGTGGCACTTACTGGAGGTACTCGTGGTCTAGTTGGACCCCAGGGACCCTCAGGATTCAAGAGGACTTAATCTCCCAACTTAAAACGCGCCACAGGGCCTGTTTGTTTACAGTGGCGACGAGAGGGGGCTGTGCCTGAAGTGACATGTGTGCAAACACGCCCTGTGGTGCGTTTTAAGTTGGGGAATTAATTCCTCTTCAATTCTGAGGGTCCTTTAGGGCCAACAACCCCACCAGGTACCTAAAGTAAGCGCCCCAGATCCGCGTTGCAGAGAGATGGGCCAGACCATGCCCCTTTTTTTACATCTCTGCAATGCAGCTCTGTGGCGCTTACAGGTGGCACCTGGTTGGCTATTTGGACCCCAGGGACCATCAGGATTCAAGGGAACGTAATCCCCCAACTTAAAACGGCCACAGGGCGTGTTTGCACACATGTCACCTCAGAGCCCCCCTTTCACCACTGTGCAAACGCGCCCGTAGCCCGTTTTAAGAGGTAGTTTTAATCCCCCTGCCCTATTATATACTAGGGCCTTACAAAGGAGGTCATGCTAATCACAGGGTACTTCAATGCATAGTGTTCCCTAGTGTATGTAGGTGTTTCACTGTATTCTAAGTGTATTTTAGCACAGCTCTGGATCTAGGCCTGGTTAGTCAGAGTCAGTTACCACCAGTACCCGTCTGAAAAAGTTGTGAGCACAGGATGATTTTGGAACAAGGCCTCTTACTGCTCCTTTGTTGGTTCTCTCTGCATATGTCTTGCTTCTTTTCTCCGTCGTTGTGGACTTCTGTTGCTTCTTTCTGCATTTCCTTTGCTTCTTTCTGTGCGTTTTTTCTTCTTTCTTCACATGTCCTACCTCTATAGGCATAGTTAGAAGCTAGCATTTGAAAAACCTTAGACATTCACTGAAAAAAACATAGGTTTCAGGGGTGCTATAGTTAGCTGGACACTTCACTCATACAAAACCATAGCAATTCCTCCGTTATAGTTCGTTCTGCTTACTATAACTCGTGCCCCCGCAATGCACTGCTACTGACGTCACATATTACATCACTCATGACATGGTCAGTGACATCACTGATGACATCTCAAATGACATCAGTGATGACATCACTGATGACATCATCCATGTAATAATTTGATGCATCTTCTCACACCCTAATATAACCTTTGATACACCCACTCTAAATTACAGACTGCCATTCCCAAAACCATAGACTCTCCAACAGCAATAACTACATACATACTCACTGATTCTTAGGTTACGCAAATATCTACTCATTCACCCATACAGTCACTCATACTTATGGTCACTCAGTCCAGGACTATCATATGCACTCATACACCTATATAAACACTCGCACACCATCACTCATCCATAGAGGTACTCACACACCTAGTCAGTCATGCAAATAATTAATCACACTGCCATTTACTCACCTATACAGTTATACACACACCAGCTCAATCACTCATACAAATAGCACATTCTTACACTCTTATACAATCACTGATACAAGCACACACTCATCCATACATCTCAGAATCACACACTCTCACTTATAGCCATTTATATACTCCAACACACATATATACTGCCTTTCACATATGTAGTTACTCACACATGTACCACTGAGATATACAGTCATTTACTAACACACCCATACACACACTCACCCATCCATACAGTCCATCACAGATGCACTCTTGAAACCATGCACCCCGTGAATCATCCACTCACACAACTATGCACAGAGTCACACACACCCCTCCCACATAAACACTCAGGCACCCATACAGATACTCAGACAGCCAATAAATAACACATATAGAAACTCATGTAGCTATTCAAAAACCCTTGTAGCCAGTTACACACCAACAGACAGATGCATACAGACATTCACGCAGTTTAGTCACTAACCCATGCATTCAGTAAGATACGTTTAATCACTCACTTATAGAGTCAGTCACGCACCTACTAAATCATCCATTCAGACACTTATACACCCACTCATTCTTCAATACGCCTTTCCCTATATATATTAAACATGTTTAAACTTTATAGAAACACACATTCACTGGATGATGCCATCAGTGATGTCATCAGTGATGTCATTTGAGATGTCATCATTGATGTCATGAGTGATATCACTGACCATGTCATGAGTGATGTAATATGTGACGTCATCAGCAGTGCATTGCGGGGGCGCAAGTTATAGTTAGCAGAACTAACTATAACGGAGGAATTTCTATGGTTTTGTATGAGTGAAATGAGCAGCTAACTATAACATCCCTGAAACCTATGTTTTTTTTCAGTGAATTTCTAAGGTTTTTTAAATGCTAATTTCTAACTATAACGTGCCTGAAACCTATGATTTTTTCCGTTAATATATATAGATAGATAGATAGATAGATAGATAGATAGATAGATAGATAGATAGATAGATAGATAGATAGATAGATAGCTATAGTTCTGCTCAATAAATGTACATATTACTTATAGTTAGATTATGTTTTCAACATATATATAAGTGACTGCATGAATAAGTAAATCTTTTATCATAACTATTTATCTACAAATGCTTCACTATTGATTTACCAAAAAATATATGAATAAAATAAGATAAATTTAAAGTACAGCTACTCTTGAAAGCCAGAGTTGTTAAATGCATCTTTAATCTACGTATACTACCTTCCTTTAATCATCTATAGTCCTTACATGTACATATGGATCTATATGTTTATTACTTTTCTTCTAATTCAACATATCCAATGCACTACCCTATTTTTCACCCTATACCGCTCTCAATATATCCTCTACCTCAACTCTCTGACTCATCTCAAACCTCTTTCTACTACTCTTTCAAATGCACTATCCTATTTCTCACCCTATACCTCATCAATATCTCCTCTACCTCCCCTCTCTTCTTCATCCTAAACCCCATACCACTGCATGATCCCCAAAATAACTTTTTTTAGCCTCTTCCCTACTTTACCCCTCCTTGAATCATCTCATACCTCTTTTACTATTCTGAATAATATTATTATTATTTATTATTTTAAAAGTTTTGTATAGCGCGACCATGGCCCAAACAGGTATCAGAGTTCTTTACATATGGGTTGAGGAAGACAAAGACAAATAACTGTGGGCGAGAGGAGGGAAAAGTCAAACCAAATACCACAGGAACAAGCAAAGCAATATGCAACAGGAACACAATGACCAAAACCAAATACATAGGAACAAGAAAAGCAATACGCACCAGGAACACAATGCCATATTGGAAGGTGCTGCGGGTCGTAAAGATGCCAAGTCGTAGCAAAAGCAGCTAAACCGGAACAGAGGCAGGAGGAGAACAAGTTCTAGATCAACACATTGGTCATTAGGAGGGCCTTAACTTCCCTTTTTAAGGTAAATGTTGAGGGAATCCGTCTTGTTTCCGCTGGTAAGGCATTCCAAATTCTCGGGACAATGCCAAAGAATGTGCGTTTGTATGTTTTTAGTTTTTCAAATTTCTTCGGCGTAAGCAGCAGTGTGCCCATCCCTCAAAACAAGCCTTTCCAAACCCTTCCCTCTGACTCTTCTCCTTCCACCTCCCCTATACTCATCTCAAGCCTCCTCCTACTGCTATGAGCTCCAAAACAAAAAACAAATTAAAAAAATATATATTATGTATATCTTCTATCCCTCCACTATCCCTTTCAATTGCAAATAACAGACTAACATGTCCACAACTCAAATTACTTTCATAATTCACTATACTAATTCAACACTAATCCTTTGTGGATTCCAGAGTAGTGTGCTACTTGCCGAAAAAGCACTTCAACACCTCATCAGGAGTAGTAAGCGCTATGTAAATGCAAACATTTTCCCCTCTCTGTATCCCTTCGCTTTCCTTCTCAATTCAAATAACTGTTTAACATATCCACCACTCAAATACTTTCATATTTTACTATACTAATCCATCACTAATCCTTTATGGGTTCTGGAGTAGCATACTGCTTGCCAAAAAAGCTCTTCAACACCTCATCAGGGGTAGCAAGCCTTATATAAATGCAAATCTTTTTCCCTCTTCTATCCCTTCACTATCCTTCTAAATCCAAATAACTGACTAACATATCCACCACTCAAATTACTTTCATATTTTACTATACTAATTCACCACTAATACTTAAAGGGTTCCAGAGTAGTGAGCTACTTGCCGAAAAAGAAATTCAACACCCCATCAGGGGTAGCAATCGCTACATAAATTCAAACCCTTTTCCCTCTTCAGTCCCTCAACTATCATTCTCAATCCAAATAACTGACTAACATATCCACCACTCAAACCACTTTCAAATGTCACTATACGACTCGCCGAAAAAGCGCTTCAACGCCTCATCAGCGGTAGTAAGTGCTATGTAAATCCAATTACAATACAAAAAAAAAAATACAATTATCCTCTGCCTCACATGCTGTAAAATTCTACGTTTCCTCCCCTGCAGTCCTGGTGGGTTTAGAAGTATACTCCTGAGGTGGTTTGGATAGCAGAAGAAAGTTTGAAAACATTTTAAAAAATGTCCTCCAGGGCTCCAGAGTTCCAGTGGAACCAGCAGGAAATAGTATATGACCAGCAGTTCTACAGCATGGGACTAAATTTAAGCTTTGCTCTGCACAAGGCTCTCAGCACCTTTGAAAAAACAACTGCACTGAGACTTAGAACATTTTCAGCAGAGCGCCAGTGGGATAAACCAGCTTCAAGTAGATAGGCTTTGGTTCCACAGTGGCCACTCAAGTTTCAGCGGCAGCCTGTCCAGGGAGGATTTTTCTGAAAAAGTGACAGTCCCTTTATGCAATGGGAGCTAGAAGAAATCCCAACTCTTTTCTTCATAAAAGTTTAAAAAACCCTTTCTGAAGTGGGACTTAGATACTTAAAAAAAAACTTTTTGACTTACAAACTTTACCGGGACCAATCCACTTTTTGTATCAAACCAGCTCTCCATTGTGGTCAGCCTCAAATTGCGTCAACATCTCGGTCAACCACTCCTACAGACTATCATTGGGACTTTGTGGCTCTATTTCTACTTAAAATTCCTCCAGTTCCCTCATATGATTTTTGCCATTTTGGTGTCATTTTGTTTATTACATATTCCTCTATTTTTCTAATTCAGTTTGGGATTTTATTGTTTAGTGTTTTGACTTTATTACTGTTTTAGTACTGCATACATAATTTATAGATTGCCCTAAGCTAAGCCTGTCTTCTTTTGCCATTTCTTCCAGGGGTTTGAGAGTAGGTTAATTTAGTGACTTTGAGGGTTCAACCTAAAAAGGTTGCACCCTCAAAGTCACAGAGCCCGGACACCACAGGGTAACATAGCGCTTTAAAAAACCCAGTAACATAACATAACATAACAATATTTCTTTAGGAGAGCAGTCAGCCACCCAAAATTATAACCCAGTTTTTTACACCGGGGAACATGCTGGAGAAAACTGAGTGAGTCCCAGTGAAGCCTGGTCTGCTATTGACTGAGTCTGTCTGGAAGATAATTTGTTTTTTTTATTTCTTCTGAAAATTCGCAATGGCTCTTAAGAGTGACAAAGAGGGTTCGACACTGGGATCCATGTACGGCCTGGCAAACTTTCAGGGTTCTGTTGAATGGATGCCAAGGCCTATCCCATGCCTCCCCACAAGCCTGTCTATAAGCACTCAGAAAAATAAGCACTGGGAATAAGACAGGGAAGAAAGATAAGGGAACTGTGGAGTGGGTCTGCAGACATCTTAGGATTTCAATCCTTGCTCTGTAGTTGTCCACTGTCTGTGGTGTGAAACACTATATTATTATGTGCATTTATCAATTGGAAAAGCAATGCTTTGGTGCACATCAAAGTCATTGATATTACTCATCACTTTAGGCTGAGGGTAAGTCGTCACCCACAGTGTGAGTAAACTCTCCGGCAGTGGACTCAGAGGATAGGAGACGTTGGAAGCTGTGAGACCCCATGTGCTTGTTAATAGTGGTAAGGAACTGGAACAATGAAGTTCATAAGTTAAGCAGGAAGTCATCAGAGGGAAAGAGAAGGAAGTGACCGCAGCAACTAAGGTGCAGACGAAGGGAAGGCTGGGAACGAACAGGTACTCAGGTGAAGAAAATCCATCAAAATGCACAGTTGCCAGGCAAGGTGTTCTCCATTGTGCTGGGTTAAATACTGTACCTTCTCTTCCCACTTTAGCTTGAAGTACTTCTCCTCCATCTTGAACTGGGAAGTTTTTGTGCTCTACAATGGAAGCAGGTACCCTGATGGAAAGAGGAGGACACTACCACACGGTGCTTCTAGAGTCCCGTTATGGGTGTTCATAGTCCTTTTTCATTTTCATTTTAAATCTTTATTTCGACCATGCGGTCATAAAAGAAACATGTACAATACATTCGCATAAATTGTGACACAATCATAAACCATCAAAGCGTAATTTTAAAATCAAAGCCAAACAATACAGGTGATTGTTTAAAAAAAAGGTGTAGCAGTTCTGCACTCTTACCCAACAGATTTTAAAAGACGACTACGCGTGTGCCACACATTCATAAAAAATTTGGAGAGTGCAAATACAATAGGGCCGGAGGCATCACTTTTCAAGATCCTATACATTGGTCCATATTCTCTTCCACCCAGATTTTTAATCAAAGGCAGTAGCCAGTATCTTCTTGCTGCCCTGTATGCTGGGCAAAAGAAGATCACGTGCAAGTCGTTCTCCTCTTTGTCGGCACAAACAGGACAGAATTTGGTGGACGGGGTTTTAGACCATGTGCTGCAAAAGGACCGTAGTGGGAGTGTGCTGTATCTCCACTGGAGGAATAGCTTCCTGGAAAATATGGGGAAAACAGGGTCCAAAGTTTTCTCGAATGCATACATATCCTTGGTTTGCAAGAATGTAGAGGATAGGGACCCCTCCGTCTGGGTAGCTATAATCCTTACCCTTTTATGCTCGTGGTACAGCTTCGCCAATTGTGTCTTGGAAATTCTTGGTGCTGTATGTGCTGGTTCAGTCCACAGTTCGGGGAGCCCCATATCAATGCAAACTGACTGAATGTTTTGGACCCAGGGAATACTGAGCACCTTTGGATGTTTCAATAGTTCGACTAGTTCCGCCCTATAGTCGGCGAGATTATCGCTGCTCCATAGCCTGCGCCAGAAGGCAATGGGTCTTAAGCTTATCTCGTCGGCAAGGGGTCGTATCCCTAAATCAAGCCTCAGGGGGAGAAGGGGTGTACTGGGAGGGAGTGCGGTAATTTGCCTTAAAAACCTATTTTCTGTATGTGACAAATTCCGGCATTGGATGTGCCCCCACAATTCAGCCCCGTATAAAATAGCTCCCCTAGCCTGTGCTTTATATATCTGGATTAGGGCCCCCAGAGGGCGGTAGGTTGCACCAGTCATCATTCGGGAAATTCCCCCAGTAGTTTGAACTAGCTTAAGGTTTGCCCTGATTTGATGGCTCTCCCAGGTCATGTTTTCAGATAGTGTCACCCCGAGGTATTCGAACGTGTCAACTCGTTCCAGTCTTGCTTGACCCAGTAGGGGGTTTGGGCGCTGCTTGGTTTTTGGGTTCAGTACCATGTATTTCGTTTTTGAGGCATTGATTTCCAACCCTCTATCCTGGCAGAAGGTCACAAATGCGTCCAGTATCTTTTGGATGCCCATGGGTGTTTTGGATACCAATAGTGTATCGTCCGCAAACATTATTGCGGGTACACTATTGCCATTCAGTTTGGGGGCATCTGTGTGGTCGGTGGCATTTAGATGGGCGATTACCCCGTTGACGAAGAGGCAAAACAGGGTCGGCGCCAGCACACATCCCTGTCTCACCCCTCTGCCCACGGGGAATCTGTCTGTTAGCTCTCCCGACCTCCCACATCTCACCTGGGCGTAATTATTGTGGTGCAGCCTCTGCAGAGTCAGTAGGATATCTGGTGGAACGCCCATCTCTGCTAAAATGGCCCAAAGTTTGCCCCTCGGCACAAGGTCGAAGGCGGCTTTTAAGTCCACGAAAATCGTGTACAAACTACCGCCCTCCAACCTGGCTGTCCTCCAGTAAATCAGATTTAATCTGAAAACTTGGTCCACAGTTGATATCCCCTTCCTGAAGCCTGCTTGGTATGGGCTGAGGGCGCCCACCTCCTCGATCCATTCCTGTAGCCTGTTCAGGATGACCCTTCCAAACAGCTTCTGTGCTACATCTATCAGGCTAATTGGTCTGTAGTTGGCTGGGAGCAGGGGAGATCCCTTTTTAAAAATCGGGACCACCTCAGCCCCCAGCCAAGTACTAGGGATTTCCATCCCACTAAGGACACCATTAAAAAGGGTTACGAGGTAAGGCGCCCAGACGGTGGGCTCCTGCTTGTACAGGTCTCCCGGCAGACCGTCCAGCCCTGGCGCCTTCCCCGCAGCTAAGCCTGAGATTGCAGCTGTTACCTCACTCAGTGTTATTTGGTCCGCCTGGAAGCCCTGGGTCACTGTTTCAATTCTCGCAGGAATTTCTCCAGGTTCGGCACTATATAGCGACTCGAAGTGGGCCTGCCACACTCCCGGCGCTATGTTAGGCTCCACTGCCGAACGAAGACTCCCCGATCCCCCATTCACTATTCTCCAGAACAGTCGTTGGTCTTGAACTGCTAGGGCCTTTGTGAGCACTTCCCACTGACTTTCCTCCCATTCTATCCTAGCTTGTATGAGAAGCTTCTTGTAGGCTTGTCTACACTGCTTGAGGTGGTCCCCTCCCATGCCCTCCTTAATAACTCCAAGCAGTTCTGATTTAGCTCGTCTGCAGGCTTTGTTGTACCATTGTGTTTTGCCTATGGGCCTCGCTTTTAACTTTTGTGTTTTACACGTCAGATGGGGTACCACCGCTTTTATGAGTGTTTTGTGGACGTCAGACAATTTACACCTTATGTCCGTTTGGTTAGCCACACTATCGAGGGCCCCAACAATTTCTAGGATTGGGGTGATCTCTTTATAAAGCTGAGGGATTTTATCCTTGTTTGTGACCATCTGCTCCCACTTAATTCTTCTCCTGGTGTTATCTATAAGGAGAGAGAGATGATTCCCTACCTCTTGAGTCGCTAGACCTTGCGGTGCTGGGTGGGCGAGGTCTAACTCAAGTGCATTATGGTCACTATCCCCCCTGACGGTAACCCTGAAATCCTGTATTAATGGCCACCTCGACAGTTGGATCAAAATATAGTCTAGGTGTGACTCCCTTCCTAGACGATTATAGGTGGTTTTGCCTGGTGTGTCCGAAGTAGTTCGCCCATTGCACGCTCTAAGACCATACCTTAGCGTGAGAGCCATAATTTGTAATGCTAACGGGGTCCAAGCTTTTGGTGGTGTCACATCAGCCCGTGGTACAGCCCACCTCTCCTCTTCTTCTGATAAGAAACCTTCCTGGAGCCCGGGAAGTGGTTCAAAGTGGGAGTTAAAGTCTCCACCCACCACGTAAAAGGAATCAATTGGCAGTTCAGATAAAAAGTTTGACAGTTCATTAAAAGCCGGTGATTCTTTTGCCTTTCCCATGGGCCTGGAATAGATATTGACCAGAAGGAGGGTGACTTTGTTTGGCCATGTCAGTGTGACCGCGAGGATATCATCGGAGCCGCATGGGAGCCTTGTAGCCACACAACCCAGATGTGCAGCTACCCATGTCGTGAGACCCCCTGAGGGTCGGCCTTTGCCTTCCCACCTGGCTGGGATATAAAAGGATGCATACCCTGGATACTCACAGTCCTCTCTGGCCCAGGTTTCCTGGAACATACATACGTCGCCAGTTTCTATGTAATTTCCCCATGTGGGGTCTTCCAGCTTATTGGTTAGTCCCGCGATGTTCCAGGAGATTATCCTCAAATGTTCTGTGGTTGGGGGTGTTACGGCAAGGGGAAGATGTGAGTCCAGGGATCCAGACTCCCTCATTCCGTTGGGGGGGGGAACTACAGCTATTCGCTCTTCAGTCGCTTCTCCATCAGTGGCAGAGTTAAATAGCTCAGTTTGGCCATGTTCTAGGGTGAATGAGTCATTTAGTAGGCCCGGGGTTGCAACGGGGGACCTCATCTGGGGGTCCGAAGGGCCACGGAAGTCAGATTCCCCTGGTGTGGAATTATTTGTGGTCAGTCAGTCGACCCCATCTAGCCCAATGAGACAGTTAAAGCGATTGAAGTCGCAAAAGGGTGTATCCGGTGGTTGGTGGTATGGGCGATGGATTGGGCCTTTATGGTTCTGTCTATAGTCCACCCTTGTCCATTTGTCATAGGTTTGAACCTGGTGCCTAGGGATAGGAGGAAAGAAAAAGGATACTGGGAGGGTTTGTATCGTGGAATCAAGGGATCGGTTCATTCCTTCACAGATGTATCGAACCGTGCCTGGGTCTTTAAAGGTTACCATGATACAATCCCCCACTATGGTTTTCCTGGTCTTCCCCAGCCATGGCACCCTCCTCACCATGATGATTTCATTGTTAAAGTGAGAAGGCAGGGGTCGGTTCCAGTTTAACCATTTAATTACCTTCTTCTTGAGGGATTGATAGTCCTCATGTTCTCCTAATCTTAGATGGGGGGCACCTGCTAAGACCACCACTAATCTATTGGCCTCGGGTGGGAGATCTGGCCTCCGTGGTCTGGGAGTTGGGCAGCCTGGTGTTGGTGGAAGATCAATGACCTGGTCTTGGTTTGTTCCAGTGGGCTCCGTTTGTGAGCTATGTGGAGCTAAAACCGCTGGATGAGTAGGTCTGTTGCCTGGATTATTATGCTGTACTTGGAGTTGCACAGACATAAGAGGTTGCAGGGGGGCTGCTGGTGGCTTACTTTTAAGTGGGGCTTTGCTAGCATTAGCTGCAGTTTCTGTTGAAGTGGATCCCCCGCCCAGGGACTGGGTTCCCGCTGGTTTTGTCTGTTTACTTACTAGAGAGTTAAGAGTGGTAAGAGAAGACTCTAGTAAGGTAAGCCTGATCTCAATTTTTTTGAGACTATCGGTGATAGGCTGCATGAGGGAGCGGAGTAAAAATTCGATACTCCCCTTTGCAAAGAGAGGGTGGTTAGTATTCGATGTAATGGCCTCTGACTCTTTGGAGAAGGGGATTGTGCTGGGCTTTAAGAGCTTGGGTGGTGGGGCTAACTCTGTGTTCTTGGTCAATGTAATAGAGTTAGTCTTACTCTTGCCAAAGTCCAGATGTGATGTTTTAGATTTCCCCCGTCCCCCCGCTGATTTCCGTGCCCGTTTACTGGGTGGGGGCCTATGTATCTCAGCCATAACTTTTAATTTGGGCTTATTTTTATTGGCCATTAGTGCTGGTTGGATTTGGGTTATCAGATCCACGGGAGTGTGGGAGATCTCTAGGGAGGCTGACTCTATAATTTTTTCAAATGATAACCCCTGGGTCGTAGCATCTTCCCTTAATAAAGCAGGGAAGTCCTCCATTGTAGATATATCTAAGCTAAAGGATAGCGCATCTACTTCCTGGGTAGTGGGGTGGGGGGTGATATCTGACAGTGGCCTGTTTTTCATGGATTCAATGGAGCGCCTACGCTCCACCCTACGTTGCTCGAGTGAACCTTCCAAATCAGTATCACCTTTGTTGGCTTTAAAATAATTGTCCAGTGTCCTAGAGCAGGAGGCTCCCTCCCTAGCGGGAGTTTCCCGTGGGGGGGGCGTATGCATATCTTGATTTCAGGTGCAGGAAAAGATCAAGAGGGGGGGCCCAGCCCAGCCTCCTCCGGCCTCTGACGGCCTAGGACGGTCCCGCCCTTGTCCCGGGCTTCTCCCGGCGCCCTCCCGCGCGCTCCCGCGCTGCGGGAGTTGTGGATCCTTTTGAAGGTTATGCCGAGGGGGCGTGGCCGGCAGGGAGAGGAGCCCAGCTGGAGACGGGCGCGCGGAGACTCCTGGACAACGGAGTCCTCCGCTCTGCCTCGCAGCCCTGCCGGTGTCGATGTCACCAGAAAAGAAGAGAATGCCCCAAGTTCAAAACCGCCTCGACCACGAAGCAGGACCCGCGGAGCGGGTCCGGCGAGGTGTGGGAGGCACCAGGAAGGTTGAATGCCAGGGAGTTAGCAGTTAATCCGTGGAGCGCGGCGTCAGGAAAAGCGTCCACTGTTGGAGCCTGGAAGTGCTCGTTATGAACAGCTGAGGTGGGGGCGCGGCCGGCAGGGAGAGGAGCCCAGCTGGAGACGGGCGCGCGGAGACTCCTGGACAACGGAGTCCTCCGCTCTGCCTCGCAGCCCTGCCGGTGTCGATGTCACCAGAAAAGAAGAGAATGCCCCAAGTTCAAAACCGCCTCGACCACGAAGCAGGACCCGCGGAGCGGGTCCGACGAGGCGTGGGAGGCACCAGGAAGGTTGAATGCCAGGGAGTTAGCAGTTAATCCGTGGAGCGCGGCGTCAGGAAAAGCGTCCACTGTTGGAGCCTGGAAGTGCTCGTTATGAACAGCTGAGGTGGGGGCGCGGCCGGCAGGGAGAGGAGCCCAGCTGGAGACGGGCGCGCGGAGACTCCTGGACAACGGAGTCCTCCGCTCTGCCTCGCAGCCCTGCCGGTGTCGATGTCACCAGAAAAGAAGAGAATGCCCCAAGTTCAAAACCGCCTCGACCACGAAGCAGGACCCGCGGAGCGGGTCCGGCGAGGCGTGGGAGGCACCAGGAAGGTTGAATGCCAGGGAGTTAGCAGTTAATCCGTGGAGCGCGGCGTCAGGAAAAGCGTCCACTGTTGGAGCCTGGAAGTGCTCGTTATGAACAGCTGAGGTGGGGGCGCGGCCGGCAGGGAGAGGAGCCCAGCTGGAGACGGGCGCGCGGAGACTCCTGGACAACGGAGTCCTCCGCTCTGCCTCGCAGCCCTGCCGGTGTCGATGTCACCAGAAAAGAAGAGAATGCCCCAAGTTCAAAACCGCCTCGACCACGAAGCAGGACCCGCGGAGCGGGTCCGGCGAGGCGTGGGAGGCACCAGGAAGGTTGAATGCCAGGGAGTTAGCAGTTAATCCGTGGAGCGCGGCGTCAGGAAAAGCGTCCACTGTTGGAGCCTGGAAGTGCTCGTTATGAACAGCTGAGGTGGGGGCGCGGCCGGCAGGGAGAGGAGCCCAGCTGGAGACGGGCGCGCGGAGACTCCTGGACAACGGAGTCCTCCGCTCTGCCTCGCAGCCCTGCCGGTGTCGATGTCACCAGAAAAGAAGAGAATGCCCCAAGTTCAAAACCGCCTCGACCACGAAGCAGGACCCGCGGAGCGGGTCCGGCGAGGCGTGGGAGGCACCAGGAAGGTTGAATGCCAGGGAGTTAGCAGTTAATCCGTGGAGCGCGGCGTCAGGAAAAGCGTCCACTGTTGGAGCCTGGAAGTGCTCGTTATGAACAGCTGAGGTGGGGGCGCGGCCGGCAGGGAGAGGAGCCCAGCTGGAGACGGGCGCGCGGAGACTCCTGGACAACGGAGTCCTCCGCTCTGCCTCGCAGCCCTGCCGGTGTCGATGTCACCAGAAAAGAAGAGAATGCCCCAAGTTCAAAACCGCCTCGACCACGAAGCAGGACCCGCGGAGCGGGTCCGGCGAGGCGTGGGAGGCACCAGGAAGGTTGAATGCCAGGGGGTTAGCAGTTAATCCGTGGAGCGCGGCGTCAGGAAAAGCGTCCTTTTCTTAATGCCTGTGAAGACTGAAGGGTGCATGGTAAAAAGTGAGCCCTTATTATCTGCCTTCCCCTGTCAATAAGTCAGAGCTATTGTCTTTGTCGTAACTTGCCTTGATAAACAGATCATATCTATTGCATTGGACATAGCCATTCCTAACTAACCAAGGAGGCGTGTATCCTTTACCATTGACTTATCATTATAACCAACACAGGCCTACTGTTTTGAGCATGACCCTTTATACAAGGCAAAAGGTGCAACATAAGCAAGCTTTCTCAGCTTCTGTCAAACATTTGCTTGTATAATAGAGGATCTTAAAGCCCTCTCTCAATACTGGTTCTTTTACAGGTGATCACAAAAGGTCTGATGACAGCTACACTATAAAAAACCAACCCAAATCAAAGACAATCCCTCTTGTTTGGCAAATACTTTTTGCTATTGGCTTTCTCAAACCGTGCTAAATTGATACGACATTAGGAAATGTAGTAGCAGCGCCCAATCATCTTTAAAGTGTATTTTTTGTACTTCCAAGATGGCTGCCATGCTGCTTGTAGATACAATATGACAGCCATGTAAAAAAATATAAAAATAAACTCCTGCCATTTTGGAAGGGTATTGTTTACACTTCCCAGTTAGCTGTCATGTTGCATCGTGCAACATGGCAACTATCTTGGAAATATAAAAACTGCACTTCGAAGAGTCCAGTCATCGCTATTGCCTTGCCATTGGCTGCACAATTCTTAAAGTATCCATAAGAAGTGGTAGGTGAAGGGGAGAAAATGGGGGTAGGGATGTGCAGTGGTGCAGGGGAGAGAAAGAGAATGCCACATCGAGCCATAGAAGGGCTTGGTGTCGGATGGAGCAGTGATCACTAGGGCTTTGAGGAGAGATGGCCAGGGATGGGTGAGTGAGTGGAAATGTGAAAGAGGACACTTGATAAGATAGACAAAGGAGTAACACATGCAGTCACATTGAGGGCTAAATCACAATTGACGCTGAAAAAAGATCAAATATTTCTTTCTGTCAGTTATGGAGGGATATACTCAGGGCCACTGGAATTATGTGATTCTGCAGCCGCTGTGATTTTTGCATACTCATCGATATGTGGCATCTACCACATAATCCATCATCTGCTGCATAATTGCAGATTTTAATTAAAAAAATGTTTCTAGTTAAAACATTTTTCCCTATGTAATGGGCTCTATCCCAGCTCTGAAAGAAAAAGTTAGTAATCTGGGAGTTGGGCTCGACCCGGTGTTATCTTCGGAACACCAGATAACCACCCTGGCAGGGAAGTGTTTTAACACCCTGAAAATGAGATTTTGATGTTCTTTTGCTCTCTGCCAGGAAAATCATTGTACAGGCATCAGTCACCTCACAGTTACATTACTGCAATGTATTATGTCTAGGGGCTACCTAAGGGAGACTCCAGAAATTACAGAGAGTTCAAAATGCTGCGGCTCGCTTAGTGTTAAATCTTCCAAGACGTGCTCCTGCGGGTCCAGCTCTCGTCACCCTACACTGGTTGCCACTCAAAGAGAGAATTTTGATCAGCGCCCTGGGCTTTTGCCATAGAACGTTCAATGGAAGGGGCCAATCATATTTGACCTCTCTGGTGACCAGCTACCAATCAAGACGCAGTCTCAGATCCTCAGGCACCAATCGGGCAGTGGTCCCGCGGCGAGGAAAGCCAGGTTGGTTTGCCGCTCTTTTGCTTTCCTAGCAGCAAAAAGCTTAGAATTCTCTACCTCCATTTAAGAATGGAACTGTAGAAACTGTTATTCCGAAAGATGCTCAAACATGGTTATTCCATTCTGTTCCAGGATAGGCCTACAGTCAGTTCTATTGATTCTGTGACCACTGAATAGGGTTGACTTGCAGGTGGTGAGCTCCCCCTGGCCTTTTATTCTGAAAGCTGGGACACGCCGCCAGGCATAACCATGCGCTTTATACATGTATTTATTATTATTAATAAAAGAGAGATGGGATTGTGTGTGCCAGTTTGCAAAAGGCATATTGCTTCAGATGTTTGGAGAGAGGCCAGAAAAAGAACAGGACAGCTGTTATTTACCAACAATTAGTGATTTTCATTCACGTTGAGTTGCAGCAGTGCCATTTTATTAGCAATGTCCTTTCTTCCCCCTGAGTAAAATATTTTCTGCAAAACATAAACAAAGCTGAACTCAGCAGAATGCAGGATTGTGTACATTCACTTCCTGCAGCACAATTTGTACATCTTTTTTTTTTCAAGTTCCAGCTCTGTTAAAGACCTTGGCTACTACAGCTTAGTTGAAAGTTTATTTTTTTACTCTTCTGGGATCTCATAGCATTTCTACCCAATAAGACACAACTCTTTGGAACAGTTTTGTGTGTTACACATCAAGTACGTCTTTGGGACCTGGGCAGGGACTCTGGCATGGATGCTGGCAGCACGTGCCTAAGAGCAGCTGAGCACAAATTGCTCTTGTTCTCTTTTTTGTCTATTAACTTACCAGCAGTGTTACTTCTAAAGCAGATGTAAAAGTGTGCGCATATCACTCATTGCTTTAGCGCAACAGACACTGCTGCAGCCATCTTTCTGATCATTGCTAACCTTATCTCCAGGTTGTGCCTGATAGGGAAATACTGGCACCCTCCCAGGAGCATATGAATGAAACTCACCAGACATAGCAGAGTTGCTCAGAAACAGAGTGAAATGTATTTATTGGTACCAAAAGCATGCATCATTGCTAATTAGCAAGGAAGAAGTCAGATCTGCCACCTTAGGGGCTCTCAGACCGCTTCTTCCCAGAGTGACAAGTTTCTAGGTCTTACATACTGTGTGAAGTGCCATTTCAGCTGAACTAGAATAAGGCACCAAGCCAAATATGGCTGACATGGATGTGCAATGTCTGCGCCATGCAAAACAGACAGATATGGGCAGACCAGAAAGGCAGGCTCTGTACTGTGTAACACTTGCATATCATGTAGTCAAGACAAGCAAGGTGACCTGTGAGGGGGTCCAGAATAGCTTGTTGAAGCTTGTCCAGTCAAGGTCAGATAGGAAGCCATTTTGAGCTCCAGGCCTCATGGTAATGTGATCTTATATAATCATGAACTCTTTGGAAGTACATGCAAATGAATTTATATGGATATTCATATATATTTTGTCACAGTGCCCTCCTCTGATATGTGAAGCCTCCTTCTCATGCCTGGCATTCTAGGTGGTAGAGTTCAGAATAGCTTCCTCAGTGCCAAATGTTGACATTCCTGTAGCTGTATGAAGCCATTTGCACATTCTCCCAAGTTTTCAGACCCTTCAGCTAAGTAAAAATGTTTTCTGTTTCATCACCTTACTTTCTGCACATAAACAATCTTCCCTGCAACGCGGACACGCTTGCACCATGGTACAAGGGTGCCTGCATTGGCGCTAGGCAGCTAAAGTTAGAACCAGCACAGTGGGAAACGCAGGGCTGAACCATATTCTTGTAAATATGGTGCAGCCCTGCGTTTCTAAAATGACAGAGCATGCCGTTAGCCCCTTTAATAATAAATATTCCCCTCTGTGCTTTGGCCAGGATGTGCTTGTGCTTGACCAGAAGTGAACGGCAGAGCGGGCCGGACTCCTGATGATGACGCCCAGCAGCAAATGTAAGGCAACTCACTGATCAAACCAACGTTCTTCGTACATTTATGGAATGTAAAGTCTGATTGCATCTATGACTACAGAAAAGGAAGATTTGTCATCTGGGCAGATGGAAATGGGAAGAACTGGTTTGGGGTTGCGGGGAGTCATTGGTTACTAGATGTTAGAGGTGTGCGTCAGATCGACTGTATCAAGCAAGAGGCTCTGGAGTCGTCAGTTACTAGGAGTTGGAGGTGTGCATGAAATAGACGGTATCTAGAAGAAGGCTCTGGAGTCGTTGGTTAATAGGAGTTAGAGGTGTGCGTGAAATCGACGGTATCGAGCAGGAGGCTCTGGAGTCGTTGGTTACTAGGAGTTCGAGATGTGCGTGAAATCGACAGTATCGAGCAGGAGGCTCTGGAAAAGGTGAAGATGGAAAAGGAGCAAAGGTGTGTCTAAAACACCTGGCACAGTTCCCAGGGGATGAATGTATAAATGAAAGAGGGGTGCTGATGCAGCTGCAACAGAACCTCTGCAAGCATTGACAAACTGTGACTGGAGTCTTTCGAAAGCAAGGAAGTCAGCATCCAAGCATGAAACAACTCTGCTGCCCAGCTCCATACGAAAAGATGAAAAAAGAGCTGTAAGTCCCTTCCTTACCTTTCCTCTCCATCTGCCTCACCTGCTCTACATGATACCCTGCGGTACAATGCGGAGAAGCCTTACTGTATGCCTGGTAGTGAATGAGAGAGTAGACAGAGAAATGGGGGCACAAAGAGTAAAACTAGAAAATCACCAGCTAAAGGGACGCTACCCATGCATTGTACCACCCGTCGGGAGAAAGGACATACAAGTATATAGAACAGAGGGTTAGACTCATGAACGAGGATGGGAAGAAGTAATTTCCCGATGGAGCCTTTGACATAGAGTGCTTAAATAATCTCAGAAAAAAGACAAAAGTGCTCTAAAGCAGGGCAGAGGCTAACCTATAGATTCCTTTCGTAAACTAGCATGAGGAAACCAATACAAATAAACAAGAGTTCAAGCCCAGATGTGGGGTGTGAAAGAAACCCACGAGAGACTGGAATGACAAATAACCCACTCAAGGGGCCGGGTTTCGCGTTTTAACCTACTGCTGCACCTGCTCCTTATTTATGTCTCAAAGTTAATCCTGAAAAGTCAGAATTGGCAGAAGGAGAGGGGGAGGATATGGTAGATGTTTCAAACCTACCCATGCAGTGGATGATTCCGGGTGCACCAGTGTTGGAAACAGAACACCTCGGGCCCGATTCACAGAACTAACTTAAGACAAAATCCTAAACTTACTATCTTTGGTATTCACAGAAGTTAGGATTTTGTCCTAAATTTGTCTTAAAACAAACTTAAGACAAACTTAAGTCAAAATCCTAACTTAAGTCTGTCTTAAGTCTGTTTCAAGACAAACTTAAGACAAAATCCTAACTTAAGTCTGTCTTAAGTCTGTTTTAAGACAAACTTAAGACAAAATCCTAACTTCTGTGAATACCAAAAGTAGTAAGGTCAGGATTTTGTCTTAAATTAGTTCTGTGACTCGGGCCCCTCCAATCCCACTGGTGGTCGAAGGATGCGCAAGCAGGAGCAGCGACCATGGCAAGCGCAGTGTGTGTGGCAAGTGTGACAGCAGACAGCACACAAAACAAGAGCCAACTTCACAACATCACACTCCTCCCCTGGGAGCTCCTTCTCACTCAGCACCCTACTCTCCTAATGTCTGACTTCAGAGCAGTAGGGCGGGTATTCTGACTATTCCCCGGGATAGACTGAGGCATACAGCCAGACGGAGAGGGAGAGAATGTGAAAGAAACCTTTGTGATATCCAACATAAACTCTCCTCTGGTGGGTCAAAGTGGGTCGCACCACTCAGTGGCTTCTCATATTCTAATTGCGGAAAGCTGGGACACTGTATGTGGTAGTGTCCCAAATGTTTCCCTGCACGCATAGGGTGACCAGGCATCACGGATTTGCCCGGATTGTCCCGGTATTTATTCGACAGCTGTCCTGGCAGATTTCAGGAAATTAAGCTCATGTCCCGTTTTTTTTGAGAGGGTATGCTGAAAAGGGTAGGAGGTATTTTTTTAATGTTTCGCAAAGCAGGGATAATTCTGGTCACCCTATGTACGCACAATCAACCCGAACAACCAGAATTCACTCAGAAATCTCGAAATGAATACCCCATCTTTTAGGCTCGCCCAAGTGGAGACTACTGCACTATAAAGACTGTGATTGCAGCAGATACAAATGGACCACCTTGCAATGTGTTATTTCTGGAAAGCCCACCTCATGCCTTATTGACATTACTGCTCTAAAGAAATCCGAGTTTCCATCACTACCTCTCGGACATGCCTATTGATGCAGCTAACATTTCTAACATCCACGCTCCCACCATATCACCAAACCCATATCCATACCCCTGGCTCCCTTTACATGCCAATATGCCTTTGTGTTAAACCCCATCTCTCCTTCCAACATCTTGAGAAGAGATCTTTTGTATAAACTAAATTGTACCTTTTATTGTACAAGTGATGGTGCCGATGGAATGTACCAAAAAGTACTGAAAATAAGGTTTTAGTTATTTTGTTGAAACTTCTGAATACATCGATGATGTTGACTGTAAGAATGCATTACTGAACTCTATATCTGCTAGAGTTGATCAAGTGCCTCCTAAAATAAGGTGCAAACATGCAAATGACGTTGATTGCATGTAAAGCGCCGTGCCTGTAATGATTAAGGTAAATCTAAAGAAACAACCTGATGTTCCCCAGTACCCATTGCCCCGGAGGTGAAAGTGGGAATCCCACCTGATTTTAGTGCTCTGATAACATACGTGTCTTCATGCACACCTTCAGTGTATGCATCTCCCCCATTTTGCAAATCAAAAAACTAGGTAAAGACCTGTGAAGGTTTGTGCAAGATCTAAGAGCTATCAATTCTGTTGCAATATATAGTTTTCTGGTGCACCTATCCCCACTTCCATAAAATCTTGTATAACATCCACAGCCTGGTTATTACTTGTGCATCTTTACCATGACACCTTCTCGATCCACATACTCCCTGACAGCCAATATATTGTCACATTCTCATTTGCAATTTACCAGCTGACATGCTGTCACTTGCCAGTATCCTGCACTAAGTCACCATCCATCTTCTCCCAATCACACATGAAATATCTTTACAGGATGACTGCGTTAGTTCAGTGTTTAAGTTCAATTTGTTAGCTGCATCTGACCCCTTAGACAAATGTAAGACTGTTTCATGAATACCCCCAAGGAACTAGCAAAGAAAGGGAACAAAACTTCTAAAGAAAAAGTACAACTCTGTCTTCCCCATGTTCTCTATCTAGGTCATGAGATCTCAGTGGGGGGAGGCGTAAAACAGGTCACCGTCTCTCAGGGCTGCACATCCCTGGGGAGGGTCAGTTATTGCAGGCGTAGGATATTGGGATAGGTGACCACTGTTTAACCATTCCATTCCATTCCCCAAAACTTTATTTCGGACCATAAAAGTGCATGCAAAGAAAATTCTTGCACCTAAAACCATGTAAAATGAGAACAATCATTGGTAGCTACACAATTGTTTTTGGTTTAACAGCGTTAAGGTGCATTGCAGAGGTCATAAAATGGTGGATCCGGACAAATAGTGTCTCAAACCCGTCCCCAACGAACTATCAAAAATCTTTCCCCTTAGAAAAAAGGCCTCCTCAGGAATAAAAACTTATTTCATCAACAGATTTAGGATTTGAAACGTTAAAAGAATAAAAAAAATGTAATACAACTATTAATAAAATGGAAATAGTATGCACATTTAGGACTGAGATAACAGATTTAAAAAGGTCCAGCACATGTGCCACATTGAAGGTAAAAGACAATGGGCTTGCGAGTGTCAAACTGCAGGACTCTAAATGCCTCCTCACAGTGCACAAACCCTAGATTCCTGTACAGCTGAATAAGCTAGCACGGCCTGGCTGGTCTGTAGCCAGGGCAAAAAAACAGAAAACATGGTCTCCGACTCTTCATCACAGTTGCAGGCAGGGCACCCTCGCAAGGCAGTTTTTGACCATTTGCAGGAAAAGGCAAGGAGCGGCAGGGTACCAAATCTAAACTGGACGTATAGTTTCCTTGCCAGGATGGGTTGGATATCGTCCAAGAAGGGCTCTACTGTGTACTCATCTTTAATTGACAGGAATTCAGCTGTCAAGTGTCCTGAAGCCAAACTCCCTTGGATGGCTTTAAATTTATTAATTCTATAGGTTTTTACTAATTATGAGCGTGAGGTTACAAGACACGCTTCCTCTGGATTGCTCCAGAGACTTGGTTTTCCCAGCCTACTGCATTAATCCTTTACGTATGCAAACCAAGTGATTTTTTCTACACCCGGGAACCTCAATAGCTTTTTTGATTCTGACTGCAAAACTGCCAGCTCCGGGATCACCCAAATCTGCGCCAAAAAGTTAGTGGCCTAAGAACGATCACATCCCCAATTGGTCTAATTCCTAAATCCAGCCTTAGAGGGATTGGGGGGTTACTGGAGGAGAGACCCAAAATCTGCCTCTTAAAATGATATTCTACTTTGCTCTCATTACTAGAACAACAGTGACCCATAATTCAGCCCGGTATGTTGTTGCACCCCAGGCTTGCCCCTTATAAATATCTGCTATAGGCCCAGGGGGTTTGTGGGAGGAATTTCTATATAATTTTACAATTCCCCCGGTGGTCTCAGCTAGCTTGAAACTAACGTTGGCTATTTGAGGCCCCCACTCCATGTTTTATGTCAGGGTGACACCTAAATATTCAAATACCGACACCCTCTCCTGCATAGTGCCATTTAGACACGGGTTGGAGCGGGATGTATTGGCTGGGTTGAAGACCATGCACTTGGTCTTCTCTTTGTTAATCTCCAGCCCCCTGTTGTTACAAAAGATGACAAAGCTATCAAGAACCCTCTGGATGCCCATGGGTGGCTTTGACATTAGGAGGGTGTCGGCTGCAAACATCAATGCTGGGACCTTTCTGCTTGCTAAATTCGGGGAGTCATTGTCCTTTACCGCAGTAGGTTGGGCAACGAGTGCGTTGAAAAAGAGGCAAATTCGGGTGGGTGCGAGCACACACCCCTGCCTTATTCCTCTGTCAACTGGGATTTGGGACGTTAATTCACAGCCTTTCCCAAACCTTACTTAAGCGAAGTTGCCTGTGTGCAATCTCATGAGCATACTCAAAAGGTAAGGGGGATCCCCAGGTCTCTAAGTGCCCCCCATAATTTAAGTTTGGGCACCAAATCAAAGGCCGTCTTCAGATCCACAAAGCTTAAATAGAATCTACCACCATCTATTCTCACTATTTTCCAAAATAAGAGTTGGAGTCTATATATTTGGTCGACGGTGGAAGTGTTTCTTCTAAATCCAGCTTGCTATGGGCTCAATATTTCGTGTTCTTCCATCCACCCCTGGAGCCGATCAAGAATACTCGTACAAAAGGTTTTTGAGTGACATCAATCAAACTAATTGGTCTGTAGTTTGCAAGCAGAAGTGGTGAGCCCTTTTTAATAACTGGGACAATTTCTGCCCCAGCCCAGGTGTCAGGGATCAGCATACCTTTTTTATGATAGCATTAAATAAAACCCATAAGTAGGGTCCCCATATTTTTGGTTCTTCCCGGAAGATATCGCCCGGTAGCTTGTTCAATCCTGGTGCTTTGCCGGAGGGAAGCTTGTTTATTGCTTTTGGAACTTCGAAAAAGGTGATCTCGAGGGCTTCTTCGTAACTGTCCCTTAGCGGAATTGTGGGTATATCGTCAATGCGGCTGAATGCTTCCTTTGTGGTATATAAAGCCTGAAAGTGTACTTTCAAGTTCAAGTTCAAGTTCCAGAATTTGTATAGCGCACTACTCACCCAGAGGGTCTCAAGGCGCTTGAGGGAGGGAGGTGCTTTACTTATCGAATATCGAAGTTTTTAGTTGCTTTCTGAAGGAGAGGTGGTCCTGTGTAAGGGGGAGGTGGGTGGGTAGAGAGTTCCAGGTCTTGGCCGCTAAGTAGGAGAAGGATCTTCCCCCCCATGGTGGATCTGTGGATGCGAGGAATTGCGGCGAGGGCTTGATTGGACGATCGTAGTTGGCGGGAGGGGGTGTAGAAGGATAGTCGCGTGTTGAGGCATTCGGGACCTAGGTCGTAGAGGGCTTTGTGTGCGTGGGTGAGGAGACGGAACGTTATTGTCTTGTTGACAGGGAGCCAATGGAGATCTTTTAGGTGGCCGGAAATGTGAGCTTGCCGAGGGATGTCCAATATGAGTCTGGCTGAGGCGTTTTGGATGCGTTGGAGTTTTTTCTGTAGTTTGGCTATGGTTCCTGCGTAAAGGGTGTTTCCGTAGTCCAGTCGGCTTGTGACCAGTGCGTGGGTGACCGTCTTTCTTGTTTCGGTGGGGATCCAACGGAAGACTTTTTTGAGCATGCGTAGGATGTTGAAGCATGATGATGAGACAGCGTTGACTTGTCTGGTCATCGAGAGGGAGGAGTCCAGGATGAAGCCCAGGTTACGTGCGTGGTCCGTAGGTATGGGTGCGGTTCCCAGGGCCGGTGGCCACCATGAGTTGTCCCAGGCAGAGGGGGATGACCCTAAGATGAGGACTTCCGTTTTGTCCGAGTTTAGTTTTAAACGGCTATTCTTCATCCACTCGGCTACTTCTTTCATTCCTTCGTGTAAGTTGGTTTTGGCAGTGTTTGGGTCTTTGGTGAGGGAGAGGATCAGCTGGGTGTCGTCTGCGTATGAGATGATGTTGAGGTTGTGTTGGCGTGCGATGGATGCGAGGGGACTCATGTATACGTTGAAGAGGGTGGGACTGAGTGATGATCCTTGTGGTACGCCGCAGATGACTTCGGTGGCCTCTGATTTGAAAGGGGGGAGGCGGACTCTCTGGGTTCTTCCGGCAAGGAACAAGATGATCCATTCCAATGCTTTTCCTTGTATTCGACGTTGCTGAGGCATTGTATGAGGGTGCTATGACAGACTGTGTCAAAGGCTGCGGAGAGGTCAAGTAAGATGAGGGCAACTGTTTCTCCGTTGTCCAGTAGTGTTCGGATGTCATCTGTTGCTGCGATGAGGGCGGTTTCGGTGCTGTGTTTGGCTCTGAAGCTGGATTGTGAAGGGTCGAGGGATTTGTTGGATTCGAGGAAGGCGGCGAGCTGACTGTTGACAGCTTTCTCAATGACTTTGGCGGGGAATGGGAGGAGCGAGATGGGGCGGTAGTTCTTAAGTTCGGTGGGGTCTGCTGTGGGTTTCTTCAGAAGGGCGCTGAGTTCGGCATGTCTCCAGTTTTCTTGGAAGGTAGCGGAGTTGAAGGAACATTTGATGACATCGCGGAGATGGGGTGCGAGGATGGAGCCTGCTTTGTTGAAAATGTGATGGGGACATGGGTCGGTTGGCAATCCTGAGTAGATGGAGTTCATCAGGCGGATGGTGTCTTCGGTGGTGATTGGGTTCCAGGCGCAAAGGTTGTTCCATACTTTTGCTGCTATGTTTGGTTCTATTGGTGGCTTTCCTTCGCTACTGCCTGTTCTAACTATTGACCAGAATTCCTTCATATATTTGTTGGATAGGGTGGTTTTTAGGGCGACCCATCTATTCGGTTCCCAGGTCTGTTTTGCTTGTCGTTTGCTCTCTTTATACAGCACCCGCATGTGTTTAGTTAGAAACGTATCCTTAGCTTTGATGGTCTCTAACAAAGCCTGTTTCGTCTTTCAATAATTATCATTAAACCAGGATCCAGTAACCCGTTTTTTCACCTTAGATTGTGCCTTTGGGTAGAACATATCAGCCAATTTAGATGCCAGATCTGCATGCAAATCTGCAACTCTGTTAATGGGTAGTGAATTACCCGGCAATGTGGAAGCTTCTCCAAATTCTAGTAGGACTGGAATAATTGATGTGTATAATGCGATTAGCTTTTCAGGTGACTGCTGGATTGCCCCCCACTTTATTCTTCTCCTTTTGTTGGAGAGAATTAGTCAATATCTGGGAGGGGTACTGCCGACCATGGCAGTTCCAAGATCCGGCATCTTCAATTCCATGGCTAAAGCTTTGTGATCGCTGTTGTGCTGTGGAAGGACAGCGAAGTCAAGAACCATTTGCCATAACCTAGTCCCACTAGAATATAATATGGCCTGTTCTGTTGAATGTTAGGTTCCCCGGTGTGCCCAATCAGTATGATTGCATTGATCTGGAGTGCCAGCGGGGGCCAAGCCTTAATTGGTGGGATTTGTGGACCAGGGAATAACCATCGCAAATCCTCCTCACTAGAAATTGTGTCAATGATCTCAGCAAGAGGCTCAAATTGACAATTAAAGTACCCCCTCACAATCAACCACATATTTGGGGGGACAGTGGGAATAAAGGAATTCAGCTGGTCAAAAGTCGGTGATTACTTACTCAGTCTTACAGGCCGGGAATAGCTGTTAATGAAAGCCAATTTCAGCTTGGTGGAAATACTGAGTGCTACACATTGAATGTCATTAGACAAGGAGTTCAGCTCGTTAACATTACAGCTCAGGTGTGAGCAAGACCAAATACATAGGCCCCTGGACGGTCTATCCCTACACCCAGAAGTGGCAGGAACGCTAAATGACGCAAACCCCGCCCTTGCAGAGTCTTCCGGTGCTCATGTTTCCTGGAACATGCAGATATCATATTGGTCCACAAAAAGCCCCCAACCAGGGCAGGACAGTTTGCTTTTTAGACCAGCAATGTTCCACGATAGCACCCTCAGCTTAATACCTGGATTGTGCTTGTCAGTTGTAACAACAAAGACATAGGTATCAGGTGTTCGAGTACCCCCTATTTGGGCAGAGGGGAGGTTACCATGTATTCTAATATGTTTTTCTGCCCTCATGTCGCTGATGTTTGGTGGAACAGGTATTGTGGCAGCTAGTGGTCCAGGCAACTCTTCCCGTAACCCTACTACACCACAGGTCACCTGTTGTGTTAGTATATCCAGGTCCTTTGAATCTGTCCCTGTCCCGGGAGTGGTGGACTAACTTGGTTGACCGCTACCGTGCTCCTCTAGTTCTCCAGGACTTCTCAAGGATCTGGGGGCATATAACCAAGCAATAGCGCTAATTATCGCTATTGCTTGGTTAGAGACAAAAATTTACCGCTGAGCTGCGGCGATTTTTATCGCAGATAAACCTTGGTATTACCAAGGTTTATCGCAAATGCGATAAAAATCGGCCGCAATGCATGAATATCGCTGAAAAGTCAGCGATATTCATGCATTACCGAGCTAATGCTCTTAGCCATGTTATCCACCTCCCATTGGATAACATGGCTAAGAACTACTCAGGTCAGGTGTTAGCTTTTGGAGATATTCGCGCTTAGCGCGAATATCTCCATAAGTTGGTAATAGGAGATAGCGATGTTAGAAACTGTTTCCAGTCGCTAACATCTTGGCACACCCACTTTGCATGTCATTAGTGATAAATATCACTGACATGCAAAGTGGGGCCCAAGATGGTCGCTATCTCCTACTAGCTGTCGCTAACTGGTGTTAGCGACAGCTAAGTAATAGGGAGATCATTTTATCTCCGCTTTCTTGGCTTTTAAAGCCAAAAAAGCGGAGATAAACCCCCTTGATAATATGCCCCCTGGTTCCCTGGCCTGTTCCCCTTAATTTGGCTTGTCAATCCACTTCTTCCAGAACCCTAAATCCATTTGTTACAGGTGTGTTATAGAACAAAGGTCTGGGAGATGGATACCTGTGGCCAACATTTTGATGATCCAGTGGCCACCTACCGGGATCTAGGGTGGTATTGACCCTATCTGGTTTATAGCAGTGGAAATAAAAGTAGTCCAGTGGAAGGGCCCTAACCCCAGTATGGGGCTCTTGGGGACTGAGTTTCTGACTTATTAACCATTCCAATTTTGTAAACAAAAAACACCCCAGAATCTTTGCATTGGTCCAGGGAGGAGGAACAAGCCTTTATGATTGAAACAGAAGCATTATTCTCCGCACCTGCTCTAGAGCTGCCTTGTAATAACACACCATTTACATTGTACTATCATGAAAAGGATGGGTTTGCCTCAGTGTGTTGGTGCAAGATCACGGATATCAAACGAAGCGCACTACTTTTTACTCATCTGCCCTTCGTGAACTTCTACCATGCTGGTGGGCTGGTTTGGCAGCTGGCCACCATCTGGAATCTTCTGTGAATATAGTCCCTTGGCACTTGCATTACCATGGATGTGCCTCTTGTTGTAGTTGGCTTGTTACTCTCCACCGAAGCCCAACTACGGTCCAGGGCAAGACTGTTGTCGTATGAAGTTCTTTTGCTGTCTTGTTTTGAGTTCCGGTTCTGGACCAAGCCACTTTGCTTCTGACTGCTCAGGATGGGGAAGTGCATGAACGTCTCATCGTAAATGTCCGTTTGACCACTGATGCACCAATACCCAATTTTGATCTTGCGTACTATGTTGATGGTTCTTACTTTAGAAACGACTGTGTCTCACTAGTGAATAATGGTGGGATACTCTATATATCAAATGTGTGAAGAGGTTGAGAGCCTATGTTTATTTCAAGTGCACTCTGTATCCTTGATGCTTAAAGGTTTGTAAACATATTTACTGACTTAAATTATGCTTTTAGACTGGCCCATGATTCAGGACTCTTCTGAATGCAGCGGGGCTTCCTCCCCTCCAAGGGGGCCCTGATGAAGAATGAAACTTATAGTAAAAGATTCTTTGATGCACACTCTGTAGCTTCCAGAATTGCTGCACACTAGTCCTCTCAAGCTGAAGTAGAGGAAAAGGTTTTGAAGATCAAACTTCTAAAAAGGATTCATTGTCTCTGAACTCTGATGTGACTTTGTATGTCTCTCAACCTATTAAATATATTATATCTACTTCAGAGGATTGATCTGAATTACAGGGGTGTGCCTTAGAAGCAGAGAAGCAGGCTTGGACAAAACAGAACTGTAGAAGAGATCCTGTTAGAGTGTGGAGGGACAGCATGAATGGAGTGGCTGCTGCAAAACTCCTCCTCCCTGACCTTACCTGACTGTATCATACTATTTCCTATGTCCTAGGGACAGCATAATTCATGCAACAAGAACCCAATGATTTGCTCCCTTTTTAGGTCGAGCAGCGTCTGCTCGAGACCTATTGTTGCCCGTATCTGGGAATAAAGACACGAGTGTGCCGCGCGCTTTTCCATTCTCAGTTTTCACCGCGGGAGCGCGCCTCTGAGAGGCGCTTGCGCAGACGCACACACAGCCCCTGCTTTCGCTTGGCTTGCATGCAAACACGGTGCACACACACACACAGCCAGCCCCCACCCCCTGCACACACACAGGCGCGCGCACACATACACATGCTGCCGCCCCCCAGGCCCCCTGCACACACACACACACATACATACAGACACGCACACACAGACACGCACGCATACACCCGCTGCAGCTCCCAACCCCCCTGCACACACACACACAGACACACACCCCTGCCCCCCCTTACAACTAAGCCCTACTCACCGCATCGCCGCCACTCCTGACTTCGGCAGCCACCGCGGGGCTCTGCCTCAGGCATGGGATCCCCGCCCGCGTCACCAATGCTGCTCTCTGACACTCCGTGGATGCGGGCTTCACGCAGAAGGTGGAAGTACCGCCCCACGACCGGCTTCACGCTGCCGAACTTCCGGTTGCTAGGTTTTGTTTTGCAAATAAATTACATGCATCCCCAGACACATGTAAATAAAAAAATAGACATTTCTAATTTGCAGCTGATGCCTTCAAACTCTGTCGCTGAGCTTGTGTTTTTTGGGATCCATTTCACGGCGAGCAACTAAATCAAAACAACCGTGACGTCTTGTTTTATATGTGCTTGTGCAAACTTATTTTTCCCAGAGGAGGTAAGAGTTGTGAGTTCTGTAGCCCACCCCCTCAAGTGCCAGTACTGTAAGCTTTTCATTACATGCTCAAGGAAACGTATCTCGCTCTTGCTGGTGCAGGCTCTGCTATGAAACCGGCTGTGCACGAGCACAGCATGGAAGAAAAGGCTATTGTCCCCTGGGACTTTCCCACACGGCTCACTGAGGACCTCTCTCTGGCTTTTCTCTGTAGAGTTCAATACAAGATCTGACACAGTATGGGGCCAAGCGGAAACGATTCTATATCTAATACTGCTTCCATCAGCTGGCCTCCATGAAGGATTGTCCCAGCAGCCGACGGGGTTGGTGATTGTACCCTTGAGGTTTTACCTGGCTGATGTTACAGGGAGTGGTGTGTGCACGTTTTGTTACTGGGATACCTTTTAACATTGCAGCTTGTGTAGTCACTTAGTAGTTTGAGGGAGGCGAGCTCATGTTCAGCTATACAGTTGCTCCCCATAGAAGCCGCTCTCTGAAATATCCGCTCGCTCACCCACCCGCTCTGTTGCGCCATGGAGACCACCATTCCACAAGTTCTTACAGCAGCGTGCATGACACAACTCAGTGTTTCCCCACATTGCCGAACTGGTGCCTATAACCCCCACCCCCGTGTGCAAATCACTCTTGCCCTTCATCTGTGGCCGTCGTGCCCAACAGTGCCCGGCACCGCAACTCCACCCCCCCCATGCCTAAGAACCCCCAGTGCACCCCGACCTACTCGACCCTCTCCACTCTTCTTATCCGCAGAAAACCTCCTCATGGTCAGCGTGGCACCACGCTCCAACCTTGCAACCAGACCCTTTGCTACCTTTACCCAAGCCACCAAAACAGCAGCCTCCATGCCCCTCCCTTCTCGCTACTCCCACTCAAGCGCCCCGTCTACCTCTACCCGCCTTCAACCTTAATGCGTCCTTTAAATCCCCACCCCTGTTCCGTCACCCCAGACCACATTCGTCCTTCTAAGTACTCTGAGAGATTAATCATCGACCCAGGTTCACAAAATGTTGAGCTTTGCCGAGATCAAAACTTCACCAACCTAAATATATACCCGGACGTCCCCCCACCCCAGCTCTCCGTGGGCTCCTAGCCTCCCGCAACCATCCATAGCACCTTAATCTCGGCAGTGCCATCCCCACGAGTCTATGCACACCCCGCCTTGGCAACTCCAAACAAACCAGACTACACAGCAACCCTCCTGCACCTACTCTCTGGAACCAACACCACCGTACCCACACCGATCCCCTCGTATGTCCAACAAAGCTCCAAGCTGTGGCAAGCCCCACAACTCCCGTCCCCAAACCCCCAACTCCATCACGCAGTCTTCCCCACACAGATCTCCTGTAATCCTGTCCACCCTCTAAGAAATAAACTCAATAAGCTATTGGTATTATAAAAGACAATGCGTTTTTTTCTATCTAAAAACATAAATAAAAGGCACTGTCATTTGCAATGCGGGAGTTTAAGCTATTGGCATTGTAAATGACAATGCCATTTATTTATCTGTTTTCAAAACCAACACATAGCTAAAAGGTTTGTCACTTACGATGCTAATAGCTCAAACTTTTGCAAATGCGAGACCTATTGCATTGCAAATGCTTGTTCTCTTCTGTTGCCCAAGACTATTACCACTCCAGAGGATCCAATACCACCCCGCTACCCACCGACCTCCATCTTCTTCGTCCACGTGCCCAAATGCTCTACTTACACACGTGCCCTCATTTTATTCTGTATGTTTTCTGGGAGGACTGAGGCTTATCCATCCACCCTTGCTGATGTGGTTATGGTTGAGAAAAGGCTGGTTCGAGATTTAGTTTCTTCTGTCACTCGAACCACAGGTCAAGGTGGTCTCAGGCAGTTGTTTCGCCACACTAAAATCTTTGAGAAGGATGCCACACTTGGTGTCTGTGGCCTCATGTGCATCGATTGTTCATGCCCTTGTCACCACCAAACTGGACTATGCTAACAGTATTTATTTGGGACTGCCAGTGTACCATGTGCATTGGCTGCAGAATACTCAAAATGCTGCAGCGCCTCACTCTCAAGGTCCTTATGCGGCAATCAGTGTCTGCTCACCTTCACCAGCTAGACTGGCTTGCTGTGGCCATCCACATAGGCTATAAGGCCCTTATTTATAGAGCTTTTGAGAACAAAGGACCGCTGTACCTGGGATGTAGACTGAAGGCTTATCGGCAGAGTCGATGTCTCAGGTCCAACTCACAGAGGCTCCAATTCATTCAGCGGATCACTAGAGCTAGACTGGCGGAAGACGTTTTCTCTTCTTGATAGCGAAACTATGGAAGTCTTTACTGTCTAGTTTATGGTTTGCTTCTCAGAAAGGATCTTCAGAAAAGGTTAAAAAAGACATTTGTTAAGTGCCTAAAATGGACCCAGCGGTCTACTCTATCCTGGGAAGTCCTTGTTTGCTAGCGCCGGGGCGCTCCTCTGGGAGCAGCCGCACGCTCTACAAATGCCATTACTATTATAATAATTATTTGATTTGAGGTCCCCTTTCTATGTGTCCCCTATAGTTCCGAACTTTGCAGTGATTTAGGAGTCAAGCAATACTTTCACTGTTCATAGCACCCGACATCTCTGGGAAAGCTACACCCCGAAGAACAAAATAGCTAAGACTTTGATTAAAACATTACTCAAGCGGTCCGATTCCCAGTCCTTGGAATTAAACAGCCTGTACTTGGTCACTCAGAGCCATCCCTCACCAGAACATAGAGGGCCTTATTAGATGGCGGTGAGCCCGCCACCGACGGGCTGTCGGTGGCAGTCTCACCGCCATCAGAACCCTTTTAACTGTCCACCACATTAGGATGGTGGGAGTAGGGGTGGCGGTCAGAAAGATTGACTGCCATCCATCAGACGGGCTTCTTGAGCCCGCCGGTGCGGTTTAGGGGGTCGTAGTCCCTACCATGGTGGTGGTGCCTGTACCTGTTGGCCAAAGGAAGGGTCAAGATCTTGCTACCAGCTACTGTGCTTACTGTCAACACAATCCTGTCAAATCTCCACACTGAAAGAGACTACAACTGTGAATCCTACCCTGCCAAGTGGTACCACCGCAGTCCTGGAACCTTGGAAGTAAGCCTGAAGGTGCTCTGCAAGCCCACTTGTGGATTCTGCAGAACTGATGCATCGCCTCTGCTGTGCGGAGCAACACGGAGCAGAACCAATGCATCCCCTCTGTTATGGGAAGCAACACTGAGCAGAACCGATGCATTGCCTCCGGTGCATAGACTTTTCCCAGTACCAGGACTCTGTATCGCAACCTCACAGATACTCAGAATAAATGCGTCGTACTTCGCATCGCAATCCTTCATAGATGGGATCCTCCACAATGACGCAGGGCCACGCATTGCAGCCTGACAACACTTTGGAACCTATGCATCCTGGACACGGGGCTTAGCAGCCAGGATTTAAGGTGCTCTCATTCAGTGGGCCTAACTGGGTCTCTGTGGCCAGCCCACGCTTCTTCGTGGTCGACCTGAACTTGTGACGTTGTCCCAGTCCAGCACAACCAGATATCCAGAGTTTGCACTTTGAGTTTGTTTACTCTATTTTCACTTAAATCTTGAAAATTGCATACATCCGGTTCTACTGATTGGATTTTTGTCATTTTGATCTTGCTTTATTTATTAAAATTCACTCTATTTTCCTAATCTGGTGAGGGATCCTTTTTTTAGTGTATTTCAATTTGTTACTGTTTGGAGTGCTGCATAAATACTTTACACATTGCCTCTAAGTTAAACATGACTGCTCTGTGCCAAGCTTCCAAACGGTAAGCACAGGTTAATTTGAGGTTTGCTTGTGACTTCTTCCTCACAAGGATTGTGGTTCCTGCTTGAGTAGGTTTTCACCCCGTCAACCAGTAATCCAACTTCTTACATCCATAATTTTGTTTTCGTGCTATATGTTCACGTGAAATGCATCCTTGAATCAGTTTTTGATGTGAGAACACATTTTGTGCTAACAAATAGTACAAAAAAATGAAAGCACTGCAAACAACAGATGCTCGCGTTCTGTTGTTCTTGTGCATTCGTAAGCAAGGCATCATGATGCAAAGTGGCTTAATGGCATACATTTGGGGAATTGGCATAGCAAATGTTACATGAAATTCACGAAATTACACCAAATACGCTTGTGTCATTTAAAAATCTCGGGGATCTCCTCATGGCCTGATCTGTGATTCACAGATTAACTTTTCTTTTGTTATTAAATATTTGCGTACTTCGAAATGACGTGTGGGCAGACTTTCATTAACACTCTCCTATGTTTACCACTTAGTTTTTGATCGAACGCAAGAAGACACCTGTTACTCAAAGCAAATAATATTTTCTACAAGATGTTTTTACATTTGCAATTAGCATTTTCATTAAATGGTCTGATTGTTCTGAAAGCATCTCATCAAGAGATCCTTTAGACATTAGAAACTTTTCGAAATATTAGGTTTATCAGGCACATGCATCAAAGCTTTTTGCGATCGCAAACGGTGCGAATTGCAAAAATCAGCCGTTTGCGATCGCAAAATCAGCTTTTGGGATGCATCAAGGGTGAAGGCCCTCGCAATTTGAGAATTCGCAAATATTTGCGATTCCTTAAATGCATGAAAGTTTTAAAAATAGCGACTTCGCAATTAGGGGGAGCAAATTACCATGAGGTTGAACCTCATGGTAATTTGCAAAAACTTTGAAAAATGCACTTTTGTGCATTTTTCAAAGTTTCATGTTGTGCACGCACATGCTCTTAGGGCATGTGTGTGCACAACATATATGCACAGATTAATTTCAGGGGTGCAACAGGCTGTCCTCTGTACACCCCTACACCCTTGAAATCGCATTCTCAATTTGCGATTCGCTAATTGCAAATCGCAAATTGAGAATGTCTTCCCAGTCATTCCTATGGGCCTGTAAGCCCATAGGAATGAATGGGGAGGCATTCCTTAATTGTGACTCGCAATTTGCGAGTCACAATTAAGGAATGTTTAGAAATCGCAAATTTTTCAGCGATTTCTTCATGCATAGGCTTTTGCGATTTCTTAATTGCGATTCCTTAAAAATCGCAATTAAGAAATCGCAATAGCCAACAATGATGCATGTGCCTGTATATGAATAGTCAAATAAGATCTTATTATGATGCAGAATGAATCCTTACTCCCAAACAGGTTAAATGATAAACTCTCTTTCCCTAGACCATCGGTTGGAGATATAAATATATGCGCAAAGTTATCACCTCTTTAGTGACTGAACACAGCAATCAACAGGTGAAAGGTGATAGTTTTTAAATGACTGTTGTGGTGACCATTCCAGAGAAGGTGGTTAAAACTTAATCCATTTTACTTAAAAAGCTATACTTTTGTTGAAATCTTCCATTACACAGACAACTATTATGCAGGAAGTGCTGGAATCTCAGTGTTAAAATAAAAATGGTGCAGCAGTGAAATCAGAAGAGTTCACTATCCCTGTTTATACCCACTGGCAATATGCACAAGAGCCTTCAACCCACTTACTGCGGTACAGCCAGGGAGTGACTGCGGTGATCCCGCAGGAGAAAAATATTACTGCGTCATTTCTTCTGATGGGCTTGAATGTGGGGAGTCGGACATACAGAGGCTCAAAAAAGCACTTCCTGTATGCAACTAAGGGAGTCAGTCAAAGGGCCTCAACAAAGACATTGGTGCCGGTGTTAAAAGTGGCGCACAACCAGTAATTGCACATATTTTAGCACAATTTAGGGTATAGAGACATGCGCAAATAACACTACATTTTGAGCTGCTTGCTACGTACGTTCGATTTACAAAAGGGGGTGGTGATGAACAGAGTGTCTGAATTGAGCAGACCACTCTTACCCAGTCCAAAGATCAGGGCTTGATCCATCACCGTTATTTATCTCACTGCCCCATCCCAGCTCAGAACCTGGCTATATGCAAATCAGTCTGTCCCTGGCCCAGTGCATCATGGGAACAGGGCAGACTAAACTACCAAGCCAATTCTTTACCAGAAAGGAGACAAGCTACCGGGGACCGGTTTCTGGCATTTCAGCCTCTTCGGCCCGGCTTGCTTGAATCCTGATGGAGCAGTGAGAAAGGGACTCATGTCTGAGTATACCCTGCCACACCTATAGTGGCCAAAATCGATTTACAAAAGGGGGTGGTGATGAACAGAGTGTCTGAATTGAGCAGACCACTCTTACCCAGTCCAAAGATCAGGGCTTGATCCATCACCGTTATTTATCTCACTGCCCCATCCCAGCTCAGAACCTGGCTATATGCAAATCAGTCTGTCCCTAGCCCAGTGCATCATGGGAACAGGGCAGACTAAACTACCAAGCCAATTCTTTACCAGAAAGGAGACAAGCTACCGGGGACCGGTTTCTGGCATTTCAGCCTCTTCGGCCCGGCTTGCTTGAATCCTGATGGAGCAGTGAGAAAGGGACTCATGTCTGAGTATACCCTGCCACACCTATAGTGGCCAAAATCGATTTACAAAAGGGGGTGGTGATGAACAGAGTGTCTGAATTGAGCAGACCACTCTTACCCAGTCCAAAGATCAGGGCTTGATCCATCACCGTTATTTATCTCACTGCCCCATCCCAGCCCAGAACCTGGCTATATGCAAATCAGTCTGTCCCTGGCCCAGTGCATCATGGGAACAGGGCAGACTAAACTACCAAGCCAATTCTTTACCAGAAAGGAGACAAGCTACCGGGGACCGGTTTCTGGCATTTCAGCCTCTTCGGCCCGGCTTGCTTGAATCCTGATGGAGCAGTGAGAAAGGGACTCATGTCTGAGTATACCCTGCCACACCTATAGTGGCCAAAATCGATTTACAAAAGGGGGTGGTGATGAACAGAGTGTCTGAATTGAGCAGACCACTCTTACCCAGTCCAAAGATCAGGGCTTGATCCATCACCGTTATTTATCTCACTGCCCCATCCCAGCTCAGAACCTGGCTATATGCAAATCAGTCTGTCCCTGGCCCAGTGCATCATGGGAACAGGGCAGACTAAACTACCAAGCCAATTCTTTACCAGAAAGGAGACAAGCTACCGGGGACCGGTTTCTGGCATTTCAGCCTCTTCGGCCCGGCTTGCTTGAATCCTGATGGAGCAGTGAGAAAAGGACTCATGTCTGAGTATACCCTGCCACACCTATAGTGGCCAAAATCGATTTACAAAAGGGGGTGGTGATGAACAGAGTGTCTGAATTGAGCAGACCACTCTTACCCAGTCCAAAGATCAGGGCTTGATCCATCACCGTTATTTATCTCACTGCCCCATCCCAGCTCAGAACCTGGCTATATGCAAATCAGTCTGTCCCTGGCCCAGTGCATCATGGGAACAGGGCAGACTAAACTACCAAGCCAATTCTTTACCAGAAAGGAGACAAGCTACCGGGGACCGGTTTCTGGCATTTCAGCCCCTTCGGCCCGGCTTGCTTGAATCCTGATGGAGCAGTGAGAAAGGGACTCATGTCTGAGTATACCCTGCCACACCTATAGTGGCCAAAATCGATTTACAAAAGGGGGTGGTGATGAACAGAGTGTCTGAATTGAGCAGACCACTCTTACCCAGTCCAAAGATCAGGGCTTGATCCATCACCGTTATTTATCTCACTGCCCCATCCCAGCTCAGAACCTGGCTATATGCAAATCAGTCTGTCCCTGGCCCAGTGCATCATGGGAACAGGGCAGACTAAACTACCAAGCCAATTCTTTACCAGAAAGGAGACAAGCTACCGGGGACCGGTTTCTGGCATTTCAGCCTCTTCGGCCCGGCTTGCTTGAATCCTGATGGAGCAGTGAGAAAGGGACTCATGTCTGAGTATACCCTGCCACACCTATAGTGGCCAAAATCGATTTACAAAAGGGGGTGGTGATGAACAGAGTGTCTGAATTGAGCAGACCACTCTTACCCAGTCCAAAGATCAGGGCTTGATCCATCACCGTTATTTATCTCACTGCCCCATCCCAGCTCAGAACCTGGCTATATGCAAATCAGTCTGTCCCTGGCCCAGTGCATCATGGGAACAGGGCAGACTAAACTACCAAGCCAATTCTTTACCAGAAAGGAGACAAGCTACCGGGGACCGGTTTCTGGCATTTCAGCCTCTTCGGCCCGGCTTGCTTGAATCCTGATGGAGCAGTGAGAAAGGGACTCATGTCTGAGTATACCCTGCCACACCTATAGTGGCCAAAATCGATTTACAAAAGGGGGTGGTGATGAACAGAGTGTCTGAATTGAGCAGACCACTCTTACCCAGTCCAAAGATCAGGGCTTGATCCATCACCGTTATTTATCTCACTGCCCCATCCCAGCTCAGAACCTGGCTATATGCAAATCAGTCTGTCCCTGGCCCAGTGCATCATGGGAACAGGGCAGACTAAACTACGAAGCCAATTCTTTACCAGAAAGGAGACAAGCTACCGTACGTTCAGCAAGTAAAAACAGCGATAATAAGGTGTGAAAAAGGCGGTACCTTTAGAATAACGATTCCCTAATAGCGTTTGTTTCCGAATCGCTGTTTGGTAATTGGTATTCTAAATTAATTAAATGTGTATTTCTTAATTTGTGATTCCCAGTGGGTTGCAAATCGAACTTCCTTATGAAAATGAATGAGATAGGACACAATTTGCGATCCATTAGAAATGGCAGCCATCACAGGGATGGTGGCCCTCTGAGGTCAGCAGACTACAATGTCTCTGATTGCTTTATGATGAAGCAAACATTTTTTTTTAAATGCAGCCCATTTTACTTAAAGGAAAATGTGATGTGTTTAACCCCTCCCTTGCTGATGACGGAACCGCTCCGTCATCAGCTGCGGTGGCGCTGTGCTGATGATGGAGCGGTTCCGTCATGGCCCGGCCACCGCGCCTGCACGGCGCGTTCTATTGGGCGGGGCGGGCCATGACGGAACCGCTCCGTCACGAGCACAGCTCAACCGCGGCTGGTGACGGAGCGGTTCTGTCACCAGCATGCGGCCGCCGTGCGGCCGCCCTGCCCTGTTAGCGCTGCGGTGGAATAGCTGCCGCAGCGAAAGGGTTAAAAAGAAAAAAAAGAAACATTAAAGTTTCATTTTTTAGGAGCAGGCAGTGATCTGTGGGACCACTGTCTGCCCTAAAAAACATATGTTTGCAACATTCTCAAAGGGGAAGGGTTCCCAAAGACACACGTGTATTTGCCAATGTGTTACCAGCACTTTTAAAATGGTGGTAAAGTATTACTTTTTAGCAACTGGAATTTGGTTGCAAAACAATAATACATACCATACCAATTCGGTATTTGGAAGAGACGCCAAAACACGCTCATCCCTAATTTTTGGCTCATGGAAGAGGAAGCATTGGCAAATGTCATTTGTACTCGCTGCTGTTACTGTGGCAAGGGGTGGGTCTGCCTGGAAAGGGCAGTCGGTGCCTGCTGCAGGGCGTGAGGGTAACACTGGCTGTGTGCAACACTTCAGATGGCTTTCTCCCTAACCCTGCCTGTGAAATCCAAACCCGCTCTTCCTGCTCATGACATAATCGGCCAATTACCAGCAAATTATGTGCTGATGGCATGGCCGGGAGAAAAGGCAGCTCGGGTTTCACATCGTCCTGGTACTAAGTGTGTTGAAAACTGATTTTAACAAGTAAATTTAATACAGTATGAGTGAACTGGATACACACACCAGGTGCACGCGTGTCCTTTCTAGGCTCTGCTCTGCTTTTACGGATTGGTCTGTTTCGTTTCCGCCCCCAGCCTGTGCGCGCGGGGGCGTCTCAGCAAAATGTGCCGGTGACGTGCTAAGCCCTTTGCGATAGAACATAGTGAATCAATGAGCTACGCGGTACATCTGATTTTTGTATGAATTCGCTTATTTATTTATATATGTTCAATTTTGAAAACACCACACTGAGACATGAGTATTAGAGGGCTCACATTCATAGAAAAATAAAGGCATGACAAGGCGTAAAACGCAAATAGAAACAAGCATTGACAATGCCAATAGGTCTGGCTTTAAAGGAATATTGTATGGTAAAGGGCCAATGGTATTACGCAGCAGGTTTGAGTAAATTATGCAGCAAGAAAAGGCAAATTGTGCGGCATAATACGGTGCATTTTCTGATGGTATTTGTTATTTTGTGATTTTTACTCTTGCTTAAACTGTCTGAGCGTTGGTTGCACCTCATTAGTACCAGTGTATCACACAAAAATAGCAATAAGCAACAGAAAGTTGACAGTCAACCTTTGCAAATGGCCTCCCACTGCACGACAACACGTGCCACTGCGTGTTTACTCATTTTCTTTAACCATTTGAGTTGGAAACAATTTTTTGGGCTATAATCTACAGATTGTGAGAAGATTATATGGCAAATGTGACAATTCTATAATTATGTAAACAATGCCACAGCCGCACAATTGCATAATTCCAGTGGCCCTGGGGAATTGGAAACATTACAAGTAAACTGCATGAGAACAGAAGTGTATTTGTGTGGAAGCAAAGAACTGTAGGGTAACGTTGGTGTAGGTGACAGTTGCACCGCTAAGCCAGACCTAAACATTCATGTAGGTTAATGATATACTCCCATCTGTGCCGCTGACAGTGTATTTCTAAAGCGCACGTTCACAACAACGGGTATCTTGGCACTCAATATCAGACGTTTATTGTTACTCAACTCAATGGTACTCATTTTATCAGCCTCAGAAGGAGGAAAGGCTGAATGAACAATCCAGGATTTTAGCCTGTGACCATGAGGTCAAACACAGGCTCCCTTCAGAGGACACCTGAGCCCACTAAGCCACCAGACCACGCCATCCATTATCTAATTATCTAAGACACTTTAACATCATTTCAGTGTCATGTGTTTGCCTTTGAAAATGCAAGCTCAAGAAATTGGATAAATAAAGAAAGTGATCACAGCTGTGTGGAGGGCAAGCCCTTTTTTTGTGCAAGCACACAACTTCTGCCCAATTAAAACTATTACTCCTGACTCCCAACATGTGGGTGGGGCTATAGCCCCTCTCTAGTAATGCTCACATAACTGTCTTGCGACAGCTGCACTGTCAAACCAGACCATACAAAATGAATAAGAAACGATGGAATGTATATTTATTACCGCACCTCTTCAATCCTCCAGCTGGGGAAGGTTTGTTTCGTTCAACCTTTCCTGATGGCGGGGATGCCCTTGCTCTGGTGCAGCGAGGAACTATTTCAGTGTTGAATATGCCCATCTGAAACTGAACTGGATGGGACCAATCACAGATGAAAACACAGCCCCCGAGACGGCTCAGCAGACCGTCAGGAGTACCCACGGAGAGAGCGGTGCTTCATTCCCCTGAGCCGCAGCCAGGTGAGGTGAGGCCATACCCTCCTGTTAACTAGTGGTTGCGAAATCCAATGACAAGAGGTGTAACCAGAAAACCTAGGATTCCAGGTGATATGGTTTATTATCATCTTTTTTTTAATTATATTTCACTCATTGCAGTAGCAACCATTCATTAAGGTCCTGACGAAGGCAGAGGATAATGGTGTCCATTTATCTGCTGAAACATGTGGACTATAGAGATTCCATTGGCAGATATTTGTTAAAACTTTCATCCCTTGTACTGTTTTTAACCTTGGGCAACTGAGGGATAATAATAAATTCAGGTCTCTCTCATTTACCCAATTTTATTGCACTAATTTTTCCATACACCTTTACGCACTGCAATTTATTTGTCACTCATCATTCGATACCTTGACCTCACACCTCCTCATACATCCCGGGATTCATAATTGAGCTGTGGGACATATACATCTAGTCCTTGCATACGGCTCGTATGTTTCACGTTATTAGGGGTATAAGGAAGCCCAGAAGATGCCTAGGGCGGTATCGGACAGTGACTGATGGGTATCCTTATTCACCAAGAGGTATCCTTATCTCATCAGTTGTACCTTTAAGGCACTTTTTCTACACTCTAATTGTGATTATCTTGTTGGTTCATGTTGTACCAAGGTTCATTTACTCTAGATCCATGGGCACTCTGTGTTTTCTATGAAACCACAGCATGGCCACACTGGGAACCAAAATGTTGCCCTAGTAACAATGTTAACACCAGCCCAGCTCCATTCTAACTCTTTTTTTTACCTCTCTCTCTCTCTCTTTTTATCCACCCTTTCTCTCTCTTTTACACTGTGCCAACCCCCTCCTCCCGGCTGTTGTGTCTCCTCCCAATAACTGAGGGAGCTGGAGAAAGTGACAAAAGCACCAGCAGTGGCTCTGCTCTTTAAAACAAGCACTTGCAAAATCAATAGGTCTCGTTTTTGATACCTATTGGCTTTGCCAGTGTTTTTTAAGGGAACTGAAATTATGTAATTCTGGAGCCACTACTCTTTACGCATAAATATGGATTTGTAGCATTTGTTGCATAATCTATCATCTACAGCATAGTATGTAGATTTTAACAAAAATATTTTCTGTTTCAAGCCCAGACATAAAAAACAAATGTCACAAACAATATGGCGGCATTTTGACACAGTGGAAGGCCCTTCGCAAACGTTACCTGGCCATTTTTCAGTTGCTTATTTCTGTATTTGCCTATTAGACTAGTCCTAATGAGGTGAAATCTTTGCCCAAACAGTCTTACCATTTGTAAAAATCACGAAATAATGAAGTAATATTATCAACAAATGTGCCACATTACGCAGCATAATTTTAATTTTCTTGCGGCCTAATTTAGTCAACCCTGCCACAAAGAACTACAAGAACCAACAAGCACTGCCTATCTCACAGGTTATTCCAGCCCTGGAAAATTTCACTCCAAGCCCCTGAGAGAAGATTTACACTCTGAAAATGTTTGAATGTTTGAATGCATAAGACCTGGCTCTTCAGACAAGCATTTCAATAACTCAACCCTCTTCATCCATGTTCATGTCACTGCTGATCGCAGCGCCAAGAAACCAATCGGTGACAGTGCGCTTAAGAAATATTTTAATAACATAACATAAACTTTTACAAGTGAAAAAAAACAAATTTAGTGAGTTACAAATGTGGTTTTCTTAAAAAGGTGCTATTTGTGCATACGGACTAAACACATGCAGGCAGACTAAACCCATGCATGCAGACTGAACACCCACATGCAGACTAAACACACGTATGCAGACTAAAACTGTGCATGCAGACTGCACACCTACATGCAGACTAAACACACGCATGCAGACTAAAACCATGCATGCAGACTGAACACCCACATGGAGACTAAACACATGCATGCAGACTAAAACCGTGCTTGCAGAATGAACACCAACATGCAGACTAAACACATGCATGCAGACTAAAACCGTGCATGCAGATTGAACACCCACATGCAGACTAAACACATATGCAGACTAAACAAGCGCATGCAGACTAAAAACGTGCATGCATACTAAACACACCCAGAAAGACTGAACATGTGCATGAAGACTAAACACACGCATGCAGACTGAACACAAGCATGAAGACTAAAGACATGCATGCAGACTAAACAAATGCATGCAGACTAAAACTGTACTTGCAGACTAAACTCATGCATGCAGATTAAACAAGAGCATGCAAACTAAACACACATGCAGACAAAATACACGCAAGCAAACTAATCATGTGCAATCAGACTAAATATGTGCATGAAGACTAAACAGGCACAAGCAGACTAAACACGCATATGCAGACTAAACATATGCATAAAGAGTGAACACA